>NC_091431.1:46908741-47527241 GCF_032191515.1 Phaenicophaeus curvirostris | reverse complement strand
TCCTCAGGCCAACACACACCCATGCAATACTATTTCCTTCATTGTTTCTGGCAAAGGAAACTGCCTGAAAAACACTTCTACTACCAGCTAGCAGAAAAGGCAGAACCTGTTTTGGCTGCAGAGCTAGCATAGCTTCACATAGGTAAAACCAGCTATCACTGTCACTAAAAATGTCTGTCTGCAGAGGAATCTTTCAATATCCATATAAGAACAGCCTTGTTCTACAGGACACTTGCAATTCTACTTTTTCTTGCCAAAAAGTATATATGGAGGTGAAGGCATGGACTGCAGATGAATGTAATAGCCTTCACATAACAAGAAGTCTGGTTTCTGAGGTGAAGACTGTGTGATCAAGCCCTGACATGAGCCAGTCCCACATCAGCATCAAAGGCACTTCATGCTCCTTAAGTCTGGTTCAGTCAATGCTTGAAGCTGAGGTTGGTCTGACTTCCAAATAATTTAACATCCAAATATTCCTTTTGAGTAAACAAATAGAGGAGAGTGGAAGAAACAATAGGAAAAATAATGAAATCACACACAGGTTGTGAGAACACGCTCCACTGTGAAGCCCTCAACGCCCTTTAAGGCAGGGCAAGACAGCTGGGTCTCCTTGTGGAAAACACAGTCCCTTGCACAGAAAATTGTTCACTGCTGCCGCCCAGAGGTTACAGAGTGCCAGATTCTCCTTTTCCTAAAAAAGAAACAGTGCCTGCTACCTGCTATGTTACAAGAGCTAGCTCTGTTGGATCCTCTCCTATACGGAGCGTACCAGAACTCCTGTCAGCAAAAGTGTATACTATAATGTAATATTTAATCTATACTGCAAAATCTGTATCATCATCACTGTGGACTAAATGAATCTTCAATTTACTGCTGCATTAATTACACTGGAGATGGATTTTCCTGTTCCTTTTGTTTCTAAATCACAGCTCCAATGCTTGAAGTGTTCCCTAAAAGTCACAATAAAAAAAGAAGTGATTCTAGGCAGACCTGGATGATGGCAGAATATGTTTAATAAGCAGTTTGCATACTTCTAGGACAGTTTAAGCGAACAAAAATATCATTACTTAACAGCATAAAATTAGTCAGAGAACATGAAAGTTCAAGATAATGTTACCTTAACTGTAGGTTGGATATAATTTTTTTAGATCAGTAGCGAATGTTGTCCAGATTTTTACTGACAGGATTTAACATAAGCAACCAAAACAAAGGTTCACTCTGAGGCATGGAAGGCTTAAAATTATGCTGATGTTTTGGGTCTGGTTTTCCAGACAGTACAATGCATGTTCCTCTAAATCTCCATGTAATGAAGAGAGAACAGCGTCATATTATACACATATTTGAAACGCAAGTTTGATCATATTGTTCAGCCAACACAGATAATCAATTTTATCCCCTGCAAAGTGAAGGTCTGCCCCTGCCTAACGTCAGTCTTCTCACTGCCTTGCCATGAGATGCTGCTTAGCTTGTCCTCTCATCTTCAAGTGGGTTTCCCTTTTTTTTAGTGAATGTTATCGGCTCACTAATAGAAATTAATTCAAAACCACACACAAATCTCTAAATGGTTTGTAAACTGAATCAGCTTAATGAATAGCCTGGCAAATGCCAGAGCCGCTGTGAGGAGAGGGATGCAACATCTTCTGTTCAGAGGCATCAGGCAAAACACTACTGACTCATGTTGCAGTAGGCAAGCTTCTGCATTCAGAATCCCATTTATTAGATCAAATGAGGGGCTGAAGCAGAAGAGAGAAAGATGCACAAGGTTTTAAGCATCTCGTTCCTGCTCTGTCTCTTTCCACCAGCCTCCACCACTCTTACACAGCTGTAATACCACCGTTACTCTTGCATCATCCCATTGCAATTTGCTTTGGCAATTTTTTTTTTTTTCAAAGACAGCTTTCCTTCTGCAGTAACTTCTTTTCATCCAATCCCTTCCCCTTCAGAAATCTGCAAATACATGCTGGCTTACTGCATTAGTTTATTAGTATTGCACAGGAGACTACTTCCTTATACATTTGCCTTCTCTCTGTGTTTCTGTCTGCACATACTGTCACTTCCATCCTTTTTTCAAATTCTACCACCAAAATCGCATGCCAAATAAATCAGACACACTCTCTGTGATAGACCTCACTGCAGAATCACTACATTAGTGCCTCATCTGAAGGTACTTCGCATACCTACCTGAAAGTATATTTTCATGTTTTCTGTCCATGGTCAATCATATACAATCCTGAGTAAAACAGGAGTAAGTCTAGTGCTAATATAATACTCAGACTTGGCAAATACAAAATGCTTTGTGCATCTTTCATACCCTTTAGTCTCTTCCCTCTTTTTATTAAGAAAATAATCTAAAAGTAAGCTTTGTTAATTAAACTGTAACATTGTTTATGGTATTTTATTTCCACTAAATGCCCACCCTTTATATGGGAAGCCAGTTAAAAAACAGTAACAACAACAAAATTTTGGTAGGCATTGTGACCCTGCACAAGTTACTTATTAGAAATCAAGGCTTACACATTGCAGCAATTGCAGTCTGAGCAGCACTGCAGTACCTAAGAGCAGACAATGCACACACAATTTTTGCATCTCAGTGCGTCATACCAAGAATGAATCATGACCAATGGTAGATACTTGAAGGTCACATGAAGCAGAAGAAAATGGGTGATTTCAGATGCACTGTTACAGTGCTTACTCCATTTGTTCTGTCAGTAACTCTTTTCATCTCAAGGGCTGGCTTCAGCGTGCACTTCCAAGCTGCAAACTAAAGAGGTAAATGCTCAGACAGTGCAAAGCTGATCACCATTTGTAAAGCAACGGTCCTCCAACTTGGGCATGATGCTGTGTAAAATATGGAATACATTAAGTTTGGCATCTGGCATTGATGAGGACATTTTAAAGGAAATCACTGCAGCAGCACAGGGGCTGGTCAGCCACACCAATTCTGGAACATAGATCCCAGTTATCTCCCTCGTGCCTGGACCACGGCTAATAAAATACCATGAAATCTGACACATAAAATTGGAAGTTAAACAATTTTTAATCTTTTGAAGAGAAATAATATAGACATTTATCAAACACATCTTTAAACCTCTTAAAAAGAACTGCCTGTCTTTTCACTGCCCACTATAAAAAAAATTTGCTTTAAATATTCTATCCCTTCAGACAGAGAAAATAAACAGAAAAAAATACTTAAGCAGAAAAACTGGTGACACCTATTCGTTAAATAGTCTCCAAAAGCATTTCAACCATAAGAATTATTTTGATTGCCATGAAAACTGGTGCTTCACATGGTGAAGATGACTTAAAAGCAGGTGTTGTGGCATCTGATATTCTTCACCTAACCACTCACTGGGAGCAGGAACTTTAAGCAATGCAACATATTGAACCAACTCACATATTACCTTATTACCTTTTTTCCACAAAAAAGTGTTATCAGGAACAGTTATAAATTAGCACATCTTTAAAATTAAAAGCCCTAATATTTTTATTTGCTTTAGAAATATCTTGTTTGCATCTATTACACAAACAGAGACAAAACTCATGATTTCTCTGACCCAGGTGTAGGACCTTGCACTTAGCCTTGTTGAACCTCATGATGTTCACACATCAAATGGCCGTCCACTCCCCAATTTCTGCTACATAAAGTGACAGAGGTGTTGGCTCTGGATGGCCTAGGGGACAGTCACTTCACCTCTGAATGATGGCTTTAAAAGAACAGCTCCATAATTCCTGGAACAATAAGTGGCACAGACACAGACACTTACTGGCTGCATGAGCACTTCCACTGTCTTCTTGGCAATAAAAAAAATACCACCAGCTATATTAAAATGCTAGCAATAATTTAAGCAGTTTGGATATTCTGAAGTAGGCAGAGGTCCTTGCCAAGTACATTTCAAACAAACGAAGAATGACACACTGAAAAAAATACTTTTGTTTCAGAGGTTTTCAAACAATTTCTATCTCAGCCTTTACAGGCTTGCAGGAGACCCACAGCAGACTAGGATACAGCACTGCATCCAACCGACTTCTTCAGTCCAAGGAATGAGTACATTCTGTCTACTAAAACAGTCTTTAAACCTACCCATAATCTCCTTTTCTCCCTCTTTTCATTAGGCTATTTAAGAATTTAGTTTCAACTGACATTAAAGACATACCTTGACAGCAAAGTTTATCCCTGGTGTGAAAATCGTGGCATCTTGAGCATAACCTTAACTGATGTCTCCTTAATTAAGAGTGGTATTTCTCAAATTGTGCTAGGGAAAATTAAGTCAGTCACTCCAAATTACTACACATAATTTATAATAATCATATACAGTCTTAAAAAAAGGCAAATAAACTGCCTAGTAGACATTCAATTAGAAACAGTTAAAGCACACAAAGCAACAAATCAGATTAATGTAAGCAGACATTCTTACACAGCTTTTTGCTATTCAGTTTGTTAATATCTATCTGTAGCTATGACTAACTTTCACTGCCTCCTTTAATTCTCCTGATTGGAAACGTTTCATGTCTGTGCTGGATTCTAAGCATTAGTTTATTCCCCTCAATAACAGGAAAATTAAGAAGGGATGTATCAGATTTTCTTTTTTCTCACTCTTCTAGTCTACCGATTATTCAGTCACAAATCAGTTGCATATTTCATTTATGCTGGGTTTATTTGGCAGTAACTGAGACTTGTTTAGGAACAGGTCACTACAGCTTGAATTCGTTATCTGTTGCTAATTAAAATGATCTGGTTTATTGTCATGAAAGAAAATCCTGTTACAGAAACTAATGAGCTGCACCCTTAGGTAACTGAGATGTGTTTACAAGCTTCAATACTTAATGCCAGTGTCAACCAGGTCTAAATGGGATTAACCTTTATGTACTTACTACTACTCATAAGCTTAGGTGGAATTTGAGTGAAGCACAGTCAGCAAAATACCAGTACACTAATGGATACAAAGAGAACCAAACAATGTTAGAAACACTTCTAACTATATCATTCATGTATTGCTTAAATTAACTTATGTACACTATGAATTACAATTGGGTTTAAGATTTTATTTTTTTAAAATTTGCCTATTCAGGTACCTTGTAATTTTTTTTTATACTAATAAAAGTTCCCCCTAAACAGGGCCAGTGAGAAGCAAGAGATTACTTATTAAGACAAAACAATATATTTAATTGCTTTGGATAAACTATTTATACTTACACATAACTATCTAAACAATGCACTTAACAATTCCAGTCCCATACACATACAGGTGCTCTCTAGAAAACCCAAATGTTTTAGCCTATGCTAAGCATGCAAGCCTCAGTCTCAAACTGGATAATCTGATTTTCACGGATGCTGAGCACTGCAGTTCCTGATGGACTGTAGGAGTAGTTGTAGATCATCACAACCTCTAACAATTGCAGTAGTTTAGGAGACAGATTTGAAGTTTGAAAAATAAAGTAACTTAAGCCAGTTTACTAAGCTACTGGCAATTTCCAATTAGCTCTTTGTAAGGAGAAATAATGGCTAATTATCTGCTATTAAAAATGAAGCTACATCCAAGAAACAGCAAAGCGTGACTCCTACAGTTCAAGATTTATTTAATCTGGTCCTCCAGATCTATCCGCATGCTATTAATCACCACCAGGGTGTTGTATGCATGCATGTATGTAATCCACATCAATGCACGCAGCATGGGCAATAAACAAGAGGAACTAGAAGTTAATGTAAAGCAGGAGGACTATGATATAATTGCCATCATGGAAATGTGGTGGGATGACTCATAACTGAAGTGTTGCTATGGAAGCCTATAGACTCTTCAGGAGGGATAAGGGAGGAAGAAGAGGCAGTAGAGTACCCCTGTACGTTAGAGAGAGTTTTGGCAGCCTTAAACTCAATGGCCATCTTGAGCGCTGCCTCACAGCACATACAGGACAACCAGGTGATCAGGCCCACTCAGCATGGGTTTATGAAAGGCAGGTCCTGCTAAACTAACCTGATTGCCTTCTTTGACAAGGTGACCCGCTTGATGGACAAGAGAAAGGCTGTGGACCTGGAATTTAGTAAAGCCTTTGACACCTTTTCTCACCGTATCCTACTTGAGAAACTGGTTTCCACTGGAATCGACAGGCACACCCTCTACTGGGTTAAAAACTGGCTGGATGGCCAAGCACAGAGTGGTGGTAAATGGAGTTAAATCCAGCTGGAGGCTGGGCATAAGTGGTGTTCCCAAGGGCTTGGTGCTGGGTCCAGTTCTGTTCAATGTCTTTATCAATAACCTGGATGAAGGAACTGAGTGTACTCTTAGCAAGTTTGCGGACAACGCTAAACTGGGAAGAAGTGTTGACCTGCTGGAGGATAGGAAGGCTCTACACAGGGATCTGAACAGGCTGGATCCATAGGCTGAGACCAACAGAATGAGGTTTAACAAGGCCAAGTGCAGAGTCCTGCACTTGGGACACAACCCCGTGCAGCACTCCAGGCTCAGGGACAAGTAGGTTGAAAGCTGCCTGGTAGAGAAGGACCTAGTGGTGGTGGTTGACAGTCAGCTGAATATGAGCCAGCAGTGTGCCCAGGCAGCCAAGAAAGACAATGGCATCTTGGCTTGTATCAGAAAAGGTGTGACCAGCAGGAGCAGGGAAGTGATTCTGCCCCGTACTCAGCACTGGTAAGACCACACCTCAATTACTGTGTTCAGTTTTGGGCCCCTTGCTGTAAGAAAGACATTGAGGTCCTGGAGTATGTCCAGAGAAGAGCAACGAAGCTGAAGGGCTGGAGAACAAGTCTTTCGAGGAGTGGGTGAGGAAACTGGGATTGCTAGGCTGAGGGGAGACTTTATTATTCTACAACTACCTGAAAGGAAGTGGGTGTTGGTCTCTTCTCCCAAATGATAGCTCAAGAGGAAATGGCCTTAAATTGAGTCAGGGGAAGTTTAGATTGTACATGAGGTAAAATTTCTTCACAGAAAGCGTTCTCAAGCACTGGAACAGGCTGCCCAGGGACGTGGTCAAGTCGCCATACCTGGAGGTATTTAAAAGGCAGGTATATTAAGTGCTTAGGGATATGATTTAGTAGTGGACAGGTACGGCTGGATTTGATCTCAAAGGTCTTTTCCAACCTAATGATTCTATGTCTTACAAAGAAAGTTTTGTTTTGTTTTCCTTGCTAAAATGAGAAAATAAAATATTGGCAGCATTTTCCTAGATCAAAAAAGGATATAATAGAAATCAATAGGAGACTTCTTTGACACCTCTATTGCAAGGACGACCCACGTCCTCCAACTTCCACTGGATTATTAGGGCTTAGAAGTCTGTACTTTTCACACAACTTTAAGAAAAACAAAATCGAAGTGTGGTCCATTGAAACAGTCAGCCTCTCCTTCAGGATTTTCTTTGAAAAAAGTCAGAAACACTATTTACATTCTATTGTTGCCAGTTCCTGAAGAATGAGAGCCTCCTTCACTCTTTCACAGGGTAAGAACGGGACTTGAGTTGGTTTTTCTGCTTTGTTTTTTGAGGAAGCCAGAACAGACGGGGATTAAGAACAAATGTATTTGCCAAATACACAAGAATATCTCTGAACAGATGCTTCTGTTTCTATAGTAACTGATAACATACATGCAAATTTTAACAAGACCCAAAACATTTTTGTGCAAGTTCTCAGGAAACATTTAACTTCTCAATGATGCGTTCAGAAGTTTCCACTAGCTCTTAGACCTTCTTGATATTCCAATCTTTGAGAACCATCTACTGCACACAACAGAATGAAAACAACAAACAAGATGTTTTAGAAATTATTTAATTTACAAATGCATACACCTCTCCTTAAAACAACCATGGTGCAAAATCTTACCAACTCTCAGCATTGATGTAAATTGCCTTTTCAGCCTCATTTACACTAAGAAGTCAATTTCTCCAGTAGTGCTTCTATTCCTTTTACATTTTTATTCATCTTCAACTTTGGGACAAGCTTTTTCAGTCCTTTTTTGACTGTATTTGCCACTTTCTGATCAGTGCTCCGGAGAAGGCTACAAGAAACAGAAAAAACACCATGTCACATGCAGACCACAGGAAAAGCAGCTGTCCACCTAAGGAAATGCAAACTATTTAGGAAGGATATACTTCAGGGCAGATTCTACCACCTCCTATTAGAAAAAGACGTAAAACTTTCCAGAAAGTACGAAACATCAAGTGAGAACACAACCAACACAGCATAAATCAGACTGGAAAGAAACACAGATCCCTACTCAAAGCAGGTTCTTACATTGGGTCTGAGTAGGCTGCTCAGAGCTTCCCTCATTCAGGCTTGAAACTCCTCCGATGCAGGTGATAAACCAACCTCCCTAGCCCCAGCCTCACTGCTGAGAATAGTCATCTTCTTATCTCCAGTCTGAGCTTCCTGTGTTTCACCTTGTACCAATGCCTGTCACCCTCCAGCCACACAGGCACTGCTATGAAGAACCCAGATCCCCTCCACCCTCTCATGCTGGAGATGCCGCTGAGTGCCCCAAAGCAACCCCTTCTCCCAGCTGAACCAGCCCTCATCCCACAGCCTCTCCTCCCACGCCAAGTGATCCACTCCACAACTATATTTGTTACCTTCCATTAAACTTGCTCCAGTTATTGACATCTTTCTTGTAATGGGGGTCCTAAAACTGGTTGTAGTGAAGTAAATCTAATACACATTATGTACTTTCATTATTGTACTTCCATGCTTTGTTTAGCACAGGAGGATAGAGCCTTACCAGTTCTGTACTTTTTTAGATATTAGCTTTGGAAAACAAACCAGATAATTTTTCTTCCACAGATACAGGTAAAATAATCATAAGCTGTAAAATAATATTAGGAAAGAAAAAGCTTCTGCACTATCAGAGTCAACCTAGGCAGTGATCGTCCTTCACCCCTTCCTTCAAGTCACAGTGAAATATTCTTGGATTATAACACAAAATCGGGAGAGGTAACGGCACGCATAATTTGCTATTTCAAAACGATCAATGAACACTGCCTAAAAAACTTAATGTCTTCTACACCCAACATGTGCAATCCAGAACAGAACTGCAAGGTGCATTGGCATACTAATAAACTAAGAACAGAAACAAACTACAACACCCATGAACTCATACCAAGTAGGCTGCATGATACTACTACCAGCCCTTACAATCCCAAAGATTCTTCCTAACAGCTCCCAAATTTTCAGCTACCTAAAAGCTCGTTTCTTGCCTACTTTTAAACAAGGAATAGACATAGAAAGTTGAACTGAGTAACATAGAAAAGAAATTAATGTAGCTTAGGGTGAGATTTAAATTTTGCCTTCTTAGGACTCTAAATCCTGTGCAGGATGGCAACACTATAGGCAGTAAAGCATGGTAAGCCTGTCTGACAGCACCACTATTTTTAGCTACTTAATCCTAGATTTATTTCTATGACTATGACTAACAACTTCAATTACCCTTTTGGCTATGACTGTACTATTTAATCAAGAGACCTTTAAAACTGAATTCAGTGCAGGTGAAGGTGACACTTTTTCAGCTTTTCTGTGAGTCATGTACTTCTGACAGGAGTAAGAAAGTCAAAAGTACAAGAGTACAAAGGATATACTGAACACATTGGTACTTATCATGGAAAGGTGCACATGTTCACCTCCAGACAATGAGCATACAAAGTAGCAAGCCACTCTGGACTGCCCTTCATATAGTTCTAAAAATTAATTTCATCTGTCAACAGCTATACTTGCAAAGCTGTTTTCAAACTTCTGGTGTATACAGATATTTCAAGACACCGTATTTTTAATATAAAGCATCTATGTGTCTGATAATACAGCCAGAAGACCAACACAGGTTTGGGAGGTTTTTTATTACTACTCTGAAAATTCTCCTATGATCTGGTAAGCAGGCCCAGACGTATTTTGTGGATATAGAATAAACTTTTACAGGTTACAGAAATGGCATATGGAAAGCAGTAAGTCATTCAGTGAAGCTGTTTTTTAATCCGTTTTCTACCCTGATGTAACATACCATTGACAAATTCAAAAACACTGAGGAGAGGTCAGATGTAAAAATGTAAACAGATCAGCGCCCATAACATTCAAGTACTTACAAGAGTTTGTTTACACAAAGCTGGATTGTAATGTTTTAAGAGAGTTTTTAGGACTCTTCATGCTTGTACTAGGTCAGAACTGGGCCTCAGATGTTTTTTATAAAAATCAAACTAAAAGCGAGTCAGCCAAGGAAAGGAGAGGGTCCAGAGCATACCAAGTAACTAAGCAATCACAGAATCATAGAATGGTTTGGGTTGGAAGGGATCACTCCCCTGGAGTGAGCAGCAACATCAAGCACAATCAATCACGTCATCACAATAAAGCACATGCAATGAACTAATCGTAACTGGTGAACAAGCTTATGTGACTAGAAAACCAAAAATATTCAAATGGCCTGACTGAGTAATTCTGAGTGTCAGATCTGCACATAAGTGACAGATGGTTTCCGAAAGCCAACAACAAAACAAAAATCAATCATAGCTCCCGGTAGAGCTGGTAGCATCTGAAAATTACCTCTGTCTGAAGGATCTGGGCTCCTTTATGACTAAAGAATTATCCGATTCTTTTTTTAAAGGACAAGGTTTTCAAAACTCAATTTTTTAATGGAAAAAAAATAGCAGTTTTCTATTCCAGGCTAAATTAAATTTATCACTCCTGTATGATTTTTGGTAACCTCTCTACTTCAATACATGCAGTTAAACAAAGATGAGTAATTACTATGTGTTAGTGAGGTATGCAGGTGTTACATGAAATGGAACAAAAGCAGCTGGTTACATTCACATGTTCTCAGGTGCCTAAATTAAAGGATGTCACACCTAGAGAGTAATCAAGAGAAGTTCAAACTACAAAGGATTCTGATTAAATTGAAATTAATAGAAACTCTAAAACAAAATTCCAGCAAACCAACAAACACTCCTCCTCCATTCTTCTATCTCTCTTTCCCATTAGCCAGCTTTCAGTATTGGTGAAAAATGATAATCTGGTGATAAACTCCCCCCTTCCTGGTAACAAAGCACACTTGTCAAAGCCCCACACTGCAGTGCTCTGAGTAATAGCAAAGAGAGGAACGACTGACATTTTTCACAAACATTTCCACAATGCTTCTGTGCTGGTTTTTGCTCCTAAGTGATGCCTAGTTACCTGTAAGACTTCAAAATCTATTAAGAGACTGTTGTTAGGGTGATAGTCAAACAATTACACGTGGAAAAAATCCACTATTTTACTTAGAAACGTTATTTGGACAATCAAAATAGCTTAGTACATAAACCAGCAATAACACATGTTAAATTAATCTCCTCAACCTTGAGTTAGTGGAAAAAAGTCCTGGCACTACCACATTCTCAGTGAACAAGTCGTTACAACAAATCTCTACTGAACATCTGTGTGCAGACTCAGACAACTTAAAGGCATTAGATGCTTTTATTGAATTCTAAAGACCTGCTATGAGAGGCAAAGAAAAAGCTATCATTTTAGCAGCTGAACAGTCTTAACAGCCAGACCCATATGACTACTATGACATTGCATAAACTGGTTTTGTATCTGGATTGCAACTACTCTTCTACTAACCAACTCTTTTCAACAGTGCTCTTGAGTGCAAATGACTAAACAAAGCTAGAATTAAACTCAGGTTACCTAGCAGAAGTCCTATTAGTGAAAACAGCTTTTGATTCACCTTGCAAGTAGTCTCGCTATAAATTTCTGAAGAGCTGAGATGGAAAGCAAACAGCAAGGTGCCTGAAGTAACTTTAGAAGAGGTATAACGGGAGTGGAAAAAGGGCAGAAGAGGTCTTTATTTTTTAAAATCATATTGTGTGTTTGAATTGTTTGCTGATTTTGGCTCAGTGCAAGTCCTTATGAGGAGCCAGCAGTGTTATACCGACCCAGCAGTTCCAGAACGCAGACCACACACCTTGGGCTAAAGACAAAAATTTGGGTTTCTGTGACATGATGCTGACAAGTAGTTACAAAGTGAAAACAGCTGTGACTAACACTGCTATTCCCATTTAATAAAACAAAATGTTAAGTCTGATTCCTGAGAGGTCTCTTTGATCCCACTAGTGACACGGTTCACTGCTTCATAGTTTTGAGCCTTAGTTCATCATAACCCTTTGTATGGGCTATTCTTTTGTATAGTCTTTGTACAGTCTATTCCAAACACTTTTCTATTTATGTACAAGACATACTTAGGCTCCATAATTAAGGTATCAACACAAAGCAATAAGCTGCCAAAAAAATCCAAACATCTGGACTCTTGTATCCTGCTGTCAGTCACATGTATTTCATAGTTAATTATTTGAGTGTAGCTATATATGGAGTGCTCTTATGAGAATTTTGCACTTGTAGATAAAGGCATGGTAGGCATGACTTTAAAAATAAATTTGATTTTTAATATTAACATTATCCAACATTGAGCTACTTCCTAGTATTGTAAAAGTATGTGCTCAAGGAACAACCTGTGCAAAACTCTGGTCTGAATTTTTCCAGTACCCTGTACCATTGCATTCTTATCAGTGGCATGAAAGACGGTACAGAGTAAGCAAAAAATGGCATTTTGCCAGTAGAAATTTCAACTGATATTAGCTGCTTAGGAACATAACACTGTAAATTAATCAGAAATCGCTATATGCCTTACATACCAACAAAGAATAATGGCACCTCGATTTACTTCTGCCCAGGTCTTCATCTTCTCAATGCCAACATGTTCCACCAATGTTCTTGCAAAGCACACTGCAAAATGTGAGAAAGAGATATAGAGAAGAAAAAATTCATGATAGTATTTTTATACAAAGGAGTCTGTTAAAAGTTCTCTGTAGTTGTGATTTAATCAAATAGGCTTAGTCACCAAGTATTCATAAAGTTTTCCTCTTCAAAAATAATTTACTACTCAATGCAATGAATACCTTTACAGATATCCTGCTGAAAAATGCCAGTTCTAAGTATCTGACTTTACTGAAGAAACAGTAAAAATGAAGTCACCGAAAACTTTAGAGCAGATCCTTAATTAATGCATGAAACCCACTAGAACTCTGTTTTTTCCAGCTGTACTAATGCTACAGGGCTCTATTTCTCCTGTAGTTTTGAAAGCTTAAGTTGATTTGCAGATTCATTACACTAACAGCATGTGCAAAATAAAAAAAAACAGAGGCTGACTTCAAGTCCTCAGCTGAATTTAAATAACTAAACTTCAAGAAAATTTACTCAGCATACAAGTTATAAAAGCAGTTTAACATTAAGCAATCCCAAAAATCCCACCCAAAACCAACAAACTCCAACATCCAAGCAAACATTGAAGCTATTTTTCATTGTCACTTCAGATCAGAATTCCATCTGAAGTACAGGTCAGTTTTTACTCAACTTGTTCCCTATGTGGTAACAACGTGGTTGTTTTTTAATGCCAATTCCATAAACTCAGTAAAACAATTCTGTAAGGTGCATTCTTAGGAAGAATACAAAGACATCAAAGGGAACGGTTTGTGTTTAAAACAGAAATTGCACAATGTTAGCAGAAATAAGTCAGTTAGGCTAGTCTCTGGAAGACACTCATATAGAACTTCGCCTTTGCACATTTTTAGTAATCTCCTTGAGAAGTAGCAAAACAGCCTCCTTTCAGAAACATTTAATAAAGTTCAACTACTATTTTTAAAGGAAATAGTGAATACCTAGTTAAGTAAGAAAAGAAAAAAGTTTAGGAAGGTCCGATAATTCCACAAAGAAGAAAGTGCCATACGCACAGAGAAGCTCCCTTCAGGTTCTACTATCTCCTTTCTTTTTTTTGAGGCTTTTATATCAGGAAAAAGCAATCTCTATTAGGATATGGTGATTCACACAACAAGATTTTACTGTTATATAATAAAATAAGTTTAAAAGCTAAAGTAAGATGAGAATGTCTCTGCCCAATCTCTGCCTTCTGGGTATAATATAGCAAAGATGTCCTAATTTTGTGCATGAATTCTTGTAATAACAGTTACAAAGCATTAACCTAGCAGCACTAATGAACACAGTAAAGATTACAGTTTGGCTCACAAGCACTAATGGAACAAGTCTTCCTCTTAGGGAGACTTCACTTTTTCTATTATTATCCTTTAAACTCCTATGTAATTTATCAAAGCTGTCAATACATATTAAGCATAGAAATGAGACTTGTCCCAAATACACAGTAAACTCCTGAGAAAAAAGACTAGTCTTCGCTTTGCAGAAAAAGCAAAAGTATCCTTGGCATTCTGGTCATGTAACAGCTCACAAAGGCAAAAAGACAGAAGTAATAACCTTAAAGGATATGCTAAATTTTCTGTATATTATTTTATTCAAATAAATAAATTCAGCAGTCTTATTTTAGATCAGATAACCGATTACTCTGAAGTAATAATTTGATCAAATAAAGCTGAATTTCCAACATACCTTCTTTTCCACTCTCTTTCATCTTTTCATCCTGCTCTATTAACCATTTCAAAACTAGATGGCCTGCTGGATGCTCTGCAATGTGAAGCTTTAATGGGAAAAACAAATGAAATTATTTACAGATGATGTTTCAAAACACAGTTACATCACTGTGTATTTATAAATATTCCCACTCGATTTACCCACTCTACCCTCAGACATCACATGACACTGATTCATTTAGTAGTCATCAACTACGCCAACATCAATGAGTTTGATGCAAGTATACCAATACTTATTTAAATTGACCAGTTTAGTTTTTACCACCTTCTCTGTAACATCTGACTTTCAGTAATATAAACCGTATCAACCAATGTTTCATCCCTCCAAGGACTTCATGCATACTGTGCAGGATCCTAGCTGTCTCTCCAAACTTTCCATATTTTCACAGGCTTGAAAATTCAATACAGTATGGATCACAGAAAAGTCACAGAAAACTTGAATAGTTCACGTAAAATTCTGTCAAATGTATATCTTATAAGAAGGGAAAAGACAGAGCAAATTCAGCAAAACTACAAAAAAATGGAGGGCACGCATCTTAATACACACAGCATTTTTTGTTTTCTAGTCTACAGACACACACATACCTGACTGAGCTTAACAAAACAGAAGAGGGGCACACTTTCAATAGAAGGTCACACTATAAAGACGAACAGCTATTATCAAAGATATTTTCTTGCATGGAGATATGCATACCTGAAAGCTAACAGACCTTAGCATTTCCAGGGTGAATGGTTAAATGAACTATAAAAATTCACTATCTGCTTGACTGCATAATGTTAACATCAAAAGAGAGACTGTGTAACACGATTGTCAGGTTCCTTCCCACAAAGTGTTTAAAGCAGTTCTGAAGATGCAATATAATGAAGTACCTTGCTCTAAAACTCAGATGGAATGCTGGCTCAAGCCTTCATCTCTCTACTTGCAATAAAAACAAACTACGAAAGAAGGTCAGAAAACAGAGACCCCGTCTAATGTACGAGTGCTATCAGGGCAGTATGTTGTCATCTTATGTAAAGGAAAAAGTGTGCAGACTTGGTTTTAGTAATATGAAAATAATGTGCAAGACCTCAGCACCCCACACTTTTGTACATTACCTGCCCATCACAGCCACCTGGAACCAGTTCTTCTGCTGCTAAGTTAGCAATTGCATCTAATGCAGGCTGAATGTTACCAGTAGCTGTTCTTAAGATGTCAGCAACCAAGACAAAGGTAGCTTTGTCTATCACTACTTCTTGGGTATGTTCTTGCAAATACTCCAGCAAAGGCAAGGATATGGCTTCCAGGAGTTCATGGCGACGGAGTTCAGTATTCTTCTTACTGATGAAAAAGACAGAACATGACTGTTAAAAGACTTGCTTCGTATGCACATCAAGCAACAAGAAATTCAGAAGATATATGCTGAGACAGCTACAAATTATTAGAAGACCAAAATAAAGAATTATTCTTCCTTCCGTTTAACATACAATTAAACACACATTACATATAAATTCTAAGAACACATGGAATGAGGAAGTGTAGTACTTAAGGCTGACTGTTGGTAAACCTCATAAAGTTCTTTGTGAACAACGATAATTTAACCTGTTTATTTTCTGTTCACTCTGTCATCTCAACTACCAAGATTTATTCCTTAAGTAGCTCAATAATACTCTAAAACTGCTTCTTCATGATGCCCATGAGCATCAATGTCAACAGCAGAGACTGAATTCAAATTAACAACTTCTATACCTAGATTTTTATATATTTTATGCAACTCCAAACACCAATAATGAATACTAAAATTTTTCTGCTACACCAAGTTTGACATACAAGTTTAAACAAAGAACACATGACAATTTTTTTCCTTTACAAGGAGGGTAAACTGCTGATCACCAATACATTGCTGGTCATCAACCATGATATACGAACTTTAAACTAAAAAATGCAAAAGTAAGGACTACAGATTAACATATCTAATAATGTATTACTTATATATATTTACACTACAAGGATACATAATAAAGAAAAGCTAAAATTAAACCGATCATGACAGAAAGTTGAATGAAATCTTCTAGACTACAGGGAAAACAACTAAACCTTCACATCTGAGTTAGTTACCTGTGGGCATTTCCATCTCCCTGTTGCAAAAGTGTGATGATTTCTGGAACAAAATGTGCAGGATCTCTAGGACTTAGCAAGTACAACAAGACCTTCTTTCCATATTTGTTGTTTATTATACTGGGCAAAGAAGCATTTATTTCCTGTAAAAGTCAAACAACAGCAGCAAAACATTAAAGAAATCACAGTTTTGAGTAATCAGTAACTACTGATTACCTTTCAAAAGCAAAGCTTAGGAAAAGAAAACTGTATACTATGAATGAGATTTATACTTGTTTGTGAAATCAAATAAAAAGCTGTAATCAGAATGGAAGTTTAAAAGAACTGAGAGAAATAAAACAATATTAAGGCTTAAAACGTGTTCATCGAATGCGTCAGCATCACCGATTAGAAAATACTACAAAAGGCCAGGATTTGTTTTCACTGACACATGCAAGTATGAAGAACAACACATATTCTGTTACGTCATATGCTGTATGAAGATAGCCTCAGTAAAAACTATAACCTCAGCAGACTAGACATTCAAAGAAAGAGTCACCTACCACATCACCTAAGAGTAACCACTAATACCACATTGACTTTCAAGGGGGTCTACATAAGTACCTAGACATCAATGACAGCCTACAGGAAGGAAAAGTCGACCTTAAACTGATCACAGAACTTTTATCAAGAAAAATTAAGTTTCAATAATAGAATAAAGCTGACATTTACTGGGAGTTTTATTTAGAGTTTAACAGAAAACACTAGTCATACCCCAGAGGTTATTCATTGACTTCAAACAACAGAGCGGGCACCTCATATACTTGTGCACTAATGCAGATTAAGAAGAAACTAAGCAAGAAAACTCCCCTGCATATTAACTATAGAAGTATGCTGCTATAATTAGATGGAAAAACTTATATTAGCTCACCTGCTATGTATTCAAATTTTTGTCAGCTTCTCAACAAATGCCCTTTCATACAACAATATGCATTACATGCCAGTTCTACATACCACTGGAAAATCCTGTATACATTCCAAACGCTCTTGACAATCATAATAATCCATTCCTGGTAACTTTTAATATACATGTAACATTTATGATTATCAAAGCAAAGGAGGGCTGTACAGAGCTCTGGGCACTTCCAGCATATTTTGAAAATCAAGCCCTTAAAAATTCTTTTTTACACCATGAAAACCCCTCCAGCAATAACCTAAACCAATGTCACTATTAATATGGGGCTTGGTTGGTCATCTTTGAGGGGAAGAAAAACAGAGAAAGGAGATTGGAAGCTGGCAGGAAACGGTAAGACAACATCCTTACTTCAAAACCATTGCTTAAACCTAGGTGAAAATGAGATTTGGTAAACTGAGATGAACATCAGTTTGAAGCAGCACTGTACAAATACAAACCTATTACTGTAACCTTCACACTACATGAGGAAAAAAAAGTCTTTTCAGTGGAACAAAAACCCCAAACCAAAACCACTTTGTGTCTTCTTAGCATGTACATTCAGATTTAAATGCATGTGAAGTATGGATGACGAAAGTGCTGAAATAGTCCAAAACTTAAAGAAGGTAAAGAAAATACTTTATAACGACAAAAATCATCTGTACTTCTAAATCAACCTAAAACACACACATTTTGCATAAGACACAACAGATACATTTTTATTTAAAAGTACAGTTCCCCTATTTATTCTATGACTCACATGCATTTCAGAATTCAGTCACTTTCAGTGCCAGAACTGTGAGAAAGTATCAGGTGAAACTCTGAACAACATGAGCATGCTGCCTCCTGTTGGTAAACCCTCCCTAGCACTGCCTGCTTGGAGTCCTTGCAAGAAAAAAAAAAAAAATCCAATTTCCTCCTGAAATCTGCTCGAATCCTGACACATGCCAAGCTCACAATGTGGAAGTCAAATCACACATGAAGGTCCTGGATTAAGATTCCATGGAGCTGACAGATGAGAAGGGAAGGCATTCCTCGAAGGATTTAGAGAGCTTAAAACCTTCCCATACCTACAAATTTCCAGCCATTCTGTCAATCCACATAAGAGATTTGCTTTATAATACTACAGAGAAAAAAAAACAAAAAAAACCCCAAACACTTGTGCAAACACTGCTTTCTATCCCCATCCCTCCCTGCTTACATTCCTTAAGCTTATGGACAGAACGATAATTGCTGTAAGGTGTTTTATAAGTCTGCAAGTGTATCTGCTCTGCAAGATATTTGCTTCAATGTTTGATTTCTAGATGCTTCAACCTCATTGATTCCTATTAGTTTTCATTCACCATCAGAAAAGATGGCTTTGATCTTATCTGATATTATTTCCTTTTCCCTGACATTCTTTGCTTGTTCCTGACCTCAGATAAACCCAGCTGGGCCAATTCTGCATGTGTGAAGGCCATTCCTCCTTATTCTCCTTTACTCTTCTGCCCAGACTGATGCAGCAGGATGACCAAACAGTAAACACTCCATTATCTTTGATCTCAGATTGCAGAAAAACATATGAGTCAGGAATTAAATGACATCTTGGAAGCTCAACTAAAGTATGTAAAGTAATAAACCCTCCAGGAAGCATAGTGCTTGTAACATGGTACATGAATGCCTCAGTGATCTCTTACCAAGACAGCTCTGATCTATCTGGGCCTATTTGTTTGGAACTTGCCCAGAAGTTGTTACATTGCAGATTTAATTCTAGAAACAAAACTCAGCTGTGATTACAGCTAATACACTGGAGAAACAAAAGCCATCTCCCCAGTAGGATGCTTTCTTCTCTGCACACCCATTACAGACGCACAGTTGGTGCCAAATCTACATGGAGAGTACAAAAACCCAATTCCCCCTTATACAAAGTTGCTCAATGGAAGAACTGCTCCTATTTTTTAAAGCAAGCCTCCTCAGAACCACTTTCTCCTCATATACCTCCTCCACATGCAGAGTATTTATCTCTATTCTCTGTCACTGCCTCTCACCAGTCGTAAAAGCCATAGTATCAGCACATTACAACCTATAGATTCATGTTAATTATCCTGCTTGCAAAAAAATTAATTGTACACTATGAAGTCTCTTTTATCAGTGTGAAAACACAACTTCATGGTAATTTACAGTTTAAAGCATCCAAGAAGTGATAAAATTTGCATGTAAATGTAATCCTAAGTATACATGAAACCCTATTAAATAATTTCGGGAATGAAAGTGGGGAAATCAGGCATTCCAAAAGGAAGCAGACAGACTAGATCATCCTATTCTTACTGTTCATTCCATGTAGGTGAAGCAAACAGCAAGAGCGTTCTCCTGTTTCAGACATCTATCGGTACCCATTTTGGAAGCAAGATAAAAATATTACATAGATTTAATCCAGAATGCTAGCTGTCATTTAACTATCAACATAGCAAGTAAAAATGTCAAGTTTTGAAAACTAATTGCAAGTTAATTGTTTCAGCATCCAATCAAAAGTCTCCAAATAGTTATTCTTCTTTGAAGTCATGGTATACTATATGGAGGCATATTGATATGTTCCTGAAAGTTTATTTCAGTTTATCTTGAAATATCACTTCCTGAGATGTTACTTCTGCAATAGAAAAGAGCTAAATGTGCTCAACAACCTTTTTTACAGTAAGTTTTCACAATAAGAACATTCTGGGCAGAGATATTCTTGATGCTCTAGGTTGGCCTGTAAAATGGGTAAGATTACATTCTCATTCTAAAGTTTTTCACCAACTAAATTTCTTGAAGTACTAGCAAAGCTCAAACTTCTATGACAAAGACATTGACTTCAAAGAAATTCCAGTCATCCACTAGTCAGAATGAGCATGTACAAAAAACGGTAATTTTCAGCAAGCACTGAATCTAGATTAAAAACAAATTCAAATAAATAACTAAAAAGAATATATGAAAGAACTGCTGTCTCCTATGAAAGCAAAAAAATAATCACGATACATAAACACAATGAAACAGTATCAGCAGAAAAGAACTGAACTGGTTTGAATGATGTTTATGGATTCTCGCTTTTATCCTCCTATACACTGACAAACACACTATTTAGTATACTATTTCAGGAAAAATTCTATTACTTACGGATATAATTAACTGTTTCACAAGTTTAGTGTCATCAATGCAATCAAACGCTGCCAGCAAGACCAGATGAGAAAATTCACCCTACAAAGTTGAGACATCGGAAACCAGTCAAGATCTATGAATATACTAATTGACTTAGAATCAACATTTCTGAGAATTTTTCTCAAACATGACACAACACGGACCACAAATTCCACGTACTGCCACAGAATGAGAGAAACCCAACATTTAGGCTGTGTCTGAAAGCATGGCTTGTTAAGAGAAGCATATTGTTAAAACACAGTGAAGTTAATTAAGTTGATCTGCCATTGAAAGTTGATATACTGCTTTATCATATCCAAGCTATTAACCTAATCCCACTTTTTAATTATCTTTTGTAATCACAGGATTTGGCTTGCAGGAACATCATGTACAGATTTTATTCCTGTAACAGATTTGCTTAAAACTGAGATAAAACACATACTGTATTTTTGGTGATCATGTCTCTGCAATGAGCCATACCGTCCCTACTGCACTACTGGAAAGCAAGCCTCCAGCATACTCAAGTGGGCACAAGCCAATTCCCTTCTATGTCAGTGAGACTCTTTGTCAAAGTAAAGACAGACCTTCAGTGCTCCAGTGTTGTTTTAGCTATTATTTACTGAGTGTCTCACATTTCTATATACAACAATTCATTTATTCTGGTACTAGAAAATTATGAAGAGAAAGATTGCTTAAGACCAATGGCTTACAAAGTGGAACATGCAAGACCATCCACTGTGGTGCAGGAAGAAAATACTTCTTTTACCATTAAGAAATATATTAAAATAACCACTGGTTTGCTTTATCTGTCTTTTTTTTTTTTAATTTCTATTTCTGTGTATGTTTTATAATGTATACTAGTACAGTAGTACATGTACATAATTTATACATAACTATAAATTTATCAAGGATGCACGCTCAGGGCTGTGTGATCAATAATGTTTGGAGACCACTGATTCAGACCACATCAACTGTTAGCAAGCAGAACAATACAGCAACAAGGATGATGTAAGTTTAAGAAGTTTCTTTTCACAGCTGCAGTTTTGCCCAGCACCAGGAAATCTAGTTGCAACTGTTAACTCTATTGGTGCTGCAGTCCCCAAACATACATGTTACTTAGAAAAATATTAAATACAGACCTCTTCCATTGTATGTCACTTCAGCATTAACTCATTTTGAAGCTTCATGACTTAAAAAGTTACTGAGCATCTCAAAAGAAAGATGAACATTCAAATGGTCTTTTCAATTACATCCTCAACGTATCTCAATTTTTGTTCCTCTTTTGTATTCATTATTTTACCCTCAACTAAGGAGAACTAACCAACAAGCCATATGAAGATGCAATATAAAGTTGGGCTCAAAAAAAAAATGTAGAAAAAACCTGTAGTACTTATAATTTATAACTCGGCTACCTTAAAGAAGGACACTACATGCAGAGCCTACACTGAAGCTTCAGAGTATGTCTCTATATAATCTATAAATTTCATTATATCCTTCACATGATCTCGTATATCACCACTATTTTAAACCTAGTTTTGTTAAGATCTGATTGTTGTTTCCAGCACCATGAACATTCAAAGTAGCCTCTACCAAATCCTTTGTTTCAGAGACTGCAAAATATATGGTTAATGGACACTCACCGTTGCCATTTTTTCAATATACGTCTTCATAGTTTTCACAATGACTTTCCTGTCCTATCCAAAAGGAAACAAGAAACCCAAATGAGCCTATAATAGTAGTGATGCTGGATATCTAGATTGTTATTTACACCTTCAAAAAGATAATGTTTAATTTACTTAGTAAAGCAATGGCCATCTACCAAAGCCCCACATTTGTACTATTAGTCAACATCTAGAAACAGTATGAAAAGTTAAACCTGAAATACGAAAGATTCAATACTAATGAGGTTCTGTGATACATTTGCAAGTCCTGCCCACCAATGGGAGATACCAAAAAGGGAATCTTGGGGTGGGGGGACCAAGCCATCCCCTATATTCACTTATGTCTTGCTCATTACGTACAGAAGAATGCACTTCAACTCTTCATCTGGAAAGAAACTCATTGAACAGGACCTGAAACTTTAAAGCAGCGAGAACTCCAGCCTGCTGCAAAGCCCCTTTACTAGCATGACTTTTTTGGCAGTAAATTCCTCAGTGCTTGTACTTTTGGCTCTAGCAGCCACTGTTCAGTTTTCTTTTGACCCATTACTACCATTACATCCAAGCAACTTCATATTTTTTCTGCATTCTTTCACAAGCAGACTATTTCCGTAAGTTTTCTTTACAAAAAAAATACAGAAAAAGATAGCAGACATTTCAATACTCCAAACAGATGATGGCATAGGTTACACCTACAGTATTTCAGGATACTGTATCAGCAGAAGAAACTTAAAACGCAGTTCACATTTTCCAAGTCTTGACATTCCACAACCAAATATTCTTCCACATTACAATTTCTTTACTGTCCTCTCCCAACTGCTAATTACTCGTGCATTAAGAAAACTATGGGATGAATCAATGCCCAATAATGTTAAAATGGAAAAGCTTCATCTGTCACCTTCAAGAACTCTGCTAGAAATAAAAGATGATGCTTCCACTATGAAAGTTCTAACGAAAGCTTCCAATTCACAGAAAACTACTGCTTGTATTTGCTAGCAGGCAAAGTGAGGCCACTTGCTAACCTTGCTCTCAAATATTTAACTGCATCAAAATGTGCGCTGGCAGAAGGACCCATGACAGCAATCACACCCAGTCTCAGACTAGACTGTTATTAAAGGAACTGGGTAGAGTGAAACCAAACAATACCTTAGGAGTACCATGCCATAAGCAGTGCATTGCTACTCGGGCTCCATCATGAGTGTGTGCCAGGTAGATGACAGCCTCTCTGATAGCTTCTATCATTTCCTGGGGAAGAAAAGATGATAAAGCAAAAAGGCAAAAGTAAAGGCCCATGAAATCTCAAGGCAGGCAAGTAAGGACATGAAAGTATTTTTTTGGCTGCCCACAACACTACAGGGAGCATCACAGGCTCTATAGAACCACTCTCACTCCCTTGACCTGTGAAAAATGGCCTCAAAAAGAGTTCAAAAGACTGTAAATTACATAAGCTTCTTCCCTTGCAAAACTACTGTTCATCCTATTCATTCTATGAGAACAGAATTGCACTGGAGCTTGTCAGTTGTCCTATTACAAACAATTCAAAGAGGGATGGTCAGAACTGAGACTAAAATTAGAGGAAACAAAGTCAACCATTCACTTAGGAAGAAAATCTTTAAAGATTAAGCCATTTATTTATTTTTATATATAGGATATTAGCCAGATAGCAAGCAGAACTAAAAGGTCACTTAAGCACCAGGTGATGTTACAAATCAGATGTGACAACATTCAGCCAAAAGTTGGTTTCCAGATCAAAGGATGCACCTGATAAATAACATCGGCAGCCAAAAAAGAAAAACCAAACCAAACCAAAAAACCACATCCTTGTTTATTAGATACAACTTCTGTTATTATCTGATAGTTTCCAGACCTCAAGGAAAATTTGGATACGCTACCATGGTGGCACAAAAAAGCCAAGCTAGGAGGAAAAGAACTGCCCTCACTTTGATTCACACACAAGACTGAAACCAGCAGCGTCTTCTGACAAAGTATTACATGAGACTGTGCACAGGGACCTTTTATCAGGTAAGATCTGGACTTGTAGTAAGCAACAAGTAGTCCATCTCACTACCCTTAGTTTTGGGTTTCTTAACAGTAACAGGTGATGTTAAGCACACTATCAGCTTATATATCGTATCACGCAGATGTCTTTGGGTCTAGTTTTTGCAAGAATGTCTGGGGCAAGCTTAAAATTGGAATTAAATATAAACATAATGATGCAGGCCATATGCTTGGTTCAGGAGGAGACAAAAGACAAAGTTTAGGCTGCTGACAGAAGGGCCCAATCTGTTTGTATTTTGGTCAAGAGTTTTTAGGACAATTGCTATAACTGGTTAAGAAATTACATACTGGAAAGCTAAACTACTGGAACCGATGTCCCTAGCTTTAATTATTCCCCATCTACCACAAAGGAATATTGAGCATGGAGAGAGAAAACAAAGTAATTTCATTAGATTTTTTTTTTTAATTCACATATCATGTAACATGATTGCTTTAGTGTGAAACTTCACTGTGCTTGTAAATCTCCATACAAGACTACTCCCCAGTCATCTATCTGGAATCATCAGATGCATCAAGCTCTCTAAACATAAGGTGTATTTTTGTCTAGTTACCTCACAACACTTACATGGCAAGATTAAAAATGTTCCGCTGAAAGGCAAAAGAAGACAAAAACCCAAACAAAACATACTTACGGATCTTTGTTTTGGAAGAGCAAAAGTGAAGAAGTCCAAAAATACTTTATGTACCAGTGAGTGCTTTATCACAGACTCTCTGTATTTGGGAAAAGGAAAATAAGAAAAAGTCCCCAGTAAGTAGTGCTTTTAATGTAATCTAGCAATACTTTCTTTGTATTTGAAAAAGAAAAATGCATTGTGGTATACAGAAAACATTCTGGATTAGGCATTTAGCATTTACAATGCGTGGAAAATCCTACCAAAGCTTACAAATTCTAAAACTTAGCAAAATATTTTCTCCTAAAGACCACTGGAGAAGCTTACCCAATAATACCTTATGGAAGCACACCACGTTGTAGGATTTCTACCAATTGTTTGACTGGGGCAGGTGACACAAGTGGCATTCAAAACTAATATTACTAGATATTAATTATGACACTATAGACAAAACCAGTTACTATACAACACAGTAATGTTACATATTAAAAGTCTACCAATATCACTGTCCTATGAGCTTAAAAGAGTAGCAGTATCACTGTCAGAAACAAACTGTTTCATGCTAGATTTTCACACCTTAAAACAATTTTTGTCCTTACTTTTGTGCCATTGGTGTAAGAATCTGTCTCATTTCATCCAAGATGGCCTCTCTCTTTTCAGGGTGAGCTTCTAACACTTTATCTAGTGTTGGGACAACTGGTGTCTGAAATGAATGCACAATCAGAGATTTAATGATTGGAGTTCACAGAAATACTTAAGTTCATGGAAAATTATAACCCTTAGACCCTTTTCAATTAAATTCACGAATATCACAAGTAAAATGAATTTTCTGAAAAATAATAGTTTTTTACAAATGTAACTACTTCAAGAATGTCAGAAGCTGTAATATTTAAGATTCTACAAACTGAAAATTCATCATTAGCAAACAAAGGCTACTTCTGTGGTCTGAGCTGGTTACGCTCATCACAGTCAGCTCTTCATTAGATGGTCAGATACAATGTAAAATATACAAAATTGGTGTTGTGTTAAGGGACCTCTCAGCGAAGCAGAAATCCTTCACGATGGTATGCATACATCGGGGGCAACACAGCAACAAGTCCATAAACTGAGAAGTTAACCAAGGCCCAGGAAATTTCAGTTCAAGAACAGCAAAGATGGGGAACACATATGATGTATCTTAAATACAGAAGTACACCCTGGAATCTCATCTAAACAATTACACTGGTAACTCTTGTAAAATAATCTGTTGTTAGAAGAACAGTCTGACTACATTAGAAAATTTGAAGGCATTTATTTCTAACCATCCCTGTTGGGGGAGAAGCAGAGGTGGAGAGTTTGATGCAGGAAAAGGAAAACTGAACCACACATTTCAGAAAGAAATTCCACATGCCCTGAAGGATTTCATCGTAATTTCTTATAAACCCTGACACTGCTGAGCCTCTGGTTTGTACCACAATGTAGGACTACTTGTAGCACTCATGCCAAGAATGCTAGAATGATGGAAGCTAACACTGCACTTAATTTGCAAGATTGTTTTACTCCCAGTACAAATTACAGACCACAAACACATCAAACCTGCCTTTCCCTTACAGTGTTGCAATACACTTTACTAAAACTTATAATAACCTATAAAGAAAAAAATGGCAATATGGTTCAGAAACAAGCTGTTAATTTCTTACGCAATTTTAACAGAAATCATGGGTAAAAGTGTGCTATGTTGCACATGAGGGTACAAAAGTCATTCTAGAGTATCTAATAACTGTGTAAAAAAAGTTCTGTACTTTGTGGCAAATAAAATTTGTGTGTTAAATGGAAAACAAATTTCCAAGTCAGCAAGAAAGAAGGAAAACCAGAAGCCAAGAAAAAAAAGAGGTTGTACTTTTTAAAAAGGTTCCCACTGCCTGGTGAGGATCTACAGCTAAATGTTTTCAAGAGTTTGGACTTAAGTCCCATAGTTTCCATGAGAAAAGGAAACAAAGCCAAGAACTGAACTTAAGCGACAAACTGTATAGAGATACAGGCACATTCCACCCACAGTCAGTTCTCATGACACAAAACACAGTTCTGCTACAAAAGCCATTTAAAGCGTTAATGCAAAATTAACCCGAAGTCTTATCTCAGCAACGATGACCACTTCAGGCTAGACAACTCTAACTGCAACTGTAGGATATTAGGCTGTCTTTGAAATGCAGAGCAAGCATAATATAGTTAAATAGTTCAAACTGAAAAAAACCTAGCACTTTAATCTAGAATAGGAATGTGAAAGTAATCATAACATTTAAACATGCTAAACTGGACTACATTTGGGCAGCTGACAGAAATGAATTTAATCAAAAGAAATAATAGGTAAGATAGGTAAGGCATTACTAACACAATACTTTAGATGCTAAAACAACTTAGACTTGAAAGTACTAAAATGTCACCTTGTAAACCTGGAAAGTGTTCCCATACAGTTCTTCGGTCAGCATATTTCTCTGCTCCAGAATGGCTTTGTCATTATATGCATATTCCACAACAGCAGATGCTTCAGCATGTCGGAGCATTTTTTTCACGTGGCCTTTAAAACTTCTTATTATTTCTGCAACTTGTGGTTTTGTCCTGTATTACAGGGAAAGATGGAGAGCAAGTGTGAAAATTTTAAATAAACTGACCCGTCATTGGTTTTATTTTTAAAAGAACATTCAGGTGTTAAGTTTTAGCACAGAAAACAGGAAATATATGTATCTGGATCAGCCTTATGGCAAGAAAGCAAGGAACCTGGAGAAATCATAAGGCATTTTGAGGGAAAGAAAAGGAACCAGTGGCTAAATTCTACAGAATGAAGCATGCCTTCCTGAAACACTACGCAGAGAAAATTTCCAAAAGCCATCTTTTTGTATAAAGTGAAGATCAACTTCGAACATGTATTTGAACTTCTTTTGGCATATGTTTTCCTCAACGCATACAGCTTTAGCTTTACTTCTCGCAAAAGGAAAACTGGTGCTCGCAATACTAGATACTCTCTTGCTTCATCACTACTATAGACCGATGCACTATAGATTAATAGCATTATTCCCACTGGAAATTAAACAGTGCAACACAGCTAAGCTCATTTCATACTCACCCATACATAAGAAACTTCTTCACAATATTTCTGGAATATTTTGACTTGCTCATTTCTACTAGGCTTTCTAGAAAAAGGCAAAAGGGAGAAACATCCAGCTGGTTTGATTTTTCACTACTTTAACTCTACACAATAGGATGTCATTATTTAAATTTTAAGAGCTCATTAGGAACGATGCATTATTTCATCAGAAATTTAAAAAAGTTAAAAATAACATGGCTTGTTTTAATGCTTTCTAAGAATACAGAAGTATAAGGGTAAAATTTAAATGGGAAGAAAATACCTTTCAATTCTTCAAATATCTCTTGCCTTTGCTTCTCACTGCCATATTGAATAAGGCACTGGATCACTCGAGTTGAATCATGTGCAAACGCCAACTACGAGACAAAGGTATTTTATTATCATAGGCCATTCAAACAGCATTATACACCAAATTTATTTTAACACACTTGCCTTCTCATACAGTTTGATGCCAAATGCAGCATGTAATGCCAGTTATAAAAGTAGTTACCTGTCTACAACAAATTAAGTTTTAAGGTTTTTTTACTCCTTATAAGTACTCTATTGAACAAAATACAGACAATACTTGAAGTTGCTGACACTAAAGGACATGCATCACGGTTTTAATATCAAAAGAGAACCATGAAATGTTATAATACCTCTGGTTTTCTCATGTTTTTTGTAATTTCAGATTGACTATGATGATACAGTTCCACTTCAGCATGGAATACCAAAGATCACTTTTAAAACTAAAACTAATATTTGACTGTATATTCATACAGCTTAAGAATTAAGTGGAAAGATTATTTAGTAAAGTACCAGGACATTGTCTAAAAGAGAGTTGCAAAGCAACAATTTTAATTAAACAAAACTGAGTGGCTGTTTTTTAACTTCAGTTAATACAAAATTACACTGGCGTAAAGCTGCCTGGCAAAACAGCCACCCTGATAATAGCCAGATGATAGACAAATTTGGAAAAAAGAAGTTTCTGTGAATTTGTGCACTATGGCATTAGTCTTTCTTACACTTTTAATCTTTCCATGAATAAGCTTCTGTAATTCATTCATTAGCTTTTCTCGTGTCTCCTTTTCACATTTCTTCCTACAAAAACAAAAGGAAAACAATCTTAATTGAGGAAGCAGCTTTTTTGTTGTATGATTCACCTATATCAAATAAAGAAACAATACAAAATAAAATTAACATAGCTCCTGCTAATCCAAATTTAGTGTAACCTGTAGAGAGATGTAATTTAGCAGTTTGACTTCCATACTTCAAAACTGTTTTCTGAGTATCAGTATTACTGAAGAGAACATAAATTCAAATCTGCAGCCAGACATCTTACAGCCAAAACTGCAAAGCAGAGACACAAGCCTCCACAAAATCACACAGTGATTCCACTGCAAGATCAGGCTGAATCAGTACATGCTTTGTGCCTCAGGATTTAAAAAAATTGAGATAACTCCTTAATTATTTACTCACAAATTTTAGCCTGAAATTCAAGTAAGCTCATGCAGACTTTTGTAGCACCATGGTTCACCACACTCTGCTTGAATCCTCTACACAACTGCATGTAAAGTTATCATTTGCACACGGAGTTTGTGGAAATACAGCTTCATTTATTACAAGAAGAGAAAGAGAGTCATCTTGTGACTTATGACTAAAAACCAACTGAATGTGAGAAAAAAAGAAAAATGATTACCTTCTCACACTTTCCCATATTTGCTTTGATTTTAAAATTATGTCATAATTACTTCTATCGTTAAGTTGTCTGGTTTTCTTTAACTCCTTTTTCTTCTGGATGTCATTCCACTTCGGCTTCTTAGAATCTGATCCTGAACACAGAAATACATTTTCTGTCATTAATAAAAGAGAATCAATGGAATACTTTACCAGAGTAAACTGTGGCAGGTCTGTGACTTGAATTGCTAACAATTCAGAAGCTTTGCCTGCAGCTACCCAGTTGGCTAATACGAAAGCATAAATATTTATATAAGTATGCTAAGCTAGTGATTTTCACTTCCAGAATACTGGAAGAACAAAGTAAATAACAGTTTTTCTCCTCAAAGCTCTGCCAAAGCATGTGTCGCAAACCTCTTAATAGCATGAAAATCAACTCAAGATGCACCTAGCAGCCTATGGCTGCCCCAGACAATCTTACATTTTAGTTCTTCCTGTACTCATACACACCTTTTCCCTTTCAGAAAAGAAGAGCTCTAACTGAAAGATACATATCTGAAAATCAGAGAAAGGAAAAAAATACAGCCTTTTTTATATGTTTAACCTTTTAATGGGATTTTAATGGACAACAGCTATGCACTTCCACTCAACAAACTCAGTTAAGGTAATTTTATATGAAGTGCCACAAATCCACAAATGAGTTATGGAAAAACTGGAAGTATTTGATTTCAGCTTTATTCATGCCTTGACAAAACCCCCACCACCTATCTCACGGTTTATTTGGTTTATATCATGTGGCTTCACAGAAGCACATCATGCTAAAACATTACTTCTATATGGAATATTAATGACCCAGGTTTAAATTTTCAGACCTTAAGAGCACTGCCTGTTGATACTAAGCAGCATGAACTTAACTCTCCTACCATTCAAAAACCATGCTCTGTTTTTACAAAGTGTATTACTGATTTTCCCTACCACTCTTCTAAAGCAACAGTGACAAGCAAAACTAGCAACCCCCTGCTCTGAGAGCCACGCCACTATGCAATACATAGCAGCTTTCAGTTATTCTTATGAACAACAATAAACTTGAGTCATTCAGCCGATTTGTAAAGGTGACAAAACACGGGACAAGAGGAAGACCTAGAGAAACAATGTGTTTCCCAAAACCATGTCTCCAGGCTTAAAAATCCGCTCACCTCCCTCCTCACCATCCTGAAGCTTCCTCTTCTTTGCAAACTTTTCTGATTGCTGTTTGTTCTTGAACTGTTTGACGCTAGCTCTTCCAGTTCTTAACTGTCCTTTCACAAACTTCTTGGAAACGGATTGAGGCTTTCCTTCCTCGTCTCTTTTGCTGAGAAACTTCTTTGGTGAACCCGAATCTATTAACCAACAAAACAGAAATTAAAATGTTATCCTAGACCTAATGTAGCTTCAAAATAAGAAATTATTAATGTAGCAAGAATTAAACTATTCTGTAATAAGAACTATATATATATCTTTATATATAAAACAATAATTGCTACATACTTCTCAAAGCTATTTTCATTGCCCCTAGGGAAGTTTTGCCTCAGCATTATATTCTGGGCAGCAGTGTAATGGCCCACGCATAAAAACGATTATTCTAAATTAAGAATTACAGCACCTCTGACAACAAAGCCACCAATCACCAAATCATCTCTTCACAGCTAATGGTCAGAGCTGTTTTGACATCACCTGTTTTAAGCAGAAGACAGCAGACACTGAAAGGTATCTTGTTAATGCTAATCCACAGCACTCCATACAACCTAGCTTCATCTCCAAAATAAACATTTGCTTAATGTGTGAAAGCAAAGTCTAAAATAAAAGAAATTATCAACTTAGAATTTTTGATTAGGAGTATTGTAGGTCAATCAGAGCTGAACGGTTTGCAATGCAGTCTATTTAAAGCACTTCAGCTTTATTTTTGCCAGGGTTTTTGACTGACCACACAGTCATTATAGTTTTGAATGCAAGGCAGAATCACAGAATGACTAAAGTTGGAAAAAACCTTTCAAGGTCATCCTGTCCAACTGTCCTGCTCACACAGGGCCATGCAAAGCCAGCTGCCCAGGACCATATCTGAGCAGCTTTTGAGCACCATTTCCCTGGGCCACCTGTTCCAGTGCTCAGTCACCCTCACAGTAACAAATTCATTCCTGATGTTCACAGGAAACCTCCTGTGTTTTAGTTTGTGCCCACCGCCCCTGGTCCTGTGACTGGGCATCACTGAAAAGAGGGTGGCTCTGTCTTTGCATCACCCCTTCAGGTATTTGTGGACATTGAGAAGACCCCCACAAGCCCTCTCTTCTCCAGGCTGAAGAGTCTCTCAGCCTTTCCTCACAGCACAGGTGTTCCAGGCCCTTCATCACGTTCACAGCTCTTTGCTCTCTCCAGTGTGTCCGTGTCTCTCTTGTACTAAGGAGTCAAGAACTGGACACAGCACTCCAGGTGTGGTCTCACCAGTGCTAAGAAGAGGGCAGATCACCTCCCTCAACCTGATGGCAGCATTCCTCCTAATGCAGCCCATGATCCAATTAGTCGCCTTTGCCACAAAACATTACTAGCTCATTTTCAACTTTGTGAGCACCAAGGGCTTTTCTGCAAAGCTGCTTTCCCCCAGCATGTACTGGTGCGTGAGGTTGTTCCCCTCTCAGGTGCAGGACTTTGCACTTCACTACCTGATGAGCTCCATGAGGCTTCTGTCAGCCTAGTATTCATTTCTGGTATACAGTACGGGTTACCAACCTCCTACTAGATTTTGTGCCACTGACTATCACACTGTGGGCCCAGCTAGTCAGCCAGTTTTCGATCTATGTCAATATCTGCTCATCCAGCCCATAATTTAGCAGCACCCCTGCAAGAATCTTATAGGAGACATTGTCAAAGGCCTTGCTAAAGTCCAAGCATGCAACACCCACTTCTCCTTACTCCTATACTAAGCCAACAACTTCATAATATAAGTTTACCAAGATAAATAATGAGGACTAGGCATGGCTGTGCACAACTGCAATCACTCATCCAGGACTCCTATTCGGGAGCCTTTAAAGGTCTTCTTACCATTATCTTTTTTAAATTTCCTTTTCCCGTGAAGCACTTTTCCACGAGGTGCTTTTCCACTCTTCCCCACAAACTTCTTTTTACCCTTGGTTTCCATTTCGGCAACACTGCAAACAGAGTAAGAGACAGCGTGAGGAAAAGCCGGCCTGCACCTCCCCACACTGGCCAACACACTTGAGGGAGCTAAACCCCTCTCTCAGTTGCGGGTCACCCCGGAGAGGGATCCTTAGAGGCGGCAACAGGCCACTCAGCACGAAGACGAACAGGGCCCAGCGACAGCGCCTTGCGAGACACGGCGAGCGGCCGGGCCCGGGCCCGCGGATCGACGGACTGACGGACACTCACGGCCACGCGCAGACGCTCCCGCCGCCCCCGGCACGTGGCGCCCCGGCCGCGCTTTGCGGCCCTCCCCGGCGCGCGTGCGGCCCCTCCCGCATTGGCCCGCCCGCCGCCGCTGCGCGACAGTGCCGTGCCCGCGCGCCGTAAAGCGCCAGGCGGAAGTCGCAGCGGAGCCGCTTTCCCCTGCTGCTCCCTCCCGTTGGCTTAGGGTGTTGTTTAAACCTCGGCCCATGGATGCAGCCTGTCCGGATCCTTCTGTAGAGCCTTCCTGTGCTCAAGCACATCCACGCTCCCGCCCAGCTTGGTGACATCTACAGACTTAGTGAAGAAGCACGCAATGTCCTCATCCAGGTTGTTGGTGAAGACAGTAAACAAGACTGGCCCGTGCATTCCAGCCCTGGGGAACACCCCATGTGCCCCTTGTGACCGGCCTGCAACTGGTTTTAACACTGTTGACCACGACTCTCTGGGCTCAGCCAGCCAGCCATTTTTTTACCCAGCGAAGAGTACAGCTGCCTAAGCCATGAGCTGGTATCTTCTCTAGAATGCTGTGGGATACAACTATCAAAGGCTTTACTGAAGTCAAAGTAGATAAAGCCCATGGCCTTTCCCTCATCCAGTAGGCCACTTGGTCATAAAAGGAGATTGGGCTGATCAAGTAGGACCTGACTTTCATGAGCCCATGCTGGCTGGGCCTGATCTCTTGGTTGACCTGCACTTGCCTTGTGAGTGCCCTCAAGATGAACCACTCCATAATCTCGTCTAGTATCAAGGTCGTCCTGACAGGCCTGTAGGTCCCTGGCTCCTCTTTCCAGCCCTTCTGTTAGATGAACATCATATTGGCTAGCCCTCAATTGTCTGGAACCTCACCAGTTAACCAGGACTGCAGGTAAATGATGAAGAGTGGTTTAGCAATCTTGTCCACTAGGTTCGTCAGTACTCTTGGGTGTATCCCATCTGGCCCCATAGACTTGTGAATGTTCAGGTGGCATATTCATATTTGGGTGTTGGTTTGGGTTGGTTTTTTGTTTTTTGTTTTGTTTTTTTTTTTTTTCTCTCAGCTGATGTGTAAGCATAACTGAATTATGCTGCCCCCAAAAGCTATTAGAAAATGTTCATTGTGGACCAAATTCATAGACTCATAGAGTCATAGAACAGTTTGGGTTTGAAGGGACTTAAAAATGCTTCCAACCCTTCTGCCATGAGCGGGGACACCACCCACTAGACCAGACTGCTCAAGGCCCCATCCAGCCTGGCCTTGGACATTTCAGGGTGGGGGCAGCCACAGCTTCCCTGGGCGACCTGTTCTGCCCTCACCATGAAGAACTTCCTAATGCCTAGCCTAAACAACCCCCCTTCCAATCTAAAGCTATTCCCCCTCATCCTATCTCTACATTCCCTTGAAAAAGTCTCTCCTCAGCTTTCTTGTAGGCCCACTTCAGGTACTGGAAAGGGTATGTTGAGGATTCCAGAACTGGTCATAATACTCCAGGTGGAGTCTCACAAGAATTCAGTAAAATTCAAATGAAAGGCAGTGATTTGAAGTGAAAACTGAACACTGCTGTTCACAGGCGGTTAAGTGTAAAATTTAATATTCTAAGTTTCAGTGCTATTGAACAATGATTTGTTCACAGTAGTTTTGAATCATGATCCACTGGATATGTGACAACTGACTGTATAGTTAGCTAAGGGATATCTAAATCTGTGTAAATTAGGCTGTCATCCCAGCAAACTCAGGCTGAAGCACTGATTCCGTGTTGCAAGATGACGTGCCTGACAAGTGGCTGACTTCAGGAGCGGCAGCCATTTCAAGAAAGACATTTTTATACTTCCCCCCCCTCCTTTGTCTTTTGTTTTCTTAATTTTATATTAGTTTCTTTTTTCTTCTTTAACTATGTGCGTCTGAAATCAGTGTGGTTCAGACCTTGTAACCTGAACTTGAACAGTTACTGCCAGCTATTTGATACCCTCCTGAGTGCTTCCGGCAGTCCCCTGTTGAACTGCTGTCCTCTATTTACTGGCTCTTCAGGTGCATCTTGACAGTGTGGGAGGTCTGACACAAAACCGCTGAGACTAATCCTACAACTCAGAAACTGGTAATGGGAGGGGAGATACAAACAGATGGTTATAAAACTTCATCTAACCTGTTACCATGAGACAAGGCTCAGCCCAATTGCTTCAGTCAGTAGGATTGAATGTGTGTTCAAATAGAAATGTTTTTTTACCATTGGTTGTAAAATGTCATAGTGCACCGGCCCACAAAGATTTGTCTGTGAAGCAGTTTTTGGCTAATAACAATATCATTATGCCTGAGCACCCGCCCTGTTCACTAGACCTGGCACCATCTTCCCAAAGGTCAAGTCGGTGCTAAAAGAAACACATTTTTTATTGGTAGAAGATGTGAAAGGACAAACGACAGGCATCTTTAACAGCCTTTTAGAACATGATCTGCAGAATTTCTTTGAATGTTGGCAGCATCTTACACAGCTGTGTGTCATCTCAGAAGGGAACTGTTTTGAAGGTGATCATAGCTGATTTTCTTAGTTTGTTAAATGAAAAGAGTAATAGGGACAATCTCCTTTTTTGTGTGTGTGTGTGTGTGTCAGACCTCATGTCTGTCCCCAGTTTTAGCTCTCAACTCGGATCAGTTCAGAATTGTAAATATATGTGTTATCTAATCAAGAAAGGTAAAAACATGTATACCACATGTGAAGGCTTAAAGAACAATAAAATGCATGCTGTCTAGAGACTTGTTTTCCAACCTCTAAATATCTTCTCTTCCCTCCTTTTTTTCCCTTTTTTTTCCTTTTTGTTTTTGCACCTTGAGAAAAAAAGTGCAACTCACAGATCTAGCTAAGCAAATTAACACCAATTCCGTTGTGTTTCAATGCAGTTAGATCCAGATGCACCAAGATTGGGTTTGGATGTCATAGTTGTAAGTACTAAAAAGAATGCTATCAGAAAGACTTCTGTGGGTCTACTGCACACAATATGCAGTAAATCACTACTGCTTTTAGTAACCACTGTAGGAATAGTAACCAGATTGAATTCCTATACTATTCCTAAGGACGGAATATTCCGTTCATCAGTTCAGGTGGGAGGGCTCATATAGACAGACATTCAAAATGTAAGTCATTACTGCTGAAAATGCAATTTATCTTGAAACACTATGTATGTACGACTGCTTACAAAACTTTAAATACATCTCTCTGGGGTGAAGGTAAAAGACAATAACTATACACAATTGTTGAAAAATAAGCTGTTAAGAGCATTTTTTACTGCTGCAATTTCTTGAAGATGAACCTTCTAAATGACAGTGAATCCAACAAAGCATGAAAATGTATAGCTCCTTAATACAATATTCAGTGTCTTTCCTATTGTGCTTTTTGAGTCTATGGGATGAAAGACAGTACATAATTTTTCAACAGGATTCATATAGCCTCTTTAACTATAAACGAGGAAACACTGTATTTCACAGTGTGGTCAAATATCATCAAGAGTCCTTTTTGTAAAACTACATCGTCAATGTTTGCTCCCACATCCCCACAGTTCTGCTTTAGTTTCCGTACATTCTCTAGCATTTAACACTATTACCTGTGTAAAAACTCAAAACAAAACAGCAGCATTTGTATCAATAAAATGTTTTTAGTAACATGTGATTTCAAAGATACTTTACAAATATATTCTCATGCTTACACTCAGAAAGTCTTGTAAAGTAAAAATGGTACATTGTATTCCTTGAAAGTAGGCTTCTCTAGACTTCAAGATCACCAAAGCTTCAGAGCAAGAAAGAAGAAAATATTACGTGATAAGGAAATGAAGACAGTCACATGACCTTGTTGCAAATGGTACGGTATCCAACATCAATCTTCTCTTCAGTTTTACCGTACAGTCTAGAATAAAGTGAATTCCTGAAGTAGGAAGAAACATATATACCAGTCCTGGATCATCCAAATCAGTTCAAAGTATCAATCATTGTGAAATATTCTTTGTACTTGTTAATGTGTAAGGAAACAATCTTTTCTATACAGACTGAAGGTTCAGTTATTAGTTACATACACGTTTTGATCTGGAATTAAACATACACAACACTGCTGTCTGCTGCTGTTTTTTTCCTCCCTTTTATTTACTTTCTTCCTTAAAAAGAATAAGTTGTCATGTGAAATTCACAATGTAAGTTTTTTTCCTATAGAAAATAATAGTCTTTGATATACAGATACTTTTTAGAGGAGGTTTTGAGACTGAAATGTGAGATCCGGACAGAGATGCAGGTCAATGTGAGACATTACAAATCTATAAGCTGAATTCAGATTCAGACTTCATGTACTCCTGTCATAACTGCTGAGGAACACCTGAGAAAGTCTAGAAAACTCTGAACTACAGTTGTCTGATACTTGGTTTTGGACATTCCTGGTTTTTGCTTCCTTCTCTCATACAAGCATAAAACCCACCAACCACTGTACAGACCATATTTAGGAACAATAGATACCCAGCCATCAGATACTGCATCAGAAATCTCATTACACTGCTTGTACTGGTTAGAATGATAATTTCAGTTATCATTCTGAGGCAGTGACCCATAGTAAGTATTTTTAATACATATTAAATATTTATGCAACGAAACAGTCTTTTACTGTGCAAAACGTTTTTATACTAGAATTCTCTTACCTGCTGTAGTAAAGGCTAATAGAAATAACAATGCAGTCATTTTTAATGCCAACTGCAATGGTTTCATGGCCTTAGCCAAGAATTTTGTTACTTCGACAAGTTTCACAGTTTTAGGGACTACCTTCCATAATCTCATAAACTATCTTTAAATAGCTGTAGATGGCTGTTGACTTGGAGAAAAACCTTGGAAACTAAAACTGTTTCTAAATTATTCCTGGCAGGAGTCCTTAGCTGGTCTCTTGATCAAATGAAGTGTATAACTTTGTGAGAGAAGGACCCGTTTTCATGGGGCTTTTCATTCAAAGTAGCCTTCCAATAATGTGTTCAAGGTTAAAAGCTGGTTATATCATACCAGAGATATCACTGCAGTTACAATTTTGGAAGTAGAATAATGTATAAATTTCTCATTTGACTCCAGTTCATTAATTCAGCCTAAGGCATATGCTTTGAACAGCAGAAACACATTCTGTAAAAATCACTAGGTGCTCCTTCTGGATAACATTGTCTGGAGAGAGATCTCAGTAAAAGTTGTAATGTAACTCTATAGTCCCATTGGTCTATATAACATTTACTAGGTACACAAGCCAAAAATACATGTTTAAGTAGCTTTGACTATTAACATTTCTCATTGAACTAAAGAAAAGTGGGAGTCAGACATATCTTACTGTAGAGTTTTCTACCACACTATACTGTGAGTAATTTACAAATGTGTCCTGTTACACTTCTATAGGCATAGAGAAATCTCATAATATTTATAAAGTATCTGCAAGATGACTTTAGGCTCAAGTCTCAAAATGACAAATTAATGGGTCCATTGAGTGAAAACTGAAATATTCAGCACTACCCTGGTGAGGGAGAAGATGAACACCAGACCTTGAACTATCTGGAAATAAGTGCTGTATGTTTAAATCATGAGCATTAGATACTGCTCAAAGATCATCTGATATGTTATATATGTAAACCTGAGGTAGGTTTTGTTCAATCACCTAGAATATTGGTAAGAATATGAAAAAAGAAGACCAGTGAATGAAACAATTTGAGTTTATTGTAAAATAGAAACAAAACCAGAGAAATAGTTCTTGTTCTATACCAAAACAATCTGGAATAAAATTAAGTCTGCTGCAATTCAAGTCTGTAAATGTGAGAGCAGCCTATTTTTCAATTAAAAAAAAGGGGAGGGTGGAGTTGGAACGACAAGATTCCTTTTTCATGTGATTTGCATACAATTACAGATGGGTACAGTTACTAAGAACAGAGCTGATTTCAGTCTTGCTGGTTACTCAGCTTGGTAAGAATCTCACTGCTGTTTTCAGATGCTGTATTGTGTTATATTCTAGGCATACCTAAGAATGGATGAAAGAATAATAAAGTTTCAATAAAATACATAACTCTTTGATAGCTTACAGCACTAGTTGAACTAAGTAAACACTAAATTTTAATATATTTTATTTTACCCTTGAGTGAAAACTATTGACTGCTTTTTAATATTTAATAAGGACTTGTATGAATTTGAAAGTAACTAGAACTCTCAGCCAATGCATGTCAGATAAGTCTCACTGGAATAAGGCTAGGAAATCACTCCCCTGTTATGCTATTATGGGATTTATTAAATGCAGTGTGATTTTAAATTTAAATTGTAAGTCTTTTAATCTAAATTTGCAGCTGTGCAAGCAAGTGTAAAATGCTACCAAACCCACTGTAGCTTATTTTACAAAGGCAGAGGCTCTCTTTTGCTCTTTTGTATAACTGCTCACGCCATTGCCATTAAAGAAATGAAAGGCTTTCCAGTTCAGTCTTTTATTTTTACCTTATGCTATACAATTAATATGCAGTTGTTTTAAATAAACAAAAAGATGTCCAGAATTGCCTCTTCCCTACTATCATCCCTGTGGTATAGAGATAGATATTTTTATTAGGGATATTATGAAGTAGTCTCACAGAACAGAGCTAGGCTATACATGTTGGCATAACATGCCACTATGTACCATAATTTGCATGCCCTGGTTTAAAACCTGGGTTATATTTCAGTTTTTATAAACCTTACAAATGCTTTTAAAGTTACCTGGTGTCTATAAATAAGCAATTTTCTTCTGAGAAGTCTTTTTTGCCTTTATTTTTTCAACTCTTTCATGGTTCTGGTAATTGCTATGTGAGGGCAGGGCCAGAATGGGGGAGGATCAATGACCAAAAAACCTAACAGAACCTTACAGGGGGAGCCTGTTAAATAAGGTTAGTGTGTTTTGGCAGGATTCCACAACCAAGAACTCTAAGAATTAACGTATAGAAGAATAGGAGTCTAAATTATGGTTAATTACCTAGCAACAATGAAATCACATAGCAACATTTTTACATTCAATTTTCAAACTAGAATACTACTACATATAACCCAAAGTGCTTCTATATGTAATATACAACTTGGCCATTTCCTCCCTGTTTTCTTGCAAATGAGTGATAGCATTCTGAAAGTGATTTCTACATTTTATGTAAATTAAAAACTCTTAACGAAAGCTTCTGTTGCTTATGAATGAGTAGACCAGCATTATCTTTGAAACATGACTCACACTTATGCAATGAATGCTGAAATTAAGTATGGAGATTTCAGAAGACGAGTAAACTTCCTTGTCATCATCCTGACAAAAAAGCTTTTGGATTTGAAATTGGTATTATCCAAACCTAAAACATAAGCATGCTAGGCACTATCCATGTCACAGGTCAAATCAGAGAAAAATAATCTTTTCCAGTGCATGACTTTATTACAATTACTGAAAGTTGTCCACAAACAATCTTTATTACAAAGGCATTTTTACAAGTGTAATCAAAAAGACTCCACTCTAAAGACAAAACAACCGATGTGCCACACATTTAATGCACAAATTAAAATTAATTAATTACTGTGGAATTGTAATGTAGATCTGAATCACATAACTAAGGAACAGGAAACAGGTAATGAATGAGGGTGGCATTTCCCATGTGTATGTCTGGAAAAAATCAATTCCACTAGCTGTATTTGCCTATTTTTATGACATATACAACTTAAGAATGATAATAGAACACAGCTAGCTTGTTCTTCTCAAAACATTTTTTTTTTTCCTTTTGGAAGACTGTATGTCTCTTTCCTTTCTACTGCTTCTTTTTATCTCTAATTGACAGCTTTTCCCAAAACATGGTGTTGTAGCAACGCCTATTGAAAGTTGCCGCTCAGTTGGAAAGGACTGCAGCAGGTAGATTTTTTTCTTTCCCCTCATGTTTAATACAAGAGAAAAAGGTCCTTCGTGTCAAATACTACTTTATGTACTTAGCAGAATAGAATCTTGGTGTATTGCTGATTCTTTGAGCCACAATGATGAACATGACATAACAGAAAACAGCAGTTTTTAAATATGCATTTGTTCAAGTAAGTAAATGTCTACTATTTTGTCACAGCACTTAATAATTACAGATATTAAATAAAGTTTTTGTTCTTTTGTTCTTTGTCACACAGCCTCAATAGAATATTGGCTTATATAAGTAACTTCTGCTAATACAAAATGATGACGCCTTCATACCTATTAAAATAAAATAAACTGTAAGAGGTCAGAAACATGTTCTTCACAGCAGGTTTTCTTTGATTCCTTTCATACAACATGTTACCACTCTGCAATGGTATATTTTAGTCAAAAGCATTTCTTACCTAAAAAATGGATTCTTTAAATGAAGAACGTTACCAGATTTAAATCCTGTCTGGTCCACTATAGCCACAATCTGAATATCATAACTTAGTCTGCATCAGAAAGAGAAGTATAAAAAAGAGGTAATGGAACTAAAACAACCATAACGTCTTGCATAAAAAAATACTCATGTGGTTACTATCTGAATAATAACCACTTAGTTTAACAAACGAAAGAAATTAATTTGCAGTCTTATCAGTGTAAGGGTATGGTTATTTGATCTTCTCTAAAGGAGTAACATTTACAAGATGCTAAAGTGTTTTTAGAAGTTTGCATCTGAAAAACATCATAATTTTGCATTGATAGTATTCCATTCTAGGGAGAATTTTTTGCCCTATCTGACAGAGCTGGCAAATATTTAAAGATGCTTTCCGTAAAACACAACAGCGCTCAGTCCCCAGAGGTAGAAAAATTAATCAAAGCAAAGCATGGGATTGGAGTTACCAAACATTTGGCTGACAGTAGGAGTGTTGGAGAAGTCTGGTGAGGAGGTATACCCTTCCAAAAGCAGCCATCTGCATTAGCCTCAGTGAAAGGATGAAGAACGCATGAAAAGCACTATGTTTAAACAGGGGAGCGTGTACTTAAGGAATTTTTTTCAGAATTAAAAATGCAATGGATTTGGGATCAACCCCACTTCTGCTTGTCTCTGCACAGGACTCGCTGAGAGATGAGGGATGTTGGGGCTTCAGGCAAAAAAAAAAAGTGCAGGCTGCTGATTAAGACACAGCCAGAGGTTGCAGTACCAGAGCAAAGTGTGGAAAATGACAGGACGTGATCTGAGAAAATTGCCGTGTGTGAGAGAGTGGAGCAGAAAACTAACAAAAGATGCAAGTAGCACTGTGAGGGAAAGCAAGATGTGACAGGTGGTTAAGAAGAACGTAGGTGATAAAGAACATCACAGGTAAGTGGCACTGAACACGGAGACCTCCTGGTAAGCAGTTTCATAGGGTCAGCCATGACTTTGTAACTGTGTTAGTGACACCACATAAGTTGGTAATGTTACCAGAAATCACAAATGTGGGTACATTTTATTCAAAATTACCTGGTGTCTTTTGGGTAGCTCTAACAATAACACTTGTTTAAGAGGCTGGAAATACTGAGAGAAGCTAGTTATTTGTTAGGAAGAGAGTTGTTCACCTGCTGTGGCTTCCTATTAGGCATATATCTTAACATCTGTTATTCATAGCAAAACCAGGAGTATTACATATAGCAGTCAACTTTTGACAGCAGCTCTGCTCACACTTGCAGAGTTAGTTCCTGGCTCTCTACTTATAAGCCACAGAGCTCTGTGAAACAAGGAGTCCACTGTACCTGTAGGATTTTTTGAAGGAGATAAGATAGAGAGGGAAAACCACAAAAAATAACCCCCAGACATACTAACCTACCATGATAGGTTGTTGGAAATATCCACAGCTGCACTGCGCAGACTAGACAGGCTGACCCCATAAAAGTCTTCTTGGTACCTAGAAACAGTAACACGTAAAATGTTTAGAGAATTTTTTTATTTGATTTTTTTCTGGGTTCCAACCAGACCCAGGCACAATAACGGTAAATGGCAGGTGAAGTGTGGCTAAGTACTTCTTTGCCTTTCTCCTGTCTGCCAAGAGTCCAAAATCGCAGCCCTCCTTAGTTCACATTACCTTCCCCACCAGACATCCTGCACAGCAGTGATGTGACATGATCCCCTGAAATGGACATACGAAGACATTTCACACTATGCTTCTGAGAGAATTCACGCAGAAAGCTGAGAACAGGAAGGAGGACTGAGGCACTCTTAAGCTACTTCTGTAATCTTGAGCAATTCTGGGGTGGATCTTTTAAAATAATTATGACAACACCTGTATTACCGATCTGTTCCTTTATTTTTTGCATTAAAGAGGAAAATAAAGGTCATCCTATACCAACTGAATGGGGAAAAATAGTATTTTTATCTTATCAATTTATGCAAATGTGCATTTAATGTTTATTCAAACTATTTTCAGTATTAAATGTGAAATGAAAATGCACAGGCCTGCAGTAATATTCCTCCTGTATATAATCCTCTTATCAATGCACATAAATTTCCACATAATGTAAAGAAAAGTGGATGGACAGGGGAAGCAGCAAAGAAGCTCAACTCCTTGTGATAGAAGTGTCATCTAGATACAAAATTATGGTCAAGCCTTCCAAGTCTTCAGAAGCACTTAAAAGATACTTCATTGTTACAAGACCATACAAAACTATCATAACTTTCTTCACAGTGCATAAGTCAGTCTAAACCAAACTAGCAATATCCTTTCAATACCAATAAATTCTGCATTACTAGTTCAGTGCTAAATGCATAAAGAAATGGTGCCCAGGTGACTGTATGCCTTAAAGATATCTAGGAAGATATCTTCAAGGAAAGGATACAAATAAGCACAGCAGAGGAATTCAACTCACAGGAGTAACTGTGAGCAATCTTTTACCCTTTTTCATGCCTGTTGTACTCCATAATTGAGTTGCTTATTTTTCACTGATGAGAACCACAGACAAAATGCATACTATTTTTAACCACTTGCTTTATGTTTATGCTTTGTATCTTTCTATCTTTGTGAAATTTTCACCAACAAAGAGACTTGGTCAGCTCTTCTACAGTAGACTATGCATTATCACACTTTTAGTAATGATTGTTGGTAAATACAAGTTAATATGCAAATCCAAAGCACAACAGTAAGACATTCTGTAGTGTTGAAGAGAAACAAAACATACTTGCACAGTCTCACAATTATTATTACTGTACAGATCCAAGACAATAATGCTAAGGGTCTGAGAAACATGTAGGCTTTCCTGTGTATAGTATATTCCTGCATCTATTTTTAGAACACACAGCATGATTTTTGCATAGGATTTTGAAGGTTTTTTTAAAGTTTTGGTGTCTTTACAAGATGAAAGCTCAAATTGTAAATCTAGATATTTCTTTCAGTCTTCTGCTCAAGTATTATCATCCAGGTGGATCTAAAACCACATTCAGTCTTTCAGACACAGCAGATAGATTTAGCTAAACAGGAAAGTGTAGCGATTAAGGCACGGACCTCGTCAATGGGGGCGACAATTGAGATCAACTTTATTTAGAGAATGCAAACCTTATATAGTGCCTCTGTACCCAGTAACAGCTATCCCAGTGAATTTCTACCTGTGAGAATCCCACAGTGCAGCAACAGAGTGCAACCCCCCTGTTTCCCGCAGATGTGCCCCTTATCTCCGTGATTTCCACCTAGTGCATTGCTTTCCTATTAACCCATGGGTCTTATTAAAAATTCCAAGGTTGCAACAAGCTAGCAAGCATGAGAACATCAGCCCTTTGCCCCCTGCTTGCTGCTAATATTGCAGGAATAGCAAGGTATTGGCCGTTTGCCCCAGCATACATGCAATACTGGAAATTTTATGCCCACCGGAAAGGATTTATTACACACGAACCACATCTTCTGTTCTGATTAAAAAGGTCGGACAATAAATGAATACTGCTTCTTGAGGCCTGGAATTCAAAGCTTAGCATATCACAGTCCCTCAACATCCAACAAAGCCCTGAGAAAGTGCTTTGTCTGAAACAGAACTTTTACAGGTCTAGATCTATCAAGATTTCCATACCTTTTAATATTAATGTCAATGACCAAAACATTCTCAGTGAAAGAGAAGTTTGGTGCTAAATCAGACCTGAAAAATCTGGTTTTCACCTTCATGCAGTTCTCTGAAAGCTTTGCAATGGCAGACAGATAATTCAGCTTATTAAAAGTACGCATGTAGCATATCTGAAATCAAATCATGCTGACTGGATACAGATGATGCTATATTTTCTGGGGTTGTCAGAGTGCAGGCAGTGCATTTGTGCTAATAAACTATAAAAAATCAATCTAGCTGGACAAACTCAGTCCAAATCTACAATTCATAAGCAACAAGAGGCAGCAGATTTTTTTCCATGACCAATAATATTACCACATATGTCAGTGTTCATGGAGATACACACACATGCACTGTATGTACTCCACTGGTATTCTACAGTGGTCTTAAATTTATTAAAAATGAAGGTGAAGTAACCCAAGCTATGTGGAAATAAATGCTTTCATATTGGCAGTAACATCCAGTCCTCTACAGACTGGGAAAAAGCTGTATTTCTGCTTCAAACTACTAAGTATTTACCTGTTTTCTTTATTAAGTGATGAAAAATCTGTGTTATGGTACAACATTATGTTTCAGTCTTGTAATTTATAGTCATTGGCATGTCATGTATATAAGTAAGAATAACAGGATCTTCAGGAAGATAGACCACAATGAAAGTTGAGTTGTGAAAACTTATCAGAAGTCATTTCTATGATATTTTTCAGTATCTTATCATGGAAGCAGTTTTTGTGATTGTAAGCGTACAATGCACAAAAGTATTAACCTGCTCAGTCTACAAGAGTAAGACAAAAGAGCACAAATATGCTGTATAAAGTAACACTGTCAACAAAGAATTCAGGATGTTAGTTGCTCACATTTCTGTCACTGCTTTAATCGCTGGAGGAACAGTAAGCTTTTGTCATAGCTCTGCTTCAGAGGCAGCCAGAAGAAACCGTTTAAATATAAGCAGTTATATGGTAACTTGGGCATGGAAGAAAACTTTAAGAAATCAACAGATAGTTTTGAGGCAGACTACTTAATGTTCACATTCCACATTGCAAGCTGAAAGAACAGTTAAAAAGGCTGCTTTTATAATTTTTCAGAAGATTTAAAAATTGTTAACCCCAAAGTTCCACAGTACCTTTTATCCAATACCTTTAAGTAATAATCTATTAATGACTAATTTATAATGAATTGACCAGTATCACATGAAAGACTGGAGATGATTAAAAAATAAAACTGCCCTTTGCTGAAACGGAATAATCTCTGTTTCTCCTCATCAGAATATTGCTGTGAATGTTTCATCCTACATCAGGCACAGAAACAGCTCAACAGTAGATGGTAGCAGTAGGGCGTTCCAAGGCAAAGGGAGTACAACTTGAAGTGAAAGCTGCACAAAAAATTAAGGTGGACAGAAAGTAACTACCAAATTGGAAATTATTCAGGACATGGGAATTAATACTTCTTCTCTGTGAAGACTGTGAAGGAATCTTTCCTGTGATCATGCACCTGGGATTCCAGATAACGGTCACCATCCACAGTATACTACACCTTGGTGTAGGAGAAAACACTAACATTTAGTTCACAATCATCTGTTTTTTTTGGCAATGGCTGTACCATGGAGTCAATTTCTTTTTCAAAAAGAGACTCAGTCAGCTGTAGTGCTTCCTGAGAGATCCTTCAGATTTGCACAATGAACAGTATGACTGTAGGCCAGGGCAGAAGTGAGCGTGAAAAATAGAAAAGCATTCTTTTCCAATGCTGATACATAGTTTATGCTTCATTAAAGAACTGATTTAACTTTTAACCTCTACTGAATCTTTGATGAAAATAGAATAACATAAATCATGACCAGCTCTAGCTATGAAGTAGTGTTCCATGTACAGCTGCTCATTGGAAAAATGATTGAAATGAATGCCACTCTCTGTTGGGAACATCATTCCTAGAAAACAAGACAATAAGAAGTAGAAAGAAAAATTTAAAAAAAGCATTTGGACAGTACTCTTAAATACATGGTTTAATGTTAAGGTTGCCTTGTGTGGAGCAAGGAGTTGAACTTGATGATCCTCTTGAGTCCCTTCCAAATCAGGATACTCAGTGGTTCGTTAGTACCACAGACATCTCTACAGGAATGTGTTCATTAGTGAGAAACTGCCAGTTCAGAAGCAGCAACTGTCATACATTTCGGATATCTTAACATTTAGTTAAATTAATATATGGGTTACTGAAATGAGAATATGCTAAAGCAGTCAGTAAAAAAACCCAGCCCAGAACAACTTCTAGAACATACTAGAATACTATATAAAGTCCTAATGATTTCATGGTCCCTTATCAAATACTTGAATTATTTAGTTTCCATCAAATGAAGTGAAATGCTGGCTATTAAATGACTCCATAACACTCTCCAGTGGAATTATAACACCTTCTTTTCTTATAGCTAACCTGTTAAATATAACATTTGTGGGAAAGATTTGCATTAAAGCTCAGACTTGATCTTGAATTAAACTGCTGCCTATGATTCTGGAAGAGCTGCTGTTAATGAATAAAGCATGAATTCATTAAATGAATAAAGTTAGATGTACTTCAAGGTTAAGACTTTTATCCAGGAAGCTTAGAGCACATCAGAATAAATACTGAAAATTTTACAAACACAAAAATATGTATTACACACTGTTGTGTTTTTGGTTTTTTTAAAAATATGCTGAATTTGAGAAACAGAATTTCATATGCATGAAATGGCATATCAGTGATAGAGCAAGGAATGAAACCTTGATATACTAATTTGCAAGAGTGCCTTTTCATTAGGATCTCACTCTTTAATGGCTCAGGAAAACAGAAGAATTACCTTCCATTATTTTTTTGTGGAGAGTGAATCAGGCTGTCTAGCAGCTTATATGAAAGCCTTTGTGTACTATTGTGCATGTGTCAGTGGAAGCAGGAAACAAAGCCTGGTCATTTTGAACTACACTTGAGCACACTTCTTCACCCCTTTATTATCTAGGATAAAAAACAATGTACAGCTGAAGGGGAGGAGAATGGAAAGGAAAGAAAGGGAACCAGCTTTCCTTTTGTAAGTACAACATGTAGGAGAAATCCAGTGGAATTTAAATAAAGAACAATACCCAAACAATAAACAAACATGTTTTTTAAAGCTGTCTGTGAGGGGAATATTAACAAATTTGCAGAGAGTTTGGGACAGAAAGTTTCCAAACCTAACTGGTACAAAATATTAGCAACTTACTCAAAATGCCACAAACTCGGCTCACTGCTTAGACAATCATTAATTTTAATAATCACCGCGTAAGGAAATTCAACCCTACTGTATAGATGAGCAAGCTAGGCACCTGTCTTTAAAAGCATTCCCTCATTTAAAGCTGAAAATGGGCTTCTTACTGATCAGTTTTCAGAAGCCCTCTCTGAAATTGGGTCCTAGGAATCTAAACAGGAGACTTAAGTGGCTGACTTGAAAATTACTACCCAAATGTGCTTTGCAAGTTCAAACCACTCAACAGCAAAGCTGCCTGCACCGAGGTACAGATTTGGTCCATGCTTCAAAAACATCCATGCTGCAGTAATTTTACCTGAGAAAAGTCTCTTTCCAAGAAGTTATTTTGAAGAGGCTTTGTTTTCAGCGGTTCGTGTAGAAAGATTTCTCATTCACCAGTTGGATGCTTAGATTTGCCTCCCAAAGAAGATTCCCATGAGGCCCTGGAACTTACAGACTCCCTTCAAAATTCTTCCAACCGCAGAAGGGATGAAATACAGAACACTGAATGCTGTACATCCCTCACATGTCACTCAAAAGGCAACATCCAAGTACTAGAATAAGCTACTTGAAACAAGCCCAATGAAAGCATATCAAAACAATTTGAACTTCACAGTTTTCCCAAGGACAAAATACTTGAGTTTTTCCACAAAAAAAGTGCTCATCCTATTTGACCATTCCACTCTCATCTACATTTTCCTGTCTGACAGATGAGGCTAGTGGGCCATCATCTGTTGTGATATGTTGCAACAGGCTGCAACAGGCTAGATTAAAACATGAAGCAGAACTCAGCAGTACAACAGCAGCATGGTCAAAGGCCATTTCCACTGTGAAGCAGTAAGAATTCACAGCATAGTACAATAGCAATGGCAGCTGCATCATTATATTAATTCCCATTGCCCTCAAGATGTTGGTGGCAGAGCTAGAATGAGTGTATAAAATCAGACAATCCTGGGCTACCAATCAAGTCTTTTTTTCCTTCTTTCAAAAGCTTTTTTTCTTCCTTTCTCTGTGCTGGGGGTTGATATTGTGACACACTGACCATTTAGCTTCAACCATTTTCTGAAATAGAGGTAATTTTCCAAGATCCTTTCACTGAACAACAGATAACCCATCAGTTCAGAAATTCACAGATCACCACTCTCAGGCAGGGAGATGTCCTTAGTTTTTCCAGACAGAACTATGATCTTCTCAGAAGGGTTGTTGCTTCTTACCAACAGCTGCAGGAAAAATAAAAGCACACAGGAAGTGTTGAGTCCATTGGTTAGCAGAATTTACATCAGAGATCTTTCATTGGAATTAAATCTTGTATAATGTAAACCAACTACCTCAGTCTATTAATCAGAATAATGTAGAAAGGTAATGTATTCTTCCTGCCTACATGAAAATTTCTGAAGATAGGAACTCACTGGAGCAAAGAAATGCATTGTGTGGAACCAGCAAGTGACAGTACAAGTGCTGTTGTCTTTTAGGAGATAACAGTAAACAATATCTAAAAGAAAAAATATATAACAGGAAAAGGTGGGTATTTTAATTCAATACATAAGACTATAAAGAAAAGTTCTTCACAATCCTCCATATTTTTTTAGAAACACTATTCTGTAGTGAGGTACATAGTCATTAAAAGAAACTCAAGACTTGAAAAGTTTGCAGTGAGTATATTCTAAGCACAAATGGAGCATAGCACTGTATTCACACAAACACAGTCTAGTGGGTCAGTACTTAAAGCCAGGATAGTGTACATTTACCGACTTCTATATGCACGGTGAACCCTGGAGCGAAACATTTAATGAACATAAGAAATGGAGCTAAAATTTTGTGTTTGCTACAGGAAGTTATTAAGGAAAATACCAATCCTTTCAGGGCTTATATATATCCACACACAGATTCGTATCCTGTTAAGCTGTACTGTACTCAGACATACAGAAATACAAATTCTCAGCATCCTACCAATACACTTTGAAGAATCAAGGCAATTCTGTATCTGCCAAAATCTCAGTTTGTGTATCAAAACTGTCAGGAAGCCAATGAATACCAGTTTAATCAAGTACTTGTACATGCATTTCTGAGACAGATTAGATAATAACATTTGTTCACTTCAGAGAGAAGATAATTTGGTTTTTTTTGGTGATTTATACAGCTGTTTAATTAGAGTTAATTAACAGTTCATATCTAGTTGGATTGTCAGCAATGAAAAACATGAAGTTTTGAAGTTGTAAACTTTTTAGTTATTTTGAAAATACAGAGATGATTTTTCTGAAGCTGAAATTTACTGTGCATTGAAGAGCTCTGATTAGCAGCTCATTATCACATGAACAGAAGCAAAAATCAATTAATCGACATTAAATATTGGAGAGTTACAAAGTCCCACAAATTTCATGTATCTCTTCTGTACAAGAGGAATATTCTACAGAAGTAACAGAACACAAGGGTATTCTACCAAGTGCACATAAGATACTGTTAATGTCTAATCCCAGGCAATATTAATCCAAACCTGAGATAAATAAATAAATAAATAGGTAGATAGGTAGATAAAATTAAATAAATTACTTTGAGGAGGCTTTAAGCTAACAGCTATAAACTAACTCTTTGGCCCAGCTAACACCATCTTGTTTCAATTGACCTTATTTTTGACAGGACTAACAAGTTCATAGAATAATAGAATCATAGAATGATAGAATCAGTAGGCTGGAACAGACCCACTGGGTCATTGAGTCCAACCATTCCTATCAATCACTAAACCATGCCCCTCAGTACCTCATCCACCCATCTTCTTAATACCTCCAGGGAAGGTGACTCAACCACCTCCCTGGGCAGCCTCTGCCAGTGCCCAATTACCCTTCCTGTGAAAAATGTTTTTCTGATGTCAAACATCAACCTCCCCTGGCAGAGCCTGAGGCCATTCCCCTTGTTCTGTCCCGTGTCACTTGGGAGAAAAGGCCAGCTCCCTCCTTTCTACAACCTCCTTTCAGGCAGTTGTAGAGAGCAAAGAGGTCTCCCCTCAGCCTCCTCTTCTCCAGGCTAAACAACCCCGGCTCCATCGGCCACTCCTCATAAGACTTGTTCTCCAGCCCCCTCACCAGCTTTGTTGCTCTTCTCTGGACTCACTCCAGAGCCTCAACATCCTTCTTGTGGTGAGAGGCCCAGAACTAAACACAGGATTCGAGGTGCAGTCTCACCAGTGCTGAGTACAGAAGGAGAATAACCTCCCTGGACCTGCTGGTCACACCGTTTCTGATACAAGCCAAGATGCCATTGGCCTTCTTGGCCACCTGGGCTCACTGCTGGCTCATGTTCAGTCGCTGTCAATCAACATCTCCAGGTCCTTCTTCTCCAGGCAGATTTCTAGCCAGTCTTCTCCCAGTCTGTAGCACTGCACAGGGTTGTTGTGCCCCAAGTGCAGGACCCGGCATTTGACCTTGTTAAACCTCATGCCGGTGTTAATTTAGTCTCTGCAGTATGCTTATGCACTAAGGGTTTTAAACACAAAGTTATTTCTGCCATCAGCAATATGACTTTGCTCTTAGGCAGGAATATTTGCCATGTGATTTAAAACTATGCCTTCATCTCTTAACGCTGAAACTCCCATCCCAACCCTTATTTTCATCTTGACAGCTCACTGGTTTTAATAATCTTAATTGAAGATTCTGTTTTAAATATTAGCATTTTCTTGAGTCTTAAAAAATCTTATTAGCAAATGAAGAATGAGGAGCTGATGACAGTACAGCTTTTTGTCTCAGTGCCTTTGGGAATCAACAGCAAATCCATGGCAAAAGGAGAGGAGGTATATCTGAGTGGTTGTGTTGACAATATTGTCACCTCCCACACAGTATTTCACAAATTCCTGTAATCAGCAAGCTATGGTCAGCACAATGTGTTTGAAGAAAGGAGTGACATAGTTTCAATATTTCGTAGCTTTAGTGAAGGAATAAAAAACCCTACCCATAATATACATTTTTTTCAGTGACTGAAAGGAGAGTGCTGTTCTCAACAGCCATACTTCCTTACGATTCTCTTGGATTTCAGAAGACTTCAAAAGCAGGGCAAGATTACAGTGATGGAGGATAAAATGGAAACATTAAAACAAAATGCACACAGTTAAATCCATATCTGGGATATGGTTTGGGTTGGAAGGGATCTTTAAAGGCCATCTAGTCCAACACCCCTGCTGTGGCCAGGGATGTCTTCCATTACATTAGGTTGCTCATACCCCTGCCTATCTGGGCTTGAACTCTTCCAGGAATGGGGTACCCACAACTTCTCTAAGCAACCTGTTCCAGTGTCTCACCACCCTAATTATAAAAGAGTTCTTATGTTCAATCTAAATATTCTCTCTTTCAGCCTAAAACCATTGGTCTTTTTCCTGTCACTACAGGCCTTGATAAAAAGTCTTTCTCTATCCTTCTTCCAAGGTCCATTTTAGTACTGAAAGGCTGCAATTGGGTTTCTCCAGAGCTTTCACTTCTTGAGGTTGAGCACCCTCAGCTCTCTTGGCCTTTCCTCTTAGGAGAGCTGTTCCATCTCTCTGATAATTTTTGTGGCCCTCCTCTGGGTCTGCCCCAACAGGTCCACGTCTTTCTTGTGCTGAGGATATCAAGCTGGGTTGCAGTACACAAGGCAGTGTCTCATAGGAGTGGAGTAGAGGGGCAGAATCACCTCCCTCAATCTGCTGGCCATGTTTCTTTTGATGCAGCCCAGGATACAGTCGGCCTTCTGGGCTGCAAGCACACATTGTCCGATTCTTCATCCACCAGTATCTTCAAGTCCTTCTTCACAAAACTGCTCTCACTCCATTCATCCCCTAGTCTGTCCTGATACTGCCCTCAGTTGAGGAACTTGCCCTCAAGTACAAGACCTTGCACTTAGTCTTGTTGAACTTCATAAGATTCACGTTTCCCTACTTTTTAAGCTTGTCCAGGTCTCTCTGTATGGCAACCCTCCTCTCCGGTGAGTCGACTGTGCTGCACAGCTTGGTGTTGTCTGCAAACTTGCTGACAGTGCACTCGGTCCCACTGTCTGGATCACTGATGAAGATATTGAATAATATTGGTACAGTCCCTTGAAGAACACCACTCACTGTGGGCTTCAACTTGGATATGGAGCCATTGTTGTAACTTGTAACTCTTTAGATGCAGCTCTTCAGCCAATCCCTTATACATCTAATAGTCAATCCATCAAACCCGTACCTCTTCAGTTTAGAGGTAAGAATGCTGGAAGAAGGCTTGCTTTCTGGGCTGGAGAAATCTTCTGGTAGAGCTCTGTACTTCTATTACATTGTTTCTGATGACTGTTTCACAAGATTCTCAGCAGCAAGTGCTCTAGTTTTTTTGAAGTGACCTAGCATTTACACATCTGTATTCACCTGAACAGCTGAAATCCACAACCCGTCTTCCTTGACAGAGAAACAGGTAAGCTCTCAAGTTTTTACACGGTTACCTTTTGCAATGGCAACATACTGCAAATGGTTTAATTAATTTTTTTTTTTAATAGAATCATAGAATGGTTTGGGTTGGAAGGGACCTCTAAAGATCATCTAGTCCAGCCACCTTTCTATAAAGAGAGATATCTTCATGACACCAAGTTGCTCAGAGACCCATCTAAAATAACTCGAATATTTCCTGGGGTCAGGGCATCTACGACCTCTCTGGGCAAGCTGTAAAAATTTCTTCCTTATATCTAGCCTGAATCTACTCTAGTTTTTACTGTGCATTATCAACATAACATATAAACCCACCCATCTGACATACCAGATGAGACAGCAGACAACTTACCACGCAATTATATACAGTTAAATTCTTTTAATCTAAATAACAGAAAACACAAACAGGTGCAGTTTATTTGTTTATTGCACGGAAGATAGTAAAGTGCACAGAAGTATCATCTAAACACTACATAGCACATTACTGCAACCAGTATGGTGCTTGAGACAGAATCTTTGCAAGATTGCTCTCAGTGCACATGAGATTCTTTTCTAAACTCCCGTGTGTCCCTTGCAGGCAATCTGCACCCATCCATACATAAGCACCCTCACAGGGGTCATAACACAGCCCACTCAAGGTTAATTGTATCCAAGTAAATTAACTCCCATGTTTGGCTATTGCAACAGATTAAATAGCAGTCTTACATATAATGACTTGCTATTCATGTCCCTATATCAAGACAGACAGACAAATATTTCACCAGAATTACTTTTAATAATCCCATCACTAGTTGACCTCCACGATATAATCATATTTCCTTCAAGCATACTAGCTCTTTCTTTCTGTTAATCCAAGGGTTTGACATATGTGGGTTTTACAGTATGTTAATGTTACTATTTCCTCTTGGTCCTAGATAATCTGCTTAGGATCACATTTCCTGTTCAGACAAAACAACTACCAGCACCAGTCACTTTCAGCCTTATTTCTTCTGCTTCCCGCTATTGTGGATTTACTGCAATTAGCAGATTGATATTGCTTTCATCTCACGTCTCACAAACGCTGCTGAAAAGCACTATCATTCACCGTACACAATTTTTCCTTCCTAATACGCACTGGCTTGTTAGGCAAGATCTGTTTCAAAACTCTTTTTCTACTATGGACTGCATACAGCCCAAGCCACCTGCTAGCAGTTGTTTATCCAAAACATGGAGTCACAGGGCAGAATCATAGAATCATAGAATCACCAGGTTGGAAGAGACCCACCGGATCATCGAGTCCAACCATTCCTATCAAACACTAAACCATGCCCCTTAGCACCTCGTCCACCCGTGCCTTAAACACCTCCAGGGAAGGTGACTCAACCACCTCCCTGGGCAGCCTGTTCCAGTGCCCAGTGACCCTTTCTGTGAAAATTTTTTTCCTAATGTCCAGCCTAAACCTCCCCTGGTGGAGCTTGAGGCCATTCCCTCTTGTCCTGTCTCCTTTCAAGTAGTTGTAGAGAGCAATGAGGTCTCCCCTCAGCCTCCTCTTCTCCAGGCTAAACAACCCCAGCTCTCATACAAGAAGAAAAACAGGTGCAAAGTAATGATTGGAGTTCACAGGATTTCTCTCTCCTCTGTTGAAGTTTTGAAACAGGAAAGAATGACAGCACTTAAGCTTAGGGTACATAAATGCGAGGCAGAAACTATTATCTGCACTTGTAAAAAAACAATATCCAATAGGCTGACCAGACTGACATGAAAGGAAACAAAAGGTGACAATAACATTCAGAATTCCTTTGAATGCTATTCTTTTCAGTGTAGGAAAAACAGCAAGTAGTGGAGAGGGAAATAAATATTACAGTCTTTGGACTGTTAGAATGTGCTGCATGTTAAAATTATATTTATTACAAATTAATCTTCTGTTCTCAGTTTTACTATAAATGCAAATAAAATTTGTCTAATGTAAACCTGCATCAGCTTCACTAGAATTACGTCAAATGTAGATAACAAAAAGGCTCAGGTCTGTGTAGCTTTTCTGAACAGCTTAATGAGGCATTGGAACAAAACAGGAGTGCAAGCATATTGCAAACCAATGAAAAGCCACCCACTACTATATAGCACACTGTGACACAGATGCGAGATATTCTCCAGCAAGTATCTGAAATAAATGAGTGACTAAGCAACAGCCAGTATGTTTCCTAACAGAGCAGCTGCTATGCGTTCTCTCTCCAACTCACTTAAGACATTCTACCGTTGCACATCTGTACACAGTTTTCAACACTATCAAATTGACAACTGATTTCTGGTAACTGCATTGTAATGTTAAATTTTTAGTGTTATCCCTTCAAAATAAATCTCCAGCCATGGAGAGGAATTGATTGTAAACCTACAAATTTCTCAGTAAAAAGTATCACAGTATTAATTTGCATTGTTCAAATATAATCTCCCTTCAGTAAGTAGTTCATTGTATTGGTTTCAAGTGTTTTGCATTAAAATATAAAAATTAAAAGAAAAGGAACAAGACTGGTTAATCTCACATTCAACATTATTACACATCTGTAACAAGTGAAAAATACGATAAATCCATACAGAAGTGAGAGAAGAAGTGATTGGCAAGTCATGCTCTTCTTGTAATCCAGATATATGATAAACAATAGTAATGAAATCCGACTGTGGAGAATTAAGAGATGACAAATAAGCATCTTTATACTGAATAAACTTGAATTCTTGAAACATATTATGCATTAATAGATCAGCTGATCTGCTATACAGTTCATGAGTGAACAAGTATTCACAAGAAATCATGACTGTGTTCATATTATATTTCCTATGAAAACTGAGTTCCATTTGGGGAAGTAGAAGGAGAATGAAATACAAAAATCTATGAATTATTGAAGTAAGACTCTGACATTTAGGCAGTATTACGCAGTATTAAGGTGCTTAAGGTTCTTTACTCCTCCTTATCAATCACAATTTCAAGTAGTTTAGTATTTCATCCATGACAGGAGAAAAGCAATTCAGCTTCTAAACCCAATGGATTAATGCTAATTTTCGACCACTAAGTTGTCAGATATATTACCTGCATTTATATTATACCAAAAATTACACAATATTTCATAACACTCCAGATACAGCATATGCTGTTTCACAACTAGTGATTTTGCTTACTTGATAGGAGTCAAGTTGAAAGCTCTGACCAAAAGGGTAAAAAAAATATACATTATACTTATTACTACACATTACACTACTACTAGGAAAAACAAGTTCTCTTTTGCTTCTATTAATATGCTCTTATAAGTAAAACTTCTGTCTATCAGGAAACAAATATCATACCTGCAAAATCATACCTGTTTACAAAATTCTGTGTGAAATAAGAACCATGCTCTAACCCTTCCTTCAAGAAATATCTTCCATATATTAATATTTTTAATGTTTCAACAGGTCTGACAAAATGACAGAAATCGGAAAAAAATCCCTTTAACTGCAAGGAATATTTCAAATTATTCAAGCTATAATAAGAAAATAGAAACAAAATAGTTGAAAAATCACTTCCTGACATCCCTCTTAAATAGCTAAATTTTCATAGCTGTTCCCTGCATTTAGTAACCTTGGCATTAGAAAAAAATACTAATTTTACTTGAAAAAGTGAAAAGGCTTGTTATTGAAGAGTTTTAATCCTAAAACCTTTGCTTATCCATCAGTTAGGTGGCTCATGTGTCACAAGCCAAAATGTTGAGTCGAGTTCCTAGCTTTGTTCTGTTGGACAGATCACTCAGCACTGCTTTTAAAAACATAAAAAGAAAATGTATATTCAAATGTGTATTGACAGAAAAAAAATCTCATAGAAAGAAGGGCGCATTCCACTCCCCAAAAGATGCTCTCCATGACATTTAGATTATGTATTAAAGAATGTAGTCTGTAATACGTGACCTAAATCTGTTGTAGATAATATGAATCTGTGTTAAAGAAGTATTCCACTGCAAAATAAATTAACATTGCTTCTGATTTTGCACATAGCCTGAAGTTTGTCATACAAGCCATAACTTTGTCTTTAATAATTTTCTTTCCTAATGAAAGATTTTGTTAAGCTCATTTTTTCATATCAGAGATGACAAGCTGTTACAGAACCGCTTTTATTTCTATACTTTGCCAGGTGTTAGAATATGCTCCTATGCCCTGAAGAACCAACTCTTCAGAACAGCAAAAGATAGTAAGTATTGGTTATGTAAGCACGGGGAGAGCCCAATTTCATTGAACCATGGATCTCAGAAAAAGTTTGGGAATGGGAACCACAGATTTGACAATGCTTTCTCTCTGCCTGTGTGGAAAGAATAAGAAAGAATCAACCACTTAAATTCAACATAAAAAAACCAGCGGAGAAGTATTGCTTTTTGTACCAGCCCTAATTCTGATGCCATTTCTTACACTATACCTATGTCTATATCAGCAGATGCTACAGGCATTTTGGAATATTTCTTTTCTGGATTAATTACTAAAACAAATTCTATTCTGATTTTCTTCCTGCTGGAAGGGTGGTATGGTGAGGCACAACCAATCTACAGGATTTCTGGAGTGTCTTGATAATTTCCTGATAGTAGTGATCAATAAGCTCAGCAGAAGAGCTGTTCTACCAAATCTGCTGTTAACAAACATCCCTAGCCTCTAGTAAGGGGATGACTGCTAGAAAGCAGCTTTGTAAAAAACAATACACGTAAGGATCCTCCTGCTAGACTACAAGCTGAATATAAGTCAGCACTTCCAGGACGAACTGTGTACAAGGCTGTACGAGAGGAGTACAGCCAGCAGAGGTCAGGAAAAGACTGTTTTTAAGATGACAGTTGGTGAACTCTGTCCAGTTTTGACTTCCCCACCACAAGACAGCTACTGACAAATTGCTGCAATTCCTGTGGAGATCCACCAAGATAATTAGGGGGATGGAGGAAGGGACATATGAAGAGAGAAATCAGTTTGTCTAGTTTTAACAAGAAGAGGCAGGTTAACAGGTGAGTTTATTGCTGTCTTCATCTGCCTAATGTGATTTCAGAGAAAACTGAGACTTGGAGGAGACACAGTTATAGGACAAGAGGTAATGGACGAAAGTTGTTACACAAGACATTCCAAGAGATGTAGAAAAGGTTTTCACTGTGAAGGCTATCAGGCAATGTAGGGGGTTACCTTTAGAGTCTGTGCATCTCTCTCCTTGGTTCTGTTCAAAATGTTACTGGACAGGCCTTTAGCAACATGGTCTAGTTAGCCCTGCTTCAGGCAGAGGTTTGGACTAGAGACACCCAGCGGTTCTTTTTGAACTAAATTACTTTAATCTGATGAACTTGTAATAGCACACCTTGCTCCCTAAGTGGTGTTGCTTTTACCACTGGAATCTCCTACAGAAAGCTTTGCTCCATCTAGACAGGATGAGCATCCTAACAGAGCTAAGAGAAGTCATTAGGACAAAGTGTTGTGAAATAACAATACACGTTACTGGTATGCTTCTTCCTGATAAGTAGAATGTTATAGACAGATAGTTGAGTAATAATGATGTCATGCATATTAAGAGGAAAGGTAATAAACTGTATGTTCTTCAGTACTTATTTTGAAATGTGAATGCAACTACTTCAGCAATTATAAGAAATCAGCATCAGGAATAACCTTTTTCCTACCCTCCTGACCACAGTACTTCTCCTGCTTTCACCTGCACAGATGAATAACTTTCCTAATGAGAATTTAATGGGAATTACTTACATGTGCAAATATGCTCGTATGCTTGAGTATTTGCACAATTAGCCTCCTGAAAAAGACTTCTGAATGAAAGCAGTGGGGGCACAGGTCAAATAAGTAAGAGAAACAACAGGCAGAACACATAAAACTAAAAGCAAAAATGTCATATATCTGCAGTGACAAATATAATTCAAAATTACCGTATATCAGCAAGATTATATGGATTTTTTTTATTAGCATCTGCTGTTGACTGTACAATGTGAATTGTTAATTTGTGTGATTCCTCCATCCAGAATCATTGCAGATATTCAATTCTAGTTCCTTTGCTTCTAAGCAAAATATTTTTATTCTTAAATAGACTACAAACAAACAGACAAAAAAAGAATCAAAAGATTCAGAACTTAAGACTTGCTTTCAGAAGAAGTATAAATGTATCAGCCTTTACTCAGCCTGAAACAGCATTATACACTGCTACTGTGAAATTTAATTATGAGCCTTTTTTTTTTAGTATAACCAATTGAAACAGTTTGAACGCCCCGTTTTTGCCTGATAATAATCCAAAACCTAAAAGTTTTATAAAAATTAGTGAGACCTCTATGGTGACATTTTATAAGAGTACACACAAAGGTGTGCTGGGTCAATAAGGCTCAGTGCTGTTTGATGTCTTTATCATTGACCTGGATGAAGGCATCGAGTGCACCCTTAGCAAGTTTGCGGACGACACTAAGCTGGGTGGAAGTGTCGATCTGCTGGAGGGCAGGGGGCTCTGCAAAGGGATCTGAACAGGCTGGACCGCTGGGCAGAGTCCAGTGGCATGAGGTTTAACAAGGCCAAATGCCGGGTCCTGCACTTGAGGCACAACAACCCTGTGCAGTGCTACAGACTGGGAAAAGTCGGGCTGGAAAGAAGCCTGGAGGAGGAGGACCTGGGGGTGTTGGTTGACAGCCGACTGAACATGAGCCAGCAGTGAGCCCAGGTGGCCAAGAAGGCCAATGGCATCTTGGCTTGTGTCAGAAACGGCGTGACCAGCAGGTCCAGGGAGGTTATTCTTCCTCTGTACTCAGCACTGGTGAGACTGCTACTTGAAGCCTGTGTTCAGTTCTGGGCCCCTCACCACAAGAAGGATGTTGAGGCTCTGGAGCGAGTCCAGAGAAGAGCAACGAAGCCGGTGAAGGGGCTGGAGAACAGGCCTTATGAGGAATGGCTGAGAGAGCTGGGGTTGTTTAGCCTGGAGAAGAGGAGGCTGAGGGGTGACCTCTTTGCTCTCTACAGCTACCTTAAAGGAGGTTGTAGAGAAGACGGAGCTGGCCTTTTCTCCCAAGTGACAGGGGACAGGACGAGAGGGAATGGCCTCAAGCTCTGCCAGAGGAGGTTTAGGCTGGACATAAAGTAAAAAATTTCACGGAAAGGGTCATTGGGCACTGGAACGGGCTACCTGGGGAGGTGGTTGTGTCACCTACGCTGGAGGTATTTTAGGGCCAGGTGGATGAGGTGCTGAGGGGTATGGTTTAGTGATTGGTAGGAATGGTTGGACTTGATGATCCTATGGGTCTTTTCCAAATTAGTGATTCTGTGATTCTGTGTATAAGACAGTGAGAATTATTGTATGAATGTGATGACTCCAGCCTCGGATTTATTAGATTTTGATTTTCTCCTTATTTTTTTAAGCTTCAATAGACATAAGTGGTCAATCCAAGCACTACTCCCTGTTTGTCCTAAAGTCGTTAACTTCTGACAGGCAGTATAAATTTATCACTAAGAATTCTCTCAAAAAGTCCAGAATTAAATTTGTCCAGCACAACTTGGATAACCTGTTGCACTTCATCATACAGACAATTTCTCCAAACTAAACAAAGCCTAGAATAAGAAAAGAATATACTTTATCACCAGATATCCCTTCACTACAGACTATTGTATAACAATTCACTACAGAATTTAGGGAAGGAGTCAGTAAATGTAGCAAAATTTATTGAAGGAATGCAGAGTAGGTAGGAAACAACAAGACAAATAGCAATTGAATAAAACCCCTTGCCCATCACAGGGGTTTTGCAACTAGATTACTTTTAAGGTCCCTTCCAACCCAAACTATTCTATGATTCTAAAATGTTTTCCAGTAATGGAGGTGTTTAAATATTGTGTTCTTTCTGCCTTTTTAATCTCCTCACTGCCATTATTAAATGTTCCTGCCTGCCTTATAGTTTCTGGATCTAGTATAAATATAGTTGCCATTTTTCCAGTAGTTCAAGTCTCAGCACAATGGGTTTCTCTGGTTCTCATGGGAAAGCATTTTGCCACAGTTCAATTTTTTCAGCTACGTTTATTCAGAAAACTGCTGTTTCTCAACAAAATCAGGAAAAAGAAAGATCATTTTCTAGGCGGGTGGCCAACAACAGACAGCCTCTAACAGTCTTACTATTAGGTATGCCAAAGAGAAGACAAGGTGCCTCCAACAGTTGGAAAAATAAATAAACCAAGACCAGAAGCAAACTAGCTGTGCTACTGCACAGCAGCAGCATTTCCTGCAGAGGCAAAGAGTATACAAAACCTGAATTCCTTACTGCAGGCACAAAAATAGAGTGGATGTGTTACTTACAGAGACAAATCTGCCTTTAGCATTGTAAAACGGGAGCATTTTATCTGGCAAGAAGTCAATGGCAAGAAAAATCTTCTTTCTGTTGTTTCATTCACCATATATTCAAGTTACATATTCCAGTAAAAAATTATTCCACTAATGATAGAGTAGCTCTGCTTACCTAGCTGGTATCATTCAATACCACGTGTTTGATTCTGATGCCTATAGGAAACTGGAGCAGCCCTGTGCTCACCGCTTGTTTACTTACATCATTAAATTAAAAGAGGAGAGGAAGGTTATCTCAGGCCTGAAAGAAATTACAGTCTGAAACATTTTTTTTTCATTTCTACAGAGGTTTGTTCCATATCTATAGAAGTAAAGATCTAACTGTAGTTTTTAAAGCAGCACAGTTTGCCTAAGTTGACTGGCAAAGAAAAATCATCAGCTGCACTTGTATTTATTACTAAACAGAATTAGTAGTTAAAACATAACGATCTTAAAGCAGCTCAGTAACACTAACAAGACTACTCATTTTGGTCATAAATACACTACACATTTAAAGAGAAAAATTCTATTACAGGTTACCAAGGACTCTCTTCTCTGATGTTAGCAAAGCCATTTTGCTGGTGCAAGCTGAAGTCAGAGTCTTCTTTTAAAAGAAAGAGCATACAGACAGATGAGAGAAAGGAAGGGAAGAAGAGAGAAGACAAGAAAAAAATTACAAAGTAAAAATAATAGTAGTAATTGCAATTTCATTTTTCTCTGTTGGTTTTGTTTGCAGTCTGCTGCCCAGAATCATAGGATCATAGAATCACTAGGTTGGAAGAGACCCACCAGATCATTGAGTCCAACCATTCATATCAATCACTAAACCATGCCCCTCAGTACCTCATCCACCCTCACCTTAAACACCTCCAGGGAAGACGAGTCAACCACCTCCCTGGGCAGCCTGTGCCAGTGCCTAAGGACCCTTTCAGGGAAGAATTTTTTCCTTATGTCGAGCCTGAACCTCCCCTGGCAGAGCTTGAGGCCATTCCCTCTTGTCCTGTCCCCTGTCACTTGGGAGAAGAGGCCAGCTCCCTCCTCTCCACAACCTCCCTTCAGGTAGCTCTAGAGAGCAGTGAGGTCTCCCCTCAGCCTCCTCTTCTCCAGGCTAAACAACCCCAGCTCTCTCAGTCGCTCCTTGTAAGACCTGTCCTCCAGACCCTTCACCGGCTTTGTTACTCTTCTCTGGACTCGCTCCAGAGCCTCAACCTTCTTGTGGTGAGGGGCCCAGAACTGAACACAGGCTTCAAGGAGCGGTCTCACCAGTGCTGAGTACAGAGGAAGAATAACCTCCCTGGACCTGCTGGTCACGCCGTTTCTGACACAAACCAAGATGCCATTGGCCTTCTTGGCCACCTGGGCTCACTGCTGGCTCATGTTCAGTCGCTGTCGACCAACACTCCCAGATCCTTCTCCTCCGGGCAGCTTTCCAGCCAGGCTTCTCCCAGTCTGTAGCACTGCACAGGGTTGTTGTGCCTCAAGTGCAGGACCCGGCATTTGGCTTTGTTAAACCTCATGCCATTGGTCTCTGCCCAGCAGACATCATAAACAGAGCTCACATAATCTTGGCTGACATTCTAAGGCTTAGAAAATATTCCTCCTAGGCTGCTGGTTACAAACTGTCTATTTGCTTATAGCAGGTCACTCGTAGTCTAATATTTTTTGCTGGTTTTTATTATTTTATTAAGACATGAGCAGTGTCGTAGCAAGATATGCAGACGACACAATGTCCAGTGACTAAAGAGCAGAGAGAGCTAGTGAAGGTAGGACACTGGACATTGCACAGATACAGTGCTGACTAATACAACTTTGTGGAAAATCTGAACTGTGCATGTACCATCCAAGTTCTAAATGAATTATCATTGACAACCACAAAAAAGAGCCTAGGCACCATTATGAATTGTTTGGTAAAGATCAGTGCTCAATGGACAGGTGCAGTCCCAGGAAAAAAAAAGTGAAAACTTCTGAAAAGTACAGTAAAGAATAATGAGGAAGTTAGAATTCTGCAATATAAATCAATTGTATGGCTTTGTCTACACTACCATGTATAGCTCTCACTGATCCTTCTTAAAACATGTGCTGCTGAATTAATAGTGACACTGAGAAAGACAGCAAGAATGGTAACAGAGCTTATTCAATTTCTTCATACAGGAAAAGACAGACAGGTCTGAAAATGCTCACCTCAGAAGCCAGACTACATAACAATAGACAACACAAATTAAATAAATAGAAGAACAATATAAAGAAAACTAGACCTTCACTCATCATGTGTCTCACAACATAAGAATAAACTTTAAGGAATAAAAATAAAAGGAATAATAAAAATAAAAGGAATTGGAAAGCTTATAAACTAAAAATCTTACTGAAGGAGATACTTCTCTGCACAATATGATTATATTATGGAATTTGTTGCTATATTAAGGGTGGAATCAGAGGAGAGTGTGCCTGGGGACTGGGAGAGGGTCAGGAAGTTTCTAGTTAGAGTGATTAATTAAAAAAAAAAGAGAAAGTAAAATAATTGTAAAATATACTAGCCCTGTGCTTTGCATTTCAAGGAGCCTAAAAAATGAAATCAGGAAATGACTCTAACCTGGGAGGCTGGGAGGCAGATTATCCTACATCTCCCAGTGTAAATTTTCTTTAGTCTTTTGCCAAGTACTCATTTTGGGCAATATGAGAGGCAAAGGACTAGATAATTCATTAATGTAGTCTTCAAGATATAGATGTATTAGAGACGAGTTTGGCTTCTAAAGTGTTGAGTTCCTGCATTGTTTTTGAATCTCTGCCTTGTACGAATGGAATCACAGCAGCCACTTATGTGTTTGCTCAGTTTGTAATGACTGTGAGGTGCAAAACGTTTAGTGGAGACCTCCGTGAAAGAAATATAAACTGGAATGCTTTTGCAAGTATCTGCAAGTGACTGTGTAGCACAACAGCAAATACACTGTTATAAAGAAACTAATATTGCATATGGGCTCCAAGATGTCAAATGGGAAAGATAACAGCTTAAAATGTCAAGAACTGTATACTTCTAGGCTAGATGTATATGGTTATACATCCCAGACTGTGCACAGAAGACAGCAGAGGAATTCAAAGCCCACGTCTGGTTCCATGTTTGATGCATGCATTTTGAGGATGTACTATCACCATCACGCATTGTAGACCATGTGCTTGACAAAAACAACAGTAAACCGTTCATGAATTAGTATATTCATGCACAAAGTCCCAGGTGAGAAAAGGCTCCAGTCTGATCATTGTTGCTCTACAGGGCAAGCTGAAGTTCAGAGCCTAAGCAGCATACTAGAACATTTAAGACTCTTAATAGAGCTTACCTTGCCTGTAAAATCAATGTGATTCTGTAGGACAGCTCTGTGGTAAGTAGCCATCCTCACAAAATCCTGCGTTGTAGCCTGTTGTTGAGATAGACAGCCATAAAACTAAAAGGAAAGAAGGAGAGGAAAAATAGGAAAATTATAAAGTCTATTTTCTATCAATCTTGCCTTAAATTATGTGGTACTTAGATTACCAAGGTCTCGACTACTCCCTGAATAAACCTAAGTTATCTTTCTAACTGATGTGGTGACTAAGGTCAGACAAACAACAGTAACTTAGATTTCACAAACTGTCACTGAAGTTTCATTACCTGAAAATAATGAGCCACAGATGCTTCATCTGTTCTCTGACTGAACACAGAGTTCTCCTTTTGGCCAAAGCATCTCTTCAGTGTATTTGAAAATGTGTTGTATTCTGAAACAGAAAAATAGAAAAGACAGAAATGTAGCAGAACCCACAAAGACAGTAAATTAAGATAAACATCCAATAATAAGATAAAACCACATTCAGCCACATTTGAGAAGAATGCTTCATTTGACTTATGGTGTTCATAAGTACTCAGTAAACAGTTTCAAATTTCATTAAACAGGCAAGAGCTGTTGCAAAGATCTGGACAGTATCAGAAGGTTTTAAGAAGAACCTGGATGCAATCAACAGTGATGTCAAGGATTCTACATTCAGTTTAGCTAACTCCTGCAATTACATGTGATGGTGACCTCTAGGGGTGTGGCTGAACATAAACCTGAACCTACTCTTTCAGATTAGTCTACTCTAACCCGGGCTCCACACAGAGAATCACCTAGGCTTATTGTGAAACCCATGGATTTGAGTGAGGAGGTTTACAACCTAGAATAAACCACCCCAATTTAATTGGCCTAAAAAGCCAGGCTGAGGACCACGTATCTTCCTTTAGAAGCCGTCTAGCTAAAAAGCTCAAAGTTATATCCCTTTGGCTTCAGAGGATAAAGTCACTTCCAACATTAGGTAAATAATGGGAAAAATCATGTGGATCTAAAAAAACAAATAACCAGGTCAGACAAAGTGCTTTTGTTTCTATCTTTTAAAATCAAACCAACTCCCTAAGCAGAAAGCAATTCCTTTGTGTTCAGAAGAAAGACACACACAAGTAATTGTAAAAAGAACTATAAGGAAAAATTGTCGGGGGGAGGAGGAAATGGGAACAGATGACAGTGATAAAATCAGGGGTGGAAGTCCTGCATCTTCTGTTCATACAGACACAGGAGAAGACAAAGAAATCGGAACACACTACGTATATAATTTACTAACAAATACGGACAGGAAACTCCTACAATAGTTAACTTTAAAAAAAAAAAAAGCAACTGCTTTAAGTGTATAGCTGCACTGGGAAGTACATGCTAGGTGCTTTAAGTATTTGGAGATAATTTGATCCTTCTGTACTTTGAATGGCCTTTGAAACAAGAGGGCTGAAGACAGGAAAAAGAAATAATTAATCAGCTTCTCAATACAATAACCAAGGAGAACTTCCCTCAACATTTCAGGAAATTTTGAAATCCTGAAAACAAAGATTTGGTTCTACTGACCCTTTTCCACTGCAAAAAGCTGGTATATCCTAAAGAGAAGAGACTTAAAAGTTAGCAAGTGCCTCTCCCTTTTGATCTGAAAATCAGGACAAGCTCAAGCACAGGCTTTTTGGGAGAAAACCAAAAGCCCATGTTTACACAACCCAACGTAAGCACTGTTGCTGCAGTTATCTTTAATGGGCTACAAAAGTGTTTTTGAGTAGGGTCTTGAAAGACATGCTCAACAGAAAATTTTAAATTCTTGGGAAAAAGTTTATATTAAAAACAGCATTGAATTCTCAGATCGTTAGTGTTCTTATCCAAGCTTTCCAGTCTTTACACAGCTAGAAATCAGTAAAACTGGAAAAGAGGATAGAAAAAGCTCTATTTTGGGGGGCAGTCAAATATTATTTCACCATGAGGATTTCACACCAAAACTGTGCCAGTCAGCCATACTTCCTCAGAGAAGCCCAAATCAATTGAGGGCACAGCCCCTTGAGACTCTGGCCTGCCCCACACAATGACGTCCACTTGTAAGCATCCAGAGTTCAAGTGGTTTCTCTCAGTTGAAATTAATATATGCAGTGAAATACTTCTGTTGAAAGTCTGGAGTAATAGCTCTAAGAAGCATCACACCATCAGTTTGCTGTGAATGAACAGGTTAGTTTAATTTACTTTAGTCTAAGACTGCAAGGTTGGCAGAAATTGAAAACCACAACTCACAAGATTATTCAAATGCACTTCCACCTGATGGGGAAATCTGCTAGAGAGCTGATCTGTTGCCATTCTGTGGGGACATTCCCATGTAATTTCCAGGTGGGAGAAAGTCTGACTTTGTTACTTCTGGCCTGTCAGCTCCAGTGGGAAGACGATTCCACATTCAACATTTGAATTTGGGGTGCCATGAGGGGCTCAAAAATACTGATATTGTTCTAGAAGTAATGGTACATTACCATGAAAATGTACAAATGTCATAAACATGACCTTTTCACTCCCACACAGAGATTACAGCCATAATGAAAAAGTAAATGACCGGATCATGACAATGAAGAGTGACACAAATGACAGATGTCATTTTTCTGCTGGAAGATGCAGAAATTGGCTTAAACCAGATCAATCTCTTAGTTCTTTCTCTGCATGAAGAGATAACACTAGAGAAGAAGTCTGACACTGGAAGGTTTTCTTCCAGGCAACTGCCCATGGTTCTAAGCTTTTCCCATTTTTATTCTTTTCCTGTTTGAAGGTAAGATATGATGCTACAGATTCAGTGACATACTTGATTCCTTTCTTTTCCAATTACTCCTCACACATGATTTTCATACCTCTGCAGAGACTTTTTGGTAGCCTGAAAAACATCTATGGTGTCTTTGGCATCCAAAAATCTTAATGGATTTTAAAACCAAAACACTGTAACAAAAACTGGAAAACTTTGCCTAGAGAGGTTATGCTGTAGAAGTTTTAATCCTTGGAAGTTTTCAAAACATAACTATACCAAGCTCTGAGCCACCTGAGGCTGAATCTGCTTTGCAAAATAGGCTTGACTAAGTGACCGTATGAGTTGTCTTCCGATTGAATTATTCTTTCATTCTATAAAATAGTACTATTTTATATGCAAATATGATGTTTGTTTCTGGAGATCTCTAGAGTGCTGGCAAATTACAAAACTGGTATTCACTGGTTTAAAAAGTACATCAAAAGTCAGGGAGATTGGGGAGGATTAAGAAAATTATGGGTCCATCAGTCTTACTTCAGTCCCTGGGAAAGTTATACAATAAATCTTTGGGGTAAAGTGTGATTTAGGAAACTTAATAATGAGATCTCGAACACGTGGCATCCAGTTCCTGATGAGGAATAACATGAGGCCATCAGTCATGTTTTCTTTAAAAATTCACAACTGATTGAGTCTTCTATAGCCATGTCAACCAGAAAAGCGTACCCCCACTGATGAACAAAAATGGTGACCTTTTATGAACAAATGAGGAGAAAGCTGAGGAATTCAGCATTTTTTGCCTCAGTCTTCATTGACAACCACTCTCCTCATCTCTCCTGGGTCAATAGACAACAAGATGGGGACTAGGGGTGTATAGCGGCTCCCATTGTAAGGGAAGATCTTGTTTGTGACCACCTCAAGAACTAGAACATGTGTAAGTCTATGGGACCTGATGAGATGCATCCCAAAGTCCAGAGAGAAGTGGATGATGTGATTTCCAAGTCATGGCAGCCAGGAGAGGTCCGTGGTGGCTAGAAGAAGGGCAACATTGTGCCCATTTTTAAAAAAGGGTACAGAGGAGGACCCTGTGAACCACTGACCTGTCAGCCTCAGGTCTGTGCTTGGGAAGATCATGGAACAGATCCTCCTAGAAGCTATGTAAAAGCACATGGAAGACAGGGACGTGATTTGAGACAGCCAGCATGACTTCACCAAGGGCATGTCCTGCCTGACCAACCCAGTGGCTTCCTATGATGGGGTGACCACATCAGTGGAAACAGGAAAAGCAGTGGCTGTAATCTATCAGGACTTCTGTAAAGCCTTTGACATGGTCCCCAACAAAATCCTTCTCTCTAAATTGGAGAGATTTTGATTTGATGGGTGGACTCCTGGGTGGATGTCCTGATCCAATATCGGGGAGGGTTCTTAAGCAATCCCAAGGCAGCAGCAATGTTGAGACAAACACAGTCCAACACAGTCTCTTACAGTGGGTAAGGATGGATGGTCACATTCAGAAACCAGTAGTCAAGGTCTCCACATCCAGATGGAGATCTGTGAAAAGTGGTGTCCCTCAGGGGTTTGTACCGGGACACGTGCTGTTTAATATCTTCAACAATGATATAGAATTCAAGATTGTGTGCACCCTCAGCAAGTTTGCAGATGATACCAAGCTGAGTGGTGCAGATGCCACACTGTAAGGATGGTCTGTCATCCAGATGGATCTGGACAAGCTGGAGAAGTGAACCTGTGAGAATCTCAAGAGGTTCAACAAGGCCAAGTGCAAGGTCCTACACCTGACTTGGGGCAATCCATGCTTTCAGTACAGGATGGGGGACAACCTTGCAGAGAAGGACTTGGGAGTGCTGATTGATGAGAAGCTTGGCATGAGCCAGCAATATGCACTTGCAGCCCAGAAGGCCAACTGTAACCTGGGCTGCATCAAAAGAAGTGTGGCTAGTAGTTGTGTGTGGAGAACAACAACCCTGTGCAGTGCCACAGGCTAGGGGAAGAGAGGATAAAATCCTGCCTGGAGGAGAAGGACCTGGAGGTGTTGATTGACAGCCATCTAAACATGAGCCAGCAGTGTGCCCAGGTGGCCAAGAAGGCCAATGGCATCTTGGCTTGTATCAGAAACGGTGTGACCAGCAGGTCCAGGGAGGTTATTGTCCCTCTGTACTCGGCACTGGTGAGACCGCTCCTTGAAGCCTGTGTTCAGTTCTGGACCCCTCACCACAAGAAGGATGTCGAGGCTCTGGAGCGAGTCCAGAGAAGAGCAATGAAGCTGGTGACGGGTCTGGAGAACAGGCCTTATGAGGAACGGCTGAGAGAGCTGGGGTTGTTTAGCCTGGAGAAGAGGAGGCTGAATGGAGATCTTAGTGCTCTCTACAACTACCTGAAAGGAGGTTGTAGAGAGGAGGAAGCTGTCCTCTTCTCCCAAGTGACGGGGGACAGGACGAGAGGGAATGGCCTCAAGCTCTGCCAGAGGAGGTTCAGGCTTGACATCAGAAAAAAAATTTCATGGAAAGCTTCATTGGGCACTGGCAGAGGCTGCCCAGGGAGGTGGTTGAGTTACCTTCCCTGGAGGTGATTAAAAGACGGGTGGACGAGGTGCTGAGGGGTATGGTTTAGTGTTTGATAGGAATGGTTGGACTTGATGATCCTATGGGTCTTTTCCAACTTAGTGATTCTGTAAGTTGAGGGAATTTATTCTCTCCCTTTACTCCACTCTCGTGAGATCCCACCTGGAGTATTGTGACCAGTTCTGCAGTCCCCAACATAAGAAGGCCATGGAGCTGTTGGAATGGGTCCAGAGGAGAGTTGTGGAGATGACCAGAGGGCTGGAGCACCTCTGCTATGAGGACAGCCACAGAGGGTTGGGTTGCCCCCAGCCTGGAGAAGAGGAGGCTCTGAGGAGACCTCATAGTAGCCTTCCACTACCAGAAGGGGGCCTACAAGAAAGCTGGGGAGGAACATTTTACAAGGGCATGTCGTGACAGGGTGAGGGAGAGATTTGGATTAGGCAGTAGGAAGAAATTCTTCATGGTGAGTGTGGTGAAGCACTGGAACATGTTGCCCGGGACAGTTGTGGATCCTCCCCGTCCCAGGAAGTGTTCAAGGTCAGGTTGGACAGGGCCTTGAGCAGCCTGGTCTAGGAGCTTTCCCTGCCCATGGCAGAAGGGGTGGAAAAAGTTGATATTTATGTTCCCTTCCAACTCAAACCATTCTATGATTCTATGATTCTATGATTCTGTATTATGAGTCCCTTGTGTGCTTATAACGTGCTTACTTACTGAATTTCTAGTCATCTAGTTTTCCTGTGCTGACACTTGAAATTATTCCCTCAGTAGTGTTTTGGAATAAAATCATTTCCATTGCACAAATCCAGACTCATAAAAAAAGTCTGAAAGAAGGCTGCAGAAATTCACTTACTAGATAGCATTGTGTAAGTCACCTAGTCTGCAAATTTTGATTTAATATGCAGTAATGTTCACAATGAAATGATCTAGTGCTGATTGAAGTATTAGTAAATGAGTCATTCAAAGTAAGAGCTTGCACTTACGCAGTTATTGAAGACTGCCTAACAAATGGAAATATTTTTCCAAGTTTCTTTTAAACTCTAAAATGTGTATCATCCATCTACCATCCCCCTACCCCCCCCCCCCCAAAGCACACTCATTTTGGACTTTACAGGACAGATTAATTTTTAAGTATAACCAGAAATTTTTTTAAGCAAGTAGGACCTTTTTTTTTAGAGCTAAACAAACAGGCAAAAAAGACTGCATGATATGTTCAAGACAATAGTAGGAATCTATCAGGACTGGATAGAAGATTCTTGAAAGGGTGACTTTTGAAACACTATGCTCAGATTACTAGGCAACACCCTTCAGTAAAAAAAAGCGTTATAACTGACTTTGCTTTTGAAAAAATGTTAGAAGAGCTGAAGCACCTAACTGATTGTTACCTGAAATGAGAAAATCAATACCTCAAAGCATTAAAGGTAAAGACATATCAAGTGCTAGAATCTTGATGAATAATAAAGGGCTGAGTATTAACAAAAAATATTCTTTGGCTACTCTTGAAATATTCTTTACTGAGTTTCATTCTGTATGGTTGACTCCTGGTTGCAAAATAAAGACTTCCTCAGTACATAATCTGCCAATATTCTAGCCTGTCAGTGAGCCAAACTGATTTTGGTGTAGATCCTTTCCTGGCCCCCTTCCTCTAAGTTAAGGAGAAAATGCATTATTTGTAAAAGCCAAGATCAGTTCTGGATATATTTCTACATATGACAGGTTAAGTTCCCGGATTGTTAGGGATATTAAAATTAAACTTAGTCTTAAGGACCTTGATAAAAATGCAGATAAAGCCATATTTCACATCGCAAGCAGTCTGAGGGACTGGCTAATAAGAAGAGAATTTCCTTTACAGAGAATATAGGAAGAAAACAGCATAGTGCATTTGCATGCAGAAGGAAATGGAGAGAAGACAGGTATCATAAATTGGTTTTGTATATAGAAAATAGACTCACTGGATATAAAAAACTGACTTGAGAGAAATTCTGCAACAGCTTACATAAGGAAGACAGGTGTTGCTCCTTGCACATGCTAAAGAAAGACAAACTTGTTTCTCTTCTCCTTAATAGTGGGTCCTTATTTGAAAGGATTTCTTAAAGCTTCAACATGTCTTAATTTTAAATGTATTTCTTGTGTCTGTATCATGTGCAGAGTGTTCACAATATTTCCATTTTTCTATATTAGATGCTAGGGAACTTTGCATTGTCACAGAAACAAATGTGTATCCGAACTCTCAGACAATATTTTAAGCTGGTGGCAATTGTTATGAAGAATTCCTAGGTAATTTGAATTCCTCAAGAGATTTCCCTTTAGAATCCTTCAACTGTTTGCATTCAAAAGAAAAAAAAAAATCCCAAATTCACATCTGCAGCAGTAATTCCTTCCTTACAACCTGATCTTTAGTTTGTAGCTATTTAGCTATAATTTCTGTCAAATACTGAGTAGAAGCAACTAAAAGATTTTTGGTGAATGTTTTATTTGTAAATATTGAGGATAAACTAACATCCACCGAACAGAAGGAAAAAGAAAAAAGGAGGAAGTTTGTACTGTAAAGGGACATTTCACGGCGTATTTATTTAGTCAAGTAGGATCAGACGAGGCTACAAGAACTTTTCAAAGGTGGAATAATTAAGTTTTCATGGATAAGTTGTAAACAAGTGCTCTCGGTTACTGTTCCTTTTTCCAATAGAGTGCATTTTTCACTTCCCACCCAATAGCAGCGACTAATGGAGTATTTCCATGTTTATTCTCAGATAGTTTTTGTTACAGTGTTAGCCACTGATGTGTAGAATGTTGAGTTGGCATTTAAATTTATGAAAACATTAAGATGTGTTAGATCTAATGCTGTTCCTACTTCTATTGCTGAATCTTTACTGCTGTATACTAGGAAGACACAAGCTGATAAATCAAACGAGATACTTTTCCTCCCCTGTGGTCTGCCAGAGCCTCTTGTAATCTTGCAAGTACTTTCTTAGGAAAACTTTAAAGGCATCTGAGGTCCATTATGAAAGACTGTGGAGGAACTCTCTCAACCTCTTGTTCTTTTCTTTCTGTTTTCATAGAACTATAGAATCATAGAATACCAGGTTTGAAGGGACTTCAATGGCTGATTGTTCTCATTGTGAAAAGCTTTCCTTGTGCCCAACCAGAATTTCACCAGGAGCAACCTGTACCTGTTGCCCCTTGTGTGGCGATGAAGGAGACCAAGACCTCACAGTTTTTCTCTAAGTATATTCTTTTAATCAGAACAACACACAGAAGAAAATTTAGGAAACTGTGCTAGCTTCTCTTTTTCAAGCAAATTTCTACAGTTCTTCAGTTGCTGAACTATGAAGCCAAACAGCCCCACTTGTGAGTGTCTTCAGCCCCATCCTCACTCCCACACATTCCCAGGCGGGTTTTCTCAGCTTGACCTTCTCACAGTCAAGATTCATTATCCTGTGTGTCTTGTTCAGAACACCTGGTCTTTTAATCATGTCTATTCTGACATGCTTGGCATCAGCTTCATTCTTTTATCTTAGTCTTTGAACAGCTCCCACACCTTGTCCTTTCCATGTCACTGCTTGTAAAGAGGGAGTCTCCATCTTCTTTGTAGCCACTCTTATAATACTGGAATATGGTGATAAGGTCTCCCCTAAACTTTTTTTTTTTCTCAAGGCTGAACAAACTCAGTTCTCTCAACCTTTCCTCATACAGCAGGCTTCCTAGTCCTTTGATCATCTTTGTGGCCCTTTTCTGTAATCTTTCCAGCCTGTCCACAACTGTTTTAAGTAGCAAGGATCAAGACTGAGCACAGTATTTCAGGTGTGCAGTTACAAGCACCGAGCCGTGGGATAACATCTTTATATCTGCTGGTACTGTCCTTTTTGATGTAGCCCAGCATCTGGTTCGCTTTCTTCACCAGAACAGCACACTGTTTGCTCACGTTGAGCTTGTTGTCCACCAGGACTCTCATATCTCTTTCCACAGTGCTGCTCCTCAGCTAGGTATTTCCCACACCATGCTACACTCGTGGATTATATTTTCCCAGGCACAAGACCTTACACGTGTTTTTGTTGAATTTCATATGGTTCTTGTTAGCCCACTCTTCTTGCCTATCCAAGTCTTCCTGCAGGGTGGCTCTTCTTTCCAAAGTGCCCACTTTCCCACTCAGTTCGGTATCATTGGCAAACTTTGCTAGGTATGCTTGATCCCATCATGCAGATCATTTATGAAGATAAACAGTGTAGTGCCAAACATTGATCCCTGGGGAACCTCATCTATGACAGGTTGCCAGTTTGAAAAGGAGCTACTTACTACCACCCTCTGCTGCAGCCTGTCAGCCAGTTCCCCATCCACAACACAGACCACTTGTTTAGATCATAATGCATGAATTTCTCTAGGAGGAGGCTGTGGGAAAGCATATCAAAAGTTGTGGAGAAATCTAGGTAGACAATGTCCACTGTTCACCCCACATCAACCAAGCAGGTTGTTTTGTTGTAGAAGATGATCAGGTTTGTCAAGCGCAATTTGTCTGTGGTGAATCTGTGCAGGCTTTTCCCAATCACATGCTTCATTTGACTTGTGACAAGCCCCAGGAGGATTCATTCCATAACTTTCCCAAGGATGGAAGGAAGACTGATGGGCCTAAAATTTCCTGGATCCTTCTTTTTTGTAGATAGGAGTGACTCTAGCCTTCTTCCAGTCTTCTTCCTCAAAAGAATGGGTAAGGTTTATGTAAACAAGCTTCCTCAGAATACAAATAACACTTTAATGAAGGAAGATTATTTGGTATACTAAAGTATACTTGGATAAAGTAGAAATACTGAGATGGATGTGTTTGATGCATGTGATTCACTTGTGTCCTCTAGTTTTAAATAGCCAGAATGCTGAAAGACTTAGTATGTAAAAAGTCTAACAGTGCCTAGTGAGAGCTTTTTCTGAACTGATGACTGCAGATATGCCTCAGATGAAAGCACTGTCTGATGGCACTGAATTAGTGGCTATTCATCTTCAAAATACTGCCAACATTTTCTAAGACATACCTGCCTCACTGGAATGGAGAACTGTCTGCTTTAAGTGGTTATCCACCCACCCACAATCTCTCCCACTATTACCAGCATACAAGACGCTATAACTAACTGGATTTTTAACACTCTGAATGACTGGACAAATTCCCAACACAAGCGTGTTGCCAACTTCAACACAGAAGTGTCACTGCAATATTCTAGTTCACAGGCAGGTAGATCTAGCAACACTCAGATCTAGCGGATAGCAGATAGCAGTAAGAAATCTAGAAATTTAAAATCCTTCCTATAGTAATTTTTCCTATAACTGTGGGAATTACACTAAACTACTTGCATAGGAGAAAGGCAAAATACTAACCCCAATTATCAGATCATATCTGGAAAACCAAACCCTAACATCAACTAGGAATAAAGCAGCCAGAATAATTCCAGTGAAAATACTACAGTGTTAGGAGTTACTCAAAAAACAAGGAGAAGCAATTGACCTTTTTCCAATCCTCTTTATTTTGTTCTCCCAGGAATCACAATCAATCAATACTTTAAAATGCTAATGCTAAAATCATTCCCATAAAAACATTGAAGAAAAGCCCAGAGAAGCAAAAGATTTGAAAACAATGCCGTAAGTGATTAAGTCTTGAGCTTCCCTTTATATGTTCCCAGTTTGAACAAACTCACAGTCAGCACAGAACACCACAAAACTTGAGAATGACTGCCTCTAAGTTGATCAAGAAAGCAATGGCATAGAAAACAGGAATGGAACAATGGCAAACCCAGAGGTCTGAACAGCGAGACCAACAGATAGAGACAGAGCCAAAGGCATGGTCGGTGGCAACCTTCACCATTAAGACTTGCAAACAGACTGACAGTCTCTAAAATCCCATCATGGGTATTTGTTCTGATCTTGAATGTGCCCAGTTCCAAACACAATCTGTAAAATAATTATCAAACACTTAATTCAGGTGAAGCTGAACAGGTCAAACTGATTGCTCTATACTACCAAAGCCCACCCAGTGTTTTGGACAGCGACATGAATGAATTAACTCAGGGAAAGAACCTACAAAGTTTAGACATAATACAGATTAAAAGCCGAAACCTTTCAGTTTTTTGAGGTCATCCCAGTAGTAGGACTGGTGATCTTTTGATAACGGCAAATGCAGGATGTTACTTGTAAACATCACTGCATATTAAATCACAATTTGCAGACTAGATGACTTACAAAATGCTACTTTGTAAGTGAATTTCTGGAGCCTTCTTTCAGACTTCTTTTATGAGTCTGGATTTGTGCAACGGGAAAGATCTTATCCCAACACACTATGAGGGAATCATTTCAAGTGTCAGCAGAGGAAAACTAGATGACTAGAAATTCAGTCAGTAAGTCAGTACTTAATGTCTTCTTTGCCTCAATCTTTAATTGTAAAGAAAGTTGTTCCGTCTGTGTACAAACCCAGGAGCTAGAGGAGCAAAATGAGGCTCCCATGATCCAAGAGGAGGTGGTCAGAGCCTTGCTTGCCCAACTAGACACCCACAAGTCTATGGGGCCAGATGGGATTCATTCAAGGGTATTGAAGGAGCTGGTGGATGTGCTGGCCAAACCCCTTTCCATCACCTTCCAACAGTCCTGGAAGACTGGGGAAGTTCCACTGGACTGGAGGCTGGCTGATGTTGTGCCCATCTACAAGAAGGGTCTCAGGGAAGATCCAGGAAACTACAGGCCTGTCAGTCTGACCTCAGTGAAGTCATGGGAAAGTCATGGAGCAGGTGATCTTGAGTGCTATCATGAAGCACATGCAAGAGAACTGGGTGATCAGGCCCAGTCAACATGGGTTCACAAAAGGCAGGTCTTGCCAAACTAATCTGATCGCCTTCTATGACAAAGTGACTTGGCTGCTGGATGAGGGAAAGGCTGTGAATGTATCTTCCTGGACTTCAGTAAAGCCTTTGACACAGTTTCTCACAGCATTCTGCTTGGGAAACTGTCAGCCTCTGGCCTGGACAGGCGCACACTCTCCTGGGTGGAAAACTGGTTGGATGGCAGGGCCCAGAGAGTGGTGGTAAATGGTGTGAAATCCAGCTGGAGGCCAGTGACAAGTGGGGTTCCCCAGGGCTCAGTGCTGGGTCCAGCCCTGTTCAATGTCTTTATCAATGACCTGGATGAAAGCATCGAGTGCAGCCTTAGCAGGTTTGCGGATGACACTAATCTGGGTGGAAGTGTCGATCTGCTGGAGTGTAGGGAGGCTCTGCAAAGGGATCTGAACAGGCTGGACTGCTGGGCAGAGTCCAGTGTCATGAGGTTTAACAAGGCCAAATGCCGGGTCCTGCACTTGGGGCACAACAACCCTGTGCAGTGCTACAGACTGGGAGAAGTCTGTCTAGAAAGCTGCCTGGAGGAGAGGGACCTGGGGGTGTTGGTTGACAGCGACTGAATATGAGCCAGCAGTGGCCCAGGTGGCCAAGAAGGCCAATGGCATCTTGGTTTGTGTCAGAAACGGCTTGGTCAGCAGGTCCAGGGAGGTTATTCTCCCTCTGTACTCGCCACTGGTGAGACCGCTCCTTGAAGCCTGTGTTCAGTTCTGGGCCCCTCACCACAAGAAGGATGTTGAGGCTCTGAAGTGAGTCCAGAGAAGAGTAACAAAGCCAGTGAAGGGTCTGGAGAACAAGTCTTATGAGGAACAGCTGAGGGAGCTGGGGTTGTTTAGCCTGGAGAAGTGGAGGCTGAGGGGAAACCTCATTGCGCTCTATAACTACCTGAAAGGAGGTTGTGGAGAGGAGGGTGCTGGCCTCTTCTCCCAAGTGACGGGGGACAGGACGAGAGGGAATGGCCTCAAGCTCCGCCAGGGGAGGTTTAGGCTGGACATTAGGAAAAAATTCTTCACAGAAAGCGTAATTGGGAACTGGCACAGGCTACCCAGGGAGGTGGTTGATTCACCTTCCCTTGAGGTGTTTAAGGCAAGTGTGGACGAGGTGCTAAGGGGCATGGTTTAATGTTTGATAGGAATGGTTGGATTCGATGATCCGGTGGGTCTCTTCCAACCTGGTGATTCTATGATTCATGTTACAAGCACACAAGGCACTCAAAATATAGAATCATAGAATCATAGAATCATAGAATCATAGAATGGTTTGACTCAGAAGGGAACTTAAAGATCATTTTTTTTCCACCCCCTCTGCCACAGGCAGCGACAGCTCCTACTACACCGAGCTGCTTAAGGCCCTGTCCAACCTGACCTTGAACACTTCCTGGGAGGGGGAAATCCATAACTTCTCTGGGCAACCTCTTCCAGTGCCTCACCACTCTCACCATGAAGAATTTCTTCCTACTGTATAATCTAATCTAATCTACCCCCTTCCTTTTTAATGCCATTCCCCCTCATCATATCATGACATGCCCTTGTAAAATGTCCCTCCACAGCTTCCTTGTAGACCACCTTCGGGTACTGGAAGGCCACTATGAGGTTTCCCCAGAGCCTCCTCTTCTCCAGGCTAGGGGACAATCCCAGCCCTTTCTGGCTGTCCTCATAGCAGAGGTGCTCCAGCCCTCTGATCATCTTTGTAGCCCTCCTCTGGACTGATTCCAACAGTTCCATGCCCTTCTTATGTTTAGGATTGCAGAACTCAAAATAATACTCCAGGTGGAGTCTCACAAAAGTGGAGTAGTTATTTATTTCACAATATGTAGCTACATAAATTAATAAAATACAAATCACCAGGGAGTATAGCTAAAGAGAGGACTGAATTTACCTTTTAATCTTCAAGCATTCCTCTCAGGAAAAATACTAAATTCTAAATAAATTATCTGGATTTTTTTCAAATACTTATTTATGAAGAGGGGGAAGATCATGAATAAAAAATTCTTTTGCCTTGGGACCTCAAACTACCAGTGCCTTTTGGAATCAGAACCTTCCTAGGTATGCAAAACATAATAGAGATTACAGACCAGAGAGTACTGAAAAACTTCCCTGACTCCTAAATTATTAGTTATTAATTATCTCAGCAGTGAGCTAATAAATCACTAAACTATCTAATCTCAATTACTGCTTCAGTTACAACGTGAATCTCTGTAAGTGACAACACTGTATTGCAGTCTCAAGAGAAATAACTAATAGAAGAACAATGATGAATTGTAACACTCAGATTAACAGACATTCACAGTCATTTGTAGCTTACATATTGTTTTAGTAAGGTAAGAGGTTGAAAATGTGAATAGTTTTTCTTAATAGATGTAGGTGAAAAGCTGTAACCAGGTAGGACTTCAAAGGCTGCCAAGATTTGGCATACAACTTAAAAAATCAGGTTAGTCTATGAACTGTATTTTCTAGCAGAGCTGGGCTCAAGAGTTCATCTAATGTGTCTACACGACAGGGGACTAGCAACTTATTGCACAAACAAACCCATCTTTGTGCAAATTCTCAGCTTTGAAAATTGTATGTGTTTTTTTAAATAGCAGCCAAAAGGCAAATCTAATTGCTCTGCACCTCATTTTCAACACAAAATAAAATTGAAATAACTATAATGGCCTCCTGGAAATCACCAGGCCTACTTATGTAGGCCTCTATATAAGAACACCTGGTAGTCGCTAAACAGGAAGCTGTATGTTACCTACAGTTGCACAATGTGAAAATGTGTAGTGGCCGTGCTCCCTGCTGCTCAGAATAAATAGGCAGCCTTATGAATTTCCTAGCGTATAAAATAAGAATGCTTTTCCAAAAGCCGTTGTGAGGACACGAGAACAGCACAAATTAAAGAGTCTCAGCTGCTGGATTTACAAGACACAAGTCATGTGGAACTATAAAAACACAAATTCTACATTCTACTAGAATACAGTTGTGTTTCTTCAATAGAATGAGTTGTCTTTTCAGTGTCTCTGCCCTTGAAATATCTGACGTAAGAACTGCAGGCGTATGTTAAACTACCTCAATTAACTATACAGACAAACAGATCTACAAGGCAATTTCTGAAAAGGAAGCAACAAGTGGCAGGTTGTCCACACAGAGCATGAATAAAGGGGGAATAAAATACACATCTTGAAAAGAGAAGTAATAAATAATTATTAAAGGGTTAGCAGAAAGTGAATTAAGAAAGGGGATATGTTCTGGGCTTGCACACTATTACATCTGCATGCTCATTTGCATTTGTGGCCCTTTCCATAATTTAGGCTTGTGAACAGACTGAAGGCAGGCAACTGGGCTTGCTACAATCTGTCATCATTCTCTCTTCAATGAAAGGCACACTCTACCTCCTATTCCCTGGGCTGAACGGAGCAAGCTCCTCTGGTGTAGCCTTCTTGCACAGAATGAGCTCATGGTGCTTCCTTACTAAAGTAGGTCCAGATAGATTGGACTTACGTCAATCAAAAGAGGAAGGTCAAAGAGAACGTGCCAAGATGGTGACCAGGGGGATAAAACCTCTCCCACTATAGAGGAGGATCAGCTTTATGACTACCTGAGGAACATGAACATTTATAAGTCTATGGGACTTATAAAAGGGGACTTATATGGAGGGTAGGAAGGCTCTCCAAAGAGATCTGAACAGGCTGGACTGCTGGGCTGAGACCAATGGCATGAGGTTTTACAAGACCAAGGGCCAGGTCCTGCACTTGGGGCACAACAACCCTGTGCAGTGCTACAGACTAGGAGAACAGTGGATAGAAAGCTGCCTGGAGGAGAAGGACTTAGGGGTGTTGGTTGACAGCCGTCTGAACATGAGCCAGCAGTGTGCCCAGGTGGCCAAGAAGGCCAATGGCATCTTGGCTTGTATCAGAAAGAGTGCAGCCAGCAGGTCCAGGGAGGTTATTGTCCCTCTGTACTCGCCACTGGTGAGACCGCTCCTTGAAGCCTGTGTTCAGTTCTGGGCCCCTCACCACAAGAAGGATGTTGAGGCTCTGGAGCGAGTCCAGAGAAGAGCAATGAAGCTGGTGACAGGTCTGGAGAACAAGTCTTATGAGGAACAGCTGAGAGAGCTGGGGTTGTTTAGCTTGAAGAAGAGGAGGCTGAGGGGAGACCTTATTGCTCTCTACAACTACCTGAGAGAAGGTTGTAGAGAAGAAGGAGCTGGCCTTTTCTCCCAAGTGACAGGGGACAGGACGAAAGGAAATGGCCTCAAGCTCTGCCAGAGGAGGTTCAGGCTTGACATCAGAAAAGAATTTTTCACAGGAAGGGTCCTTGGTCACTGGAACAGGCTGCCCATGGAGATGGTTGAGTCTCCATGCCTGGAGACCTGTAAAAGACGGGTGGATGAGGTGCTGAGGGTTGTGGTTTAGTGATTGGTAGGAATGGTTGGACTTGATGATCCTATGGGTCTTTTCCAACCTAGTGATTCTGTGATTCTGTGGACCTGATGAGGTGCATTGCAGAGTCCTGAGGGAATTGGCAGATGTGGTTGCCAAGCCACTCCCCATGATATTTGAGTAGTCATGGCAATAAAGAGAAGTCCCTGGTGACTGGAAAAATGGTAACATTTGGCCCATTTTTAAAAAGGGCAGAAAAAACAACCCTGGGAACTACTGACCTGTTAGCCTCACCTCTGTGCCCGGGAAGATCATGGAACAAATCCTCTAGAACATATGCTAAAGCACATGGAGGACATGGAGGTGATTAATGGCACCTAGCAGGGCTTCACCAGGGGCAAATCCTGTATGACCAACTTAGTGGCTTTTTATGATGGGGTGACCACAGCAGTGGACATGGGTAAACTGACATATGTGATCTATCTAGACTTCTGTAAAGCCTTTGACATGGTCCCCCACAACATCCTCCTCTCTAAATTAGAGAGATATGGATTTGATGGGTGGATGGTATGGTGGATAAGAAACTGGTTGGAGAGTCGTATCAGAGAGTAGTGGTCAATGGCTTAAAGTCCAGATGGAGATCCATGACAAATAGTGTTCCTCAGGGGTCCGTACTGGGACCAGTGCTGTTTAATATCTTCATCAATGATATAGACAGTGAGATTGAGTGCACCTTCAGCGAGATTGAGTGCACCTTCAGCAAGTTTGCAGATGACATCAAGCTGACTGGTGCAGTTGTCACATCAAAAGGGTGGGATGTCATCCAGGGGGACCTGGACAGGCTGGAGAAGTGGGTCTGTGGGAACCTCATGAGGTTCGACAAGGCCAAGTGCAAGGTCCTACACCAGGGTTGGGGCAATTCCCAATTTCAGTACATTGAGTTGTACATTCAGTACAGTTGAGAAGGACTTGGGGGTGTTGGTGAATGAGAAGCTCAACATGAGCCTGCAATGTGTGGTTGCAGCCCAGAAGGCCAACTGTACCCTGGGCTGCATCAAAAGAAGCATGGCCAGCAGGTTGAGGGAAGTTATTCTTTCCCTCTGTTGCTCTCTTGTGAGACCTCACCTGGAGTACTGTGTCCAGTTCTGGAATCCTCAAAATAAGAAGGATATGGAGCTGTTGGCATGGGTCCAGAGGAGGGCTGGAGCACCTTCCACATGAGGACAGGCTGAGAGAGTTGGGCTTGTTCAGCCTGGAGAATAGAAGGCTCTGAGGAGATCTTATAGTGACCTCCCAGAACCTGAAAGGAGCCTACAAGAAAGCTGGAGGGGGACTATTCATAAAAGCTTGTGGTCATAGGACAAGAGGGAACGGATATAAGCTGGAGAAAGGCAGATTTAGACTAGACATGATGAAGAATTTCTTCATGATGAGAGTGGTGAGACACTGGCACAGGTTGTCAAGGGAAGTTGTGGTTGCCCCATCCCTGAAGGTCTTTAAGGCCAGGTTGGATGGGGCCTTGGGCAGCCTGGTCTGGTGGGACATCCCTGCCCATGGCAGGGGGGTGAAACTAGATGATCTTTAATTTCTGTGGCATAGTGTATAGTATATAGTACACTGCTGATACTCAAAGTGGTTTTAAAGGCAAATGTGTGAGCAGGTTTGGCTGTAGCTGATCAGCTGCTGGAGTTTGCACATCTCACTGGCAGCATCAGAAAGAATTTCACAAGCTCAAGCCTTGTCTTTTTCATGTGGATGCGCGCTGAGGCAATACAGTGTCTAATCTCAAGGGAAATCAGGACAACCGCCCTGTTCCCTAGAAACATATCTTCTATATGAGTCTTTAAAAAAGTATAGACATTGCATCAGCTGTAAAAAATAATCGGTACTAAGAGAACATATGGCTAGTTGTAAAAGCAAAACACTCGTAATATACAGCGATACAGGAGTTAATCAAGGTATTCCTAGATCTTACTGTCTGTCAGAACACATGATATTATCTTTTTACTTGTGTCTCAGTTCATTCACACTGATCTGCACTTGGGTTGGGAAAATCCCAAACATTCTGGGCTATGAGTGGGTTGAGATCAGTCCTACCGAGGAGAACTTGGGGGTATTGGTGGATTAAAAAACTGAGTATGAACCAGCAATGTGCACTTGTAGCCCAGAAAGCCAACCATACCCTGGGTTGCATCAAAGTAAGCATGCTCAGCAAGCCAAGAGGTGATTTTGCCCCTCAACTCCACTCACGTGAGACCCCACCTGGAGTATTGCATCCAGTTCTGGAGTCTTCAGGACAGGAAATACATGGACCTGTTGAAATGGGCCAAGAGGATGACTGCAAAAATTACTAAGGGGATGGAACATCTCCACTATGAGGACAGGCTTAGAGAGTTGACCTTGTTTAGCCTAGAGAAGAGAAGGCTCCCAGAAGACCTTATAGCAGCCTTCCAGTACTTACAGGGGGCCTACAACAAAGATGTCAAGGAGCTCTTCATCAGGGAGTGCAGTAATAGGATGAGTGGCCATAGTTCTAAAAAGGAAGAAGGTAGTTTTAGAGTAAGTATCAGGAAGAAATTTTTTACTGTGAGGGCAGTGAGGCACTGAAACAGATTGCCCAGAGAAGCCGGGGATGCTGCCTCTCTGGAGGTGTTCAAGGCCAGGCTGGATGAGACTTTGAGCCACCTGATCTAGTGGAAGGTATTCCTGCCATTACAGGGGGTTGAAACTAGATGATCTTTAAGGTTCCTTCCAACACAAACCATTCTATGATTCTATGATCATACGAATTTTTTGAGTTTTTTTCACTAGAGGCCCCAAATGGGATATTTATTCAGCCTGGAGTTGGATTTGGGGAAACCTAACACCTATGTGGAAGTCTTTTAGAAGATGGAATCAAGCTTTTTACTAAGGCAGCCAGTAGGAGAATGTGAGGCAGTGATGTAGCTAAAGTAGAGGGCCTATTACCCCATTAAAGTAGAAACTCACTAATGAGATACAGACTTGTTTTAAATTCAGACACAAGCACATTGATATAGCTGTATAAGCATTTTTGCTTGCAATGATCCTGTAAAAAACAGTATTTCCATTAGTAGGAACAGTTCATAGGCCTAATGCAGTCTACTTCCTATCATATATGCAAACACACTTAGAAATTGTTTTAAAATTATTATTTTTATTTATTTATTTTTATTTATATTTTATTTATTATTATTTTAAAATATTTGATATTTGAAGAATGGAAGATAAGTGCCTCTTATTGTCTCCATCCAAATTCAGAGACTGTTATTCCAAAAACTGAATAGAAAACAGTATTTGATATAATAAAATTTCTGAACAAAAATATCCTCAGAATACATTTCACATTTAGAATACATAGCATGGAAGAAGCCTGTACATAACAGGATGAAAACATGTTGATAATTTTTAATTTTTTTTATTATTATTCAGGTCTTAATTTAGAGTGAGGTTATATTTCACCTGTTAAACAGTCCAGCCTTCTCATAAGTTTACACACTCACAGGACCTTAATAAATCCTCATTATAAAGGTATTCATTAAAAAAAATTCAAAAGTCTGCTGCATCAGAAGAATGAAGACTAACTTGCTCTGGACTCAACAAAAATACATTATCTTTACAGTGATTATTTCAGACCAAACAAATCCTTCAAGAGTGAGCACAGTACTGCTCAACAGCTGCATTAAGAGCCAACCACCCCAAAGCAGACTGATGATAGCCACATGAGAGCTGAACATCACCCTGTAAATCATGGCAAATTTGTTGTCAGGCTAGTCAAACTGTAGAGTAGTCATTCAGCCTAATTTTTATACAGAGCAAAGATGATGGTACCAAGCCAAGCACAGGAAAAGCAGCACTTTCAAAGAGGCAGAATGTAGTCAAAATCTGGCAAGTGTCTCAGTACTGTCTCTTCCTTAAGTGAATGATCAGTAACCTCTGGAGATGAGGCTGATCTGAATTTAAACAGAGTCCTAAACATGGATGCCTGTAACAAAAGAAACACGCAATCTGAGCTTGGCTCCTGTATTGGCAAAGAAATCTAGGCACCCAAAGTTTGCTGAAGAGCATCAGATGTGTAGTTGGAAAGTTCCATGAGAAATTAATAACTGGGAATATCTTAGAGAGAGAAAACAACAAAACAACTGGGTATTGATCTAAACATGCAGACAGACACACTAGAAGGATTTAACTTTTATTTCTGCTTATGTCCCTCTGAAATTTGTACCTATTGTGAGTACATTTAGATAATATTGTGCGTATATATTAAACTAAAAAGATTTTACTATCTGTATTGGTTGTAATTGTAAATTTATTCTACTGTAATATCCCAATGTACAGTTAGAGTGATCACAGTAAGATCATACTAAACAGGTCATATTATAGGAATAGTAAGTATGTCAGCTGTTGTTTGTTGTTTGATGCCTCTAAACCCACAGCCATCATACACAATTCAGAATCTCTACAAAAATCTTCTGCATTCATTTCACATATTTAGTGCCAGAAAACAAATGCATAATTAATGAATCAACCTATCCATCTGCAAAGGGCTGGTAACCAGAAAGCCAAAGTTCAGCTAGACTTGAAACTGCAAAGGCTGTAAAGAACAACGAGAACAACTTCTGCTTCTAAGTTATTTAAAAAAAAAACCACAAAAAAACCCAAACAACTATATTCTAAGAGAGCTGAGAGTAAGCCAAAAGATTACAATTTATAAACAAAGATGAAATTCATAAACTACAATATGCGTTGCTTATACTCAGAATAGTGTTGCAGAGGCCTCAAACATAAGGCAGTAACACTTTTTCTATGCAGCTCCTTCAACTAAGACCCCAGACCATGAATTCCATGTCCTAGGGTATATTTTATTTTATTTACCATACTAAAGGGCTGTTACGGAAGGGTCCCAAGGACATTTCCTTTAGCCTTGTCCCAAAAGGTAGCATTAAAAACAAAAGTAATACAAAAATTATTCTCTAACAATCCTGTAGGAACAGGTCACATATAGCACCTTCTCTGATGGTGAAAGAAATGAGTTCTTTTCCATAAGTTTTCATGTTTATCCAAAGTATGAAACAGATTTTACAAGAATTCAACACAAGCACTTCCTTTTAGCTTCTTCCTACTATGCTGTCGTGCATGTAGATACAACCTTACAAGTGAAATGGATTTTTGAAAAATGTGTTATGAACACATGTAATTTCAAAATCTGTGGAATCATACAGGTTGTTCTAGCAGGGTTTAAGAAAGACTTTAAGAAATGGAAATGGAAAAGAAAAACATGCATTGCATTCAGAAAAAAATTTAAAAAATTGGTACCTGTTGTTTTTTGGGTTTTTTTTTAGTAAAAACACCATCATCATAACTAATATGATATCCAAATATGCAAACTATAGATAATAAACCAATATCCAAGCAACCGATAATCATAGAATCATAGAATCACCAGGTTGGAAAAGACCCATAGGATCATCGAGTCCAACCATTCCTATCAAACACTAAACCATGCCCCTCAGCACCTCATCCACCTGGCCCTAAAACACCTTCAGGGAAGGTGACTCAACCACCTCCCTGGGCAGCCTGTGCCAGTGCCTAAGGACCCTTTCTGTGAAAAATTTTTTCCTAATGTTCAGCCTAAACTTCCCCTGGAGGAGCTTGAGGCCATTTCCTCTTGTCCTGTCCCCTGTCACTAGGGAGAAGAGGCCAGCTCCCTCCTCTCCACAACCTCCTTTCAAGTAGTTGTAGAAAGCAATGAGGTCTCCCCTCAGCCTCCTCTTCTCCAGGCTAAACAACCCCAGCTCTCTCAGCTGTTCCTCATAAGGCCTGTTCTCCAGCCCCTTCACCAGCTTCATTGCTCTTCTCTGGACTCGCTCCAGAGCCTTAACATAATAAACCCATAATAAACCAATAAATAATAAACCCATCATAGCATTTGTGGCTTTGACTACCTAATGTTCAAGGGCACAAATGTTTCTTAACAATTCATTTCAAATAAAATAAAGGTTTCCGTGTCTAAAAATCAAGCAGGCATGTCTTCTTCTAACAATGTTGTGGTCTACTGTATACAGGACCTTTCATGCAGGACACTACAAAAAGCTTTGCAAAAATCAAGAATAGCCACTTAGAAGAAAACCAAGCATATGGCTAACATTCATCTGATGGATACTATCAATAAAGAGAAAATTTGTGGGAATTTTTTTGTCTCAGCAAAACAGAATTAAGGGACATAGGCTGAAATAACTCCATTAAAATATAAACACAACAAACCTAAATGACTGAAGTTCACAAGAAATCCATTCACAAGCAAGAACACAAGGGGGTGAAAGGTCAGCCACATCCCAAGGAGAATGAAGAAAAGGATAGGAAGTGTCTTCTTTCACTTAAATTCACTGACCAATGGATACTCTGTTTAACCACTTATCAAGGATAAGGTCTTAAAAACTATGAATCTCAGATAGCATCATACGGCATTTCTCAAGATTACAGCAGCATTTACTTAAATAGATTCACACCTGGGTTTCCTAGACAGCCCTGTTCCAGTCCCATTTCTGGGCAAGCATGATTCATGTAGCTGTGCTGATGGATAATCCCATCTTTCCTAAATTTTGAATTGTTCAGATGATTAAAATCACACTTAGCCTACATGCCAAAACCATGGTGTTCCTGAAAGCTGCATAAAAATAGTGCTTGCATAAAAATGAGAGGTCTAGTGTGCCATTCTCGCTAAAGGAAATGAGACACACTTAATAGCTATGTTTTCTTCTCAGCACAAGTCAACTCCAATGTCAATTACTGCTGGTGGTACATGAGCAGGAGATGAAGAAAATCATGCATAGCAGTGGAGTAACCAAGCAGTCACAGAAAGGGGTGGGGCAGAGAGGAGGAAGGTCTGAAGTGGTGGCAGGAAAGAATAAAGAAGACACTAGAATAGACATAAAAAAAGCAAATCAGTTGAAGGAAAACCAGGCTTCATTAGTTCTTCTGTTCATGGGATAATTTCTTTTATTCAGAGATGCTAGCCAAGCGAGCCTCTCAATAGGCTTTATAATAATGTGTGAACTAAGCTACATGGTACTCCTCCACGTTCATTATGCCAAATGTCGTGTCATGAAGAAAGACAGAAATTTTCCTGGCCTCCCACAGAAATTCCACAGGAGGTCAAAGGAAGAACCAATGTCTGCTAATCCTGTACTTCAACCACAAGAAGATCTCTGAATCAAATCCAACTTCAAAGAAGACCTCTGAATCAAATCCAACTCCAAATTACAAATTAAAAAATAAAAAATTTGTTGCGAAAGAAACGTGTTTATCCTATATCTACTTCAGTTTACTTGCAGCTCACTTGCTTTACTGATTCTGAGTCTGTATGTTCAGGACCCTAAACTTTCTCAAACAATGACAAAAGAGCCTCTTGCAGAAAGCCCCAGAATCATTTGGCTGAAGTAATGCAGCCTGAATCCTGCAGTGAGAGCACATTTTTCACCTCAGACACTTTGGTAAAGTCAATCTGCTTAACTGTAAGTTGCTTAAAAATGTATGGCTGAGGAAGAAACATATTATTCCCCTCAAAAAAGTGCTGGTTTTCTCAGAATCTAACATTGGAAAAAACAGATGCAGTGGCTATCCATATTGCATAACTTATTAGGCATTAGGAAAACATTTTGAATCATACAACCTACCTTCCTCTGGATAAAAATACTTGCCTTCAGAGCATTTCATTACTACTACCAAAGCAGTCAATCATCACATGTAGAAGTTTGCTCACACAGAGGGTGGTTAGTGCAGAATAATTACAGAGCACACTTGCCAGAAATTTATGCTGCCATACAACTACCTTCCCGCAATCTGGTCTTAATTCCAGTTTACTTTCAGTGTAGAATGATGAGTGGAACTAGGCTTGTACAGCCAGTTATCAGCTACTCTGAACTGTAAAGACACCATTCCGAAGTCTCATAGAATCACAGAATGGTTTGGGTTGGAAAGGACCTTTACAGATCATCTAGCTCTAACTGCCCTGCCATAGGCAGGGATCTTATTTGACTAGGATAGGTTGCTCAAAGGCCTGTCCAACCAGACTTTGAACTCTTCTAGTGATAAGGCATCCACAACTTCTCTGGTCATCTTATTCCAGTGCCTCACAATCCTAATCATAAAAAAGTTTTTCCTTATGTCCAATCTAAATATACCCTGTCTCAGCTTAAAACCATCAGTCCTTGTCCTGTCACTGTAGGCCCTGATAAAAAGCCTCTCTCTATCTTTCTTCTAAGCCCCCTTTAAGTACTGAAAGGCTGCCAAGAGGTCTCCCTAAGGCCGTCCTTTCTGCAGGCTGAGCAACGCCAGCCTTCTCTGCCTTCAATCCTAGAAGAAGTGTTCCTGCCCTCTCATCATTTTTGTGGCCCTCCTCTGCACCTGCTCCAAGAGATCCATATCTTTCTGTGCTGTACCTTAACATGGAGCTGCTGTCTCAGAGCAGCCCATTCACCCTGGAGGTGTCACTGGAAGGGCTTATTGAAACATACTAATAAGTTTTCATTAAAATTTGTGAAAGCTATTTTGTCGTTTGAAAGGCTTGGCTTTCACTTAAAGAAATTACCTGTTTTGGTGGGTGTTTTTTTCCGCTGTGAATTGTAATTCAGCAAATGTTACATAAAAAACATTGTTTTTCAAAAATTTAATTAAAATGTTATTTTTACTGCTCAAATTTTTGGATAATTTTTCACATTTTTCTCAAAAACAGCAATGTGAGTGTAACTAGATAAGAAGATTCCAGTCCTGACTAATACGTGACCATGTTGTGGGAAGATTACAACGGCATTGATCTAAAGTGCAAAGCTAAGAATATGTCAAAGTAGATATGTTACTGGGTTCACATCAGCTAAAAAAAACCCCACATTATAGAATTTCTTTTTCTTAGACTACTATCATTTCAATGGCAAAAACTCTCCCAAGGCTCAGACATAAACCAAATTATTAGAGTTGAAAGTATTCTATATAGTTCCATAAATTCTTAAATTTATGAAATTTGATGAGTAAATGTAATAAACATTGTGAAAAGGTTTTTGTAAAATTTAACAGTTACTGGTTGCCATTGATTGTGAAATTACAGTTGCCTGACAGTTTCCCCCATTCTGTCCCCCACGAAAAAATATTTTTCCTTTAGGATTTTCCCTGCCTTTGTGGTTAAAAGGAAGATGTGTACATTAATTTAAAAACTATTACTGATCAGTTTTTGAACAAAGATAACCTGACACAGTTTTCTACTCCTATATGACTTTCAGTTGGGTTTTTTTTCTTTTGTTCTCTACACCTGTGTCTCATTTTGAAAATAGATCAGTGCCTACTGCATGCAAATTTCCAAGCAATTCACATCCTACAACATCATCTTGTCTTTTGCTATTGATTAAAATATAAAATGAAATAAATACAGCCCGACCAATAGTGGGCTTCATATATGCCTGCTACTAATTACCTATATCACACTTTCTATTCCTTCAGCTGATTCACAATCCCTTTTCAAACACTAAACACAACAGAGAATGTTTATCCCACACAACTAAGTGCAATGTAAACATCTCTTAATAACAGCTAATTGAAGCTGGTACACTTACACTGCAAAAGTTATTTCCAAAGACACTGCCTCAAATCTGGAAGGTATCTACAGGTAACACAGTCTTGAGTTAATATATTACTGGACCTTTGAAAGCACAGCTGTTTTTTACCATGCACCTGTCACAGTGCTGGTCTGTCAGCCTCAAGACAGAGCTCTGCGTTTATCTGCAAGCATGCAGCTTAACAAATAAAACACACAGGTCAAGAGTCACCAGTTGCCAGCATTGTAAAAAGAATACAGTGATACAGAACAATTAGTACCACTTCTAGAAGAGTATTATTGTTCATTTGGTCAGCCTCAAGAAGATGTTGCAATAACAGCAGCCTAGAAAAAGGTACCTATTCTAATTCCTGGTGTAACTAACACATCCAGGTTTCAAAAGCATACATCAGTTTATAAGAAAATGCTTGAGACAGGAAGACAAGTTAGTGTTTAGAGTTGTGGGCTGTAGTATTTTTTCTGATACGCAAGCAACCTTATCCAAATGCCCACCTCTGCCTGTAGCCTCGCGAGTCAGACCTCTTTTAAGTATTTACTGTACCATTTAAAGCCTCACATATGACTAAAACCAGCACCTAGAAGGTGTGAAGGATCTCTGTGACATAGATTCGCAACAGGGGTGATTCAGGACAGCTGCCCTCCTGTATCCTGACTGTCTTGGACGTACTTTTTAAGAGAGTCAGAGCTCAAGGAAATACTCTGAAATAACCACCATGGCATTGGTGGTTGAGACACAGGTGATCTACTTTAGTTGTACAACAGCAGTCTTTAGAGAAATCAGATTCTTGAAAAAAAAAAAGGAATATTTATTTAGATAGATATTAAATCAAAAGGGTTTTGATTTTGAGAAATCTTTTTCTCAATTATAAACCAGTACATAAAAAAGTATTAAAGAGCTTCTTCTCTACTATAAAAAGGCATAGTTTAATTTACTTTAAGTCAGTATGTATTAATCTCAGCCTACTGTGGTAAATCACTGCGGATTAAAGACACTGCAGCAATAAAGCACTGGTCTTTCTAGAACAACAGAATACAAAGAATAAAAAGGCAGTATACAAGCTACTTCCTTATACTGTTAAAGGGCTTAGAATAAGAAAATCAAGAATGGCATTTCATAATACCCCATACTGCTAGTCCTAAATTGAATTCACACTGTCTACTAAGCTTGGCATTTAATGAATTGGTGCATCTCCTTTACACAAAATGTTTTTGGAGATGAAAGTCTCAACGGCAATAAATCACAGAGGTAAATTTCTAGTACCTGTTTTTACAGGAAAAGGATTTGTCCCTGCCTCAAAAGTATATAGGTAAGCACAAATACACGTAAGATTTCAATTTTCACTCTCGGGTGCAGAGATCATAATTAATTTATAGATAGTCTGTAAAATTATTGAAAGAAGAAAATAATTTATGTTTACATTTACTTACCTCAAGATCTAAATATATTTTTACACAGCTTCAGTTTCCTTTCACACTGAATAAACTAGAATCCACCCACAGACCATTCAAGTCAGATCAGGAAACGATCATAAAACCAAGAGAGCTAGCAGTGGGACTGCTACTGCGCTAAGGCAAGCATGTGCAGATGTCCTTTGAGGGTAGAATTATTACACTACTACTATATAGAAATCCTTCCCTGATTTAAAAAAATAATTCAGTCATCTGTAGTGCACGGAACAAAACTGTAGTGCTTTTGAGGGTACAAGAGACAGCAGTATCAGTTCACTGCACCAAATGCATTGCTAAGCACACCTTTTTCCAGCTATGAAAACATCTTGGTTATTCCAGGTTTTCAGTCAGCATTTTGTTTTCTTTACAATACACTGATCACTTTAATTGGCTTTGGTGGGAGAAAGAGACAGTCAGGAAATGATCCAGGCTCCATTGAAGTCAGTAAGGACACCTCCACTAATATCAGTAGCTTTTACATGAAACTCTCTTGCCATCTATTCACTTATTTTCTCTGTGCACACCATTTAGGTAGTCTGGCAAAATAATCCCATGCCTCAACAAACCTAAATAGCCTCCTTTCTTTCCCCCCAAAACAAACTCAGAAAAATGAACCTATTCAGAAGGCAGTACTTCCTCCTCCTTCAAATAAAAACATACTTGAAACTCGATCTAAATATTTACTGTGACTCTTATTGGCTCACTCCTAGATCTGAAAAAAACTTTCTGATAAAGTGTCCTCTTCCTCAGCTTTGTTATCCAAACACCAAAAATGACTTTTTCTTTCTTCTCTCATATATCTCTATGCTCTAGATAGTCTGGGAACTCTTCGAGAAACACCTGCTTTTATTAAAAATATCTAGCCAGCACTGCAAAACATTTAAAAGCAAACATGTAAAAGCTTAAACAGGCATTTTCATTGCCTGTTTAAGTCAGTAAGCTCGGGGGGGGGGAAGCATACAAAAATGGAAAATCATGCATAATTTTCCATTATACCTATTTCCACCCACATTAACTTTTCTTGATAGAAGTACTGGAAGTACGAAGTCATAATTTAGTTCAGACCAACCTGCAGCAGAAGGAACAAAATCCAGAAGCACCATTATTCAGTGAGGCATTTAATGTCTCCTGGTTCATTTAGGATTTCTAGTTCATTTATGTGAAAAGAAAATTTGGAAAATTTCCATATTTTTCATTTTACTAGCACATATTTAGGCTTGAGAAATTTTATACTCAATTCTTCAAGGCCTACATTCAAAGTCTACATTCAGAAAGTGCTCGAGTCATCTTATAAACGTGTTCTGGAAGTCTTTAAACATTTGCAAACAAGCCAAAGAAAAATTAAGTCAAAAATTCTTCCTAGAAGGTTGTACTATCAGTAACAGCACAAGTGTACTCAAGATGCATCTTAAAACTGCAAGTTAATTAGTACAAGAGAAGGTATTTATCCAGAGGATAAACAGGCAGATGATGATAAGCCCACACAAATCATAGTATGGTTTGGGGTTGGAGGGATCTTTAAAAGTCATTTAGTCCAACCCCTCTGCAATAAGTAGGGGCATCTTCAACTAGACCAGGTTGCTCCAAGCCCCATCCATCCTGACCTTGAATATTTCTAGGGATGGGGCATCTATCACTTCCCTGGGCAACCTGCTCCAGTGTTTCACCACCCTCACTGTAGAAACTGACAAAAAATAAAGCTGAGGCACTCTTTACTTGCTTACACTTCCAGTGTGAAAAAAGAGTCATGACTGTTCAGTAATCTACTTACATATTGCAAAAATCCTATGCAGAAAAAATCTTGAGATGCAATAAAAGAGAAACCTTATGAAACTTAAGAATTTTATCTACTCAACTAACTACTGGAATACTTAGTACTAGGATGTGAAACTGTTAACAGAATATTTCAGGTCTACAGTTTCTAACTATACTTCCAGACATATAACTCTTCTTTCACACAAACTACTCTGCTTCAAGTATTGTCTGACCTGCAATTTCCCCTCAGAACAAAATAAGATAAGAAAAAGAAATTTTAAGTGCCTTGTTTATTCCCCTGTAAAACTCCTTGTGCTGCCCTAAAGATGCAGAAACAGGTGGGAAAGGGCAACTGAGAGCCTCCATGTCACCTGCAAGTCAGAGGGTATGCAAATTTTGTGTATAAAATATTATCTATATTGTCTGCTCAAAATTCCTCAAGCAACTGATTTTTTTCCCAGTAGGAAAAAGATTTTCAGAGTGGAAAAGGAAATGGGGAGTGATATCCGTTCTGCTGTCTAGAACATGGGCAGTGATTGCCCCCTACCAGCACACTGAGGCCGCTAATGCTAGTACACTCTATGCAATGCATGTGAATCTACAGCATTAGAACATAAGCATTCATGCTATTAATACACTTTCCAATACATTCGAGTCTGCTGCTTTTGAATTTCATCTAGTAAGTCATTTATTTTACTTTTTAAATCTCCTAATGTTTTAGGATTTAAAACTGGTTCTCAGTATCGAATAAAAAAAAAAAATTACACAATATATTCTGTTGCAAGGTACTGCATGGTGAGGACTAAGCAATGGCCAAGTAAAAGAATGTGGAGTTTATCTCTTGTGGTTCATATCCCGTCCGCCTCAACAGTGTCTGAAGCTCACTACCATGAATGTTTTGTTACCACAGAGTTGGTGGAACTGGACTAAACAGGGTCAATTTTCCAAGCTGCAAAGTTTCAATTAGCATCCAGGAGCACAAATAGAACACATTCCCCTTGAGTCTAACAATGCTGAATACTTTCCCTTTTCTGTAATTTTTAATAAGCTCAATATATGTCCTATAATAATAGTACTTATTAAAACAAAAGGCAGCAGGTCTTCCCTACAGTGTATATCATGTGATATATGCTACCGATTGCTCATCCAACTTGGCTGTAGTTTGTCTTCTGCCACAGCTGGGACATGATCAGCATATTTGAAGCCAATACAAATTTTCCATCTATTTCTGGGGGTGCAGGACTATCTCCTGCAGAGAAGGTGGCATTCTTAAACAAACAAAAAACGCCCAGCCCATCATTAAGCACTCAGTTAAAAAAATGGGTATCATTTCTCCTGGCGTTCAGAAGTTGGAACTCAAGAAAGGCAGCTCTTAAGGAAGGTGTGAAGGATCTTAAACAAATATAGTTAATGATGTAAAAACATGGTAAAGTACAATAGACTTTCCTTGGGGTTTTCACTTACTGCATTAATAATTCCAAAATTCATGGCCATCCATTAATGCTCGTACTTCCTGACCAGCAGATACTAATTAAATAATATATTAAAAAAAAAACAGAAGTGAAGACACTTCTGCAGCAATCTGGAAGGACAGAATTTACCAAGTTACCTTTTTCTGTGTATGTAATAACCAAGTTTTATGGTTTTTGGGCTTTTTTTACTTCACCTAACATATATGAAGAACAAACCACATCTTTAATACGGACTTCATAATTTTCTTTCAACTGTAAACAGATTCCAAAAAATAATGTGCCAGCCTCATAATCTTTATGTCTGTCATTTACCACTAACAACCTCTACTGCAGACTGGAACAACAGTAAGACGGGAAAAAAAATAGAATTTCTAAAAAGACTGCTCATTTTTTAAAACAAAAGAAAGCACTACTCTTCCAGTTTCATCTAGCCTCTTTTCATGTTTTCTGAATGAAACGATGGTGTGCAAAGCAGCCTACTTACATATTGCTGTGTTTATTCTGCATATAACTATGGAGGAAAATTATGTATATGCTAGGCTGCTGTTGAGTTTTGTCAAACTATCCACTGAATCAGAAAAAAATACTCCTCTCTCTCCCTCACCCCAAACTATGAGGTACAGCCAATAACCCTGAGGAAAAGGTTATATTTTCCTAAAAATATACTGGGAATATTGGTTTTCCTAGTAAACTCAGGCAAAAGAGCCTAATGCATAAAGAACTGATACAATACACACTTCTCCAGAACTTGTGTCTTAATGCAGAAATATATGGATGCTGCAGCTGCTGTCTGCTGGGTTCCTATACTCAGTTTTCATAGCCCCAAACCTTGTGTCACATTAAAAGTGCCATGAGTGAGCACAACGTAATTTACTTCTGTTCGGTAGGGAGGACCTGAATGTGTTTTGCTCTTAGGAAGGTTAAATCCTCTCTATGTGTATATTCTTGATACTCGTAGGAGACAAAACACTACAGTAATACATCAACAGAAGGAATCAGAATCCATAAACGTTTAGAAGGATTTTATGGTGTTTGTAAAAGTATTCAAATAAGTTTATTTTAATTGCCTAAAGAGCTGTTCAGATGAAGGGGGGGGAAATACTTCAGAGAAACCGGTCTTTCAAAGCAACTAAACAAGAATAAAACAGAAATAAAGTTGAGTTGCTGGGGATAGGAGAAACCTCCAGACATTGCCAAATTTTGAAGCCTTCAATTAGAACATCATTGGCCTCAGTTTAATATCACCACATCTTTACATACCAGCCACCCCAGGAAAGGGAATCCAAAAGCTCTCCCAGACCTTTCTCTCTCAGTGTCCTGTGAATAGTTCCTGGGTACCAATTTTCTACTTTCTTCTCAAAAGTTCTCACTATTCGTATCAGAACTTTTGCAATTCTGTTATCATCGTTCTGTAAGCCAACTATACATTTAATTTTCAATATTCTATCCTACCAGAGCAATGCACTACGTCGGTTATCAGGATTTTTTCTTCTGTTAAGCTCCTTCAAAAATATTTTGACCCAAGATCAGAGTTTTCACAGCAGCAGCAAGCTACCTTTCAAGAGAAGTTTTGCAGACTATATTTTCATTTCCAAAACAGTGGTGGTGAAGTGTCACAGAAAATCAGCAGAACCAGGTGATCATCTATCCTATTGACAACACCTTTGATCCACAAGAGTCATCACTCTCCAGGTTTCCTTGGGTCCACAGCTCTCCAGAAACATGCAGTCAGAAATATACTCACCTGCTGCCTTTTGCACTTGAATTTACTAAGTCCAGTGTTTCTTTCCACTCTACATACAATGATGCTATATTGTGGAAATTCTTGCTTTTCTTGTCCCACAGCTGAAACAGATCCATTGCCTGATAAAGCACAATCCTTCATTCTTTCTTCTTTTAACATTTATTTGGCAGTTTCTGCATCTCTCAGGATCATAAACAGTTGCTCTGCTTGCAGAGAAATTCTACTGATTCATGCTCCTTTCTGGGGAACAGGGTGGTTGTCCTGATTTCCCTTGAGATTAGACACTGTATTGCCTCAGCGCGCATCCACATGAAAAAGACAAGGCTTGAGCTTGTGAAATTCTTTCTGATGCTGCCAGTGAGGAGTTCAAACTCCAGCAGCTGATAAGCTACAGCCAAACCTGCTCACACATTTACCTTTAAAATCACTTTGAGTATCAGCAGTGTACTATATGCTATATACTATGCTATAGACCTTAAATATCATCTAGTTCCACCCCCCCACCCCCCTGCCATGGGCAGGGATGTCCCACCAGACCAGGCTGCCCAAGGCCCCATCCAACCTGGCCTTAAACACCTCCAGCTTCCCTGGGCAATCAGTGCAAGTGCTTCACCACTCTCATCGTGAAGAAATTCTTCATCATGCCTAGTCTAAATCTGTCACTGTCCAGTTCGTAGCCATTGCCTCTAGTCCTGTCACTACAAGCCTTTGTGAACTGTCCCTACCCAGCTTTCTTGTAGCCCCTTTCAGGTACTAGAAGGTCGCTATAAGACCTCCTCAGAGACTTCTATTCTCCAGGCTGAACAAGCCCAACTCTCTCAGCCTGTCCTCATATGGAAGGTGCTCCAGCCCTCTGATCATTTTTGTAGCCCTCCTCTGGACCCGTTCCAACAGCTCCATATCCTTCTTATTTTGAGGATTCCAGAACTGGACACAGTACTCCAGGTGAGGTCTCACGAGAGAGCAATAGAGGGAGAGAATAACTACCCTCAACCTGCTGGCCATGCTTCTTTTGATACAGCCCAGGGTACAGTTGGCCTTCTGGGCTGCAACCACACATTGCAGGCTCATGTTGAGCTTCTCATTCACCAACACCCCCAAGTCCTTCTCAACTGTACTGAATGTACAACTCAATGTACTGAAATTGAGGATTGCCCCAACCCAGCTGTAGGACCTTGCACTTGGCCTTGTCGAACCTCATGAGGTTCCCACAGACCCACTTCTCCAGCCTGTCCAGGTCCCCCTGGATGACATCCCGTCCTTCCGGTGTGGCAACTTCACCACTCAGCTTGGTAGAACATGTTCAGACAAATACAGCAATAAATATAAAAACTGCAGATAAACTGTATGCTAAAACAGAGGTAAGAACACAGTCCTGATGGACAGTCTGATCAACCACAGATCTGCAGTCAGAGTAATGTTTGACAGGACAGTTTGATCAGGGGTATTTTACAACTTTAAAAAGAGCATGCTTCATTCTCCACAAAAGTATTTTCCCACAAATATCCCCTTACAGGTGAAGAGAGTAGAAGGTATCCTAAACTAGAACTGCTTTTTTAGTTTTTTGGGAGGTCTTGTTCTTTGTTTGCTCGTTTGTTCTTAATAATCAGAAAAGAAACAGCAAGTCCCCTTCAAGACACAATTAAAGAATCACAATAACTACAACCAAATTATTTTTCCGAAACATAAACAATAGAAAGTTTGCAAAGAAAGTAATTTTCAGTGTGAATTACGGAGGGAAAAAAAAGTTGTCAAGACTTCAAATTATGCCAATTTCTTTTATTGATTAAGTAACTTTCATCACAACAAAAGGCACCACAGTTTGATCAATTCTATCCAAGATTTGTAAGAAAATGGTTTTTGTCTTCATATTTGTCCATCCTAAGTGAGACAACATAAATAGTAAGGCCACTCTAATGAGCAGATATTAATGGCAGAAAAACACACCACATTGGCAGTAGTAATAATGGGGGATGTCATTTAGCTGTTTGCAGAATTTTTCTCTCATCTAACATACAAAGTATTCAAGCACCAATTCACTGAACACCCAGATACAAATAAACAGATCTGTGTTACACACAGGATCTAATAGGGCACAGCTTGAACATCTTTGTATGAGGGGAAAAGGATGAAAGAAGACAGCTTGCACCTCAAAACACATTTGCAAAATTCCCCTGTCATACCAACAACAATACATTTATGCCTCCTGATGCATCCTCACCCCAAACCTCTATATCACCCTTCCCCTCTATATCTTCAGAGTTTTCAGTTGCGTTCCATGTGACCCCCTTCCAATAAAAAATTGAAAAATAATTAAAAAAATCAACCAAATCAATCTGCTTTCACCATGTCTTCCATTCATATGCATGTAAGAATGATTGTGTATGAAATGAAAGACCAAGAGACCAGTAGCTACAGACCAGTCTCCAAATCACTACAGTGCAAGACAGAAGCAAGTCTCAGCTGTGATTAGTGTGTTTTGTCACTTACGCTTTCTTAAATGATACATTAAATGACTAATAGCATAAGCAAATATCCAGTATCAACTGGCATGTGAACTGATTTATTTACAGTGCTGACCAAAAACTCAACACAACTGTAATCCATCTATTCCAGCAATCCTTTTAGAAATCACTGAGATCACTTTTGAAGGCTGAACATTAGGAAAAAATTTTTCATGAAAGGGTTGTTGGGCACTGGCACAGGCTGCCCAGGGAGGTGGTTGAGTCACCTTCCCTGGAGGTGTTTAAGGCACAGGTGGACGAGGTGCTGAGGGGCATGGTTTAATGTTTGATAGGAATGGTTGGACTCGATGATCCAGTGGGTCTCTTCCAACCTGGTGATTCTATGATTCTATGAAAGTCGCGACGGGTAGTGTGTGGGTAGACCCGCTTGGGACTAGTCTCATCTTCACCCGTTTCACTGAGACTATTTGGAATTACTTCCTATACACAGAGCAATTTGGTTTTTTTTTTTTTTGCCACCAGATTCAAGAATCTTATTGTGAAACACTAGCTCTGCTTCTGGCCCGTACAGAAAGGAATCCAAAAGAACGATTACTTTTGAGGCAATCCATAAAGTGTGTGCGTGTAGACATCACCTGTGCGTCTTAACACAGTCAACCTACACATAGAAGAAAGAATTTCTTCAGTGCCAAGCACTGCCCTGCTAGGCCAGGCTGGACCTTCCCAAGAGCACAGCGCATCCCGAGGCGGCTGCTGCTCCCACGCCACAGCAGAAGAGAAACAGATGCGGTCTGCCCAAAGTGAGTTCTTCACCTCCTCCCTTTTAGAGTTCTGGTGATTTGTCTCTTCCATGTGGCTCGGTAGGAAGAAATCAGGACCTCGTCCTTCAGATAACGGGGGAAGCGGCTGTGACCATCTCTGGCTAAAGTTAGAAGCAGAACAACAAGCCCAAGGACAGGCGCCCCCGATTCGCCGGTTGGCACCTTTTCCCCGCGGTGCCACTCGGAACCTTTCCCCGATAAAACACCCCCGGCCGCGGAGCCGCGTCCCGACCCGCCGGGGCAGCGCTGAGCCGGGCCCTGCGGAGCCCCCGGCGCCGCCGCGACCCCCGCCGCCTTCTCACGGTGAGTTTATTGCTATTTCACCCCCGCTTCCACCCAGGGCAGCGCAACAAACCCCAGCGAAGCGCCCAGAGCCGCCCCGCTCCGGGAGATGCTCTGACCCGCACGGGGCCGGAGCTGCCGCCCGGCGGGGAGAAAGCCAAGTCCTCCGAGCCCCGCAAAGCCCCGCAAAGCCCCGCAAAGCCCCGCAAAGCCCCGCAAAGCCCCGCGCCCCCCGAACTTCGCCGACTTCACCTCCGCCGCCCCTCAAGCCTCCCCGGCCCGAGCCCCTCAGCTCCGAGCCCCCCAGCCCCCCAGCCCCGCAGTCCCCGAGCCCCTGGCTCCGAGATCCCGAGACCCCCAGCCCCGAGTCCCCCAGCCCCTCGTCTCCGAGACCCCCGGCCCCCGAGCCCTCCGAGCCCCCCAGCTCCGAGCCCCCGAGGCCCCGAGGCCCCCCGGCCCCGAGCCCCCCGTCTCCCGGCTGCGAGGGCAGCGGCGCGATCCGAGCGGCTCGGCGCTCCCCGCCCGCTGCCGCAGGGGGAGCCGCGGCTCAGAGCGCGCCCGGGGCGCTGCCGCCTCCCGGGGGTGCGGGGGGCCCCGCGGCTGCTGCGGGAGCGGGGCGGCCGGCTCTGAGGGCAGCGCCGCCCGTGTCGGGGCGTTTGCGGCGGTGACTTAGGAAGCTCCGATAAACGCCAGAGGATTTGGGGTTTCCCTCGTTAGTGTTTTCCCCCTCTGTTTCTTTTTCTGAGATCATGAGTGAAACTATAATATTAAGTAGGCGTAGCTGGTTCACTATCAAAGTTTCCCCTGGTACATTTCGTTCATTTATACTTTTTTTTTTTGGTGGGGGGGGTTCTTTTTGCTCCTTTCTCCTTTGGGTCCCCCCTGCCCATTACATTGTTCATGTGCCTCCCTGTCAATGAGCAAGTGTGAAGGTTAATTAATGAATATTTGAGTAGTGCTTCAAGCTTAAAGGTAATGCATACAGTTTAAACAGGCCTCAGTTTGTTCAGTTTCCAGATGTTGTTGTAGTATGTAATGGCCTCAAGCTGCTCCAGGGGAGGTTCAGGCTGGACATCAGGAAAAAAATTTTCACAGAAAGGGTCGCTGGGCACTGGAACAGGCTGCCCAGGGAGGTGGTTGAGTTGCCTTCCCTGAAGGGACATAAAAGATGGGTAGACGAGGTGCTCACGGACATGGTTTAGTGGCAGATAGGAATGGTTGGACTCAATGATCCAAGGTCTTTTCCAACATGGTGATTCTATGAGTCTGTGTATGTCAGCGATGTTCTCTGGACCCACATGGTGACCTGGGCTAGATGATCTTTAAGGTCCTTTGCAACTCAAACTATTCTAAACTATTCTATGATATTTCTGACTGAAATGATTGTTCTTCACAGTATTTTCAGCTTTGGTTCCTCAATAAAATGAGCTAACAGATGGCAGGGTGGCAAAGTTTCACATATACCTGTGTTCAATTATGTGCCTTAGTCCTGTCTAGCTGGCTTGAAAGGCAGCAAATGTACCCAGCCTGATGGTGTTTGAAAAGAGTTCTTGTAAAGAAGAGATGATCTCCCAACTACACAGACACTTGTTCCTCTGAGCGACTGAAGCCACAAAATGTACTGATGTGGCATGTGTTTTGCTGAACCCATGCTTGCAGTAATGCTTGGGATGGTTTGTTTATGAAAACAACACATTTCCATGCCTGGGTTTGATTACCCTTCTTGATTCTTCTGTGAAGGAATTTGTTGCTATTTCCTTCTGTATGAAGGAGGCATATCACAATTTGCATATGCCATCAGGTGTTTGTGCACAGCCTTCTGTCAAGTAAGTGTAAAAGTAAAAGTGCTTTGGCACTCAGCTAGATTGCTACACCCAAAGTGAAGTCCACAGTCACTTAATTAACCTCTAGGCCAAAGAATGCAGATTTCTGGGCTGTCACATTCACCACTGCTGTGAAAGGTTGAATAAATACAGGTAAGGCAAGAAGACTCTGTTGAATATCTATAGGCAGCTGAAACACAGGACGAATGCCAAACACGATTTGTCCTAGTCTAGCCCTTAGGCAGCAGCTAAGGTAGCTGCTCTCTCACCTTTCCCAGGAAGAGGGAAGAAGACCTGTGAGTTGAAATAAAAACAGTTTAGATAGAATAGCAGCAAAAAAGGATAATGATATTAATACTAAGACAATATAATAATAAGAATAATGCAATCTACAAATACAAATCCATGGTTAGCCATCCGGGAGAGAGTCGCGGGACGCCCACTCCCAGCAGTGACAGCCAGACTGCAATCACAGCAAGCGCAGCCGTTCAGTCCAGAGTGGGAGGTTACAGACAGCACAGAGATACCACACACCAGGATCAGGAGCACCAGGAGCAAGGGACCTCTGACAGCACAGGGGCTGAGAGAGAGGGGTGTCCCCAGAAAACTAACTGCTTTATGCTGAGCATGACGCTTATACTATGGAATACTTTCTTTGGCCAGTTTGGGTCAGCAGTCCTGTCTCTGCTCCTCCCAACTAACTTGTACAACTTGAGAAATGGTCCTTGATCTCTATAGCAACAACTATATCCATCAGTATTTTCCAGGATTCTTCTCATGCCAAAATCTAGAGAGACAGCATAATGTGAGAGAATGCACCAGGCAGCAATGTTGGAGCCCTAAAACAAGCAATGTTTGGAGGTGTCTTTTACATGCAGAGATGAGCTCCACAAGTTAGTTGGGAACATTAATCCAACGGCTGGGCAACATTAAAGTGACAGCTTCCTTACTTCCTATGTCAACCTGGAATTACTTTGATATCAAGCCAGTCACTGTTAGATCCCAGATATAAGTCTTTCTTCTGCAGCCCTGAAGTCAGTGAAAAGATCCGTCAACTATCTAGGGAGCATGCTACTTTAGCCCCATGCCTCTCTTCATTGGTGAAAATGAGCTTTCCAGGCTAGGTCTGTCCCATTTCTAGCTATGTTACTGCACCTGGGTGAAACAGGAGGATGAATGTGAGTCTAAACTTTTCTTAGGCATCAGATGCTGTTGAAAACCAGGGAAATAAAACTATACAGTGACTGCTTTCATTCTGAGCAAAAGTCACCTGGTCACTCACAGTCAATTCAATGTCTGTGACATTGTTCTTTGTGGCTCTAACTTTAGTCCATGTGTTACAGCAGCTTCTTCAGCTGTTTCTGCAGCCTTTCAATATTAGTGGAAGATAATAGAACCTCAAATTACAGCTTCTGCAACAGAGCAGTTCACGAACCTTGTAGCTCTCCTAAACTGTGCTTTAACAACTCAAGTATTGTAAATGTGCTTCTGCCAGCAATACTTCATAGAATTATAGAATCATAGAATGGTTTGGGTTGGAAGGGACAACAAATGGCTGCAGTAGCAGAGACATCAGTACAGACCACTTTTAGCAGCAGTCTGGGCAAAGGTGGCTAAAACAAAATTGTGCCAGGACACCATCTATTAGTGTGGTCACATTATAGGGAAAAGTAACATCCAGCTACAAAGAACAGCTTGAAGCAGCAATTTGTTTATACCACTTCCAGCTAGATCTCTTAAAGTATGTCCAATTTATCAACTACTAGTTAAGAAATAAGTACTGACCTACTGTGTCAGCCCTAAACTGAGAGGAGCAGCAGATTTTGTGTGCAGGGTGCCAGTGGAAAATGTCTACATACAGAGAGATTCTCACTAACATAATAACAGCTGTGCTTATAGAATAGCTTAGAATAAACTGTCATGAGCAGTACATTGTGATCAAGGAAGGGTAGTTTTGTTTTTTGAATGAAAAAGTCCTCTGGTGAGGTTAATTCATATATTGTGGAATAACATATACAATAGGATTTAGCAAAATTTGAAGTAAGATTAGCAGAATCAAGTCAGAGTAAAAACTCTCTCTAGCATACCAGTAACAGTGCCAGGAATGGATCAAGGTTTCTTTCTTGCCTTGGTCAGACACCTTTGTGGAAAAATAACTGGCTTATATTTCAGGTGCCTTTTGGCATAAACCTGGATGTGGAAATAAACAGCTGGTGCAAATTGGATTCCTTACATTTTCTTACAGTACTTCCCACTTCCAAACTTCTCCTACATTTCAGCTATGCTTCATGCACTGAACTCTGGATCATAGTATTTTGGGATGCTGAAATAAACTTCCAGTTGTTAGCTAATTAAACTACTTTAACTAATATACACAGCAGAAGAGGTTGAAAGCTGCAGGCTGTTCCTGGTAACTCTGTCAGTGGAAATGGATTATGTATTAAATGCAGCGTCTTGGCTATACCAACTGCTAGTTGGTGTGAGATCCCTCTAGAGGGAGATGTCCCTCTATAGATGGTTTTCTTGTGCAGGTGTGCTGGAGCAAGACCTATTTAGCCTCAGCAAGCAACAAGCTAGAAAATGAAGTCTTGATTATTAAACAAATTAGGATTAATCTGTGAACATAGGTGTGGCTGAAATTAGATAGGCAATGACTGGACTGTAACTTAGCATTGAAGTTCCTAAGAAAGTTAAGTTTTAGGATGCAGCTTTTCTATATTTACCATAGTTTTGTGTGAAATACCCGTTTTAATCTTGGTATCCAATAGTTATTTTGATATTCTAGCCTCTATTACTCAGTGGGTCCTTCCCAGTTAAAGCAACACTCTGCATTTTTTTATACAAAACATTGCCTGCAACATGTACTACAGACCCGTAAGATATATCACCCAGTAGGATTAGGCATTTTTCTACATTTTTTGAAATTGCCAAAACATCCAATGCAGCGGCATACTGTAGAATATTTAGAGCAAATCTTGCAAAAATAAGTCCTGCTGGTAATGAGTTGACACTACTAATTCCTGGAGGATCAAGTCCGCATAACCCCTTACTGACAGCTGTTAAGTAGCTAAATCTGTAACGGGAAATTATTGTTATTACACTACTATCTACATTTACTGGGAATCTGACACCTACTTAATTGAACTGACACTTCAAAATAGTTTCTTTTGGAGTCTGAGACACACTGGTTACTTAGTTCTGCTGCTGCTAAGAAAAAAACCCCATCAGTCTTATTTAAAAGACATAAGTTGAAACAATTTTTCAACAACAGTATCAAAATCCAAAATACTTCGCTATATAAAAACAGAAGCAATTCAGATATGTTTGTAACAAGAAAACAAATTTATTGATTTTAAAAGACAAGACACAATTTTGTTTTGAAAAACACAAGAAAGCTAGCCTGAGTTCAAGTCTGAAATATTCAGAAAAATCCTACTGTCTTTAGTATGTTCCAGTCATTTTTTAAACAACACACTAAAAGTTAATATATATTTTTATAATTATAAAAGTTCCCCAGTTATTTTACAGTACACAATACAAATTGCCCACAAACTATTATTTAGCTCCTGCCAGTTTTGAGAGGACATGATATACTAAAAGATTTAGCATTTCTCACAAAAATCACATCAGGAAATACGTATTTACAAAATCAAATACAGTATACAAAAAAAACCATCACGTTATTCTGTAAAGATGTCTTCTTTAAATAATTAAAAAGTATATTCAAATGTAGTCCAAAAACTGGAAAAGAACATTACATTATCTCACACATACGATCTACAAAAAGTTGCTTACCTCATTTACATAATATTTTCAGTCAACAGGAAAATAAAACTTTGAATATGTCATAGCGTTATGATGTTTCCATTCTGTGGGACTGAATAATGTAAACTGCCACTTACTAAGCGAAATTTAAATGATGGCACTTAAAAAAAATACAGTATAAAAGAAATGCAACAAAGGAAGTTTTCTAGAAGGTAAGAAAGCCCTGAGTGATGATAAAATTACTGATTGGTAGCTCTAGAATTAACCTAATTAAAGTTTACCACCTCAGGCACAATTTTCCAAGTTTTTGAAAGGCACTCAAAGTTTCTTTAATAGCCTCATTGGTTATTAACTGTAAATCCAAATTTTCAGTGAAGATGAGTGGAGATGGGCAACTTGCTTTGGTACAACGTGGTATTTTAAATTCCTTAATTGTGTTACTTTAAGATGGATATTCAATGTTTGAATACAAGGCAATCACTTTAATATTGTATTGAAGGAAACTTTATTTGGGGAACCTTTTAAGTATTCTTTGTGTAAAAAGCTCTTGCTGGTATCAGTGAGTCAAAAAGAATTGAACTGAGTTCCTGATAAATACTAATCCATGCAAGGTTCTTCCTCTGAAGTCTAAATTCCTCTTACAAAGACATCCATTATTTCAGCCTAAAATTCATCCAGAACTGAAAACTCCTGTAAGATGTTTGCACCGCAATCAAGAAAGTGCTTAAGAACATATAAAGAATATTTTCCTGATTTAGATTTAAGTGAGGCTCATTTGATGCTCGTAGACTTGTTCTGGGCCTTCTTTTCAACAGTGAATTTCAGCCTTAATGAGCAATCTACAATTCTTACCAAATATTTAACTACTCAGGGCTTCCAATGCCAAAACGCTAATTTATTTTTTTCAATAGGAAAAGGAAAAAAAAATCTGAATAAAATAAGAATTAAAATTATCATTTTCAAACTAAGGCATACTTTACTTCAAACAAACCCTAGGCAGTCACTTTGTAAGTGGCTTTTACTATTTCTTAGTTAAACTGGTAAATTAAACTCAGGTCTACTGGCACATAAAATCACTAGCAGCAATGATCAAGGCATGCAAACTTAGAAGCATTTACAGTAAATTATGAATCAAAAAAGTTGTTAAATAAAACCCTTTGAGTATTGCATTTGTTAATTAATTATGCATGAATAATTATGCATTAACTGACTAAAAATGTTTACAACTTACTTGCACTATACTACTGACGTATTTCCATTAAATAACTTAAAATGAGACTCTACATTTCAACCTCAGCTAGACAGCTGCAATTAGTGTTTGCTGACTGATTGATATTACAAGAAACCAGTAGAAAATGTATTGTACTCTCATTTAATAAGGTGACATTTCTACTGCAAGTTCAAAGAATCTCTTATTTGCTACTACACTTGCTACTTTTTACTTGTAAGTAGTATTTGTAAGAACAAAAGGGTCTTTTTGAAATGGCAAAATGCTTGTGCAATTTCTAAATTGCCTTTAGAATTCTGACATTCAATAAGGGTCACCCAAACTACTCCTGTAGGTGAACATGAATAAAATACCTTCATCTTTTAGCTAGTCATTATTGCAGTGACTGAGTTTTAAGAGGAATATCAATATAAATGTGCACTTTTTGTTCTAGTTTATCAAAAACTGTGAAAAATTTCAATGCAAGCATACCAAATATTCTGCAAAATTTATTCTTCAATAAGCCTTCTTTTAATTCTAAAGATTCTCTTTTACAGTACCAGAGTATGCCAATACTAACCTACCTCAGGAGATTTTCAAAATAGTCTGAATATATTTTCTAAACCTTTATCTTCTAAAGCAGACAACTCCTATCTGTAGAAACATATGTTTGATTTTCTTTATATATTTAAGCAATTATGAAAACAAGGGAGCTGAATTAATGTTTTCTATTAGACAGTACACATCAATGGCAGTGAATATTTTGACTACATCTCTTCCTATAAAGAAAGCATTCCTGTATAGTATGCAAGTATTTACTTTAGACATAATTAAAACACCTACAACATTATCAGCTATTTCAAAGTATATGCTCAATGGACTAATTAAATTATCTAAAAAGCTTTGTTCCCATCAAGTTATTTACAATGCTCAAAGGGTTAATGCAAGGCATTATATCAAATTAATTTTCTAATACTAGAGCTAAGCACTGTGTGTTTATGCTTCTATTCCAGTTTTTATTGTTTGTTTGTCTTAAATCACTAGACAAATTAGCAGAGATACTAGAATTCCATTTATTCATTTGTTTTAAACCATATACAAAGAGGAAGTCTTGTTAGAGAGACAAGGGCCCAATTTTCAGAAATTCATACTGCTCTTTCGAATGTTCTAAACTCTGAAATTACTGTTGTATACTTACAATACTAATAGATCTATTTCTCATCAGCACTTTTATGGCTATCTTATTTTTTTTTTTTACTTTGTGAAAATATTCTGAATTAAATTTGATTGCAGTGCATCTCTAATATAATTTTTTTTTTTTACTAAACAGTGCAGATGCCAGTTGTTGAGAATGACAAAGATATCAGATAATTTCTCCTAGGGAAAGCAATGTGAACAAATGAAGTGGTTTAGATGTTTTAAAAATACCTTGCTTTAAATTAAACTTGTATATAGACCCATACATTCCTGAATGACAGAACATTATCTATTTTCTTACTTTTGAACTAAAGGCAGTAATGCTGTAAATCATCATTTTTATAGGTAAATAATCTAAAATCTAGTTTCCAAATTTGTATGGAACATTTTTAAAAGAAGGTGCTTAGAGCATGCTACAGTACAAGAGCAAAACACAGAAATAATAGTTGAAAACAGAAAAGCTTTAAAACTCATTTACCGTGAGAATGATGACAATGTACCAATACATTTTAATAAATATAAAACTTTTGAAAATTGGGCCCTGTGTTTTGAAAAGGTAGTTCAATAATGTCCACTCCCCCATGCTGTTCACTGTATTATTTGACCTAATGGAGGAATTGCCTCTGAAATAGTTATTTCGGATTCCATGTCAAGATTAGATAAAACACATAATGCATGTCAACTGTCATAATGTCTACCCTGTGGGTACATGCTACACCTCTCCAGAGCACTAACAGCAGACTTCAGAGCTGGTATGGCAATGCAACCGCATGCTACACATTATAAAATATGGACTGAGGTATTTGTATCTCTGTAGTTTAATGATTACTAAACCCCAACTATTAAATAGCAGGAGTGTGCAAAATGTTTTATCTAAATGTTTGACTAAAATCTCAGTGAATGTAAAAACAAAACAGAAGATCCCCAAATCTGTAAGGATACAACACCTTACAGCAACACAGTTCTTTTAAAAAAATCTGGTAAAATCTTTATAGAATTTAAGCATAGAAATACAAACTCCATTCAGTTTTCTGAGCCTGGGGTAGGTCCAATTCGCTTTGATAACTCCATGTTTTCGGAAGGTATGAAATACATTCCATTTTTGTGTTCAGATTTTTGTTCAGTTTTGATTTGCACTTTGTGAACACTGAACAACTGAGTGGAGTGGGGAGCTAAATAATAAAAGATATTCAGGTCCCACCTTTTTAGCAATCTAGATTTACCTACTACAATCGTACTCTTTTCTCATCAACAAATAATCCAACATTAAACCAAGAAAGGACAATAATAAGAAAACATTACAGGTCTATCAACACAAAAACTGAAACAAGTAGTACAGTATTAAAAAAACATGAAAATGAAAAAAAAATGTTTAATTATTTCACTTTATTTTACTTGTAAACATCTTATAATGCACAATGAAGGGGAGTAAATATTTATCACAGCTTAGTTTTAGCATTTTTGGTGAAAGGTACAGATGTACTGATTTCCAAGGAAAAATCAGGACACACTGAGTGATATACGTGAGAACAAAATCTATAATGAGTGAGATTCAGTGCATTTATGAGTTTAGAAATAATGAATATAAACCTCACTTTCACTTTTTACTGAGGCAAAAGCCATCTACTGACATTACTAGAATGAGCAGGATGGGTTCACCTCCCCAATTCTGCAAATGAATTAAAATTTAATTTTGTGCACCAATAATGTTAGGATATTTCAGTTGATGTGCAGCTGTGTTTGGAGCATAAGTAAACTCTAGCAACAAACTTGTTTGCTAAATATGCTGTTTATGTTACATGCTCTTCTCCCATTTGGTATATATGACTTTAAAGTCATTTTCAGACACATTAGATATCTCAAAATAAAAGAACCTCTTATTTTCATACACAGTCTTTTCTGTAATGTTTATCTTTTTGTGCTCTCCTTCACTTTTTGGCTTTTTTGCTTAGTTAATTCCACTGTTTTAGTGTAGCAAATTCATGTGTCTGCATAATGAAATGTTTAAGAAGAAAACTTTGAGTTGTTTAATGTCAATTAATATAGTCTCTAAAAACTGTCATAATATCTGGCTGATATCCCACAAAATATAGAAATTGAAAACATGCACTGCATTATGTACCTGCTCATTTATTTCTTTTTAGTTTTTAAAATTAAAAGTAAGCAAGGGTTTAGAAAATATATAATCTTGCTTGGGATTATGGTCAATCTACTTTGACATTTGAAGTTGGTATTAAAGCTAGTTTTGCTTTCCAAATTCCCAAGCACATTTTATTTTTAATAAAGTGAAATCCAGCTAGAAATGAGAAAAAATAGGTTTATTGTCATTCTAAGAGGGATATTAAAACCATTTAATAATAAAAAAATCCTTCTATTCTCTTGAAGTCTATGTAACCTGTCCTTACTTCTTAGGGAATTTGAAAATGACAGGCACACCTTGTAGAATTAATTTAAGAGTTAAGAATAACAAAAAGTACTAAGTCTTAGCTTCAGTTCTGTTTAAGGCACCAGGTAATAGCCGAGGTACAATAATCCCTGATGTACATTCTTAAATGGCAATGGTCCATCTAGCCACCTATTCAATTTCTACACAATTGGGAATAAGTACAAGTGAGGTGTGCCAGTTACACTGCCTTATCTAATTTTTGTAAAAATTTAAATCCACTTTAACAACAAGGAAATATTTTTTTAAAGAAAATGATGCAGGTTGCTACATTCCTTGCATTCTATAAATCATCTTTTCTAAGAGCAGCAGACTGAACCACTAGTAGGAAAAGACCTGGAATAGAAGAAATTCATCCAAATGGAATGTTTTCTTGTATGTCCAGTTCAGCATAAGTAGCACATACACTTAAAATTAATAATAATAATAATAATCATCAAGTTGCTTATTTTTTTAGCTTCAGTTTCTAACAACTACAGTACCACTCAACAGTCAAAAGCACCTGTTCAGTGGCCCCACATATAGAATCAGTAGTCTTCAAAACAGAGAAACTGGTATGCAAATAACATCTGGAATCACTGATTTTAAAAGAAGCTCGCATTGTTTACGTGATGGTCAGATAATTAGGTATGATTACGATGTACACATTACCACAATCTGTCACAATTCAGTCACCTAAACTCGCTTCTTGCTCACAGAAAGAAACTAGGAGATCTTCCCAATCCTCCAGCGTTATTACAAAAAAATCCCCCTGAATGCTCACAATTTTATTAAAATAGTGTCCTCTAGTTGTCCAATGAAAAGCACCTTTTATAACAAATTTGATACATCTGCTGTCAAATAAGTATGCCTACAGTGTAATTCAAAGAAAATACTTCATCTGATATTTCACAGAATTGCATCTAATTACAAACCTATGTATATGAAATCATCACCATAACTAATAATTAACGTCAAAATACTTTTAAAAAACTATGAAAAAAATTAAATTATTATAAGAGGACAAAAACATTAACAGCAAGCTTTGCAAAAAATCCTCCTTGCATTTGATACTAAGAAAACTCTTCATATTGAGCGGCCTATGTAAAATGATTCTGTTTACAAAAAAACCTATTTTTTTTTAAACAGATCTTGCAAAATACATACACCCATTCCATTTAACAACTCCAATAAAATAAATGTTCAGCACAGCTAAAATTTGACAACAGTCGACCTTCAGACTTTATATCTATAATTAATCCCCAAGGGCTATGTAATGGGATGCGTGTCAAGGGAGAGGTTTCATATTAGACTGCAGTATATGTATTTCCAGTAGCACTGCATTGTCTGATAGTTTGAGTAGTTGCAACAATGTGCTCATTATGAATTGGGTTCAGGAGGTTCTGCTGTACTCCACTCTCAAGCACTGGCTGCATGCAGCCCACCTGGAATGGCTGGTTTAACTCTGTTTTCTCTCTCTTGGCTTGTGGCTCTCCGTTTTCATCCAGTTCTTCATCTATTTCACTTTCAACTTCACTGCCCTCATCTGCACAAACAAAGCACCATGAAACTAGCATGAAGGGAAACAATTGTATTACAAGGGCCTGTATTTTATAAATAACACTTGAAATACAAAAATATAGGGAAGAATAGCAATCTGATAAAGCACAAACTGAAAATCTAAAGTTTTAAAGGAAAAAGTCAATGATTATCTCAAAGAGGTAAACAGACTATCAGCTTTCATCACTTGACTTACACACTGTTGATACAGTATATCGAAAAACAATTGCAGTGTCAAAACCAATCTCTAACAATGTTAACTTCACATTGCAAAATGCTTCTCATCTCTAAGACATGAACAAGAGTTGTTACCCTTAGTTACAGGCAAGGAACTGAGATGAAGAGATCTGGGGTCACTTGACCCCAAATTCAGACATACAGTTCTTTATACTCACTAGTTAGTTGAGTGATCGGCATCATGATACCTCAAGTCACTCAAGCAGTCAGTATAAGAATGTATGTCATAATATGGCATGAAGAGGTTATAAGGAACTCATGTCTTTCTGTCCTTCTCACTGACAAGTTATCTAACAACTACTTGCATGCAATTCTGCTTTCTTCACTTGGCAAAATTTTTGCAATAGATAAACATACATAAGAATACTCCTGTCTTCCTTTCCAGAGGTGTTACTCTCCCCTACCCTATCAGCAACAACCTAAATCTGCATAAAAATCAGGGTATTTCTTGTGTCAGTAATATACATCTTCAAAATATATTCTTATTATAAACAAACCTGCAATATTCTAGTTGTTATTATAATTACAAGCTACATATTAAATAGATAGCTTATTGTAGCCTTATAACATCAACATATCTGCACAGCATTCACATACATTTTAAAGCATGATATAGCTCTAAATTAAATTTTACTGTATTTTTCAAACATGAGGACTTATTTTGCTCGAAGAGGCTCATTAGCTCTATTACCTCTAAAAAGAACAATGCACTGGAGAGATTAAAATGCTTACCTTTATCCATATTTCCAGGGGACACAGCATTTAAATCACCAAACTGCAAAATAAACAATAAAATCCCTGGACACAGTCTTAATAAATATAAACTTAGAGCATCTGTGATGGAGCAGAGCTGTGCGCCAGGGTTTGAGGATAGCATTCAAATGTATGATCTTGGCCGCAGCCACATCCATAGCACAGCAATTCATTTTCTGTTGCACCCTACTCTTGTGCTTATTAAGACAACTATCACTAAGTAAACCTTCAAAAATTAAAAGGGAGAAGTACAAACTTTTAAAAGATTACTTCATCAACAAAGCAACTTTGTTGCTTGAAGTGAACTATTTCTGTGTTGTATAAAGCATTAAATTATAATGGATAACCATTCTGAACTGCAATAATTTAACAATAAGCAATTTTAAAAATTTCCCAGGGTCAACTTTAATTATCCTGGAACAAAAACAAAGGTAGGTCACAATGTTGCAAATGTATGTGTAAGGTAGACGAAAAAGCACTGCTGCAAAATGGTTACCAATTTACTTACAAAAAAAAAATCTTTTCAAACAACCTAGATATACAACCTTCCTCCTTTTCCTTTCCTGAATCCCTTTAAGTTTCTCTTAAGTAAGAATCAGCAGAACAAAATGCCATCAATGAATCTCAAATGAAAGGCGTTTATAATTTAGATAAATACATTTCTAACCATAAATGATGACACCAGTCTTTTTCAGAAGAATTTTGCCAATACCTGTCCAAAGCTAAGAGAAGGGGAAGGAAGAAAAATAAGAATGCTTTTCTCACCTACAGCACATGTTTATACTACTTTATGGTGTTAGACCATAGTCTTAGACTTTCACATTTTATTTCAGTCACAGTCATTGAATACAGAGAATCATAAAAACCCATGCATTTAATAAGTATTTACTACTTCTATTCTGCATCTTCCCACTTGCAAAAGTTCTGAGTTACTTACTCCTTCATAATAATATTTGACAAATAAAGCTGAAATATTTCCAGTATCTCTTGAAAATACAGCATCTCTTTACAGTATTTAATGAGCCTAACAATATATCTTGAGGGAAGAATGATACCTGATGCCATCAACTTGCAAAATGACTTGCAACTTATCAGTAACATAGACTATGATACAGTGACTCCCACGCGTAACAATGTAACAAATCAATCCCCTAAACTACTTGGCATATTTTCAAATATATCCATTTTCCAGCATTTTTGAAGTGCAATTTTTTGATGACAATTTATGAATTCGTCACTGTCTTACTCAAAATAAAAGGCTAGATGAACCACTGGAGAAAAAGGAGGAATAAGGTAAACTTTGCCTTGCAGATGCCTTAGATAATTATAAAAAATTGGTTATGAATTCAGACTCTTATTCTGTTTTTTAAACTAATAATCTCTGAAACACGTGTATGAAAACCAACCGTGTTGCAAACCTTTTTGTCTGTGCTGGTTTTTTTACGTGTATATGAACAGTACCCTACAAGCAAAAATTCTGTAAGCCATCCTTCTCAAGTCAATGGGGGTACTCAGCTCACTCGTTTTAACATTTGTGTGGGAATTCAAAATGTGTGCAAATACAGCAGCAACACTTTCCTATTGTTCTGTTCTTATTTTTTTTCACATAAAATACTCAGTTCTCAAAAACTGGAATAAAGGTTGTATCTTGATCAACATTTTTCAAACTCTGTACAAGAGTCTGCATGTAGATTTGTAAATGAGCAAGCTCATTTGGAAATAATTGGTTGTTAGAATTCAATATAAGTTTAGTATTCTGACAATCAACCAAAGAAACAAGTCTTAAACTGTTTTATGTATCCCACAGCTTCACATAAATGTTTAAAAATTTTGCAAAGACACATACCCAAATTCATCACTAAATCTAGCAATTTACATATTATCTTACCTCTCCCATAACTGCAATAGGTGTCTCTCCTGTTGCCTGAGCAACGCGATGTTCTACTAAGTAAAACATGTATTCATCATAAAGCAAGCGGATCAGATGAAAAGAGCCAAAACTAGCAGCACTGCGCAAGGTTAAATCCCGAATCACCATTGAGCTATTCAAAAACAGAAAAATATATATACATATTTATGTATTATATGTCATAGTAATTTTAAAACTTATCCATGTAGGCATTTCACCTTAAAATCAATTTTCTCAAAAGTGACATTATCCACAGATGTCTGATTTATGGTGTCTTCAAGAAGACATGTTCAGGGAAGGTAAGCATTTGCTCCTCCCCCTTCTCTGAACATATTTTTGGACACAACATTGCATAAGAAATAACCAGATGGTTTTGGTTTCATTTTTTCTTTGTTTTGATATAGGCATAACTACCAATACTTGAGCATGTGTAAAACATAACTTGAAAGAAAACTTTGTTGAAAACAAACAACTAAAATAGTAAGAAAACTATTTTATTTTTTTAAAAATAATACTCAAATAGTTTGTTGCACCCACCTTACAAGTACAAAGGTTTTAATTGCCATGATTTTGAAACTTTGCAACTTTAAATTACAAAAAGATAGGCTTGCACGTACATATTATAATGACAAATTCTGCTTCTACAGTCATTTTCAAAGAACAAGATTTACTCTTCAGGTGTACAAGAAAGCTGGGGAGGGACTGTTCACAAAGGCTTGTAGTGACATGACTAGGGGCAGGGGCAATGGCTGTAAACTGGAGAGGGGCAGATTTAGGCTAAGCATAGGGAGGAATTTCTTCACAATGAGGGTGGTGAGGCACTGGCACAGGCTGTCCAGGGAAGTTGCGGCTACCCCATCCCAGGAAGTGTTCAAGGCCAGGTTGGGTGTAGCCTTGGGCAGCCTGGTCTAGTGGGAGGTGTCCCTGCCTGTGGCAGGGTAGGTTAGACTCAGACGATCTTTAAGGTCCTTTCCAACTCAAACCACTCTATGATTATATTCTGATAACTGTTTCAAAAAGCAACTAACATGGAATGCTTGTCTTAATGTACTTCTTACAAATAAAACCAGGTTTTGTCTTCCTTAATCTATTAAGTACAGATGCCACAGTATTTTAGTAAGTAATATTAAGAACAGTGGTTTAATAATTGTGTAGTTATTCAACCCAAAACTTTCATATTATGTTTCTAACTGAGGACGAAATTCTACCTGCATTCATTTGCACTTGGTCTTTAAAACAGTAAACCAGGGTCATTTCAGTCCCCGCTGATTTGCAAGTAGCCCTGAGTTCAAGGTTAACAACAATAACTTTCTGAAAAAAAGCCCACTTTTACATGATTTTGTGAGCCATTCTTTCTCCTTCTATGACAAGGTGACCCACTTGATGGATAGGGAAAGACTGTGGATGTAGTTTTCCTGGACTGTAGTAAAGCTTTTGACACAGTTTCTCACAGTGTTCTGCTTGAGAAACTGGCTGCCAATAGCCTGGACAGGTGCCCCCTCTGCTGGGTTAAAAACTGGTGGGACAGCTGGGTCCAAAAAGTGGTGGTAGATGGGAGTTAAATCCAGTTGAGGGCTGGCACACAAGTGGTGTTCCACAGAGCTCAGTGTTGGGTCCAGTTGGGTTCAGTATCTTTATCAATGATCTGGATGAGAGGATTGAGTGCACCCTCAGTAAGTTCATGGGTGACACTAAGCTGGCAGAAGTGTTGACCTCCTTGATGGCAGGGATGATCTGCAAAGGATCTAAACCGGCTTGATTGATGGGCTGAGACCAAAGGGATGAGGTTCAACAAGGCCAAATGCAGAGTCCTGCACTTGGGGCACAGCAACCCCATGCAGAACTACAGGCTTGGGGAAGAGTGGCTGGAAAGCTGGCAGAGAAGGACCTGGGGGTGCTGACTGACAGCTGACTGAACATGAGCCAGCAGAGTGCCCAGGTGGCCAAGAAGTCCAAGGGCATCTTGGCTTGTATCAGACACAGTATGACCAGCAGGACCAGGGAAGTGATTCTTATCCTGTAGTTAGCATTGGTGAGGCCATACCTGTTTTCAGTTTTAGGCCCCTCAGACACTGAGGTCCAGAGCAGGGCAACCAAGCTGGTGAAGGGGCTTGAGAACAAGTCTTATGAGGAGAGTCTGAGGGAACGGGGCTGAGAGAATTGGGGTTGTTTAGCTGTCCACAACTACGTGAAAGGAGGTTGCAGCAAGGTGGGTGTTGGTTGCTTCTCCCAAGTGACAGGCAATAGGAGAAGAAGAAATGGCATTAAGTTGCACCAGGGGAGGTTCAGACTGGACCAGGAAAAAATTCTTTACTGAAAGGGTTATCAGACACTGGCACAGGCTGCCCAAGGAGGTGGTTGAGTCACCATCCCTTGAGGTATTTAAAAGACAGACAGATTAAGTGCTACGGGATAGGGTTTAGTAGTAGACAGACAAAGTCAGACTTGATGATCTCAAAGGCCTTTTCGGACTAAGCAATTATATGATTATATATCTGTCAGTTTTACTACAGTGAACAATTCAGCAAATAACAGAACAGTTAGAATGCTTTAGTCTATTAAATACTACCTGTAGAAAGACCATTTTAATAGAAATTGTCGTGCTGCTTTAGGAAAGCTGGGTCTTCCTTCATATGGTTTCAATGCTTGCATCATTACATTATCAAGCCAAGCAGCCCACTGCTCCAGAGTGCTCTGCTGTTGAAGAGTCATCTTGAAATCTGTTTCTAGTCTCTGAACCATGTTGTCATCACACTGGCACACCCAGGAAGCCTGCTCCTGTTACAGCACATGGCAACTCTTGAATTAATAATACATAAGCCAAAGCACAGAATGTAATTCCTTCTCAAAGATCAACCAATCCAGTGGATTGAAAGACCAAACCCACTTACTAAACAAACTAAGAATCAAGTTTCATTTTTATGCCTGTCAAAATTTTTTGAAAGCAAATGTGTAGGAAAAGCATAGATGTAACGTAAGACCAAACATCAAATAAAAATTGAGAACAAACAATGTAAATGAGACATATATGTTGTAGTTTCCCAAGATCACTTTCAAAGAAGGCTTCTACCTTCATCATTCATCATTTTTCTACTTTCAATACTCAGGAGCTATCAGTTTTTCCAGTGACTGAAAGGCAGAGCAAGCAGGAAGAACATAGGGGAATACTGGAGGGCTAAAGTAATAAAAGAAGTAGCAAGAAATCAAAGGTTCTTTTCATTCTAAAGAAGTTAAGCTTAAAGACAATTACTGTTCTATCAACTTATAAAGGAAAGCTTTGTATGTAAACAGGGATTGTTTTTTTTGCTGTCCATGGGCAATAATAGATTACACATTAAAGTACAATAGAAATAGCATGCAAATTGAGAAACACACTCTGCATACAATAATAAGTAATTTTGCCAGTACTATCAAGTTTAAATAAGACTAGCTGGTAAATTCAGAGACTAAGAGACAAAAATGCAGACTCTAACTGCAAGTCCTTAAACTCTACCTAATATGTGCCAAAGAAACACCTTAACAAAGACTCTGAATTAACGTATTACAATACCTAATATTACAATATCTTTGGTCAAGTACTCTTGATTGACTTTTGTTAATATTATTAACAAGCACATTAAAATGAAAAGAGACAAACAGAACTACCAGTAATCTGGAGCATTTGACTCTGCTGGGCCAAAGGGAAAAAAAACCAAGCTTTTCCTCAGAGGAGTAGAAACATATGCACAAATTAAGGTTAATGAAAATATAAATTTACATTCTATAGCTAACTGGAAACTAGTTCTATTCTTTACAATCTGGGCAATTACTCAGAAGATCTTGTAAATTTAAGCATACGCACTTGGGTGAAGTATACTAATGGTATTGTCTTTGAAATAATGGAACAGTTATACTAAAAATGATGTTCATTTAATAGCTCCTAGAGACATTCAGAAGCTATGCTATTATCTGAGACATAATTATAGGATAATAATTTATGCTATTACTAAGATGTCACTGATAGTACCCATTCTAAGAATGTATCTGCTCTACATTTCCATATAAGTTGGAGAATACAGTAAATGGAAACTGATAGTGGTTCTGACTTCACAATTTCCTAAAGTGTAAGCTGTCACCTTTGAACTGAATCACTGCATATATGAATCAGCAAAATGTTTTCACTTCACTTTCTTGATAGAATACTGACAGCTAACAATAAAGTTCAAAACCACAGAGGAAATAACCTTTCTTTAAAAAAAAGAAAAAGAAGCCTATTATTTAAAGCTACATTTTACCTGAACATTGGCAAAATCAACACGATTAAGATCATTCAGCATCTGGTTGATTTGAGAAGTATTTTGAAGCACAGCACGAGCTGCTTGAGCCAGGTGATTAAGAGATGTGTATCTTCGCAGAGTCTGGGCAAAGGCACTTACAGCAGCAACCTATGAAGAAATTAATATATTTTTAAATATTGTACTCTTTCTCTGTAGATTCACTCTACAACTTCAGTCTTTACCTTCATTTTTCTGTTCAACATCAAAGAGCCTTCATACGTGAATTATGTCCATGCAGCAGATGAAAAATGTTTGCCTTACAATTTTTTGACATAACTAAGTTATTTCCTCTCCCCTAATATGATGCTTGATGCCAAACATGAAATCTAGCATTAAAATTGAAATGGTACTACTTTTAGATGCTACTGCCCACTTGGTTTGCAATTGAAAGAATAATACTGTAATAGTCATGTCTACCTTGGTTTGTATCATCCTCTGTGGAATATTGTTCATGGCATTTGAAAGCCAACCTTCAAGGCTTTTTGCAAAATTGCGAATGGCTTGGGTCAAGGCACCTGTGCATTAAAGAATACAAAGAGAATGAAAAGTAAGCACAGTACCTGTCTTGACGTTTTGCATCCTCAGTTCTTACATATTCAATGTTGAGATATGCTGCTTTTATTTACTAAAAGACAAATCCGGTCTAGGTTCAAAATGTCTCACTCAGATAGAGATTATACAATAATGACTTTACTTTTTGTGTAATAAGCAGTTCTGACTTCTTCACCTGACAGTCTTTCAAGAAGTTTGTGACCAGCAGTATTGTTTTCCTTATAGAACTGTAGCCCTCCTGTCTGCCCAAAGAGATTGTAGATGCCCTGTCCCTGGAAACATTCAAGGTCAGGTTGGATGAGGCTCTAAGCAACCTTATCTAGTTGATGATGTCCATGCTCATTGCAGGGGGGTTGAGCTGGATGGCTGTTAAAGGTCTCCTTCAACCCAAACTATTCTATGATTCTATGAAAATACATTAGCTGTCTTCCAAAGGCAGCCCAGTGGAAGGACTTCTGAACAGAAAACCACTGTATTATTCACAAAATAGAGGCAGAAGTCTCTTGGGATGAATTTGTCCTGGGATCAGATGTTGTGCTTGCATCAGGAAGTCTGACATTCATCCCCAAAACAGGAATGTCAAACACAGTAGGTACCAATTATTCAAATACGACTGGTAATTTTAGAAAGAAAGAAATAGCATTAAAGGACTTCATGCCTGTAGTTGTTGATACTAAATGATTGTGTCTCATTTTCTTGAAACGCTGTACATAAAAACTGCTTTAGGGACTGCCAGGCTGTGCAGGAGAAACAGGTGAAAATCAAAGGGAAAAGCAGGTTGATGAAAAAACATGTCTGCACTACCTTTTAATTGAAAAAACAATGTGCTTTTGGAAGAGAAAGTTCTAATTCAACCTATTAAATTTTGTAATAAATTTTGTGGGGTTTTTACCACTGCCTATTCAATTGTGATTCTAAAAATATCTTACCTACTTGCATTGTCATTAGACAGAAAAGTAAAACACCAAATAAAACCTAAGTTAGAAGAATTTATACAAGTAATAGTTGTCAATAATTTCATGTATTTGACAAAACATTTTTCCTTTATTCTGCTACAGTGATGAAATGATAAATTACATCAGTCTCTACCAAGAATGTACTCTACTTAAAAAAATGGTAAAATTGCCTTTGTAAACGGCTGACCTTTAGATTTTACACCTTTACAAAATTTTTTTGTATTATCCATACTAAATCCTAATTTTATTTCAATAACAAGCAAAAAGCCAATGAAACTTTTCTACTAGGCGGTACCTGCAAATATTTTTATGGAGTGCTTATTACTGCTGGAGTCACCAAAGCAGAAGAGGTGTACACCATGAAAAAATGGCTTGTTAGCTGCATGCTAACTGCAGGTTGCTAAGGCCCTAATTATTTAGAAAATATTCATCCAATTTTATAAAATGAATACTATCTTCTCATTGAAAAGATGTGATATGTAGGGCTTACGGGGTTTATAATGAGTTGCTAACATAATTTCTTTATAATATTTAGAACAACATATGTGAGACAATAAATGCTTTATAAAGGAGTTCAATTTCCTTCACATAAACTAATTTTCTAACAAAAATGGCCATAAAAATACACTGCTGGAGCAACAATATATTTTAGTAAAATGAATCTTTGAAAAGAAACTCCACCCCAGTAATGGCTGTATGGCCAGTTACTGACACATGCAGGATGTATGACAGAAAGAGCAGTTGACTGGACTAATAAATTGGACTGAATATTTCTGCTATTTTTGCACTGCCTTAACAGTAATTTAAATTGATTTCGGCAGCCACTGATAAGGTACAAAAGATTAACTGTCCAGAAATGGAATCACAAGGATCATACACATTTTTTAACAGATTAATCAAAGATTAATATGTAATGTTTAAGCTAAAAACTACTGAATTTAGTGGAAGGATCGATGACATTAGTGCACATTGCTTCAAGGCCACAGGACTTGACATTTATCAGGTAGCCTAGAGCCAGGGTAAAAGGAAAACATTTTGATCTGAAAAATGTAACACACAGAGAAAGAAGTACTTTTAATATGAAACTATATCTCGAAAACTAGATTTTCCAACTGCACTAAAATCCTCAGTTACTTTAAAAATATAAAGCATACATTAAGTCTCCGCACAACTTCCTTCACAGCAAAATTAGGGATAAATGATACACTCTATTTTCCTAACTTTCAAACTTATTCCAAAAGCTGCCCTGTGAGGTGCAAGACCATTACTAGCATACACATGCATGCACAAAATACCTAACAAAATGTTTCAGGTGCTCAACTTACTAGGAATAGGTCTAAGGACGTCAGGAATGAGAATCTCCACCAAAGCCTGGTACATGACATGGTCACAGTTACACATCCATTTCAGAATAGACTCATTCTTGCACAGCGTAATCAGCTTTGCTTTTGGAAGCCGACTTTCTATTTCACTCAGATTGCTGTTGTGAAAAATATAGCAAAACAAATAAACGATAATGCATTTACAGCAGATAAAAACCTGCAATGGGAGTTAAAATAAATTACTTTATACAGGTGTCATAGATGTATCAACTACAGCCAACAGAACTATACACGTAGTGTCATACGGAAATGGATTTAAAAAATGCCTCCATAGCTCTCCTACAACTCATAAATTATGCAGAGACATGAATGGTCTTTTTGGGTTGAAACAATTGGATAGAATACTGGGAAAGGACAACTTTAATGTAGATGTCCAAGCAATGAAAAAAATGGATGACACAATCATTTCAACAATGCACTTTAGCATACACCCACCCATACAAAACTAGTGGATAATATAAATTTAATTTGAAAAATTAGATAAGAAAAAAAAGAAACCTCTGCAGTTGAAATAAATAAGATTTTTTTTAATTTGACACTTCTATTATATTATCATGGGAAGCAGTAAATGAAGAGAAACTTTTACTGACCTTGGTTCTGTAATAGTAGTGCCATCAGGTGGAGCAGAGGGAGAATAGCGCCAGAAAGTTTGCCACAATTTTTCTATCAAGCTGAATTGAAGATTCACAACGACATCCAGTATTGCCTGAAAAAATAAAACACAAGTACAGACTGTCTGCTACCCAGGTTCCCTCCAGACAGATCTATAGATTATTTTTCTTCAATATGTACTGGAGCAAAGGAAAACTGTCCATTTCTCAAGTTATAAATATTATCTGGCTTAATACCTTTGATATCCACTAATTACCCAGCGCTATAAACTGGTATTCACAGAACTTGACTAAAGCCAGGTGCACATGCACAGATACCTCCAAAAATGAGCACAGCGTATGCGAACATGTCAGAGGAATTCACTCAAAGAAAATATTTAATGCTAACACAAACACAAAGGAAACTGTGTTTTTATTAATTTCCAAAATTCAGTATAGCTTGGGAAGAACCTTCAAAAATTATTTTAAGGGATATATTGTTCAATATCAAGTGTGTTTTATTCTTTTAAACGAGAAAAAAGTTACTGCTTTTAATGTAAGCATATATATCTATAATTTAACCTGATCTACATTTCCTGTTGACTAAACCAAAGATCTGCATGTGCAATCTGAAGTCCTCTAACATTCTGAAAACATGCACATAACTACATTTCATTCCCAATGTCTCATATATTACTTTTTTTCCCTTTAAAGAGGATCCTCCAGCAAACCCTTTTCACTAATGACCTTACCAATAAAATAAGCAAAATATCCTGGGGGAAAGTGACGTGCCACTAACATGGCTGCAATCTATTTGGCATTACTGTCTTTTACTAACTTCCACTAGAAATCATGAACTTTAAAAAATAAATGGATTATAGGAAATACCTCGCAGTGCTCTCGATAAAGACTCTGCAGTGATTTGATGTCCTCAAAGGTAGTACCATCCGGTAGAGAAGATATTTCAACTTCTCCAAACTCTGGAAGTACTCGAGATGCATCTGTTTCCATAAGAATATAATGAAAGAAGGCTATTTTGAACAGAGCCAGTTACAGCATGATTAAGAAAAAATTCAAGTATAAGACAAAGAAACATATTCCAAAAGGTCATAATGTTCAAAGAGGAAAGTCATTTATAGCTGTTGTACGTTTAATATGTAAAAATATTCAGCCAATATTTTTCAATCAAAAAGAAATAGAAAATTCTTTCTGAAGACATTAAAAAGACATCATGTACATACTACACCTGTATAGAAAAGCTTACACAAGTTTTCAGAATCTTACAGAAGGAAGGAAAATATCTATGGCAGTGTATGAAAGATAAATCCTTCACCAGTTTTTTTCTTGTTCAAATGAAGAGCTCTTCTGTAGCCAGGTATGATGGGCCATAGTAGACTAAATATTCATCATTACCTGAAATTTACTAGACCTCTAACTAGGGCCAGTATGTGCTTTTACTTTTTGTCACAAATGTTTCCAAGAGGCAAGGTGATATAAAAGAAAAATGCTGGACAGAAAGCTACATGGAAAGGAAGATTTAAATAATTTTAATGCTACCCCTGTGTTCCCAATGATTTCAATAACGGCAAAACTAGGCCAAATGATTTGGTGCTTGAAAATCCCAACCAAATGAGCCCACATCTTCTGCAGTAACCCAGCCAAACAATCGTTGAACATAATCAAATAAAAATTTGTTTCCATAACTGAGAATACATAATTAGCTGGATCAATGAATTTACAACTTGGATATTTTTAAACATGAGCTCTAGGGTTCTAGTTGAGACTATATGGCTCTTTTGAGTTATTAAACACTACCACACACTTTCAAAACAGCCCACTGGATGGCTAATCCACAATAGCAGTGCAATGACACTGCCCACCCTTTTATTAAATAAAATGCACTGTTAATGCAAATGCAGGGAACAAGTTTCATTGCAGGAATTTCAATACACGTGTCTAATATAACTTTGTAGAGCAACTCCACTGTGATTCATATAATATTAAATACATCACACAAATACATATTTTTCCTTTTGTATTTACATGATGCATATCAAATATTACATAAAGCTCACAACACACAACAAGTAATTTAAGTGCATTTTTGTACCATTGTAAGAACTTCAAAGAAGGCAAGATAACTTTAGAAGCAAATACTCTACTTGTGTGATCTGATATTCACAGTGATAATGAAGCTCACTTACTTATTTTTACAGCAGTATAAAACTTGCTTTCATACCTAAAAACTGTTGATGATGCTGACTTTGGGCAATTACAGTTTGTTCAACAGATGTGCCTGTCTGTTGACCACTTCCTGTGAAGCCATCTGCAACTCCATCCACTTTCTGCATAGGCTTATACCTACAAAAATATCAAGTACAAAATTACACTTTTCTGTTCACTTCTTAATAAACAAGATCATATAATCTATGTTCACTGTGATTTCTCCATCTCAAAATAAAATTTTGAGAAGTAGCAAAAGAATTTACACAATTCTATTTATTTTGCAAGTAATTGAAAAAAAATAGTATGGGAAACCAGAACATTAGGAAAGCATTACAGAATTGATAAAGGTGATACTACAGCACTACTTGTGGAATTTAGCTTAGGGACAGCATACCATAAGACCAGCTAATTTACACCAAAAGGAATCAAATCTTTCCCCTTCCAAACAGCTTGACTTAGCAATAATTTTGTAATTCAAAAATAATGTTTCGTTACCTTAAGGAAAAGCAACACTACTGTCTGAGGATAGGGAAAGACTTTTCAAATCCAACAAACTTCTCTCATAAGCACAGAAGGCCTCAGAAAGCTACCTGGAAACCTAAAATCTTCACTAGTCTATTCTCAAGAATCTTTCATAAAGGACAAAACTCAAAATGATATAAATGGGAACACTGGTCTAGATGTTTAAGTGTTGTCTTGAACATTTGTCTGATGGGCTGAAGATCATGCCTGTCACTTCCAACACAACTGAGAATTTACTCTGTCCTAGGTCTTATCGGTAATACCTTGTACACAATGCACTTTTGAAAGAGAATTACAGCTACTGAAAATAAAATGAGAGAGAGCCCAAAGCTAAATAAAATGTGTTCTAACAATCACTCATATTGGAATTGTTGTGCAGACTATAAACTACCACGCTAACTTCAGAAATCTGACAAATTCCACTCTCAGTGCATTACTTTGAGAAGCAGTTTAATCAGTTGGGAACATTTCATTTTTACTCCAGTAAACATGAACCAGCCTTGTCTTGTGGAATTGCTGAGATTTAAACTTTAAAAGGAAATTCCTGTGAAAAACATCTGTTCAATATTTAGGGTATTCCTGACATGAATCTAAACACTCAATAACAAGACAGACAGAACATACACTGTGCAACAGAAAGATTCCTGGCCCAATTAGGAAATAGCTTTATAACTTCAGGAATTTCAGTGCTTGGGGAAAAAAAGAAAATATCTATGACTATCCTATCTCTACAACATATATATCAAATTTCTCTTTCTGCAATGGTCCAGTGTAAAATCCTATGTCTGTAGAGGAAAACAGTGAAACTCTAATCAACTTTATTCAAGAATAAAATTTCATCTCTGTTATCTCGGTAGCACTGAACTCTTCTGGATGAGCTTGTTATTACTTCATAAACCTGCCTGCAATGCACGCAGCTCATCTGTGAAGAATTCTTAACTTCTCTCTATTATACATTATAATGACAAATATCAGGTAGAAGATCAACTTTTAGAAACACTTGTATATCTAAATCTACTTTAAGACAGTTCCATTACTTTCTGCAAAACGTATTATTTTACTGACCCTTCAACTCCTAAAAGAGGATTTAAAATGTTTTTAATACATAGAAATAACACACTTCTCTAAGAGTTTTTCAGTTATGCAGAAAATCTTTTAATTAAAAGGTATAAAAGCCAACTTAATCCTTTGGTGCTAGGAATCAGGATTACCTCCCTACTTACTCCACTGCTCTAGATATAAAATATGCTGAGCAAAATTCTTAATTCTGGCACAGTGACAGGTATTTTGTCACAGGAGTTAACCAGTTTCAACATCAGTAGAAAATCACTAGCAAAATGAAACCAAAGAACAAAAAAAAATTCTTTTGCAGAATCCTCAGGTGAAACATAAGCAGGCAGTGGTTAAGAATTTTAGATCTGCTATCCACATACTAGTAGAGCTTGAGCATTTTAGACATCAAACAGCTCTCTAGAATTCTTCAGTTAAATTTGAGCCATATTTGGTGGATAGAAAGAATAGTTACTATTTCCTTACTGGTAAGAGTTACATTTTCTAAAGTTACCCAGACTTTTACTCTGTTTTGCTGTTTTACTCACTATCAACCTACATCTTATTTCATCTTTAACCCTCTTCTTTTCTTTTAAATTACTAGGTACCAGGATACTGGGAGCAGAAAATAATAACTGAACTTACACAACTATTACAGCTTTCTAGTGACACTTGACCCAGAAAGGACACCATTTGAATTTTACATAGGTAAGCATAAACACAATAGAAGTCTATGAAGTCTTTAGTTAACAGCAGAAACCTTCTCAATTTGTGCAAAGCTATAAAGATTAGAAAACCCCTAAACCACTGAAACCAGAACACAGAATCAGGTAATTCAGAAATGACACTGAACGGTAGGCTGGTCTCACTTTGCAGTTTATTTAGCATACAACTTAATTGACTTCCACAGCCAAACTGTGACATAACTTCATTAAGAGAAATTTCTCCTTCACTGCAGAACAGAATAATAACTTCCTGACTAAAATCCTTGTGCAGTAAGCAATCCCTGTTCATCAATAAGATAAAGCAGAAGGAGGAAATATAAAATGCCTGCTTAGTTTGAAACGCACATATGAAATTGGTAGGGAAAAGAAACAAGCTGAAAACAATAAAAACTTTGAGAAGTCAAAATCAACTGACCAAGACACGAGACAGACAAAAATCAGACAACTGCTTTTTTAGTTAAATCTTCTGCAGATTTTGTTGTTTGATTGTACTGTTGCTATGCTGGCACTATCTGGATTTTATTATAAGTCTTAGAATTTAGTATTTTTTTCTGAAAAATTCAACTCATGCTGTCATATAATTTATAATAATCTCACTTTTTCTTAAAAACTAATGTTTCTATCCTTATGGCTCACTAAAAACCAAACTATTGGGGCTCTAGAAAGAAACAGAGCTAGGCTCTAAGGATTCACTTCTGCTTGCTTTTTCTTTAAATCTGCTATTGTGATTTAGCACTAGCAGTTCACTAATGCCTGTGATGTCAGTTAATGGACCAAACTATGTAACAATATGGTGACCTTATGCATAATAATGTGTAAAGTATGTTAAAGCATTTCTACTACTGTATGAAAATAAAATATTGTCATTGTTGCTAAAAGTGGAAAAATCCAGCTTTTAAAATCAGCAGGAAGCAAAAGTTGATTCGAACAGCTTGTAACACCACAGGCAACACACACTAAGGCTGTTACATATATATATATACACACACACACATAGATGTTATACTATAGGAAAATTGAAGAAACTCAAATGTTTAGAACTCTACTGAAGATGCAAAACATTCAAGTAACAAAGAATGCATCTGGACTCTATGATAAAGTTTTACTGTGTACGATCAGGCTAGTACTAGTTGCTTTCTAGTGTTGTGAAGAAAATAAAAACACTTCCAAGTATAATGTTGGGCATACATCATAAAGCCTCAAAAATAATGCAAAACTAATTTCCATAAAAGCATGGTTATCTGAAATCAAATAACATAAAGCTGTAAAAGAAATTCAAAGAACGTAAATTACATGTGTGCGCTTTTAAAATGCCTCTCCTTGGTCCAACAGCCATTGTTGAGATATGTCTAATCTAGAAGCTTAAGCAGAACTTCCTAGTTTTTTAAGCCACAATCACCTCAGCATCAGAACCATACTATACATAAAACATCTGTGTTTGTTCAAGAGAAGGGCTGTCATTTTTTTCTGAATTACTCTACTAGGAAACTGTTTACTAGTAGTTTATCATGTAAGGACTCTTTTATTATCATTTTAGCATATTATCCCATAGCCTAATTTTACAGATATCAGTATTTGGACTATGAAACCTTGCTCTCTACCTTCAAAAGGAATACCACTATAAAAATGCTTATTTTCTCTGTGGTCCATAAACCCAAGCTCCTTTTAAAAAGATCTATAACTACTTGAAGCTTTGGACTCACAGTGACGGGGTGTAAAGGTAGTGCCTGAAAGACAGTACATCCAGGAAACACGAGAATACAGGAAAGAGAAGAGTAGAAAAAATATAGATAGTATTGCAGATCGGTGACTGAGGTTTCCATTTCCATTCTTTTCCTATTCTCCTCTGTCTTACTGCTGGCTTAAACTGAAGATAAGGCATAACCCGGTTTTCTACTACAGCACATTTTTCATTTAACAGCTATCTATCCAGCATAATTAACCAGTGCCTTGTAGTTCCCATCCCTCATGAATATCTTTACCTGTTGCAGCAGAGCTTAAGATCGGTATGAATTGGGTATGAATGGGAGCGTGCCTTTACATGTGTGTGTGCACATGCAAAAGACGGGTTAAAGCAAGGTATGCACTTAACTGTGGCACAACGCCTTATGCATGATTTCATTCAAATACTGTCAGGGAACAAACTGACATAACGATAATGTTACATATGCAGGCAAAGAACTATGTAAGATATATGATAGTGGCAAACAAAATAATAAAGCAAATATTATAATAAAGTAGCATCCCTTCCTAAGAGTTGAATAATGCAAGTTCAAAATCACTTTGTCATTGTGAATCATGAAGAAGATAAAAGAAGTGATGATGATCAAACAACTGGCATAAATTCTTCAGAAATAATTTCACAGAAATTATTTCAGTTAGACCATTGTGGCATATGCCTTGGTATGCACATGTGAGTGAATTAAATCTGTAAGTGAATGAAATCTGTAATTGAATGAGCTTGAGTGGATAAAGTAAGCTTGCTTGGAGATTTTGTAAATATCTGTCAACCCTTCTTACCATACAGATCTGTGATGATTTTTGTAACAAAAATTCCCTACATCATAATATTGGGAGACATCTCATGCTTCCGAACTATAGAATCATAGAATGGTTTTGGGTTGGAGGGCCCTTAAAGATCATCTGGTTTGAACACTCCTGCCATGGGCAGGTACACCTTCCACAAGAGCTAAAGAATATCTTCCACCTTCAAGCCAAAGAAAAAAATAGCTACTGCCTTGATACAAAGTAGGGAAAGAATTTATAGTGTAAATCTGATTGGGGGGGGGGTGGAAGTAAAAAGTAAACTCACTACTACAATGACCCTGATCATTCTCCTGAAAAAAAAATTACTATTACATTAAACAAAAATGTCTTGGCCTCATAACATCTTCATGAAGAACAGAGGCGGTTTGTTTACTAGAGAAAGCAAGCTTTTGAGTACCTCCTTTCTCCTACTGTAGTTCCCCTTTGATGAAATAGGGATAAAATCATTAAGGCATTATCACATTGTTAAACATATTATGTTGGTAAACAAGACAATAATACACACTTCTGTAATTGTTAGTATCATATAAACAATTCAGTAACATGCTACTTCAAGAAAAATTTAGCCAAGAAAACCTATTTAACAAAAAACTGAAATCATTCCACATGCACAATAGTTAAGACCATATATCTTACTATGAACACGTATTTAGGGCTGTAACTACTTCTAGAAGTGATGGTAAAATAATTTCAGAATAAACTGATATCTGTGTTTGAAGTTAAAGGTGTTTTCCATATCCCAATTGTGTCACAGGCCATAAAATTTGCTTTTTACACTGTACCAAACTGTTCAATCAAATGGAATTTTTGGGGCAATAGCTCTAAAGATGTCTTGCTTGATAAGCTGCTGTTCTACCTATGATTTTCATGAAATCATACATATTTCTCTTTAGCAAAATATGGGAGGCTAGTGACATAAGATGAATAAAAATTACTTTCAAATCAATGTAGTTATTTGAATTTTATTACTAAAATCATGTATTCAAGAATATGCATATTCATACATTTTTTCACTGCCAGCATAACCATTTAGGCCCACTGTGCCACTGTTTTCAAATACTTCAAGTATGTCTCCTGATCGTCAGGAAAAACAGATGCCAAAGGAAAATACTAAAATCAGCTTACAGGCAAGCCATTATGGCCACATTCATTCTTAGCAGGGAGAGACAAAAAACATCAAATTGAAGTTAATCATAAGCTCTCCTATAATAATACAACAGTGAACAGCAAAATTTGAAGTTCAAGCTTTTACTGCTCTTCTTCAGCTTGTGGAGCAAGAACTCAAGATAGTTAAGAGTGCTCTTATCACACATCACTTTACTATTGTTACTTTTTACAAATTTATGACAATTTCTAGATAGTCTTTCATGTTGACTGATAACTAACTTGAGTGATGTCAACTGGATATCTAGAAAACTTCTATTTTACACAGCAGAGAAGCTGAACAAAAGTGCCTCAGAATTTCAGTTCGTCCATATAAGGAAAAGTAAGGTGCTATGAACTAGAAATAAAGTAAGGTGAAATAAACTAGTACCTATGTTCATTTCACACTTTACCTCTGTTTCTGCTGCATGGGTTGTTGTCTCATAGCCATATATTGCATGTCCTCTTGCAGTCGATTAAGAGGAGAGTCTGGCTTGACACGAATCCCATAGTAATGATATTTGGAGTTCCCCCTTTACAAAACAGCACAAATTAAAAGAACAGTAACACTAGTTTTATGCATCTACATTACATTTACTTTACAATTCACATTGACTGTAAAACAATACACTTAAATCAGGCCTGACTCTCCTTTCATACCCGTTTAACATGGATGTCATTTTATCACCTTTGCGAAATAAACTCACTTTTAAACAAACATTATCCATCATTTTAACTTGTAATCCACTTGTGTAAGAAAAATAAAATGCAAATAAATACAACTTACCTAGCCATGGGGAAACAGGGTTCTTAGTAATTTCCATAAAACAAGTACCTTTTATTTGTACTGATGAAAATCTGTAGTGTATTTTGCAAAATGTAAATACCCAAGCAGTCAAAAATAGAAGTCAAAGTATCCTAACACCTCAAAAAGCATAAAGCTGTTTAATATTAAGAGACAGAACTGACAGAAACCCACTGTAGTATTTAAACATAGATTTTATCTATTCTTTGACTAGCAGACAAAATTCTTACTTATAATTCTTACATGTATTTTCTGTTACAGTTCAGAATTTCATCAACACAAACCTAGTTCCAAGTCTTCTGGTCCGTAATCCCATAAAGATTGACCTTATGAGTTTTCCAAAGGAGGCAGCATTGACTGGATCCAACTTGTGTTCCTGACAGTGTCGCAAGTAATGGTTGTAAAGGGTACTTCTTGGAAGGCTCACTCCTTCTGCAGTTTCATAGTTGTCTAAAAGCCACTGAAGCTACATCACATAAAACAAAAATAAAAAAAAAAAAATAAATCATTATTATTACTTTATTAGAAAATACCTTAGCCACACAACATTAACTTATGACAGTTTAGAAAACACTTTTCAGGTCTATTAAAACAATTACTTCCTTCTTCAAAGATTCTTCAAATGCTGGCTATACTACAGTGCTTTAGGATCTTCAAAATTACCAGGCAGCAGCAGAAATGCACTTGTGACCTCAGATAAGATTCTACTTCTCAAAATATTTTTGGTTCAGTACTACACACCAATACTTTATAGTTGTTTATACTGTGGAGGCAAACTGTTAGTACTGCAAAGAAAAAATGTAATCATGAATGTAATTCACATAAATTGCAGAAAACATACTCCTTGGACAAACAATGGTCAGTTAATGCATTTGTAAACCTGGACTATCATACTGTTTTCCTTTGTGTGATGTTAAAAAACATTATGACACTTAACAGGATATTTTTACACTCTCAGACACACAAACCAAAAAAGCGATTGCATACAATTCAAAAAGAAATCTAGATAACATTGAAAAGAACTGCTACATCTATAAAGCATTAGTACAGTCTTTTTCAGTTGTATCCTGTTTGCTTTTAGCTTCAAGGAGGAACAGAATGAGGTTCCTGGAAAAATATTTATATTTTCATGTAATTGTGGCAGGTAAATTTAGACACATGCAAGAAAAACTTTATGTAAAACCACTGGATTTCATAGAATCATAAAACGGTTTGGGTTGGAAGGGACTTTAAAGATCATTGAGTTCCAGCCCCAGTTCCATCTCTGACTAAATCAGGCTGCTCAAGTCCCCATCCAACCTAGCCTTGAACACCTCCAGGAACAGGGGTATCCATAACTTCCCCAGGCAACCTCTGCCAGCGTCTCACCACCATCATCATTAAGAACTTCCTCCTAATCTCTAGTCTAAAACTCTACTTCTCCAATTTAAAGCCATTCCCCCTCATCCTATCACTACATGCCCTTGTAAAAAGGCCCTCCCCAGCTTTCTTGTAGCCCCTTCAGATACTGGAAGGTCGCTATAAGGTCTCCTCAGAGCCTTCTCTTTTTCAGGCTGAACAAACCCAACTCTCTCAGCCTGTCTATAATCACCTTGATGAAAATATTAAACAGCACTGATCCCAGTATGGACCCCTGAAGGACACCACTTGTCACAGATCTCCATCTCTACTTTGAGCTGTTGACCACTACTCTCTGAACGTGACCAATTCCTTATCGACTGAACAGTCCACCCATCAAATCCATATCTCTCCAATTTAGAGAGAAGGATGTTGTGGGGGACTGTGTCAAAGGCTTTACAGAAGTCCATATAGAACACATCTGTTGGTTTTTCTGTGTCCACCGATGTGGTCACCCCATCACAGAAAGCCACTAGGATGGTCAGGCAGGACCTGCCCTTGGTGAAGCCATGCTAGCTGCCTCTAATCACCTCCCCGTCCAATTCTTCAAGTAGTGCACACTCAAGAAACACCTCTAGCTTTCACTAATACAAAAAAAAAAAAAAAAAAGTTCCTAGATTGAACTTATAGGGGAATCACAATACAAGGGAAAAATAATACAGGTTGAGGATGCATTTCAATTCTGCTGTTCTAGTTTTGTCATATGCTAACATTTTCCTTATCTTTCCCAAACACTTGGTTTCAGTTCCCTGAAATTCTCCTTTAGTTATAGCCGGAATGATTCACATATTTAATTTTCTGTTTGAATTTTATTTCTCTGTTTTCTTAAGTACTTATACCAAAACAGTACAGTGCAAATGTTCAAGCTTGCTAAGATTAGAGATCATACCAAATCTCCAGATTTAATTTGATTATCCAGTGAAAACACAAACTGAGGATATTGTGTCTTCACATAGATGAGTAAAAATTTTAGTCCAGTAAAGCAGTAACTAGCATAACCGAAACACAAATTATTGAGTGACAGTAAAAGATACATGGTTTGTGTGTTATTTATTGCTTTGCAAAATTTTCTGTTAGACCAGTGCACAAATTATTTTCCATCAATGTTTAGAGTAGCTCATCATGCAAACAACATTAATATTCTAGTGTGCAATAACCATGAAATGTTGCAGTCCTGACCTGTTAACGTACTAAAGTACAGATGATAACAAATATATTGAATGTATAGCTAAGTTTTAGTCACAGTAAGAAATCCACCAATAAAAATGCAAAAATAATACTACAAAATTTACTCTAGACCATTCAAACACCATTTCCATATTTGCTCCTTATTGAAAACTTGCCCAAAACTTTTCCATGTTTCATAAGCATAAGATCTAGAAACATACACAGAAGTAAGATGTAAATGCTTCCAAGACATAAAATTTTTAGCTCTGTTTGCAGGTAACTTTGCACTTCAAATAGACAAAGTGAAAGTACAGTTCATCTTTATATTAGTCATTGAATCACTTTAAGTGTCTTAGCATTCAGAAGTGCTTCCAAACTGAGCATTTGTCATGTTGACATAAAGCTGAAGAAAAAGTATAAACATAAATATTAACTTTCATCTGAATGTATTAAATTTATTTCCCTAACAACCCGGCAGAAACTTGTCTGGACTTAAAAACAAAGGTAATGATATCTTTCAACTGTGCATTTTATCTATATTTTAAATCTCCAATTACATTTATAGCATATCAATTTATGTATAATTAGTAATATATTAGTAAACAATAATTTAATTAAAACAGATATGGTATGTGACCTATTTCTGTTTTCCCCAAAGAGAAAAACTCTGTTAATCTCAGACTGACAAACAAAAAGAAATTATTTTCCGATTAAGTTTGGCATGTGGCATTAAAGATGTTTTCCTCCAGATGGCTTCTAACCTATTATGGACCACTTTAAGAGAACTTCATTAATGATATTAATTTCTAACAGATGTTATTTCAACCATAACTTGCATTATTCAACATCAAAAAAAACCCCAAATCAACATATGAGACGATAAATTTAATATAAAGATTTTTGCTTCTGTATGGAGTTACTCAGCAGCAAAGTCCTGAGGTCTTTATTTGCTAGATTGTAGCCTGGAAGAAAAAGTGCGGTTAATATATGACTTAAAAGGGTAAATCCAAATATTATAAAATTCTTGTAAACAACTTTAAAATTTTCCACTAAGATGAAACATAATTCTAAGTGGAATTATTCAGGTTTGAATCCTGACTTCTAAATTCCTAGTGCTGACTGTACTGTACGGGTAAGATGCATCAAACAGTTAAAGAGTCAGACCTGTTAAATTGACTGTGTTGTAACTGTAATTGACAATTAGGTTGCAACATTTATAAAACACCAACTAGCAATTAATCAAATAAGTCAATCTCATGCAGAAATAAGTCAGGAAAGAACAGAAAACAGAGAAGAAATTACAAACACCTTAAAATGAGCACACAAGAATTTAGGCAAGAAAAAAAATCCTAGAACACCTCATAGAAGTATCATAGGGTATCCCAATCCTAAAACTAGTAATTTTGAACAGATTAATATAATCTGTGAAGTTAATTTAATAACCAATTTGGAATTCTATCTTATACCTATTAAATGCAATTATTCTAATAACACCAAACCAACCAAGTAAAAAATCAAGAACAGCTTAAAGAAACAAAGACTAAATCTATACTCAAACCTCCTCCATACTGTTCATAGTTGACTTCAAAGACAACGAGCATTGCTTTAAAATTAGGCATAACGTCCAGGAAGTTTCATCTAGATTGTAAACTTCTTCCAAAGTAACAAGGCTAAGAAAGACTGCTAGGAACAAAAATATGTACAGGGATCTTTTTTTCCCCTACAGAGTCAAAGATATATCCTTATCAGGGTCATTTTGAAAAAACCTTCACAGTTAAGAAAGAAATATCATAATAAGAATTAATAGTTGGATGAGAACCTCGTTATTAGTAACACGTTGTCAACAGTGCAGAGCATCTGCAATAAGCAGAACATAGTTTACTGGGGTGCAGCAGCTTATGTTTGAATTCTTCTTGTTTATATACCAAGATTCTGGACTTCATAATAGGATTAAACACAAGCTTATCAACAACTCAAGCATTTCAAGTCTTAACACAACATTCTGACACTTCACCAAAAAAGCTACAGCCCCTTTAAAAATGATATTTAAATAATGATTTTGATATTATCTGTCTAGTACTATCTATTATTATTTAAATAATAATTCTGATACTGTCTTATCTTCCAAAAAACTGTTTTGTAAGCATCCAAGGTGGAATCTAAAAGTCCTTTGATTTAACATTTTCTAGAACTTTTTAAAATGAGGTTTTCCTCTTTCAATTCTGGCATTTTCTAAAGACAAGAAAAAGGTTGCTTAAAATTTGCACAAAATAATTCTAGTTTTGACTTGACCAGACTTATACAGTAATAATCCAAACGTCAAACCTGCTGAGGCATACATTCTTAATTTCATTTCTGAGGAACAGCCTCTACCACCATATTCTTACATTAAGACCACAACTCAAACATAAATGTCCTCTGCAAGGCAATAAAGGAATTTGAATTCATATAATCAGTAAAGCTGAGAAGGAAAAAAGAGGCAAGATAGATACAAATTAATCGACATGGCAAAAACTCAAAATATAAACCCATAAGTACCAACAGAAAAAAACCCCAAACCCAACATTTCAAGAAAGACTAAGAAATTACAAAGCAATATTATTATTTATATAATAAGTTTAAAATTAACTTTGGGCCTTTTTCCTTTAAAGTTACCCATAATGGATTTATCACTACATTTGGAGATCATGTTTTTACCCAAATATCTTTTAGTTTCTTATATAGAATGTTCTTAACTGTTAAAAGAGTTACAGAATAAGAACAAAACAAAAAGCAGCTGAATTAAACATTTTTCTGTACTTGAAATTAAGTTAATAATTTCACTTTTTTCCAGGTAATCATAAGGATCTTCAGGATTTGCAAGTATGTAATTTAATAATAAATTCTCTACTCAAAATAAATGAAGAAACGCTTAAAAACTATCTAAAGATATTATTTAGGCATGTTGTTTGTTTCTTCTCTTCCTCTTCACATGCCCTGAAATTAATATAGAGTACGCAAACTTTGCTTTGTAGATAACTTCACTTAAAATGTTAAAAGCCAGCTATTTAAGAATTATTTGAACTTGACATTTATACCATAATCTGCAAAACAGTCAAATGTGTTAAGTTGTCTTAGCATGGATGTAGAGCATAGGAAACAGGTAACACTCTGCAATATAGCATAAAGACATTCCATCTGACCAAATAAAGCCATGGGCGATGTAGTAGAATATTACAAGCAACTAAGATGAGAAGATTAAGAGCAAAAAGTGGTAATAAAATAAAACAAACATTTAGAGGCAAGCTGAGCATGCAGAACAAGCAAGAGAGAGCGTATGTGAAGAAGAGACAACTTACATGGCTGTTGAGAAGAGAGCTTCTGTGAGTGGACAGCCCATCAGACTTTTGCAGTGTCTCAATCGCCATTTCAATCTGATAATAGATGTCATTAAAAAAAGGACTCAAGACAAGATAGTAAAAAAGCCTGATCAGAGAAGTTTTGACAGATTTCTCACAGATCAACAGAAATGCCTGCTTTATTCCTGGCTAAGGAATATGTTCTACTAAAAAGCCTCATATTCCAGAGTCCCAGTGAACACAAGCCTCCCCAGTGATGTCAGAAAGGCATTTTGATTGCATGTATACTGCAAGATCACAGTCTCAAACTCCATTTTGCCTTCCAAGCTGCTCAGGAAATTAAATGAGTAGATTTACTAGCGAGCTGCACTGAAACAGGAATAATCCTGACTGAACAAAAATATCTTTTATTAAAAAAAATAAAATTCCTAAACAGAATTTTAAGAAAGGCCTCCATATGTTTCTCCTCCAACTGTATCAGAAAGAGATGTTCACACCTTATAATAAGAACTGAATTAGAAATAAAACCTCAGCTCCCTGGAATCACAACATTAAATCCCCAACACAAATAATTAAAATAGGTTTGCCTCCATTAGTTCCACAAGACATAACCCTTACAACTACCATCAGCCTTTGAATAGCTCCAGCTGTCCAAGTAAATGGAAAGTCAGTTATACAGACTGTAGAATCCAGCCTTTGGAAAAGTAGATTTGTTCACAATAATTCTGCCTTTTAATAGGAAAAGAAAACACATTACTACTAAAGCATAAGGTAGTATTTCTTCAAATGCAAATCAACAAATATCTTACATCCATTCACATTCTTTTCTTTTTTTAATATCAATGGATATTCTGGTCAGTTCATAACAAAAATAGCATTAAAGAAAAAAATTAGAATCTGACTGTAATTTAACTGGGGAGCTAAAAGAACAACAATGAAACTGACAGAGACAACGAGATGTACAGTAAGAAAACACATGCAATTAATTAGCTTTATTAAATGCCAAAATGAAAGCAATGGAACCAACACCTATACTTTTAAAAACACTTATAATATTTCAAGTAGGCATTTTTTAATGAGTCCTCTCTACCCTACTTCAACTGCCACAGTAGCATCCATAATTTTAGTGACATCATTTATCAATACTGGCTGAATTCACTCTCTGTATCACAGAAACTGAAAAACCCTAGTTTAGTACTAGCTGTACAAGCCTTTTAACAAAAAGTACATTATTGAAAATACACAACTACTAAGTAAGAAAACATATTTCATGGCAATAATGGGATTTTTAATATTCTGATTTCTTCTTACTTCAATTGAAAATACTATAAGGTCAAAATGTTCAAGCACATAGGAAAGATAAAATTTTAAATGAATGAAGCGTAGTAAAACCTACAAGCTTAAAACATCATTAAAGTTAATTTACTATTACCTATACCGGTAGCCATAGAAGTTCCCTTCATAACATAATGCTACAATCAAACAGTAACACTGTATACACACTTAAACCCTAATTCTGAATTTTAGGTTACTTGTTCTACAATGCTTAGTCCACAATAGTACTACAGCGCTGAAGTTACACCTCCTGTTGCCTATTCCCAGTACTACATGACTCTCATTTTATTGCTACAACTTGTGGCCTAGTTTGTTCAGAGAATCAATCTGTTAAAAAGCAGTAGTAACTGCTGAAGTGATTTTCACCAGTATGGCCACCAAAGACAATGAATCTGTGTTCACTTTTACTGCACAGCGTAAGCCAAGCAGTGCTGGTCATCAGTAAAACATGTTAATTACTTTGTCGGGCTCAGGAAGTTATGTGATCTATATTTAAAATGAATCTTCATCAGATTCTACTAGGGCAAGTTTCTCAAGAGAAACTGTTATCACTACTAATTTTTTGTTCATTGTTTCTAGTCTAGATTTTGATAAAATGAATGTTTCAGCTTTATCTGACCAATACACATCTCTTTAATAACCTTCTTCCTCTGTAGGCTACACAATCACTTTTTAACTACTTCTGAGCATAAAATATGCTTGATTTGAAGATAGATCTTCTAGATATTAAAACATTCATCTTGCTCTTTGTGAAAATCTCTGGCTACTTCTTGTTATCCTCTATCAGTGTTCTTCAGGGCTCAATTCTAGGGCCAGTTCTACTAAATATTTTTAACTATGGTCTGGATTCAGGAGTTGAATGCACCATTAGCAAGTTTGCTGATGATAAACTGGGAGGTGTTGTGGACTCTTTTGAGAGATGAGAGGTCTGGATAGATTGGAGCATGAGGCAATCATCAATGGCATGAAATTTAACAAGAATGAATGTCAGATTGTGTACCTAGGACAGACTAACACTGGACACAAGTATAAATTGAGAGAGGAGTGGCTGGAGAGTGGCCCTGCAGAAAGGAATCCGGGGGATGCTGGTACCCAGAAGGCTCAATATGAGTTGGCAGTGCCCTGGCAGCCAGGAGGACAAACTGCATCCTGGCGGACATCAAACACAGCATAACCAGCCAGTCAAAAGAGGTGATTATCCTGTTGTGGTCAGCCTTTGTGCAGCCACACCTTGAGTATTGTGTGCAGTTCTGGGCCCCACAATTTTAAAAAGACGTGAAGGTCCTTGAATGCATACAGTGGAGGGCAACACAGCTAGCTGAAGGGCTGGAAGACATGTACTATAAGGAGCAGCTAAGGACTTTGGGTTTGTCTAGTTTGAAGAAAAGGAGCCTGTGGGTCCACCTCATTGCTCTCTACAGCTTCTTGAGGATGGCAAGTGGAGAAGGACCTGCTGGTCCCTTCTCCCTGGGATCCAGTGAGAGGACATATGGAAATCACTCCAAGCGTGCCAAGAAAGGTTTAGACTAGACATTGGAAAGCAAGTCTTTTACAGAGAGGGTGGTCAAACCCTGGAACAGGCTTCGAGGTGGTCGAGGTGGAGAGGTGGTCAATGGTGGTTTAAGAGGCATTTGGACAACGCTTTTAATGCTATGCTTTAAATTCTGGTCATCCCTGAAGTGGTCCAGCAGTTGGGCTTGATGATTGTTGTAGGTTGTTTCCAATCAAAATGGTCTGGTTTATTCTATTTCCTTATTCCAAACTTCTGGGTGTTCAAGATGATCTATGTGACACAGAGTGCCATGTGTACAGGGAATAATAGCTACCTGAGCAAAAAGTTGTTTATGTGAAGGATCTATTTCTTCGAGACTTCAAGTTCTAAGTTTTGGACAGAGACTTCTATCCAGGTTCCAGAAAAACTGAACATAATTTCATCTCCATTCATAACAGCAGTTAAGCCCATGTAAAGATTAATTACACAGGTACTGCAGTAGGTTTTATACAGTATACGGTAGAAAGAATATGAAAATAATTTTAAGATTTAAAATTACATTCTGCATAAGTACAAAAAGAAGATTGATACCCTTGCATTCTTAGCAATGCAAAGCAATGAGAGATTCCAGCCACAATTAACTAGATATGTATCTGAAATGCTTACTGTGAACACGAGTTACACATTCATTTATTTGAGTATGTGATCAGCTATACATTTCTCCTGCTCTTCTCTTAACAAGACTAAAAACATTGTTTATTAAAATGCTGTGAATAATAAGTGAAATATACACTATTATTCCCACTGCAACTCCAGCTAAATCATGTTAAATGTTAACTACAGGTAGAAGAGATAATCAGTTTGTAAAGTAACAGGAACATAAGCAGACAATAAACTAGAGCACAATCGCTAGAAAAACTACAGTTGTAGACTTCTTCAATTTACTTCACTTGCCAACTAAAATACTGCGTTATAGTCTGACATTGTTGTTAACAATTATGGGTATTTTCTTGTGGTTAAAAAACTGCAACAGTTTGATCCCAGTATATGCCTCCAGAATCCTACAATGTTCAGCCTTCACATGATTCACTGATTTAGAATTTACTGACTATTCTTGCTAGTTTATGTCTTAGTGCTCATCAACATGTTACTAGATAAATGTATTAAGTATAATAGTCTCAAATGTGTTTAGCACAGACATAGCAAATACTTATCCCTAACCTACTTTTTTGGAAAAAACTGCCTTCCTTTTAGGAAAAAGGGAAAAATAGTATGTTTTCATGATTCAACTGATTAATTGATGATTCAACTAATTAACACAAATTATTTACAGTAAGTTGTTGTTGGGGAAGTGAGGACAAAGAAAACAATCTGCAGTAGTTTAAGCACTGAAGTCTTGTGACTAATCTGGATGTCCTACAACTTATTTTCTTTCCCTGTTTCCCTGCAAACCACCCTCCACCAGCAGCAAAGCAGGCAACTTTAGGCAGTTAAAATTCAATACATTTCTAAATAATGTTTAAAAAATACAGCTCCTGTCTGTATCTGCACAGGCACCTCCCAGTCAAAATGCCTTTAAATCCAATTCTAAAGGTTTGCCCTTTTAAGCTTTAAAGGAAGTGAAATTCTAAAGCAGCTTTCATCACATTCTCTATTTAAAGGAATTACTAGTTCATCATGTGTGTACAAGAACAATGAATTTGATAAAGCTAGCCAAGTCCTGAGCACTTCCGACAACTGAACTTACCTAAATAAAGCATACACACATGATGAACTAACCTGAAGCTGGAATATAAACGGATTGAGAGCATTTGAAAATGTGATGCTTTCACTCTTCAGGATGTCACAAACATGTTATTTACAGTGACACTAAATTCTGTTTCAGAAAAGAGTATTTACAGCTGCTGTACTGTTTTCTGAAGAGCATTGTGTTAGGCAGACAAGCTTGCCCAGCAAAAAGAAGCTCAAAAATTAAGTAGTATTGACAAAACTAAAAGAATAGAGGTCTAGCATTTGCAGCTGGAAGAATTAAATATAAAAAAATTTACATTCCAAGCAGACAAAGCTGTAGCAACACCTGTACAAGGTTCTATGAAACTTAGCTCAAGAGAATTAAACAGTACTATGAAGGTGGAAAGGTATTTTTTTTAAGTATATTCACTAGGAAAAGAACACAGACAGACGTAAAATAAACATGGTATTTTACATATGCTAACCATAAAAGAATCCTGATAAACCTTAGAAACTCAGAAAAAAGTGCTTTTTTCCCCCCTCTAAAGTTGATTTATTTGTAAATATAACATCCAAGTTAAATATACATAAAATATACTACTCAAAATGCCTGCTGCAAATGCACACGTCCAGTAGTCTCCATGTACATAAGACATGCATACTCACTAACGAATACAGTATGCTCTCTAGTGATTACAAAAGAATATATGGAGCCAAAACAGGGTGGAAAAGCACACCTAAAAGCCATAGGCTGGAAAAGCAAAAAACATTAGGAGTTTAGGTCAGACTACTATCTCTTTCCAAACCTTCTGATGAAACATTGCTTCTTATATTTATCTTCCTTGCTAGAAGTTCTCAAACATGTAGTCAAACTGAACAATTCACCATCTCACAGAATCACAGAATTGTTTACGTTGGAAAATACTTTTAGGATCATCAAGTCCAGCCATAAACCTTCTACAGCTCACCTCTACTATACTCATCTTCAAACAGATTCTAAACTTTTCTTCTTTGTGGTTGTTTTCCCTATACTGGGTACAAACATTTAAAGGAAAACAACCAAAAGAAAATCCTTTGTCAAACTGATTATAAGGACTTCTAGAACATACAAATTCAACCTAACACTGAAAACCACATGCAAACACATTAAGAGTTGCATCAGAAAATCTGAACAAGAAACTACAAGAAAAGTTTAGTTCAGATTGTTACTAAAAGTAAATTTGAAAACACTTATGCCAAGACAGCCTTAGAAAGAGGTAGAGCGGCTGTTTTAGAACAAATGTGTACTTAATTGGAAACAAAAATATCCAGTCCATTAGAAAGGTGACACCTCCATGCCATTGATAATCAGACTGTTACGAGAACATCAGTGGCAAGTCCTCCTGCACCCGGCTTATGCATTTTCAAATAACAGGAATTAACAGAAAGTCTTCCCAAAGATTCAAAGACAACTGACTTTAATATCTTATAATATAAAAATAATTGTATTTGTTACAATGCTATATGGGAATAAATGCTGTTTCCAACAGCATTACATCTTGATTTTTATACATAAATACTAGAATAAATATTCAATTGCCAAAGCTAGAAACAACCTATGAGGTGCTACAGGGCTTTTTAGTCAGGGAGCACAAGAAAAGCCTATGACTGAAAGCCAAAGCCAGACTGTACCAGAAGACAAACAGGGAGCACAGGCAGATGAAGCCAGAAATCAGACAGCGTAGGTGTGGCTGACATTAGTAGGGTCATTCTCCCTTTCCCCCACTTTCCTTGTCCTGTGAAAAGACTAGAATCTTAATTCGAGACGCTACAGTGGAGCAGTAAGGCACTCAAAGGCACATAGAAAGACAACTATTTTGGCCACATTGCTAGATTGAAAGAGAAAAGTCATGATAATCCACAGCTCTGAAGGAGAAACCAAAGCAGGATGAAAAGTCTCAGAGGCAGAAGTTTATAAAGGCCCAACACCCAGAAAACCTCTTCCCACCCCTCCCATTAATTCATATCACATAAATTTCTTTTAGCAGTAGTAGTGATTAAACATTCTTACAACTCACTTAAAAGAAGAAGAAAAAGATTATCTGCCTTCTTGTATAGAGGATGACAAAGTTCCTCTACCAAGAAAGAGCTTGATAAATTAAACCTCATCACAAACTATTTTCCAAATTACAACACCTCCACTTTTAACGAACCATTTAAACATATTACTTTTTGTTCTTAAAACAGTTATAATACTTCCATTACAATTACAAATCAAGACATAATATTTACAATGAGCCTTCTTACTTCTTGTTCTTCTCCCTCCATTAATTACAATTTTGGGTAGGTATCATTGTTCCTTAGAAGTTAAGAGCAAATTTTGCATACTTTGCTTACTATGAGAAATAATAACTTATGGTGATACATTATATTCATATAAATTTTGCTTTTATTTTCATGTAAATTTAAATTTTCACTGAAATAAAATATATCTCTGCAACAGCATGAGTGGAGACCTCCTACGGTCAGTGATGACTGATGAATGACAACTGTAACTGCAGATCAGTCATAAAGCTTGTTAGAAAATAGGACTAATAGACAAAAGCCTCTTACTGGCTGGCAAGAATAACAACACATTTATTACTAGAAACAGGATTAAATTTTTAACTTTGTGATATTATGAAATGTTGATAAGATCTCTCCTTAGACATTTACATATGGAAAAAAATGGAATGTGATTCAGATTTTATTATTAACATGCCAATCCTATTTTCTAGTTAGTCTCTTCAATATAGCTGCCCCTTCTTCAGTGATAGCTGCCAATAAATCAAACAGACTACTCTTTCAAACAGGTTTCAATATGCAAACTCATTTCAAATAGACACCCAGTTAGGGTAAATCACTTCTTCAACACAATGACAATTTATTCTTGACCAATCCACATATATTCACATGCAAACAGTCATCTTGGAATGCTGTTTAATTTCCTAATATCTTATATAGAAGGTCTTATAATCGGAATGCCTTTCTGTTTTGATGAAAAAATCTTTTTTGGTAGGTAGAAAAGTATTTTAATAGGACAGCGAAGGACTTAATGGAAAGAAGCAATGAAATAAATGGAAATGAAATCCCCAAAGAAAACGCTAACAAATGTTCTTCAGACATGCTAAGATAAATCACAAGCATATATATGTTGGAGTAGTTCTGATAGGGCACATTTTTTAATATTTTCATAGAATCATAGAATGGTTTGGGTTGGAAGGGACCTTGAAGATCATCTAGTTCCGACCCCCCTGCCAAGAGCAGGGACACCTCCCACTAGATCAGGTTGCTCAAGGCCTCACCCAACCTGGCCTTGAACACTTCCAGGGATGGGGCTTCCACAACTTCCCTGGGCAACCTGCCTCACTACCAGACCAGAATACCCAGAAGAATTAGGTAGAAGTGTTCATTAAGGCTATGCAGCAAAGTATAAACCCATTTCCCTAACTGAAATAAGGTCTGAATGAGTAAGCTCATAAGAGAAAGTTCTGACTTTGTGTTTAAGTATCCACAATAGTTATTATCTATCACAGTTGTAAACAGAATGCAACTTGCCATAGCACTGTAAGACACTTCCACAGTGAGCTTTTAATCTGGAGACAACTTTGGAGACACAGCATAGATAACTAGGAATAAACAGTTGAAAAGTAGTATCTCAATATTCTGAACAACTGGAAAAACCTGCACTAATATCAAGCAAACCAACTGAAAAAAGGCAGGGAAGTTACAGATACCTATCTGTACGTTATACTATTTAATATTTACATCGTAACATAGTCATACTCAACAACATTGTGTTTTTCTTACGTTTTCAGAAAAAAATATAAAATGTTAATGGGGGCTGTTGTAGTTTCCAATGTAATAGATATTCAACCCAGACAAAATGTCATATGAGCGCTCCCAAACCACTCACTGATATACGCAAAAACTTAACACATGAAATGTAACTATTGGCAAGCTGTCAAGGGAAAGTTTAAGTTTTCACAGTATTCTTATTCCTGGGTCTTACTTACATGTATATTGATTATTTATTTTACAGAAAGTACTGTATAATCCTTATTCTGACAACAAAAGCCACATTAGTCCACAACATCTGAGTGACTAAGAAACTAGTCCCAAAGATTATGTATCAGTCTGATATACTTACTGTTGCTGGGGAGGCCCGCGTTGTATGAGTCACAGAATGACCAGAATTTTCCATTGAATTGCCAATCAGATAGGTCCCTCCTGAGCTGCTAATGAGTTGTCCTCCTGTGACTCCCATCTGAATTCCTCCAGTGCCCACCATGCTATGAGATGAAACCACTGTTGTCACCTGTGCAGAACTTCCTTGAGTATCAAAATAATTTCCCCCAGTGTTTTGGCTGTACATCTGGGTTTCTGTGTAAGGATAAGTTGTTGATCGGCTTTAAGAAAAGAAAACAAAAAGAAAAGAAATTATCTGTATTGTTCATTTAGCTGAGGGAAACGCTATAAGTTTAGAAATGCATGTACAATAGCTATAACCATATTAAATAAGATTGGTGAACAAGCCCTGCCCACTCAGAGAATAACATTTAATCAACTCAAAACACTAAATAACTAATTCAGTGACAACGTCAAACCAAATATTGACCAAACCTTACAGAAACATTTGTTGATCTTACCTGAAGAGGAGGAAAGAAGTTAAGTATGGCAAAAACTGAGGAGACAGGTGGAAAGGGCTCATCCAATGATTAACATATTGAAAAGCAATTTATAAAGATCCTTCTGTTTTAACTTGTTGTAATTAAAAAATATAATTTTGACTTTTACTCAGATACTATATATTTTCCATACTGCGAATGTTGCCAAGTTGCAAATAAGTCATACAAATGTCAGCTGAGTGTGTTCAATGTTCCAAGTGTCCTATGTTACCTATTGTTTTTAAATGCACTAAAGCTCTTGGCTGAAGCTTGAAATTCTGAGTTCACTGCTCTTTTGGGAAATGCCATTATTTTTACAAGGTGAACTCAAAATTGGACATGAATGAACGTTATGATAAAAAACTGTATTCTAGGAATCAAAACAGAACTATAACTTGTAAGTAAGTCACAAAGATTAAAAAAGTTAAAGAAATGCAACAGTAACATTTTAAAAATCTCTTTCAACTGTGAAACATTCCTGCCTCGTTAACCAATTTACCCTAATGAACTATCCAGCTCCTGAAACCTTCTATCATATGTTTTACATTCTTAATCACTTATCATGAATCATTACTTTTCATAGGCTATAATCTATTTATAGTTTCTGAATGTGCATTTGTTCCCATGCACTAAATTTGATCTTCAAATCAATGTATTTCAAAATTGTAAGTAAATAGCAGTCATTACTTCAAAGGCCAGATTCCTCATTTTGGAAAAGTCTAATTGGAAATTTTATCTTATTTTGTGACTGATAAGCCTTGTGTCTTGGCAAGCATGATAACAGAAAGGTCAACTGTAAAATCCAGTCAGTTTACACAATCATTAATTTTCTTATTTAAGCCTAAAAATTTGTAATATTGCTTGTAATCAACAGGCAACACCATTTGAGATTCAAAGTTCTCTATTAACTTGGAGTTGCTTATGCTGAAATGCACTTAGTTGAAGTAAATAAATTTAAAAACTATTATGATTCAGAGAGAACAGAACAGCCCAGTCTCTCCATGAGTCTCCTATTTGTTTAGTGCAATCAAAATACAAAATCACGCAACACGATGCAACTAAACAAGCTAAACAAAAAAAATCAGATACTTTTGTCCAACAACACAAGAGGAAGAAGCAGCATCCTTGTTCTATGCAGTAAGCTGGTGAGTAATACACTTATCCATAAATCTGAAGTCAGGTTTTTTTTCCTTTATCTAGATAGGGATTAGTTACTTATCAACATATAATTTAGTGTTTACTATTATGCTTTTTTTTAATTGTAAAAAATTACACAAGATTAATTAATTAGTAAACACTGGACTTGGAGATAATGATTCCCTCTTCAGCTTCAGAAAACCATTACTTTTAAATAACTGAAGAACATATGGCATCTTACCAACAACCAAAGTAAAATCTTTTGTTGCATTAATTATAGCTCCCTTTCTCTTCAGAGACTTCAGAAACTCCAAAACTTCAGTTTTAAAATCTTAAATTTCTTATAAGCCTCATACTACATTATTTACTCTTATGCCTCTTAAGCTACTTAAACATTTTCCTTTTTACTTTGAGTATTTCAAAAGCCTCAAGATCAGCTGCAAGAAACTTTAAATTAATCTGGAAGAAATGCCTTGCAGTCTACTGAAAACAAAGCAAAATAATTCTCTTAGGGACTAATGCTCAAGCAGACAGTTAACCTATTAACATTTCTTTTAAAGAAGTTAAATTAGTTTATCTTTGCATTGTAATAACCTCTGTACACGTTTAAGCACTGTGCAAGTTCCAGTTAATCTGTTTTAGCATGCTAAAGTATCATTGTGATACCTTGTGGCACCACTGAAATACTGTTTATCTTCTGATAAGCAAGACAACCACTAGCAGAGTTGATGTTGCTTCTGTCTCAGAATCACACCTTATGGAACATGAACAGTGCTATGCAGCAGAGGACAATTTAGGAAAATGTCAGGGGAAATAGTTCATGCAACTGATCATCAAGGGACTGAACACTGTAATTTCTCCCAAAAGAGATCAGAAATACTTTGTGTCAGTATCAGAAGGAAAGGAACAAAAGGGCAAGGCCATTGCTGACAGTAAAAATAGATGTATCTAGAAGAAAAACACTGCCCAAAAGACACAAAGAAGGCAAATCTCATTTGCAGCAATGAAACTCAAGAGCCAGGTTTTTCAATCAATGCAAACCCTACAGAACACTCAAAATTTCACCAAAAATAAAAAAAAATCAAGTCACAGACTTGTTGCAGAAAAGGGAGAGAAGAGGAAATCACTTGTTTGCTGTATATCATGGATAGTCTCTGTACTCTGTATGAATCAAGCAATCACTGGAGAACATCAATGGGTCACACTCTAAGATAATTATACTCTTCCCTTTGTTCCAACAAACAGCAGGATCTTCCAGAATACCTGATTATCAGAGATGATTAAGCTAATATTTAGAAATAGAGAGCAACAGGGTAATTATAGGTGAGATAAACTCACTATTATTACATGCAATAACCTTCTGGAAATTAAAAATTCATCGGAATGAGATGATGTTTTAAAAAGCTGCGACTCAAAGTTTTTAAGGTCATTGCATATGATAATACGACCATTCCACAGAAAAGTGTAACAAAGGGAAGCTAAAATATTATCCTCTTTAGACACAGACAAGGGATAAATTGAAACAAGGAAGTGATCTCCTACTTCTCCATAGCACTTGTAGCACAAACACGCAATACTTAAATAATGACACGTACTATATAGTGACTTCTTTCCCATTGAAAAGGCTGTAAAAGCACTCCTAGCTCTTCTTTCCTTCCAAAGCTGCATGCAAAGATCCTTTAACGACTAATCTAGTGTAACTAAAGTCTTCTGGCTTTTTATGATAACACCTTGGTGATATATAGTGGATTGAGATGCAAGGTAGGCAACAGAATCTAGTAGTTCTTCCTATTTAAACACTTAGAATTCAGTGTTTACTATAACATGGAATTAGAAAGTTCATCAGAACTACTAACAAGTTTGAAGCCCAACTTAGTTTCCAGAAGGCTGTACAAACTAGATGATGTTTACCCTGAAAGAAAGTCACACAAAGTCAGATGCTGTGTGATTTCAGTTTAGATTAAGCAAGCCCAGAAAATGGATCCAATGTTGAGATCCCACATTAGAAATTAATAAGACCAGTATGAGTTGGGCTAGGATTGCAAGGTAAAACAGTTCAAGGCATCATCTATTATTGCTTTCATACATTTTATAGTTATTTGCAAATTGGTAAGCCCCAGCATACCACACAAATTAAGTGCAATGTTCTATGCCATATTACAGACACTCACATAATGTTAGTTTAATGAGTTTAACTTTTAAAGACACTTTTTTCTCTTCAAAGACATGGACAGACTGAAGAAAGGAGATAAATAAAAGCAATGGCTCGTGAAGACTAAACCTTGTTTTTTGCCATTGGTTTTCAGTGTGCACATGCACACATGGGACATCACTCATTCCCAGCTGCACCTATCATTTGGCTCTATGTAAATGTCAAGAATCTGATCTATTGACTACTATAAATCAGTGTTCCTGCCATCCGTTTTGTCTCAGTAATTTATGGCCCCAAATTTTCTTTGAGTAAGTAGCTGATGGGAGAGACTTATCTTTCCCATATCTATATTTTCCTAGAGAACACCATGTACAGACTTATCCCACTCTTCTTTGTGTCTTACAAATGTCTGCCTTGTTGAAAGATTTTTCCATCGCTCTGTGTTTTAGTAAAAAAAACCAGATTTATTTCCTTTTACAGGAACTGTGAAATGCAGTGTCTTGACATAAAAATTCTCAAATCAGATTAGAATACAGACAAGTTAACTCAAGTCCAGTTTGTGTTTGTTTTAAATTAGGTTTTACCTTGAAGATATATTCCAGTAACTTCTGTGTCTTGCAAAATAAGTAACTAAGTAATGAATTCTTATCACTAGCTGTAGGCACTGACTTGGAAAACTTATGTCTTGGGTCAAACACACATAAATCTATTATTTTTACTTTAAGATGTATACCTTTTATACTGTAACTTGAAATACCAGCATCTCTCCACAGTGGCTGTACAAGAACAGCATCTTAATTCAAACAAGAAAACTATTCAGTGTCAATTTTTAAATTTTTCTGTAATTCTAACTCAAACAAATAGGTAAAATAATAATTATTATCTTACTCATCAAGTAAGAAACCCAGAATCACTCTTGTGAGTTTTGGTATGGATTATCCACACAGCATAGCAGGCAGTCATCTAAGCAGATTTTCCTTGCCATCTCTGCATTTTAAGTTAATCTATTACAGTATTTAATCAAATAAGGTATTATTTCCTTTTATATAGATGTGATCATCACTAGATGAAAATAAATATTTCAAGATACACTTTTATATGCATAGTAGCTAATGCTCATGATGAATGCTATGGTACTGCAATATGGTAGAAAATCCGCATGCATTAAAGCCAAGAAAGTCTTTCATGCCAGAACAATATCCTCAAACTCCTTTAAGATTTTAGTATAATCCTAGATCCTAAAGGGATAGGAGCTTCATGGAAACTAAGGAGAACAGACTCATGTGTCTAATTCTGAGAGAAGGCCTTATTATAACAAATGCATTGCTGCAGCCTCTGGAGGTGGTGGATCATAAGTAATGGGGAGAGGGGAAGCTCCATATACCCTTAACACTGACACAACAAAACATGATACAGCAGCCAAATGACAATAGAGAGGAAACTGATTCAAGCCTTTTTAATAACAGATCAAATCCCAATTAAGCAATAACCTTCTTCCACAAACCCCTCCTCAGCTGAACTGGTGAAATAGATGGGAAAACTGATAAGTTATCACGTACAGTCACCAACTAACGTTTATCAAACGAAACTGCTAAAACCAAAGATCAACACCTGCACTAAGAAAGGGTAATTAATGCATCTATAACTAGAGCACAAAAGTCAAACTAAGCAATTCCTTCTGTAATAGTGAATAGCTGACTTGCTTTATGCATACACATTTTCTCTACAGGGACAACTTAAAATCTATCTGCCAGAAAATTTAGCTAAAATAGAGTTGCATTATTCCATATAAAGGAATTCTTACTTGTCACATTCAAAAATCAAAGTAATTATCTTACTGACAGGCATTCATTATCAATAAAAAAGAACCGCAATCTTCAACACTTGGTCCAAGATCTTTTTGCACATGGAAATGAAAAGTCTGTAAAACAGGGAACAAAGTAAACGAAAACAGAGGAGTAATCTTATAAAATTATATTCTCAGAACCCGTATGTTAGACACAAAAGGAAACCTTAGTTACAAAACTCTAAAATTTTGATGAAGTACTGCAGACCTATAGTCCAAGAAATATGGTATTGTCACTGCTAGGAACATGTCACAGGGTTTGTACAATCTGCAAGACCTCAAGACTTGGGCTTCTCAGGCTTTTTTTTTTTTTTGCTAGACTTGTTTGTGCTAGTCTAGAGCTTTGTTCTAGCCTAGCTGTAACAGCAGTTGTCAAACAATCAGATAAGTGTTACTTAATATGTTTCTGTTTTAGCTTAGCTTTCCACAGTTGTGTGGTATAAATGCTATTGTTAAAGTGCTGACACACTGCTCTAGCACACAGTAATATCAAATAGCTACTCAGTGTAGAATAAACAATCCATGACTGTTTTATAGATTAAAAATATAACAAACAGGATCATGAGGGTGGCATGACAGTACTCAAGAAGCATCCAGCAAATGTAGAAGACACAATATCCAGTAAATTCAGATGTAATCTGGAAATGGAAGCCAGTGAAGAACAAAGATGTAGACTGTGCTACAAAACTTTAAAAACAGCTGCAAGTGGACCTAGTGTGAGGAGAGAGCCTTCCACCATCCATCACACTTCTCCACACATAACACTTGTGATGGTGGTAACTTGCTGCAACCCTTTCTCAGACAGAAGCCATATTCTTTAGTGTACTGAGAGGTAGTAAAAGCGTACACATAATGCCAGAGAAAAGACAATGGCTACTAGGAGGCACTGGAAATAACAATTTTAACTGTATTGATAAGGCAGACTGTACGTGACATTGCAACAACAATGCATTATTGTTTCAGGATAAAGTCACATACTTGACAAGCAAAATTGTTATTAACCAGACACGAACATAAGTAACATAATTCAAATAGCCTCATATCTTGCAATGTACGCGACAAGTTTTAGGATACACTCCTTGTATTATCATTATGCCTCCAATTATGATAAAACAGTAAAGCACAGACAAAGCATGATATATAATGCATGGGAAGACCTGTGTTATAAACACAAAAGTTACCTGGCAGACTTCTTACCTTTAAAACCAAAAGAATCAGGTAACTCTTCCCTCCTATATACTCTAATTGTATTTTTTTGTTGCCATCATATATGGACTTAAACCAGTGTTAGTTTGCAAGTGCTTTAATTTTGAAATACAGAAGAATTCTTTCATCAGACATGCTGCTATATTTTTTTCCAGAGATGCCTGTGCACTGAATTAATGTCTTTACCCTAACTATGAGTTGCAGACTTTTTCTTCCATTGCTAGAGCAGTGCTGTCACCTGGTATAATATGGAAGCATCTTATATCTAATTCTGAGTTAGAATTAAGATTTTAATTTAGCATCGTAATAAAATAAATCAAACATAAAGTCATAGGAAGATAACTCAAGAGATGAAAAAGTGATTACTTCAGCCAATCGCATAATTTTCAAACCTAATCTTATCTTCTGAAAGAGAAACAGAAAATTTCTGGAGTAGGAGTAACTGGCTGAAACACACTTCTGTGAACCTGTCAGGATTCATATGGATCTTCTTTCACAGATTTCAGTACGATTAGAAAAACTGCAATCTGAATACCTGCCTAAGTGCTTTAGCATGGTAGAGGCTAGTCTTTCATTTTTTTTTGTCACGACAGAACTTGCAACAGTTTATGCTAGTTTTGTTTAGGGATATGATAAGCTTTTTGTTCACTTCAAAAAATTCTAAAATGTCAGTCCCACACTGACACAGCTCTGATCAAGCTAATCTAGTGGCAAAACAAGAAGAGACACAAATATAATTTTTTTTAAACCACTGAACTTAGGTAATGATAAAAACAGTAAATAGAATCACAGAATCATAGAATAGTTTGGATTGGAAGGGACCCTAAAGATCATCTAGTTCCAACACCCCTACCATGGTCAGGGACACCTCCTGTTACACCAGGCTGCCCAAGGCCCATACCACCACTGAGTGCTGCTGTTCAGGAAATACTAAAACTTCAGTAAGAATTAGAATCAAAAGCAGCCAAGTGGTATGCTATATCTGATAGCCCTAACACATTCTTTTTGAGCCACGTGGCAGTAGAGAGCAGGCCGCAGTTTGCTTTCAGATAAGACAGTATGTGAAAATGAATTAAGCAAAATATGCTAGTAGATGTGACCAAAGACTGCTATCAATGTTAACATCAGAAGTCTTGATCCAAGTAATATTGCTCTTTTGATTCAGTTTTGGATTACTATCAACAAACAAGTAGATGTAGACAATAAAGAAGTTTTCTAAATCATTTCTTCCTAAAGCCAGTAACACAGCAAAAAAGGTAAAAGGTAGGTAAATGAAAACAAGAGGTAGAGAAGCTCCTTCCCAAGCAGCACAATGTTTGATCTAACTTCAAAGGTGGTGCTGCTCCACATCAGGGATTAGACTAGGTACCCTCCAGAGGTCCCACCAAACCTAGACTATTCCTTCTATGTTTCTCACCTTATGTACTGGCGAAGGGAACTTCATAGTGGAAAAGCATATTCGGGGAAGCAGTAAATGCACAATACATGCAGAAAAGAGGGTAAAGAGGCAGTAAAAAAACCCAGTGTTATTATCCTTCCTCTGCCTTTCCTGACCGATTTGGAAAAAAAATACTTATTTTATTAAACACAGGTATAATATTACAATACTACTTTGATAAAATGATAACTGCAGTTGCTGCACCTTCCTATGCGTTTGTTACTAGAATTGCAGTCAGCAAGACTGAAGGCTCTGACTTCTTTCCTGAGAAGTGACACAGTACATCCTATGGAGAGAACGTACCCATAAGCAGACATGTACTTTTTCAAAAAACACTAAGCTGTGTATATAATTTCATGTAAGTCCAACTAAAACATTCACAAGAATTCTTTTTACACAAAAATTCTTCCTTACTAAAAACAAACAGTGTGAATTAAGCTTTTCAGCCAAAAAACCTATTCTGACAATAACTAAGCTTTGATTGTATTGTTTTTCTTTCCATATTAAAATACACTAGTTGGTGAAATGCAACTGAAAAAATATAACTTTGCATTTTGATAAACATTCAAATTCCCATTATCTGGCAACTTACATAGCTCCATTAGTGTAGACTGTGTCACTTCCCTCCACATACTGAACTTGTGCTGGGTAGACATGCTGTACCTGTTGCACAGTCTGCACTTGTTGTACCTGAAAACAAGAACACCAGAGATCTGAGATATTGTAAAGAAGAATCAATGCTTCAGTGCACCTAATGACTTTTAAATAATATGGGATACCATATTACTAAAAGTATGCCATAGCAATAGCAAACAAAGTTACTGTTATTGCACAATATTTGTGCTGAAAGTCTCGTATATTGAGCCCTAACATTGAAGATGCATGCTCATGAAGCATAGATACCATTGAAGATGGAACTAACTAAAAATCAATAAATAAAGTGCATAAAAGCATACTGAAATGCAGAAATTACATTGAAACGCAAAACCAAAACTGAAAAGATAATTTTGATTTCCAAGAAAAAAGTACGTATGTTCAAAGTACTACTAAGCAAAGTGAACAATCAGGAAAAATATATAAAGATTTTTAAACTTCTTTTAGAAAATAACATATAATTATCTACAGTGCTTATGCAAACAGCTTGGATATGCATAATTTTCTGTTCTCAGACATAAAAATAATTTTTGTACTTTCATTCGTCTGTATTACTTTTGGCAAGTAACATATAAATAGCACATGCTGTAATATTTTAAGTACATTCATATTTATATAATGGCTGATGTCAATTCATGATTATGTTTTTCATATGCTAAGCATGATTTTGCATTAAGAACAATTTTGATTAGCAGAAGTCTGCAGTGTCAGTTAATCATACAACACGTAGTGAACACAATGTTCATCACTTACAGTGAATATGAAGGAATGCTTTGCTCACCTTCTGATACATTGATATAACTCTACAAAATAGATTATATTACCATTTTTAGTTTTATTTCTCCAATCCTTCCACTCTGCATGGCATTAACTAAAAAGTGAGGTTAATTCTGAATCCTTAGAAGCTTCCTACAACATGCTAAAGAGTGCTTGCTGAAAAAACAATGATACAGTAGTGAAAAATGCCTTCTACTCTTTGGCTGTGCTGACCCCTTATCCCTTCTGGAACATTATGCTGATTCCTACAGTCACTGTTAAGAGTCAAGTGGAAAAATATAATGTAATATCCCCACAGGGAAAAATAGTCCAAAATTATGATGGAGCATTCAGTGAAAGGGAATACTCAGAAGCAGCAGTACTAATGGAGATGTATGTAATGTTGATAAGGGACAGTTCTACATGCTCAGACACTGCAATAAAATAATTAGTTTCCTGTTCTCATTAAGTTATAATAAAGCAGGAAAAAAACAAGCTACTCCTAGGCTTCTGTGTTTTGACATGAGTATCATATTAATAAAGGACAACTGGAATAATTTTAGAAAAGATATAGAAAATTCATGACAAAGATTAATGCATTACTTATGTGTGAAAATAAGGAGCCGATTCTATCCTTCAGGTTTTCAGAAGGGGAGAAATTTCACACAAGTAAAAACAGCAAAGCCCTGCTCATTCTTCATTTGTTTGTGACAAAAATAGAACAGAAACACATAGAAGATCCTGCAAACAGCTTGCCTTTCTCTGGCTATATTTGCTGATAAAAGCAGGGCAAGAAAGTTCGCTTAGCAGCCTTGCACAAAATCAAGTTCTTCACTGCACTGTGAATAACAATCCTTACTGATTTTTCTTTTTTTCAATCTTCCCAAAGCTAACAGCCACCTACCTGTTGCTGAACTGGCACTTGCTGTACTACCTGTGTTGGCACTGCTGCCTGGCCAGCCACAGACGTCTGTAAAGTCACAGTTGAACCTGTATCCGACCCAGTCTCTGGTGTCTGCATCGTGATCTCTGAATAAAATTAAGAAGTAAAATTAAAAGGTTAGTGCGTTATTTTTTTCATTTTGTCACTTACATTACCACATTAATTTGTCGCTTATCTGTACTTGGATCTTAAAATTAGCTAATACCAATCTTGCTATTAGCCAAAAGCTTTTTCCCCCTCCTAGCACAGAAGTTAGTACAGACAGAGTTTTATCTTATTTTTATCTTATATTCAAAGTATCTTTTATTTACACGTGCTGAAACATATGTCACTTCTCTGAGTCTTGTCAATTTAGGGGTGGCTCAGAAAACTGAGCAGTAAATCTTCTCTCAGCTTGTAAATAACTAGCCATCACTCAGAAAAACTTGGTTTTTCTTCTGGCTTACTGAATTACACTAAGAACTCTATACATTCAAATTCTAAGTTAAACTTCTGGCAGGCCACAGAATGAACAGCTGTAATCTTAAAAGCATTTCATGAGTCACAGTGGAAATGCAACTCAAATAGCCTTCTTCCATAGAAAGCACTGATGCAACCATCGTAGTTAAAACCTGAGAGGACATTTCTGACACCAAAACCAGATGTGGTAGAAAAGTGCCTAAGATTGTGACCCTGGCATTTTAAGGGCATGCTGGAAATTTGAATAGAATACAAAAATAGTCCAAGAATCAAGGAAAATGTCTTACAAAGAAAACATCAGAAAGACAATCAAGCATAACTTTGGCCTTCATAGGAAATATATATGGGGAACTACAGGATTTCTCAATTTTGAAGAGCAGAAATGGCAGTAAAATTGACTGGGTGACAAATAAATATTAATTCAAAACCAGGAATTAGATTTCCTTTCTTAAAAAATTATTTTAAGCAGTAGATGATTAACCAATGAAAGTAATGAGACGAGGCAGGTTCTTCTTCATGTTGTACCTTCAAAACAGAAGACTGTATGCTTCTGTGAAGAACTAAAGCAAACAAATTACTAGCCAGTTTACCAAATGTTCAGTGATCTGAAAATTTTACTGTCCTTAATCTCTATTAATCTACACTAGCTACAGAATATTTCAGCAACTGGAGCACCAATGTCTCTAAAAGTTAGTAGTATTATCACGGATAATAGAAAAGTTTATATGAAAAAAACTTTACTAAAACTTAGCATGCCTAATTAGGGTGATTTTTCAGTGTAACTGCACAGACCGCTGACAAGGAAGAAACCAGACTTTTATCCCCAACACCAACAAACAAATAAGATGCCCCTCCTCCACCAAAGAAACCCCAATATTTTGAGAAAAAAACATAATAAAAATGTGTCTATTCAGGGGCATGGCATACCAATATATAGTAGGAGGAATCCATTCCTGTACCAAAAAAACCTCAGAACCTCTCAGAAAATTGCTTGACCGCTGAAGAAGCTGCAACCACAGACCTCCCTTTCAAGGCTGAGTTCTACAGCAATTTAAGCTGATTTAAAGCTGGGTTTCTGCAGTCCCTCACTCCAACAACCTTTAATTCATTTTCCATTCAAATACAGCCAGTGTAAAGCAAGAAATGCCTACATTAATTTAGTATGGGGGTATGGGATAGGGGCAAGACCTTGCCAACTGAGACGATCATGGGTTTAAACTACAAGAAACCATGCCTATGGCATCTGACAGATTTAACTGCTTCTGAAATATTCAGAAAGACTGAGAAATTTTTGATAAAACCTATTTGAGATTAATCAATAGAACCTCAGAGCTATGATGGTTGAACCCTCCACCTCTTTCCAGCATGCCTGACAAAATCAGGATACAAAATGAAAAGAAAAAAGGAATAGAACTACACAGATTACTGCGGAAATGTTAAAAAATCCCAACAATGAAAACGTATGTCCATAAGATAAATATGAATGAGAAAGTCACTATGCTACTAGAAAACTACAACCTAGTTGCCATTTCTGAAACTTGGTGGGACAAATTCCATGACTGGATTACAGGCTGTTCAGACAGGACAGGAGAGGAAGAAGGGGCAGAGGTCTTGTTCTCAGTGCTAAGAAATGGATAGAGTGTTAAGAGCTGTCTCTGAAATTCAAACAGCCACAAGCAGGTTGAAAGCTTATGCGTAAGAATCAGAGATTAAGGGAACAAACTGAACCTTGTGGTCAGTGGTTACTACAGAGCACCTAATCAAGGGGAGTATATTGACAAATTGTTCTTACCCCAGCTACAAGAGGCATGACGCTTGCAGACTCTTATCTTGCTAGGCTGAAAAAAACCTGACAAGTGCTGAAAAGTAGCACGGTGAGCTGTAGGCAATCCAGGAGACTCCTGGAGTGCATTGGGGGTAACTTCTTAAGCCTGGTAATAGACAACCCTGCCAGAGGGGATGCAATATTGGACCTTACGGTCACCAACACAAGTGAGCTAAATGGTGACATCAAGTTCGGAAGCAGCCTGGACTGCAGTGATCATGGATTGGTGGAGTTGACAGTCCTAGCAAAGAATAAAGTCAGGACCTTGAATTTTAGGGAGGCAAAATTCCAGCTGTTCAAGGAGCTAGTCAAAAGGACCCCTGGGAAACTGCCCTCAAGGACAAGAGAGCAGAACACAGCTGGCAGATCTTTAAGAATGCTTTCCATAATGTGCAAGAGTGCTCAGTCTCCAGGTGTAAGAAATCAGGAAAGGAAGACAAAAATACCAGCAAGCTGGCATAACAGTGGAAATCAAAACCTAAACAGCAAGTAACTTCCTAAACCACCTCTCTGCTATGAAAGCACTTCCGCTCAGCTTCTGAGCACAATTAAATGAGTCAATTTAAGCGACCAATTCCAATAAATGACCATTTAAGATACTGCAGCCCCAATGGAAAGCAAAAATCAACAGTTGAAAATAATCAAAAAGGCATTATTTTGTACCAGTTCCTAGCTTTACTTTACTACATACTGGTTTTGTGGTTACAGGGTACACGTACATCAATCACTGGAAGGAAGGAGCAATGCTACTACCTACAGTCAAATACAGTTTTGAGTGGTCAAAGACAGTTCTGTATTGCCATACAGATATTAGTTACTACATCACATCCCAGGCAGTACTTCTGCATTACAGCTGCAATTCAAAATGCTCCAGAAACCAGAGCCAGGTATTCTCATCTAAGTAAGGAGAATAACATATTAATTTCCTTGCGGCAATTATCATGGATTGTGTCTGGCTGACATTAGCATTAGTTCTTCAGGAAAAGGGGGCAGCTTCATTACAAAAACAGAGAATACTGTGGTTGTAAACCAGCTGTCAGTCACTGTAGAGAAGCTCTGAAATGGGCAGACTGCAAGTGCTAGCGACAGCTGACAATCTGCTGTTAGGCACTGAATGATGCTTAATGGGGATAACCAAGAATGGGTATACTCTGCCCAGTCCTGGAAGTGATGATTTCCAGAGACATAATGAAACACACGAGAGAGAATCCAGAGTTGGGTAGGAAAGAATCCTCAGAGAGAAGTAGGAAGACCTCAAAGGATCTCACAGCGCAGCCTAGGACTTCCCACCATATAGCTGGCACTGCTACATTGACCAAGGAAACTTGAGGCTATGTAATCCCATCCACAGGACAGGGAAGCCATGTAATTTGAAAACTGCTCATATAGTTTTGATTGAAGTGCTATGGTGATTGACTCCATTTTATCTTAACACTGTCAATTTGGTGTCAGCCCTAAATTTAAGCATGCAATCTGATGTGCTGCTCCACTTCAGAACTGCAATATGCTTTTACTAATAATCTGGTAGGCAAGTTAACTAGTTGCTCTGTAGACTAACTTATCAGTAGGTAAACTAGGACTGCTAAGGCATGGTTGTGGAAGACAAACTTTGCCATCTGTTTCGTCTAAGGAGAAATAAACCTAATGACTTAATATTATTTTATGCAAAAGTGTTTAGCTTGCTTCCATTATTCTTCTCTAAGTTTCCACTCTAAATGCAATTATTTACTATAGCTCACTACACAGTACAGATTTTTCCTGGTATGTGCCATACAATATGTTTGGCAGGCAGCCTTTATCATCTTCCTATTCACTGGAAGTTTTTCTAGCATCACATTAGTGAGGCTGTAATAATTCTTTTACATTGCATCAATATTGAGCAGTCATATGAACATATTTTTATAATCTAAATGATATTGATACTGCATATAAGCAAAGGGAACCGCACATTACTGAAGAAAATACATCAGCCTTGCCTAATGGGAGTGTCAGGTGTATCACAAGCCACAGATGAGTGTTTGACAATGACCCTTTTTAATCTGGCTAATTAAGCCAGATACTCCAGCTTGTTAATGGTTTTGCTTTGTATATCCAGTGCTTGTTCCATCATGTCAATGTAAGCTAAAGAGGCCACACTGAGAGAAGGTTAATTAACCCCTCCAAGTGGGCAAAGGGTATTGCCCAAGCCCAGGTGCTGAATGTGACAAGATTAGTATTTCTTTAGTTTAATAACAATTCAGGCAAAGACGCTATGCTGAAAATTACTCCCTTCCTGTACATTTTGTGCAATTTCATGGTGTCTGTTAAGTCCCCTAAAGATTTTCTAATACACTCAAATTCTCTGTAGGAATCCTTCTATTTTCTAGACTTGACATATCAAGACTGAAAGGTTAAAGAGTCTAACTTGATCAATTTCTTACTAAATGAGATTGTTAATATGTGTCATATTCATGATTACTGTTTATTTTGTTCCTAGATTACTTCATGCTGAACTAATTTACTTTATTTAAGCTACCAGAGTTTACGAAGTTTTGTTCAGCTACATATGCTTTATTGTCTAGATCAAATAATGTAGCAGGCTTTAATTCAGTGCAGAAAATGAAAGCCTGTAATTTACTTTCAAGTGCAGTATGAAGGTTTTTTCCTCCTCTATAGGGCTAAATAAAACATCACAGAAGGTAAAGTGAACTAGATCTCTTAATCACATGCAGTAATGGCAGGCTTTTAATGGTCAGAATAAAAGGCTAATCTTAAGATCTAACCTGTTCATAATGAAGAATTACCAATATTCTCATTAAGAATTCCCAGCAACATAATGTGTTTCACAATAAAAGAAGATTTCTAGGAACATCAAGTTTCAACAAGTAATGCAGAATGCTTGGTTGGCTCCTGGACAATACTATAAATGGAATCAATAATACACTAGAGTTTTAGATAAGTGTTCCTTTTCAATTTTTGTGTAAACAAAAATTTGATGAATAAATGCCTTCAAACAAGGGATGTTATGAACTTCATGTGTTAGCAGTAAAGCAGGAGACAGTTTATACATGCTATTCATTGGTTTAAAAAACTAATATTATAAATAAATTTTAGGTACCAAAGTATTTTCGTATTAGAAAACCAGTTTCTTACTAAACACTATTTGATTATTTGTACTCTCCCAAGGTTTTAGGGATACCTTGGTAGGCAGCTGGACTCTGCTGACATAAGGACGCATTATAAATGTTTCAGTTTGCAACATGAATTTCATTACTCTTTCTTCAGCTTTTTACAGATTTATGGGAGGAATAATAGTTAACTGAATGGCATAGAATGAAGTATGTAAGCTAATTCTCTGGATACACTTATAGTTTCCAGCAGCAAAACCCTACAACAGCAAAGTAACAGAAGGGGTTAGGTACTGAGACAAGACACTGGAAGGAACCAATGCAAGTGGTAACTCTTGGTAACTCATATTAGAATCCTAATCCATAGGACACTTAGTTGCAATACCTAATGTTATGTACTACAGTAACTAGATAACTATGTTATGGCACCCTATGAATGCAACACCTTCAAAGTAAGTAAAATTCTATATTCTGGTTTTGCCATCTTTACTGGAAGAACTGCATTACAATACAAAGAAAATTTCCAATTCTTTAAAAAAAACCCCAGTGTTTCAGTAGTTAGTAGCAATCAACAAAACAAAGTCTATGCTAGAAAATTTTACTAATATGCCATGTTATGTTAGTGTTTAAAGAAAAAGGTATCACATCTTCTGACAGTATTGTATAAGCTTTTAGTCACTTACTTTCCACTGATCCTATTTCTTCCACATGACACTCTTTTCCTGACTTACCAAGATATAGAATACTTCTGAGATTTCAGAGTCTTAACTGAAAATACCGTTGACTGGAAGTCATTTAGAGAAGAGTGTTCTAAATGTATCAGGGCTAGGGTCAGGAAAACACATCATAAAAAAGACAAAGAACTATGCAAAATCCATTCAGCTACTGAATACAGAAATTACAGTTGTGAAAAGGAAGACTTCAACAAGAATGCAATAACACTGATATCAGTAAATAAAAATACTGGCTTAAAACAAATAAGCAAGCTAAAGCAAATCCTTTCCCTATTGAACTGGTACACACGCAAATAGGCTTACAAGTGGGATATCTCCAGGCTTACTGCAGGGATAACTATATGTAATCTGCTTAAACAATGAATGGAGAAGATAAAATCTCAACAGTTTCTCCCATTCCTATCTTCCTCAGACTTCAACATCATTTTGCAGGAGAAGGATGAATGTCATGCAGGTCAGCAGATTAATTAGTGATTACTTTACCACGCTAAAGATAGAGGGATTGGATATGTCTTTCACTGGAGCTTTTCTTCACTGTAGTGTGAAGGCCTATTTGTGAAACATATCCTTTTATTCTTACTCATTTTTCTTTAAAGCAGAAAAATGAGAAATTCTTGTTTGCCTTACACCCAAACACCTAAAAAGATTGTTTGAACTGGAATACCAAGTACAATACTTTATCATATTTGCTTGCTTGGTATAGTCTGCAACTATTTGAAGGCAACAGAAGACTAGAAAGTAGTCTGCAAATAGGAAACAACCCTCTGAAGAAACCAGACTAGATCAACACCCATGAGCCTGCCTTTGGACCATATAGGTCTTGGCCCACAGAGTACTGCTAAAATGCTAGTGGCATCCAGCAGAGCCTAGGAAAGAGGACAAAATGCCTAATTTTACTCCAGCTTACTATGCCAGAGAGCTCACAAGCTCTTGACCTCAGAGAGTAAGAACCATCAAAGACCCTAGCCACCAAAGCCAGCAATAACCATCAGATTTACAGTAGTGCAAACCTATGGCTTAACTAATATATTTGACTAATGCTTGATTCTAAACTGTTACTAGACTAATTGGCTAGTAGTTGAGCATGAATAAATGCTTGCCTGAAGTCTGGAGATTTGTCTGGTGTCTCTCAGAATAGTGCCATTACAGCAGTCCACAGCTACCCAATAACAATATTTGCACCAATTTACACTACAACTACACCTGGAAATCTGTTTGGCATGGTGCCAACACTGCAAAATGGGGAGGAAAGCACTGGAAAAGCAAGATAATTCTGAATTGTAATACAACTAAAACAGACTTAAAATGTCAACAGGCAGAGAGTGTGGAATGGGACAAGGACACATAGTGAGTTCTGTCCAGATGGAACTGCATCATGTTCATCTACATCTTCCATTCTGCACCTGGTAGCTGTCTAGTCAAACAAGCCTTGCTTATCTTTATATTTTCCTCCTAAATACCCTTATATCCTAACTTACCATTGCTTATGCTTCTGCTGAAAGAGCATTTGGGGGGGAAAAAGAAGGTTAAATTTATGTAATCCTTAAAATTAAAAATTATTCCAAAGGGCAGAAGTGCACTCTGCTCAGAAGCACTGACAAAAAAAGAATAAAAAGCACCAGAAATAAGGCAGAAATTATACTGGATGAGTACAGAATGCGACAAAATTTACTGAGTTGAAATAATTTCAATGTAAAGGTTCTTTGGTCACCATATTAAGACTAGAAATCTGGAATGCTCTGGTTAAGGGCATGTGAACTACTCCTTGGCACCAGAGTAATTAACTCAGCCTTAGAGATTCTGTTAGCCCTGAACACTGGCATAGCTTGCTCAGCTCTGTCTGGGCTCTATTATGTAGATTTATCCTCTGAATTACCATTACTGAAAAGCATTTTCTGAACTACATCAAGGAAATTAAGAAAACTTTCTGGTATGACAAGACGACCAAATAATTCACGCAGTCTGGAACCCGAAATTATGGAACTTATAATGGAAGTATTTTTAAACATTAACATTTTGAATAAGATAGGTCCTAAACCAACCACAAATCCATGGCTTAAGACTTCGGAGAACAGGATGCTTGTACATTTTTAAGCCATAATCTGGTATAATTTATGTATCAACAGACAGTGTTCCTCTCTCTTTTTAAGACTATCTATGATTGTCCCTGGCTTGACAACATTTGCTTTGGTAGAATATTTGTCCCTGGCTTGAGAGCATTTACTATAGTAGAACATTTGTCTCAAGATACTTTGAAAGCTTTATTTTATATTGCAAAGAGAATTTGCAAGGATTGGACTGTTTAATGGATTGATAATTGAGTAGCTATTAATTTATCTCTGTGAAATTTACAAGGTACAAAACTCAACACATTATGTGCTGTCTATTCTAATGAAAATCACAGAAAAGAAGATTCTCTCATGCTATATTTGTGCTGGCAGCTGTAATCATTCTTGACATTAACTTGCTTCACTGAAACACGTACACATTAAAGTCTTTGTAAGCTCCCTAAACAACCTCATTGAAAAACAGTATTAAGTCCAGACATGTTAAAAACCACTAAGTAATCAGACACAACTGGTACTCTGTAGAGAAAATGGAAAGTTAAAAGACAGATATATTCTTGCATTATTATCAATTTTGATCGCATTTGAAAGGTTGTAGCCAGCAAGTGCCTGCTTCACACTTGATACCACACGTGGAATGCTCTGTCCAGTAACACCAACCTAACAAAAAACATGGGCAATTAATCCAGCTGAGGGTCACCAAGATGGTCAGGGGCCAAGAATACTTGATGTGGTAGAAAAGGCTGACCAAACTGTACTTACAGCAGTAAGATTATTTTCTTGTTACCAGAGTTCACCTGAGGTAGACTGCCCACACACTCAGTCTTAAAACGTACCAATTTCCAGATTACATATATTCTAAATGCTAAAGACAATCCTTATGTAGCACAATGACTCTAATTCTCAAACACATGAGTAAATCAGTAGTTTTGCTAAGACAACCTAGACCCTGATTGAAAAAGGTAGACACTTAAGCAGAGTAGCTATATTTCTTCATCCAATCTAGAAAATGCTAGCAACATTCTTTCCATAACTTGTTTATCTCTTCTTAACTGATCTAACATCCTGGGAAAAAAACAAGTAAATCAGTAGTTACTGAATAATACATTAATATATATTCAGGTTAATTAGCCATCTTGATACTTAGCCATTGTTATTTTCTAGGCATCAAAAGAGTGGAGATTTTATCAATCTTGCATATTTTAGTTTCTTACGGATAGCTTCACTTACATTTAAGAAGTCTATATATGGAAAGTGAAAATACATACTGGCTGCAGCAGCCGACAAGATTGCTTAAGGAGAAAATGCACTCAAAATCAAAGAGAAGTTACTGACAGTTTGGTTCCAGATTCTACTGGGCTTTAAGAGTGACAGTTTGTCTGCATCTGATGTACTGTGGTTATATACAAAGGAATAGCAGGAAATAAAAATTAGGCAAGTACACTGGAAGGTTAAGTTGTAAACACTACACATAAGAAAAAAAAAATCTAAGTTTTTAAGGTAGGAAAATTTCCAATTAAAAGTCAGTTTGGACCTGGACATCATCTTCACAAATAAAATGTGAGAAGAGAGCTCTTAGATAAAAACAGGAAGATGCCTCAAATTTCTCCACCATTTGACAGGTGGAAAAAAACCAGCTAGTTCAAAACCAGTTGATAAGGTATAAGAAATAACTTAGCATACTCCCTGGCACCACAAAGGCTCATGCACTTGGTATGTCTCTTGACAGGACATGGCATCAGGAGCTGAGGAAGCTCTGCAGGACAGCGACTCTGACGCCACGGCTGGCACAAAACAGCTGCAGCAGGCAGGACAGTTGGAGGAAGGGGAAAAAGTCCAGTGCGCCATCTGCCTGGACACGATAGATAACAAAGCCTACATCGAACTCTGCTTCCACGCCTTCTGCTATGATTGCATTCTGCAATGGGCTGCCGAAAGAGCTGAGTGCCCAGTCTGCAGGCTGCCTTTCAGCCTCATCCTGCACACAGTGAGGGCAGACAATGACTACAAGGTTTATGTGGTCAGATCGTCCAACCGCCATCCAGCTGTAGCAAGGCAGAGGGTAAGGAGCAGATCCCTGCAACATCACTACCAACTGCGCTCAAGGCCCAACAACAACAATGACGATGAGCCCACTGGGAGGAGAAGGATCCGTGCTCAGAGGGACTGAGCAGTGGTGGGGAACACAGCTCCAAGGATCCCCACACTGCCACTCAGCAGGATGCAGGGGAGCACCCTGCCAGTCTGGCAAACGTCCTTGTTCACTAAACTGGTTGTGGACGGAGTTCTTATTTTATCTCTGTCCAGGTTTCAGCTGGGATAGAGTAAGTTTTCCTCTCAGAAGTTACATTTCTACATAGCTGCAGCATTTCAGATTCTGTAAGAACAAAGTTGAGAAGACATTCTGGTTTAGTTTTGTTATCAGCCATGGAATATGATCCCCATGGAACCCAAGAACTCTTGCAGTTTCAAATTCTGCAGGTGTATAATGCCGGGAGGAGCCAGTTCCACACAGCTGACCCAAACTATTCATAGAGGAAGTACGCCATACCATCAACTCCACACTGCCTATATAAACAAGAGGCTTTCTTGGGACAGTCCTTCTCCTTGATGCCTGCCATTCCTCCAGGACCTGTTTGCTGTGCTGCTTCATGTCCAGCCACTACTCTGAATCCAGTTCTGGTTTTCACGACCTCTCATCAAAGGCTGTGACAGCTTCAGGGAATTCTGTGCAGCATTCCATAACCGGGCTGAGTATTTGTTTTGTGTATCACATAAATAAAAGCTGTCATTTACTATGCAAAGAGAGACAGAATGAGTCACAGAAAGCAGCATCAACATGTAATAGTCCTTACACTTGTAACACAGCAACTTGCTGAGGTCTAGCACGCTCTGGAAACCCCATACACTACTGCTTGGTTTTGACTACTCAGAATGGGAAGTTTACAATAAAGCAGATATGTAAACCAGGCTTACAAATATCAATGGATGAATGGCTGGAAAGCTGCCCAGCAGAAAAGGACCTCAGGGTGTTGGTCCACAGCTGGCTGAATATGAGCCAGCAGTGTGTGCAAGTAGCCAAAAAGGCAAAGAGCATCCTGCCTTGTATAAAAACGGTGTGGTCAGCAGGATGACAGGTGCGATCATTACCTGTACTCAGCACTGGTGAGGCTGCACTTCAAACACTGAGTTCCATTTTGGGCCCCTCTGTACAAGAAAGGCACGGAGGTGCTGGAGCACATACAGAGAAGAGCAACAAAGCTGGTAAAGGGCCTGGAGAACAAATCTTCTGAAGAACAGCTGATGGAACTGGGGTTGTTTAGTCTGGAGAAAAGGAGCCTGAAGGGAGACCTTATTGCTCTCTACAACTACTCGAAAGGAGGATGTACCAAGGTGGGTGTTGGCTTCACCTCCCAGGTAATTAAATGGTAGAACAACAGGAAATGGTCTAAAGATGCATCAGAGGAGGTTTAGATTGGATATTAGGAAGAATTTCTTCACTGTAAGAGTTGTCAAGTATTGGAATAGGCTTCCCCAGGGAAGTGGTTGAGTCACCATCCCTGGAAGTATTTAGATAATGTGTAAAAACATGCTTCGGAACATGGTTTAGTGGCGAACTTGGCAATGCAGGTTTACCACTGGACTTTCTGATCTTATAGGCCTTTTCCAACCTCAATGATTCTCTGGTATGTCCATTTTATCCATGAAATAAGTTATTACAATGACCCATGGAAGATGGGCTTAGAATGACAGCGTCCAATGAATTACCTTTCTATCAATAAACATCCCACAACTTCACCCTGCCTCCTGCAAACAGTGGCCACGTAAGCAGGAAAGGCAAGACAACAAGCTGTCCTTCAAGAGGCCAGTGAAGTGCTGTTGCACAACTTCAGAGTATTGTCCACAAAGAATAAGCATGATTGCTCACTCCATTCAGTGTTTTGAAATCTCAGGAAAAGAAAAAGATGCAGCCAGATTGAAGAGTTGTACATGATGGGTATTAGAATAGCACTCAGCCTGGAAAGGAGGCCCCGCTCCTCAGCAGCCCCCTTCATCACTTGGTCTGAACTCTCATGCCCTCTATCCATGTCATTGGCTTGCTCCACCCATCCCCTCCTTTTTGGCCCCTGTGAGCTACCATTTGTCATCATTTTGTCCCTGCAAGTAAACAAAGCACTTTGGCACCAGCTGAGGTAGCTGCCCCCATCAGTTTGCCCAAAGTCCCCTTGAGCCTGAAAATACCTAAATATTGGCACATATTTACTAATGCCCTGTCTGTGGTAAATGTCCCACCTTCTGTTACAAGTAATGCAGCAAATCAGGATTTGTTGGAACAGTAAGAGGTGAATGACAACTGAGAAGCATCACACACACCATGTCAGAAAACTACCTAGAAAGCCCAGTGCCACACCCTGTAGCATTCAGCATAACAAGTAAATCATCATAAAAATTTCCACCTTTGTTGTCCATTTGAAAAAAATAATAATTGGGGGAATAGTAGAACATCGCATACACACACAAACTTCCAGTTGGGTTCTAAGTTTTCTTCACACAATGCATTTTATGAATAGCATTCTAAGAGATAAAGGGAAGGATTTTTCATACATTTTAAGCTGTTTTCTTTAAGACAGAATCACAGGCCAGGCCAACAGCTGGAGATTTCATGGCTGAAGCTTAATTATGGGGGTTAGTAAGATAGTTCATACAATCCATCAGCAGTGCGAGAGCTATTAACAGGATTTCTGCAAAGAATACTGCCATGCATTACATGTCTTACTTTGCTATTTCAAAGGTGCTGTCTTCACTGATGTTATTCTTTCTATGCAGGTGGTGTATTTTTGTCCACCTCAGCTCCCACTTGCCAAAGGGCTCCAGGGTCCTCACTAACTCTGTGGTGGGGTTAGAGACATTTTGTGTGAAAATCCTAGTGCTGGCATTACAGGCCAGCATAAAGTAGAAACTGTCACTTACTATCCTTTTACCACCACCTGCACTCCTAGTTGCTACATATCCTGGACTTGGGACTGCTGTTCTCTTATTGTCACTTTCACAGCAACGATTTTGTCAGTTTGTAGATTCTGACCTCACCGGGATTCACTTTTTTGAATTCTTCAGAGTAAAATGTCCCCTCCATTGCTTCATGACTATGGTCTATTAAATTGCACAGGTGGGTACCTGCTCCCTTCCCACAGTTTCAGCTATTAAGAAAATTTCACTCATGAACATCTGATGATAACCTTCTTCAAATGTCTTTTATTGTCTGCCTTTTTGAGAAAAGGCATACATTCTTTAATTTTAAATCCATCATTGAACGTTATTTTCCAAACCCTCACCTAGTTTAAAGGATCATATCCACAGGTCTGGCTCTGGTAGCTCCATGGAAGCCACTATGATTACAATCCTTTATAAAGACTTGTAATACATCAGCAAAGAAAGAAGCACTGCACACTGAAGTATCTCAGCATCTTAGTAAAAGTACTCTGCAGTGGATGATTTTGCTTTCTTGCTAGTAACAACATGGTTAACACTAAAAAAAGATGCTAAAGCAGTACAAAGGCTGTCTGAAAAAGAATCCTTTTCCCATCAGTCTGCCATTTCTGACAGATGCATTGAGAGACATTGGTCAAATTTTCCAAGATTTTGTTGGGTTTTTTTTTTCTGCTCTTCCATGAAAGGCCACTATACTTTCATTGCTTGTTCTTTAACTGCTGCATGCCCAGATAGGAATTTTGTCTTCTGCCTCCTCACCTAGCCAGATGGAGCTTTTTATAATGTTCTGCAAGGACATAGACTTGAGGATAAAGAAACAGATATAGCACAATCCTGTATCTGTCAGTGATGTTAAAGGGAACTACAAGGTTTCCCCCAAACAAGCAGGCAAAGGCTGCTTCCACTGGCACCTGCCCTTTCTCTGTGAAACTTACCAGGAAATCATTTCCTGATTCATGGGCCTACAGATGGCTCCCCTGCTTCATGCAGTCTTTTTTCAGGAGTCTTTCTGGTGATTGTCCTTATTGTGTCCACACCAGTGTCGTTCTGAAGTTGGCCTTTTGTTCTGGATTTCCACTTTTGCAGACAGTGCTGTGCATGTATTGTGACTCAGTGCAAAGTGTCAAAGCTACCACAGTAACAAACAGTACATGGCCACCCTGACAGGCCATGGTGCCAGATGTGAGGATCCAGGATTGGGCAGCTGCTTTTGTGCAGGGGGATGCACAGGGGCCCATTGGTGGGCCATCTCTGAGGACAGGCTGCTAAACCCAGCGCATGTTCCCACTTCGTCACGCCTCTCTCTCCACACTGCTCTCCTCATCCTCTTACATCTCTCTCCACCCAAACATGTCAGGATTTGTTCATCAGACTTGTGAAGTGGGGGGCCACAACCTACTTTATAGTGTTCTTTATTACTTTCCATTCACATTTAAAATTTAATTAATTAATTTCTTTAGCTCTTTCTAACAAATGTTTTTACTTTTATGCATAACCTTTTTATGTATTCAATATATGTATCCTCACACTACCTAAAGTACATCTATATTTGGACTGTATGTAACATTTCTATAAAGCTATATATAAGGTACATCAAACTATAAGTAAAATACATATTTTCTACATCTTTGCAAAACATTTTATATCTAGATTTACTACGAATATACCTACATATCAATAGACATATATCTGGGAACTTTCTGGTCCAAAGGAAATATGCATCCAAGTGGACAGTGTGTTACGGTCACATGCCTTTGATGCTGTCAGCCCAGGGTAATGTATCAGTTGCAGGGTAGTATGTAAGCACGTGGGTTATGAGGTGGCCAGACCTGATGGCTTCCTGCCATGAGATGACTGTTGAAGCAAAGCGGTGGCCCTGACTCTGTAGGGGGGAATGAACCTCCAGTTTCTCACTGCATTGAACAAATTGTCAGGGGCTGCTGCTTCAGCTGGTTCCAGGGTACTCTGTGCCCATCCAGGGAAACAGCAATCACAAAATGGTGGCAGCCAGGAGCAACAAGGAGAGATGGGGTAAAAGAGCATGCCAATTTTACATGGCATATTCATCTTTGATAAGAACTGCAGACTGTCTTCTGAAAAGAACTTCCTGTGGGGTCCAGACACTGAAACAACCTGTACTTAAATGATACTTAAATGATTTTACACTTGGACTCAATGATCTTGAAAGCCTTTACCAACCTAAACAGTTCTGTGATACTCTTTTTTTTTTTTTAAATACAAATGTTCCTTGCCTTTTATTAGATTACTGTACACAGATAAATTGCATGGCTTAAAAAGCAGTCAAACAGATTTTGTTGGGTTATTTTTAGCAAGTTTCCAACAAATGATAACACAGTTAAGTATACCTAAGCAAGAAGAAAAGAGAAACTGGAGATGAAGTGGGTGATTTTAACAGGAAGTACACACAAGTAGTATAAAAATTGCAAAAGTAGAATCTGACCTCAACTAAATAATATCATACTTCCTGTAGCAAGCTATCACAAATTAAATGGTTACTGTTACTCCATTCTGCAATAAACATCACATAAAAATAGATTCATAATTTAACATTTTAACATTTCAATTTCTGAGTTACTGCCTAACTTCTGTGTGAAGCTTAATGTATCTTTATTATAATCAAATTATTAAAAACTTCAGATGTGTATTAGTTCATGATAAGCAGTACGTTATTCACAGCATTACTGTATTGGAGCCAGAAAGCAGACTGAGAGAATGGAAGGAGAGGGTACCACAGACTCTGAAGCTGGCAAGGAGCAAGTGTATCCTCTGTAGTGTGTCTCACTTACTAGAGAACATGAAGGAATGAACCACGGGTTTCTAGACTAACACCCTTATATCTTATCTTCCTTCATGTTTAACTAGAAATGTCACATAGTAGAGCTAAGCTTATAATTTACAAAAATGTATCAATGTAAATAATAACCATCTCTCACCTACTAAAACTAATAAGCCCTAAATTATTTCATATCAAAATGATACGGTTTAATACATCACATGACGTTCCTGCGCCTTCCAGAGTATATATTTGGATTAGTTTTGACATTGTTATATTGTGTCTTTCAAACAGGGAAAAACATTATTTCAGAGTATAAAATACATATTCTTTTACCTGTAATTTCCATTACTTGTAGCAATAACAAATTTCTAAAAAGAACTAATTTTCAAAGTAATATTTTAATTATTGTTGTTTCATACTAAAAGCAAATGAACTGCTAATCACTTTTCAAAGTTAACTTCTGAGATCTAAAGTTTTAAGGATTATACATTTAGGACATTTTTTTAGACTTCACAACACAGTTTTTCCTGCAGAGGAAAGTAGCTGTCAATCACTCCTTCTTTTGCAACACAGATATGCTTTGCAGCTTTTCCTTGTCACTCTCATTACATGTAATGTAGGCAGCTTAGCAGTAAAACAATTTAAGAAATTACAGAAGTTAAATACATACATTATTATTATGATGACAGAAAAGGCAACACATGTCTTGCAGCTCCACTTGCCTTCTTGGTTAAGGAAGAAAAAGCCAATTATTTGCAGCAGTCAACCATGAAGACCTAGACCTATTTAAAATCAACATAAGCCTTGGACAAGCCAAAATGTCTTTCACATTTAAACTACATTGTTTTCCTCCTTTCTGTAAAGCAGGATTTTATTGTAAAACACACATAAAGATATATCAGGCATAAAAAAGTAAGAATTTAATTATTCATGAACTATTTCCTGTATTACCTTAAAGATGCATATGCCATATATAATTACAATATTGTTTTTTTCATTCACATCCAGAATTTCAACAGTTGTAAAGAATCTCTGTGTATAAAAAAAATAAACCTAAAAATCAGAAAAAGAGTTGTGGTTGCAAATTTAAACTTAATGTAGCACTGTTCAAATTTTTATACTAGAGAGGTTGGGTATATATCACAAAAATGGAATACTTCGATTCAAACTTCAAAGATAAGCCTAAAGTCTTGACAAACTATGAAATGTATGTCCTTCACAAAGTTTTAAGGACAATCACCCAAGGTGTAAGTTTTTAAAATTCTTTTCTTTTACTGTCTTCTTCTATCACAATTTCTCATACAGCAAAAAATAAGAAAGGGAAAAGAACAGGAAAGGGAAGAATGGAAGAGAGGAAGAGGGGAAGGGGGGAAGAGACAGAAGAAAAAGTTACTTCCTTTCCTCACTATTCTATTCAGTTAAACACAGAAGCTGCTACATCTAGAGTAATGAGAAAATTTTATTTTTTCCTACCTGTTTGTTAAAGAATTACTATATTTTATAAGAATCCATCTGTGACACAGCAGTTCTCAAATTTCCCTTCTCTTATACCTAGTGCCATGATCCTTTCCCGCTTTCATCTACAGAACATACCTACCAAAATATGCTTTCTCAATACTCCACGCTATGTTCAAAGTCTGACCAACTGCCTTTCCTCATGCCTGCTTTCACAAACTCCTTAGTTCTCCTTCACTTGTCTAAAAGATCTTCTCTTTTCAAAGTCTCTTCTCTTTCAAATCACAGTCAACTATCCATACAGGAAGTTGCCCAAGTACAGGAAAACAAACAAATGGACCACTTTGTCAGACAATTATCTGAAAATTCAAACACTTGGCCACTCTTAAATCTTTGTTCTTCAATTAAAACCATTTGCTACTAATTAGCTGAAGAAAAAATATTTTGCTAGAATCCCTTGAAATTCTAGCCACTGATACTTTCATAGTATTTCAGATGTAGGCATACATGGCATGAACAACAACAAAAAATAATACAGCAAACTTCTTCAGTTACTTAAAATTATCCTTTCTGGCAAGCATGTGTACCACAGTCAATGTTGACTGAAGGTCTTTTGCTTGACAGTTTTCTGCTGAAATATTCATCATTTACTTCCATGCATTTTTTCAGCCAGCTCATCAGCCATACAGTACAGGAACCTCAGTTCAATTACAGTGAACTGACTTCCAATGGCACACACATTCAGACATTAAATTCAAAGCTATTTGAAACACCAAGTAAGTGAAGAATTCTTAAAATTCTGATTTAGAGACAGGTAATAAAAATCTTCATGTATCCAGAGGAAAAACATCTGGAGGAGGATCTAAAGTTAACAACTTGATCATTATTAAATATACTGTAGATTAACTTACATCAGTAGACAGAGAACAGGTTAAGTTTCATCAAACGCAAATGTAATACAGTCAGGAGTTCCACTGGAATATATACTGAAATAAAACTTAAATGCTTTTGCAGAACAATAATCTTATTCCAGAACAGATAGCTGAAAACAAGCATCCTTGCTTTCTCATGTTCTAAAATTACATACATACTTTAAACTGACAGGATTAATTCCTGCTGGAATACTCAGTCTTCATGGGAATAAAAAGGAACATACAAAAAATTGTTTAATTCTACGAGGGATGAAAGGGAAGCAAATGGTATATAATCGAACTGAAAGGTTTTCTTACACAAGAATTATGACTATTTTATAAGTATTTCCGGTGAGAAGCTGAAATTCATTCCTGTATTATGTCTACATATTCTCCTGGTAAAATAAGATATACCTTATTCAAAGACTTATCCTTGGTTTGCTTTACGAGAAGAAGTTAAATTAATATTAATATTACAAATAAATTGAACTACACTCATTCTTCTGTCTTAAAGTGTATAATGTAAGAACAGCAATTAGAAATGATGTCTCTTCCTTTTGTTGATCTGCTCACAAAAGCTCAGAAAAAAAGGACAGAGATAAGCCCTTTAACAGAAGTTGAACAGATCAGCTTCTCAAGATATTTAATGCAAGATAAAAAATACCAGGAGGAGTTAAACTTCTGCTCTGAAAACAGAAATGAGTAAAATGTCAACTGCAGAAAAATCCATGTAAGATAAAACATAACTCTTCCAGGAAAAAGATTAAGAACCAATTCTAGAAATAAAGGCCAATTTGCCCACAGGGTGGCAGAAAAGATACACACACACCCACAACACATCCCCACCCAAAAAAATCCAAGAAAAATTCCCAAACCATAGTTGAAGAAAAGTATCTAGCTTTAGTAGCACTTCATCTAGTAGCCAGACCAAAAAAAAAAAAAAAGCTAGGGGTAAAAATGAGGCAAGGTATCAATTTATTCACAGGACTTAATTTCACGTTCACTATAGTATGGAAAACCAGTGTATTATAACACAGTAACCACATGATTTAAGAATACTTCCTATATAGTTTCTAAATATAGTATCTAGACATGCAGTTTAGCAAGCACAGCTGTTTCCAGAAGTGTATTGTGTTTTACCCTTAATATGTAAACACACTTTCCCAGACTCTAGGATTTCTGATAAAGCTTCATTACAATGAATGCTGTACAGTTCTAGTTCTAGTTTTAGCATGGATATAGAGGTATTCCAGTTCAACCTAAAAAAAATAGTCAGGACTGGGATCCAAACATTTTCAAGGAAATAAAAAAACCCAAAACTGAAACAAGAAATAACATAGAATTTCACATTTCCTAAGATACCCATCACCACTGTCCTCATAGCATCTAAATGATACAATGGCACAAGTACCATACAGAGAAAGCAAAACAGTTTTTCAGACAAACATCCCTTAAGACTTAATGGCACAAAAGCTCAAAAGAAGTCTTTAATCTCAATGAACCCTTAAACAGCAAATGCATAAAAATATAATAGGCTAGTGGAGATATTTCAGTGGAGAATAAGGTGACGCACCAATTTGTATTTCTAAGACTAGCATCTCTCAGGAAAACTACATACTTAGTGGGTTTTAATTCCAAATGCATGCCTTTGGACAGGAAATCTATCAAACATCTCATTTATTTCCTACTTTCTCATGATGACTGATAGATTGATACTTATACAGAATTTGAAGCCACAAGGCAAAAGCTTATTTAATTTGGACTGTTCCGTTGATTTTTCTGGTTGCAATACCCATAAGTTTCCCTAAAACATTTGATGTAAATGAAATACTCTGAAAGATTAATTAAAAAAAAAAAAAGTAAAATCACTGCTATTTAATGCTTTTGAGTAGGTATCTCTCTCAGTCTAGGTCACAGTGACAAATCAGTTACCTGGCCATCAAAAAAAATTGCTATATTAAATGCCCCCTTACAGTGACAAAGCATGTGAAACTTACTTCTTAAAATTCAGTTAATTAAGTTGTTAATAGGTCAACTCCAATAGTATCAGTGAAGACAAGCTGATAAACCAGTTTATCTCTTCCTATCTTACATTACAATCAGGGATAAATGTCAATTTTTTCATTAATTCATTCATTCATGTTAGGTTCTGAAATTTAATTATGAACTTGTAAATTACACAGACCTAAATACAGTAAGAATGGAAGGTCTAGTCTATGGAAACTATATTTTCAATGCTTACTGACTGCATTTTCTGACAAGCTGTGTTTATTTATGCTGTGTCAGTATATTTCCTGATTTAGACAACTGCAAGATCATTACAGAAGGGGTCCACTGTGCAATGTGATAAAAATAAATACCTAAATCATTAATAAATATTTAATTATTTTAATAAATTTATTTAGAATGCTACTGGTGTACTAACCCACTTGCTTTTCTCATCACTTTTCAGCAAATTTTCAGTTCTCTAATGGGTGACATAAAAGAGATACTATTCATCTCACTGGAGGGTCAATTACGAAATAACAGCAGAAGGGAGTCCCTTCACCTCAAGACTCCAATAATATACACACCAATGACCAATATCTACCTCCATAAATCATTTAATGATTACATAATATCGCATATTTCAGTGACTTAAAGGCAGAAAGGGAATTCTAAATATATCCAGTAGACAACATATTTTATTCTCTATGTAGCCTCTAGGACAGAAAGACCAAAATAACTTTCAGAACAGCCCTGGTCCACAAAGTGAAGTTCCTTGCCTAAGAGCTGGGACCTTTAAATTCATTACCCTGCTTCTGCATATTCCTTTTCACGACCACTTGTATGTCACTTTGCCTGCCTGAATTTCAGCCTTCCTATCTCTAATATGGAAAGAGCCGTATTTTTCTATCTCAGAGATGCGTCAGATGAGAAAATACACTGAGATACCTGATCCACTGAGATCCAGTAATAAAGAAATGGTAGTATACAGCACAAAGTAGATTATTCTCCGATTTCTAGGACAGAAACTGCTAACAGGACCAACTGAGTCCTGACATATTTCCTATTGAAAAACGCTCCAGTTAATGCTTAGCACTGATAAACCAGTTCCCATGTTATCATGTCATTTAAATTCAAACAGCCACAAATGGCTACAAGACACTGATAACAATTATATAATCTGTAATACTTAACCTTCTGATTTAGAAGCAAATCAGCAAGAGGAATAAGCTCATTCCCGAACATCAGATCACTTAGTAAGATATGCTGTGATGAAGCCTCACATATATGAACAAGTTCAGTGATCTTTTTCATCAAGACAGCATAAACTCAAGGCAAAGAATTTTCATCTATGATACAGACAGTGTGATTAAGTGCAGCCTCAGCAAGTCTGCAGATGACACCAAGCTGAGTGGTGCAGTTGCCACACCAGAAATCTGGAGAAGTGGGCCTGCGAGAACCTCATGAGGTTCAACAAGGCCCAGGTCCTACACATGTCTTGGGGCAACCTGCAGTTTCAATACAGGACGGGGTATGATGTGATTGAGAGCAGCCCTGCAGAGAAGGACATGGGGATGCTGACTGATGAAAAGCTTGACATGAGCCGGCAACGTGCACCCACAGTCCAGAAGGCCAACCATGTCCCAGGCGACATTAAAAGAAGTGTGGCCAGCAGGTTAAGGGAGGTGATTCTGCCCCTCTATTCCTCCCTTGTGAGACCTCATCTGGAGAATTGTGCCCAGTTCTGAAATCCCCAACATAAGAAGGATATGGAGCTGTTGGTACCAGTCCAGAGGAGGCTACAAAGATGATCAGAGAGCTGGAGAACCTCCCATACAAGGATGGGCCGAGAGAGTTGGGCTTGTTCAACCTTGAGAAGGCTCTGAGGAGACCTTACAGTGACTTTTCAGTATCAGAATGGGGCCTACAAGAAAGCTGGGGAGGGACTATTCACAAAGGCTTGTAGTGATAGGACTAGGGGCAATGGCTATAAGCTGGAGAGGGGCAAGTTTAGACTAGACATAAGGAGGAATTTCTTCACAATGAGAGTGGTGAGACACTGGCACAGGTTGCCCAGGGAAGTTGTGGACACCCCATCTCTGGAGGTGTTCAAGGCCAGGTTGGATGGGGCCTTGGGCAGCTTGGTCTAGTAGGAGGCATCTCTGTCCACAACAGGGCATTGGAATTAGAGAATTTTTAAGGTCCCTTCCAACTCAAACCATCCTATGATTCCATTAATTGTTCCACACAATCTACTTTTACCTATACTACCACTATGCTCTGCTATGACTCTAACTCAATATAGCTCAATATGTTTTAAAATTAAGTTTTTTAACTGACTACACTCATGAAATCCAACCACTGTGGACAATTCTACTGCTTTGTTTACTTCCGTATATTAGTCTTTTACTAGCAGATTCTGAACTAGCCTAAAGCAGCTTCATTAAATCAGAACTAAATCGCAAACAAGCTTTTATAACATCCCAACTAAATCATATGTTGTGTTCAGAATTAATCTCAATTTTATGAAACTCGGAAAACTGAATAGCTCAATTGTACAATGCTAGAATAGCAAGGAAGAAAAGAAAACAGTGAAGCCTTTAAGATTACCAGAATCTCTCTTTAATCTGTACAGTATTAGAAAAGTTAATACAATTCTAAGTAAAAGTGAACACTGTTTTCCCATTAATCAGGAAATAAAGTTTAATAAAACATTAATACACATAAAAAGACGAGAATACAAAAACTAATTATGTCTTTGTGATACTTAAATACAAGCAGTCGTATGGATATAAAAATGCAATTAACACACGTATCCTGATCCACAAAATATATGGCTTGTGAACTGAGTGACCTGAAGATGAAAACAAAATTTTAAGTCTGTTTTTTACTAACTGTGGCAGTTTGACATTATATACCTAAATCAATCACTTAGGCAGGACTCTCAGATTAACTGGAGAGTATGCTCCAAAACTGTAGTTTTCATTTATAAAAATATCATCTAGTTTTCAGCATTGTGAAGGTAATTTGGCAATGTGAAAAACTGTAAATTAATCAAAGTGACGACATGCAGCATTTGACACAGATTTGGAACGTTAGCACCCAGTTCAACAGTTTCTCAGAAGAATTCATCATTCTGCTGTGACTGCATGCTTGTCCTCCTCCACACCATTCTGCGGTCTTCAGGCTATGCCAAGATTTCTCCCAAAAGCTCCATGCTTTCCCACTGGATGGCAATGGGAGGTGCTGTGCTGTTCAACTGTCCAGACATCAGGGAAATCTAGACTGCAACTAAACCAGTATATTCAAACTTAGTGTCAGGAAGCAGATGAACAAAAAACTTAAACTGTTGATCCTGACTGATTCAAGAATCAGTGAGAACAGTCAATGAAGTTGACTAGAAATTCTCAATTTCCTTTGTATAGGAAAAGAGTTGCAACATCACACCCAAGATGGAAGCCACCAGGAGAACATCTAGAGTGGAAACAGTATTCAAAGACTACTAAAAATAAACAAAGATTACTGCTTTGTTACTATGTATTTTCACCAACAAGCCAGGCCTCTCTGGAGATCTGTAGAAGTGGTAGAAATTTAAGTGTATTACACTCCTATTACAATCAATCTTCAAAACATAGTGTTGACTCGCATGCAACTGATGGGCAAACTATTCCTTCTGATAACTGTGAATGCCCTCATGTGCAACTTCATGCATTTTGCATAATGAACCAATTGCCCCCCTCAGTCCATTTAAATATCTAGAAAGATAGAGACTCCAGAATCTATCTGTGCAGCTTGTTCCAGTGTTCAAAGTACCTTTGAAGTAAGAAAAGTGTTTTCTTATATTCAGATAGGATTTCTTTTATTTCAGTTCTTGTGTTTTGAACTTCTATGGTGATTTCTATGTCACTGGACACCACTGAAAAGAGCCTGGTCTTCTTTACATTATTCTATCAGGTGTTCATATACGGTCCTGAGCCTTCTCTTCTCCAGACTAAGCAGTCCCAGCTCTCTCAGCCTTTTGTAGCAGAAATGCTCCATCACCTTCATCGCCCTTTGCTGGACTCACTCCAGTTATATCTGTTCTCTCTCCTCTGTTCTACTGAGGAGCCAAGGACTACACTGAGCACTATGTATGCCTCTCACCAAAGCTAAGGAGAAAGGATGACCTCCATCCACCCAGTGGCAGAACTTTTCGTAAAGGAGCCCAGAAGGCTGCTGGCCTTTTTCACTACGAAAGCACACTGCTGTCTTGTGGTCAACTCATTGTCCACCAGGAGCAACAAGTTCTTATTCTGGCAAAGCTGCCTTCCAGCCAGTCAGTTCCCAGTACATCCTACTGCACAGGTTTATCCCTGTCCAGGTGCCACGTTTGGCATTTCTTTTTCTCCAACTTTATGAAGCTCCCATCAGCTCATTTCTCTAGTCTGCCAATAACTCTGTGAACAGCAACATACTCATCTCATTTACCAATCACTCCTCTCAGTTTTGCATTGCTCAAAAATTTGATAAGCACACAGCTCCACCATCTCTAGGTGGTTAACAAAGATGTTTAAGAACACTGAACTCAGTATCAACTCCTGTAGCACCCTCCTTGTGATTGGCTTCAAAGCTGGCTTTTGTGCCACTGATCACAATGCTATGAACCTACCAGTTCAGTCAGTTTCCAGTTCTCCTCAGTGTCGACTTACCTAACTTATACTTCATCAGTCTGCCTATGAGGATGTAATGCGACAGTGTCAAATGCCCTGCTAAAGTTGAAATGAGCAAGATCCTCTGCTCTTTTTTAATCAATCAAGTCAGTAATCCCACTGTAAAAGGCTATCAGGTTGCTCAGATATGACAACTTCCCAGTGACTTTCCTTTCTTTTATGCAGTTCAGAACTGTTTCCACGATTATTCACTCCATCACCTTCTCCGTGATAAGGGTCATGATGTTCTGTTCATAGTTGTCTGGATCTTTCTCTTGAAGACGGGTTACCTTTGCTTTCATCTAATTCTCAAGAACTTCCCCAATCATCATGATGTTTCAAACATAAGCAAAAGTGACCTCCCAGCAACTTCTGTCAGCTCCATCAGGATACCAGGTCCAGTAGACTTCTGTATGTCTTATTTGTTCAAATAGTTAAAACTTAGTCTTCCGGCACAGAGGCCAAGCCTTCCTTCATCCAGGCTTTCCCACTGGTCTCTTCCACCTAAACCTCCTGAAGGCATGTCTTACCAATAAAGACCAAGATGAAGAAGGCATTGGGTACCATGGCCTCTTCCATATCTCTTCCACCTTATCTGCCCCAAACTGCAGCCACAAAACTTATTACTGTCCGGACATTTCATTCCTTCTTCTGTCTTCTACATGGTTCAATATTTAAGTAGTCCCTGAAGAAGACTACTTAAAGCAACTTATTTCTTAAAATGACCTGACATTCTCTTGTGAGCAAATTCATTGCAGGGTATGTAGGACTGCAATATTAAAATCATTTTAGTCATATAACTTCAGTTTGAATGATATTTTGCTTATTCAACTCAAAACTAAACAACTCACTTTACTGGTTACATTTTTGTCTTACATGCTGAAGAATAAAGAAGGAACAAAAGTGACAAGTGCAGGAAAAAGAACTGTAGCCAGAACTCACTAAAGGCACAATTTGGGAGCCTAAGTATTTAGGGCTTCACTACCTGGTAAATATTTTTTCAACACTCCAGCGGTTCCACCTCAGATATGAAAAAAACAGCAGTAACAAGGAAAGCTGAAATCGCATTGTAATTTATTTGAAAAATAAATAAACAAAACCAAAAAACCCACAAACTCAAAACATGGCATAATTGTTAATAAACTTAGATACAATAACTTAGCCAAACAATCTAAGGAAGCAGAAGTTGTTTAAAGGACTGATGCATGGTCAAACCTACATTTTGTTCTGTACTGAGCATTCCCATAGTTATTAAACAACATTATTTTGAAGCAATAACAGCAGATACTTCCCATGTTCACCACTTTTTGTAAGTGTACTGGCACGCCAACTTATTATTCAAAAGAACTACACTGCTTAATATCACATTTGTCATGTCAATGCAATCCTGAAGTTCAAAAGAGATGGTGTCTTTTATAGAAAAGGAAAAAAAAGCCTTAGCTACTGACATTTCAATTAACTACAATATTATTTATTTGATTTATTTTATTTCAATCTACAGAATGACTGAAAGGTGGTATCACTGCTACACAGAAGAAATGAATGGCATATTTTCTCAAGGCATGAATAACTTTGTGTTACTGACTGTAATTTTGGCTTGATAGCTAAATTCCATTATTAACTAAGAGAAAACTAAAATAGAATTTGTCTTAAAGGTCAGTGCCTTCAACCACTATAACAGGAAATGCCTGTGCTTCTATCTACAATTTACCCAAGTTTCAAACATAGGACTTTTTTGTTCTAGTATGCTTCAAAATTCAAATCCTTACTGACAACTTGCTCATCAATAAACTAATACAAAACACGTAGCAGCATAAGTTATTCTGCTGTGAGAATTTTATCTAATATTGTATTATCACAGTCAGCATTTTCAATAGTCAAAAATGCTATTAAAAATTATTAACAAAATGAAATGCAGTGAATTAGTTTATGAATATGAAGCTATATTAAATATTTTGTGAGATTATTTAGATATCCTCCTAGTTATTAAAGTATTCTTTTGCCACTTTGCTTCCAAACATCTAATATTTTCCTTCTCTGAATTCTAAAGAAATCTGAGGTAGTGTCCATCAGCACAAATATAAGAAAGCACCAAGGAAAACCTATAAAACTTGGGTACCTCATAATTTTGGAGTACCAAAAACCCTCAGAACAACATTAAAACACGCATATTCTGAAGAATCACTTTCCAGAAATCCCATGGTGACATCTTTCAAAATACAGGAAGAGAAGGGAAGAGAATCCAACAACAATAATTTAATATGAGCAGTATTTAACAAACTAGCCCAATAAGGAGCACTGTCAGAAGTTCCTGAACAATGAGCAAGTGGAGAGCAGGAAAGGAGGACAAGCACATGTACCCGTAAATACAGACACCCCTTCTCAGTACAAAACCTCAACAAAACAGTTGGATTAAGATGGCAACTACTCCTTTAAAGAAGCCACTCTGGCCAACTTTCTACTTAGACTGCTAAAGGCCTAAACAAGGACTGTTCATCTGGCAGAAGCCACAACTCCTTACTCTAACTGTAGTGACGACTGGGAAGTTTAGTACATCTAAACAGGCACTGAACATAGTTTTTGATGCCCAGAAGAAACTTGTTCAAGAATTAAGTTGTGTCTGGTACAACATACACACCTAGTGGCATTTTCAAAAGAAGTTTAAACATCTGAATAAATTCCAATCACAATTAAACCACAGAACCTACTCAAAGCTCTCAACCTAAAGAACAGTCAAAGGAAAGCCTACAACTTTCAGGTACCCATTTATCTTCACTTACACCTTTGAACTCTTATACATCTCTGCTCTAATTTCTATTTGAGCACACAGTCAAATCCCTGTATTAATTACTATTTTTCTTTCAGATAATACCAGTGGCAAACAAAACTGCCAGATCCCCTTCATAGGTCAGTATTATAAATACACAATGTTAAATATTAACCCACATTATACATGAAAAGCTTTTTTACTTTTTTATTAACATCATAATACAACAGAACTTTCTGGCTTCATTAGTCCTTGAAATATCTCTTCACTTCTTAAGAAACAAGAAACATTAAGTTTGTTTTGCAGACAATTGGAAAGCACACGCGCAGATTTACAAGTTCTTGCAATTAAATACAAGTTACTTTAATAATCAGAAAGTGCTGTCCTGAACTTGAACCTGACAATGATCTGGCTTCATCCATAGCAGTGAAAACATAGGTGTCCACGCAATGTTCATATTTCCTGAAGTCAAGAGAAATACACCCATACAATGGGAAGTAGTTTTCTTCTTTGAAGTTTAAGAAATAAAACTAAAATAATTCCTTAAATAATTTTTCAAATAGTTCTCCAGTTTCAAAGATGTCCAATGATGTTCTGAAAATTCTGCATCCTTTCTGTACTTGTACCAGGTTCACAAGGGAACTCATTTTGGTGTGTCCATTTCCTGAAACATTATTATTTTTGATTGAAGGGATATAAATCTACTGACTTGAAAATTCTATCCATCTCTTCAAAGGCTCATCGGTAAAGATTATTTTTGTATAGCTTTGTCCTCTCTAGATAAAAGTAGGGCTGATTTGTAAGAATACTGCCTTGTACCTTCCTACACCTACCTTTCCCGTACAAGTCACTTCAAAATCTTCAAGGGCATATCAACAAGAGAGATACTGACATACACAAACATAGCTTCAACGCACAAACAGCATTTTGTGCTTACACCTGATCAAATGCTATGTATATGTGACGCAGGTCCATTAAGTTGGGTCTTAAGTATTTAATTAAGCAGAAAAACAGCTCATTTACATTCTTCACTCTTCTTGGCAGATAACTGTGGCATAAATACAGTATATGATCCCACACAGAATATTGTATATTGCTAAGTTCATTCAGGAAAAATATCATAAATTCTCTAGCACACAGTAAGTACACTTAATGCCAGTATATGTTTATGCTTGAAAACATTTACTATTTAAAACTGTTCCTTCATCCCTTAAAAGAAAATCCTGTATTTTTAAACACCTTGTAATCTTACACAGCATTTCAATAACATTACATAAACTAACATTACTGTTTGTGTTTGTTGTTTCAGTCATAGTGAGTGTACTGAAGAAAGGAAGAAATCAGTACAAAAATTAAACTGAAAGCAGATTGAAAAGTTTGTTTCATAATTGGCATCTGGCTGATTATTTCTAGCTATGCTTTCAGCTTACAGACATTAAACAAATAAATAATAATATCAACCTTAATACACTGGTTCATACACTAAATCAAATATGTTTCCGGGAAATGCTTATCAACAGCAGTAATCAAGAAAGAAATTAAGAGTAAGCACATAATGCAACGCCACAACACATTAAACTACATGGAAATTCAGTTGGAGGGGTAGACGCACAGGCAAGCAGACTGCAGAGATTTTTTGCCAAACTTATTTTCTATTCTCCTCCAGTCTCCTTTGTCCAAGCCTATTTTTCTGCAATTCCAAACACTCTAATTTCCTAAACTTAAATAAAACGAGGAATAAGTCTGTTATATTTTCTCTTTTGCTTATTTTCCTTCTTATTCCCTAGTCCCCAAAATCTTCTTTTGTTACTTGCTACAACGCTCTATACACAATTTTTTTCTGACATTTCAGTCTTCATTTATTATCCTAAATACTGATTTTTTTTAATCTCACTTTTATAAATATGGTAAAGTTCTAAGAATTGCAAAGTATCTTTTCAGATACAACTTTCAGTTGAACTCCATTGAAAAGACAGGCAGCAATGAAACACTCATTGCAATGATATTTAGCACAGTATACTATCTGTAACATCTGCTTATTTTGTTTTGAATAGGAGGAAGTTTGGGGGGAGTTTGGTTTTGTTCTTTAATCATGAAGCAAATAGTCCAGTAGGTTAGGTCTAGACGCCATGGAAGCATTAACCTGCAAATACAGTTGTTCAATTACTGTATTATTAAGTTACTCCAATATAAAAAATAATAGTAAGTAACTATTCTAAGCAACATCTTCTGGTAAAGAAATAAAGATAAGCACCAATATAATACATAGAAATATAGCTATTTGGGATCAGCGGTGCAAGGAATTTAACGAAGATAATGACTACAATTCTGGAAGTAAATGATGTCCTTACAGAAATTCTGAGAGTAATCTACAATATTTGGAAATATGTATTTGCCATAAAAGATATTGGATACTATTTCTTAAAATGCATGATTAAAATGCTTCAGGATCCTCTGAAAGTGTCACAACTGTACTACATAACACAACTTTTGGTACACTTTAAAAAGATATCATCCACAAATCTGAACACTGTAAAAGTACGTTCTTGGTTTTTGAAATTTCTGCATCCAATATACTATCTAAAATTACATTATCAGATTTTAGCCCCTTTCTAAATTATAAGCCTGTGGTTTTCCTAAATCTCTCAAACTCTCCTAGCTCTCCAGCTGTGGCAGAGAAGAAGCTGTTTCTTCACCACAAATACCTCTGTAATGCACAAAATTACTTAGCAGTCTTCAAACAGTACTCAAATGCTACTAGCACAGATATCATACTCAGACTAGATCACACTGCTAAATCAGTTTTTTTAAATTTTACAAGTCTAGAGTTTAAATGAATCAATATTTTAAATTAGAAACATCATACAATTTCAGAAATTGTTCAGAGTAGCACTTAACTCATATTTAAACCAACAATTCACATACATGAAAATTAGTGCCAGCTAAGCAGTTTGCCTAAAGACTACTCAGATGAACCAAACTACCTTTTTAAGCCATCCTTCTAGATCTGGATTCATATATGCCACATTTTAATATAAATTTCAAGATCATCCTGTTTCATCAAACACACCCAAAATATCTCTCCATCACCATACTAATCCCCTTTGCAGTGAGGATTCCAATGTTAAATGATGTTGAGAAAAGATATTCTGAGATGAACAGGTAAGCTGGAGGATCCTATCTATTTAAAATAAAAGTTTTTTTCAGAATGCAATTTTTAAAATTCCTGCGATAAAAGAAAACGCTATCGATCAGCATCTGAACTCACTGGAACTGTGGAATCCACTGAAACGTCCCAAGTCAAGCCTGTAACTCCTAGTTGTTTACATTTTATTATTTTCTTCTTCTACACTATGTAGCTACTAGACTTGCCCGCTTTATCAGTAACTAAAGATGTTTTATAGTCCTAGAACAGCTTTCACACATTCAAAAAAACCCCAGTGCCCTCTTAATGCAATACTGACAAGTTACAAATACCTGCCTTGGCTTTCTGCTAAAGTAACTGGCCTTTAACATAGTGACATGTGAACCACCATTCCCAAAAGCAAACATAAGAACTGAAAATCAGTATTTACCTAGTGTAGATCTACATCTTTACTCAACAATGTATGCTTCCATTTTCAAATCAGTTAGCAAAGTGAAAACATTTAAACTCAAATGTAATCACCTAGAATTACACATATTACTATTTTGTGAGACAATTTCTTTCTCGCATCCCAAACCACCTGCTTGCTCATATATTTCTGCTTTTCATACATAACAGGTCTTGAAAACATGAAATAGTGACAAACTGGCATGATATGAGATAAACTTCTCTGGCAGCTACTCCTTTTTATTCACTACCCATTTTTACAGTATCTCCACATGACATTTCCAAACTTTCCCAAACAGCATTTTAAAATTTTAGTGATTTAAAATAAACTATTTTACTGTACACCTTACAAAACAAGACCTTTTATGTAGATTTTTATACCCACATGTATCTCTAAAAAATGAGAACTGCTGCATCAAGAGACGATAACCGAGCAAATACTAACTTCAGAAAAGCCTGACTATGACTAGCAACCACTCTCCAGGAGGAGCCAATACCACATACTCCAAAGAGAGACACCAAGAATCCAAAAAGTAGGCAGTTACAGAATAACCTTCTCCAGGAAAGTCTCTTTTCAGCCTCATCAATTCAAGTGTCACTGACCATATTCTTCCCATAATATGCATTTACCTGTATAGCTAGGGACTTCTAAGTCCTGAGACAGATAAATTTATAAAAGAAGTTGAGATTTACAAGTCATTTAAAGTGGGTATTAAATATCCTCTTTCCTCAATAACTCACGCAATATTCTTTGTTTTCTCCTAGGTTTCAGGCTACTGGACCTCAAAGTCACTCACTCTAAGTAGCTTTGTCAGGGTTCCGGTAGTACAACTTTTCAAAAGTACCTCCCAGTTTGCAAAGAGGTTTGCCACTTTGAGAAACAGAACCTCCCAAAATTGAGACTAGTTTATTACAAAAAGGAAACCATGACAATTGTTTGTACTCTTGCTTTATTATTACATCCGGCCTGGTCACTATTGGAAATTCAATCTATTATTGTTGCTAGGAGCCTGTTGCTATGCAACCTAAAGGAGTTATGCAGTGCTTTCAGGCTGAGAAGCGTTGAAAACACCACAGGCCTCCTTGTACGTCTCTAAACAGTTTATTTAAATAGATTAACACTCTCCTCAGTCAGCTCTCAACTCCAGGCATAACCTTAAAAAAAAATTACAATGACAGATTTGAACAATCTAAAGAAACACAAACCCAGAAAAAATACTGGTCATATATCATCAGATATACATATAAACTGATCATAAACTTGATCTCTATTGCATGCTATGACAAAGTAAGCAGCAATATTTCCTCTAATTCAGCATTTAATATAAGAATGCTAAAATACATAAACTTCAAAACCCTTCAGAGATTAACAGCTAGTGTAACAGAGTTGCACAACATGCTCTGCACAGATATTACTATAGTAAACTTTGACAGAATAATATACTGAGTTTCACACTGTGGAAAAAAAAAAATAAAAAGTCTAAATAACTCTAAAATGGCAGAACAATACTACTTTTTTTTGGTATCAAAAGATGGCCCGCAATTTGGTTTTAAGATTTTGCAGTCAAAATGAATTCAGGCCTTGTATGTCTTTGTCACCTTTACAGATTATGCAAGCCAAATTATACACCTATTCACATCTCCACAGATCCACCTCCTTTGGCAATATTTTTGCAGATGTTCTGGAGAATGGCAAAGAAATAATATGCAAAAGAGCTGATTTATGGCTTTTCTTTACACTTTCTAATAACGTGAAGCTGTTCCAGACTGTATCAAAGAATAAGCCATTCTTCAGCACCAGAATTAAAAAAGTCATGTTTCCACTAGGTTGGTCCTTTAAATGGATCCATATTACAACACATCATCATGGGTTGGGAGTGTTTGCTGACTGACCCAACAGAAGGCTGGGTGTGTAAAATCAGTTGTAACTGCCTTTTCTGCAGCGGCAGAAAACATTTTTGTTTACCTTCCCAAACTATTTATCAGAAATGCTAAGCTTAGTTGTCTACACAATGGCCGTAACAGTAAGAGCCACAAAATGGATTCAAGAAGTCAGATGAGGAAGGGTTTATCCTTCCAAAATGCTTCATACTGCTTAGTGGTTGAGGTTTCCTAGAGGAACCTTGGAAACAATAACAAATATGAAGACTGTTCTGAAGACAAAAAACTCAGCAAACTTCATCAGAATGCACCCATAAATACAAACTCTTCTAACTAGAACTTTGCTGCTTCTCCAGAATTTTTAAGTTTGCAGAATCCTTCCCTAAAGTAAACCCAAACTTCTCATCTAAGTTAGAATTAGACTCAAAACACAAAGAAGTTGCCTTATCCCCTGTACTTGGGGGATTTAGCCTAGTAAAGTTGACAGCCATTACACTAAGAGAGTCTACAATCAATAACACAATCAAGCACGTTCCAACAGCTTCTAAAGCCAAAATCATAAACCTAAAGACTTACTGAATATGATCACCATAGCTAGTTTACTTTTTGTAACTTTATAAAGAAAAGATTACTGTAATGTTAAGTTACCCTAGTGGTTGTGATCTCAAAGATGACAGGCAGCTTGGAAAACATGAACAGAGGCACAGCTAGAACAATCTAAGCATGTTATGCTGTAAAGCCACCTACTGGTTTATAATTAAAAACTAGCTATTGATTACCTGAAGTGTTTTACAGTCAACAGTTTGTTAGAAAGCAGAGATATAATGCAATGTCCATCTACCATGTTTCTTTAATTGATACTTCATAAGTCTGATATTCCCTTCAATGTCACTGAAGTAAATAAATTAAACTTGCAGACATCAAGGTTTTATTTCCATAAAATAGAATAGGGTCTCGATTTATTAAATCTGATGATATACCCTAGTTGTCTTCACTGACAACTCAGTAAAAGAAATCTGACAAGAATCTGGCCATGAGCAGCCTAAGATCTAGCCTAGCATTCCTCTATCTTTTAACACAGGTGATCTCTCACAGGTAGAACTGGCCATTCAAGGAAGCTGTGTACACTCAGCAAGTAGCAGCTAGCTTTAAGAGACAGTTCCACATTACCAAGCTAATTTAAGAAGTTAATGCTGTCTCACACAACTCTGTAACTCCTCTTCTTAGCATATAGTTCCCAATCACCACTACTATACCTGAGAAAACACATACAGAGCTGCTCCCTTACGTTTCTTGTTCAGAAAAAAAAAAGAATTTAATGAGTGACATGAAAATGATAAGCTATGGCTACAGCTACAAGCAGAAAAAAACGGAATCACTTAAGGTGCTCAAAAAGGTTTCAGCCATCAGAAACAGTGCATGGGGTCAGGGATCCCACGGAAAGTCTTTTCCACTATGTCCTTCTAGATGTCAAATTACTTAATGAAGATCAACTACATTCGGTTCTATGTACTGTCTATATACGTAAACAAGAGATATATGCATACACACTGTTGCTCTGCACACACATATAGTGTATATGCAAATACATATAAACAAACAAAACAGCTGCTTCATGCTTAAAAGATACAGACATCCAACCATCCAAAATAGGTGTCAAATATGTTGTTACTCATACTTAACATTCTTGAACATTTTCCATGATACTATTGTTTTCATTTAACTTAAAAGAAAAAAAATCATAGTTCCCATCACATAAAAGCACTTTGAGAAGATTAAAGTTCACAGCAATGCTCAGAACAGGGTACAGGGAAAAAAATGTTATTTGCCTCTACGTATTTAAATGTATACATATTTTATGATACTTAAAACACAGATATTTCAACACTCAGTTTTAGCAAATGCACAAAATTCCAACAGTAATTTAAAAGTGGCATAGCCATTAAACTTCTCTACCAGAAACTGGCAATATCAGGCTTTTAGCTGTCACTCAACTGAACTGCTAAATTTCTCTTGAGACACTGCTTAACAGTGCAAAAATTGTACACTTAATCATCTTCCACATACATACTACTGACACCACACCCGTAGACCAGTAAACAGCAGAAGCTATGATTTTCTCCTAAACTACCTTCCTACGAATTAATTATGATGTCCAACCCTGAATACAATGATTGAGAAAATGTTGTTCCCCAGCACTCCCACAGCTAACACAGAAGCAGCATGAAGAAGTGGAAGACAAATAAAAGAACAGAAGCAGGATCAATAATGAATTGTAAAAGGCCAAGAACATAAGACAGTGACCAGGATAAGGGATGTAAAGGATATGTAGAAAACAGCCATTAGCTAAGATACAAGTGAAAGCTAGTAGTGAAAAGCACAGAATACACTTAAAATTAATGCATAGGAATTCATGGTCCTCAGATTTTTCAAAATCTCACCTTTCTTCCTTTAAAACTAAAAAGGAGCAAAGCTACTTTTTAAAAGACACTGTCCATATATCCTCAGAATGACTGTAAAACTGGTCTACTGTACACAAGAAAAAAAACAGACACATAGCAGGCACAAGTTTGATTATCCTTACTATACAGAACACATTGACCATACAGAGAGGTTAAAAGTGTACAAAATTTACAATAATAAAACTATTTCACTTAAAATTAAACAAGATTAGTTATGTTTCACTAATTGCTTACAAGAAGGTACTACATTTCAGCAAGAATTAATCTCTGTTTATGAAAACTACATTATTGTGTTGAATCATATCACCTCCCATTTGCAAAAGTTATAAAATTTTCAGAGAGCTACCAATATCATAGTTAGAAATAACAGACTTAGGAGGACATAAAACCAAGTGCTACAGGAACAGTGACCACAGGGATATAAAAAATATGTCCTTTATTTTTATGCTAACAAAAATTTTGGCAAAATTTATGTTGCAATGGTTTTTCAGTATTACAACCAATTATATCAAAGAAGTTCTTCTTTTCACATCTTCAAACATAGAAGTATGGCCTTAAATATGGCTTGCATATTCTCTAGGCAATCAATAACAAAGAAAGCTATCTGATTTGTTATAGTTTCAGTGAAAACCTGAATTTGTCCTTTTAGTAATTAAAGTCATAGTCTAAGCTATCAACATAACATTATCAAATTAACATACTTGGATGGGAAATTAAAATGGCAATTGTAAACCATTTAAAAGACTTTATACCACTGTGTATGGATAATGCACTCCAATATGAAAACACATGAAAATTTATCACATAAAGCATATAAAGGATTATGAATATGAATATGTATATGACTACAAAGGATTGGGAGAATCCACTACAACTCTTAAATAAACCTGGACCTCTAAAAACACACTTCTCATTCCATTATAAAGACTTCCAAACCAAAATGGAATTACCCAATCTGAACATTTCAAACCCTAGAGTTCATTTTTGTTCCTGAACTAAACAACACCAAGCTAGTATTAAAAAGCTGATGAATATGGTCAGACTTACTTAAATATTTAAAAACTGCTGTGGATGAACAGTTCAAAACTTTGACCATGAAACTATCATTTATGTAAAGTGCAAAGATTATTGCTATAAAGAATACAATAAACAATGATACCTTGAGATTAGTTGCAGATTTTTCAAAAGTTAGCCTCTAATTGCCTTGGAAGATTGTGCATATTTTTTTCCAGGACATATTCTAGCAAATCCAAGCAAGTAGCAGCTCCTCAGTCAGCCCTAACAGGTGTCAGAGCTTTGCTCTGTCATTCCACAAAGATGGCAGATATCAACAGACTCTGCAGGAAATCTTCATAAGTGCCAAGTGAGCACACTTTTATAAGTTCAAAAGGATTTAAAAAAAAGAAAAAAAATCCCCAAATGACACAAGATCTTATTTTAAGATATCCTCAGAGGTTTCCACTACTCAACATGGTTATTTTTCCCCCCAAGTCTGGAGATTTACCTATTCTCATATTCCTGGTAAAAGAAACTGATTCTGAACTTCTCAATACATGTTCTTTCCAATTACATCAAATTGCCTAAGAGAATGTACCTCAGATTATTTTTTAAGTGTCAATTTTGTTTACATTGATATGAAGCAGGCTAAAACACCCTGAGAGAAAGCTAGAGTTAGCAAACAAAAAAAAAGCAAAGTGACTGCTGGCAAAGAAGGAATCATGCAGTCCCTGGAACCAGAGACCAGTAGCTGTAGGCCACCCTCAAAACCCAGCCAGATATATGTCAGCAATGAGTGATGTTTAGCAGCCCTGTCACACTCCACTATTTCAGATAAACTGTTAAATATTAAACCACATACAATCTAGGCATCCAACAAGGAACAGAAAAAAGAAACAAACTGCAGAGCTTAATAACTAAAGATTAGTACCAAAAAATACTGAAAATATAATTGTTATTACTAAATACACAAGAATAGATATCACTGCAATCAATGATAATATAACAGGGCAGCAAAAACGTACCAAATCATATGCTGCATAGGAACAAAAAAAAGTTGACATAAAGGAAGACTTAAAGAGTGGTATATAGTTTAATTTCCTGTCTAGGAAAAGGTAACAAAAAGACAGAAAACAAACAACCAACCTTTAACTGTGTATACAAAGAAAACTTTCAAACAAGTATTCACAGTGAAATCACATAACCCCGTACACATCAATAAAAAGCTATCTTATTTCTTAATACTGCTTTATGTCCTAAAGATATCCTTCACCTTGCCCCATCATCTGAATTGTAAGCATGTCTTCAAAAATCTACCGCTTGGCTTTGTATCTATATATTTAAAAATACAGTCATTGTAAAATGAATTTATTGTTTTCCTAATAATGTATTAAAGTCAGCTGAAAAGAAAATCAAACAATCTCATTCTGCTTTAGTAAAAGAATATGATAAAAAGCCAAAGCCAGATGGTAACTGATGATGAAAGCATACAAGTCCTCTGCCATCTGATGATAGTTGTATGAGATGGCTAATATTTCACCATGTTTATTACGTTGTTTTATTCGGGCTTTTTTTTTTTAAAGAAATGTATATTCAAGTTAAGAGGAAATCAAGCAACAGCAATTCTACAGGAAATACACAAGAAATTTATTCTGTTGGAAGCAACAACAAAGAAATGCTCTCCCTGCATGAGCGTCATTTTACCAAACATGCTTGAAATTCAGTATCACCCTGGAAAACATTTAAGATACTTATTTTAACCTCGCTTGCTTTCTCATGTGACTTTTCCAAACATACTGGCTTTTGCAAATGCATATTTATTCACAAGACACTTACTACTATAAATGTTTCAAAACTAAAGCTTGATTTTGGCATCACACACAATGAAGAAATACTTCTAATGTAAGAATACAAATAAATTCATAGATATGGAAATAAACAAAAAAATTCCAAAAGCCAAAAACTCAAAAAAACTTCCACATGACTTTTTGTTCACATTGCAGTAAAGGGGAGGGGGACAGAAAGATCAAAATTCTGCACCCTCCCCCCTCCTTCGTCATCACAGATAACCAAAACATAATTTCTGATTTCCTACCTGCCAGACACATGTGTTTTTCTGCCTTGGACGTTATACCTTTTCTCAGATATAAAATCCGAGAAGAAAAAACTTCAAATGCATTAAAATATTAGTTATTTACAATACAGGAAAAAAAATGTACTGCTGATTCCAGCTTAACCATGTTTCAGTAGGCTACAGATGGCCAGCCTGCTGATGTTGAATTTTTAAAAAATTCAGCTGTATCTGAAGAGTTACGATCGTTGGATCATAAGATGTAAACAACAATACAAGTATGCTGACACAAGAACTTTTGAGTATCCCAACTTATGACTGTACTGAGGATGCCAGCCATTAATGGCTGCTGAGATTTACAGGACTGAGTTGTTCAACACTGTAACCATATAACCCAGTATATTATCCCAAAATCAAGCAGTGGGAATCCTTAAAAGGCAGTTCTCCACATGCACAGTAATCCTAAAAGTCCCCTTCATCTTAGTTGCCTGAAATAACTTTGTGATACACAACTTGTGACCCAAGACCGCATAAAGAATATATCTTCATTAGGTCACCAGAGTTGGACAGTGCACTGAAGTCAGGATCCTGTGCCTAGCTCTTCCCCTAAGTCAAGAAATGTCAGTTTCTTCAAAATCTGATCACGAGAAACACACACTAAAGCAGTGAAGACCATGAATACCTTCATTCCCTGTCAAAGACAGGAAACTTAACTCAGTGACTCATCTGAAATCTTAGCAAGACCTTCCTTCCCAAACAAAGAGTAATAAAAGATGGTCACTGGAATCTGAATATCCCAGACTGCACAAGTTCATAAGCTTATACTGTTTCACTACTGACCATCTGGGATGATCTGAAACAACAGCATTTAAAAAAAACACACCAAACAGCTTCAGCTGAACTAGCGTAAAAAACACAACCTTCAAAATACAAGGAGAAGCCCCGTTTGACAGGCCTACATTGCTAGTTCCATGATAAATTATGCTATGGCTTTGAAAGACCAGCTCTAATTCTCAGCCCACTGCAAATCAAACCTCCCTTGATTTTATACGAGTTTGCTAGTGAACCAGCCTGAGGATTGGAAAACCCTATGCCTCTCTCATCTCCACATAACTACAGACCCAGAGCACTAAAACTTTGCTCACTAATGTTCCTTGAAATACCTTGTCAGAACTATATCCCTAACAGTAGAAACGAGTTTCAGAGCAATTGGAGAAAAACAGAGCAGATCAGGACAACTTTCATTCAGAAATCAGCTGGAAAGAGACAATACCATAAAGAGTTGTGCTTTCCTCTTAGCTCATTCACACTTCACAGAATCACTAGGTTGGAAAAGACCCACAGGATGATCGAGTCCAACCATTCCTATCAATCACTAAGCCATGCTCCCTCAGAACCTCATCCACCCATCTTTTACATGTCTCCAGGGATGGTGACTCAACTACCTCCCTAGGCAGCCTGTTCCAAAGCCCAGTGACCCTTTCTGTGAAATATTTTTTCCTGATGTCAAACCTGAACCTCCCCTGGCGGAGCCTGAGACCATTGCCTCTTGTCCTGTCCCCCGTCACTTGAGAGAAGAGACGAGCCCCCTCCTCTCTACAACCTCCTTTCAGGTAGTTATAGAAAGCAATGAGGTCTCCCCTCAGCCTCCTCTTCTCCAGGCTAAACAACCCCAGCTCTCTCAGTCGCTCCTCGTAAGACTTGTTCTCCAGCCCCACCAGCAGCTTCGTTGCTCTTCTCTGGACTCGCTCCAGAGCCTCAGCATCCTTCTTATGGTGAGGGGCCCAGAACGGAACACAGTATTCGAGGTGCGGTCTCACCAGTGCCGAGTACAGAGGGAGAATAACCTCCCTGGACCTGCTGGCCACACCATTTCTGATACAAGCCAAGATGCCATTGGCCTTCTTGGCCCCCTGGGCACACTGCTGGCTCATGTTCAGTCGCTGTCAACCAACACCCCCAGGTCCTTCTCCTCCAGGCAGCTTTCCAGCCAGACTTCTCCTAGTCTGTAGCACTGCACAGGGTTGTTGTGCCCCAAGTGCAGGACCCGGCATTTGGCCTTATTAAACCTCATGCCATTGGTCTCAGCCCAGTGGCCCAGCCTGTTCAGATCCCTTTGCAGAGCCTCTATACACACTTGCCTTACCTCAAAACCCAGAATCTGAGCACAAAAGGGTCTCCACAAAATAAGTAATGGAGGCATATTTTTGTGCTACTTACCTCCGTTCTAAAGCTAAGCATGTTTTTTTTACTCCCTGAAACAATGCTGATGATGGTGCAGCTCACAGAATAGCTTTCATGCCTTTCACAAAGTCCAAAGAATAGTCTTCTCAGAAGTTACAGGGAATTGCTATTACACAAAATCATCTCTGAGGAGTTTAAAATGTACTGGACTCTAAATCTGATATATAACAACAAAACGAATACAAAGAGTTATTTATCAATTCTTTTGCAAACTGCAACTCAGTTGAAGGAGTTTAACACAGAGTGGACCAAATGAAATAGGAGAGAACTAAGCGCTAAACAGAAAACTGCACGTTGGCATGACCTTAGCTACCACGTGCTCAACAAATTAACATGTCATTGTCAGCTCAGGGCCAAGAGTTCATTTGGCTAGTGAGCTACTCCTCAGGTAGTTCAACTGCTCGTCACTAGACAAGGCTAACGTAATTTTGAATACAGCCAGACTCTACTGTCTAAGTAATTGAAATAGCTTTCATAAATCATATATTATTTTTATAAATTAGTGTAATAGTCTGTAGAGCTATAGATATTTAGTTAAACATTAATTTACTATAACTGAACTGTAAAATGTGTATGATCTGATCAGTAAGTTACTTTAGATTTTTTAATAATAAATTGTGAGTAAATTTAGTTTAAAAATGGTGATTATAGAATAACTTTTTCTAAAAAAAACCACTTATAAACGCAAGTATGGGGGTTTAAAGTAAGCAGTTTTAGCACACGTTTTTTCTTTATTGAATCATTCCAAAACCTCCAAAAGACCCAAAGCAATTAAGGTTGGATACCAACAATAATCATGGTGTGAAAAAAACTTAGCTAGAAATACAAATTATCAACCCTATGTGTAAATTCACATATTCTTCCTAATGGAAGAACTACTTATATCCCAAGAATGTGAAGCAGGAAACAACCTTCACTAAATCTGTAACTATTTTGTCGCCCCTGCTTACATGAAGGTACAAAACAATGAAGAGGTAAGAATACAGCACAGATCTTATTGGAAACAAGCAGTTAGAGATCTGGATTGAGAATTCTGAAAACTTCTCACAGCAGTTAAATAGAATGCAAATCTTCAGATCTATGACACATTAAACATAAGACAAAATCCTGACATTCACTACTCCTCCCAATGGCATGAGGACAACTATGTTGTAATTTTTGCTTTCACCTAGCTACAAAGAGTAGGCTTAGTCCTGCTTAGTAAATACCACTTACTTTTTGTAGTTCAACCCATCTAAGGCGTGTTCTGTCAAACTGCACCCTCAGCTGCTGCCAGTGCAGAATGCTACCAAGAGACAAGGAAGAAAAAGCTCAAGTGATAGTACTAATTTTGTTTAGATGAGGCTACACAGACCATAGCAACTCTTGAAAATGCATCGAGGATATGCATGTGCAGTAGGTCACACAGAAAGACACTAGCTCAAATTCACAACCAGAGTCATTTAATACACTAGCAAGAAAACCCCTTAGATAATATAACAGTAATAGTGGATGCTTATAGGCTAAGACAGCTATGTAAGTAAAATTGCTCACCCTCTCCATTCCTCCATCCCCCATCCCAGTTTAGGTACATTTTAGAACCAATAGAAACAATATATAATGCATCATCTGAAATTTCATCAGACATTAATTAGCTTTTTGGAAGTAAAAATGTATTTTTTAATTATAGCTCCACAGAACTATAATAATTAAATATCTATAACCTTAACCATGTTGTAAGTAGTCCTGGCTCAGAATCCTATTACACTTATTCAGTTGTTTGTAAGGGAATTATAGCTAATAACAGAGAAAAAGAAGTAATTAGACAAGAAAATAGAACACCTTAACTAAAGTAGAATAAACTGACTCAAAGACACCTGCAAAAGTGGCAAGCTGCATCTCTTAACAGGTATGTTTGTTTCTATTTCTACTTTGTAACGTTGCATGATTTAAGTACACTAAATTTAAGTGTTTAGAAAACACCTCTGAGGTGGTATGGGAGAAAAAACACAGATTAATTATGACGAGACAACAGAAGAAAGAAGCCATTTACTTGGCAGATAAACAGCAAACATGGCTTTGAGTCATTAGCTGTAGTGACAGCATCTGAAGCCTGAACAAAATCCAAGGACGTGGCTCTTGCCTTAAAGATATTTTAAAGTTTTTTTGAAATAAGACTTCAATAAGAAAAAAAAATGAAAAAAACTGAAGAAATTGTTTACTCAGAAAACGTCCAAGAAGCTAATACATACTCAAGGTACTGGATCCATGGGTGGGTGAAATGACCTTTAAAAACAGCGCTAGACACTTTTTTTCTCATAGTGAATAAGTCACAAATGTTAAAGTTACACTCAAATTTAGTGATTAGTACACGTCTTTGGTGGACCAATAGCATTATTATGGATGTTACGCAAGAATTAAACAAGTAAGAAAGGTTAGAAATAAGTTAAGCATTTACAGAGGAAGTCTGAATTGCTAGAACTTAAACTTCCAAGCCTCGTTACAATTCATACTGTAAAATAGGCAATTCCTTTATTAAATACAACTAACAATATAATCCATCCATGACTTTTTGATTCTAGAACACTAAATTTGAAGTTAGAAGGCCAAAGACAAAAACTTACCATGGTAAAACAGAAAAAATAAACTATAAGTAGTGTGCAAAGCCAAACAATTTAACATGTACTATCCCATTTCCAGACTGCACCTTTTCATAAGTTTCCAAAGGGAAATTGCACTGAACTATACACCATCATCTATCCATACACATAAAAAAGCATTCCCTTATTATCCTTACAGCATATAGAAAAAAACCCAATATTATCAAACTACAGAAGTTACAACAATGCAATTCTAATGTATCCGGTTAATGTATCCATTGAAAAAATTTTCAAATTATACACAGTGGTACTTATAAATATATAGAGGATACTACTATTATATTGGCTGGGGGGAGGGGGGGTTAGGTTGGGGTAGCTTTTTTTTCTTTCCCAGAAGTAACGATGGATGGAGAAAGATATCTATCCTAATCAATTAAAGTTCCCATCTCTTCTGCAATTCACAAACAAACAGGTAAGCTTCAACCCGAGTTTCATCCAGGAAGAGTTTCAGCAAGAATGAAAAACAGTCTCTATACAGCAATGCATTTTTAAAAAGAATTCAGCCATAAATGCACAAGCTATGTAAAATGCAAATACAGATCTATAAATGAAAAATAATGTACAATAAATGTCACTCCAAAATACATATATGCATTTGTAGGTAAGTTCACCTAGCTTTTCAGTAAACAATAATTTATTTCAATGAGGATAAACTGTTTCAACTATATGCTATACAGACATAATTTATATATAACTATTTGTTCTCTTTCACTGAGCAGAAATTGTATTTTAAGAGTGTGTGTGTATATGTATATACACACAGAAGCACACTCAGATACAGAACAGCCAACTTCTTAAATTATTTTTAGCACAATATTGCCAAAATAGCAAGTTTGCTATATTCCAATGTACAGATATAAGTAGAAAAATTTCAGTAAGATTTAGTCAAATCCCATACACATTATCAGTGTATTTCAATGAAAGATGTTCTAGGATTTTCTTTCCTTTTTGTATTTCAAATAGCACAGCACCCTCTGGTGCATCTACAAGAAAGAAAGTAACTAAGAATGAACATCAGTCATTGTTGTAAAAGAGATAACCTTTAAAAAAAAAAAGGAGCCCCTCAGAAACAAAAATGCCTACGAATTGTTACAAATCAAATTTCATTTTGTTCTTTCCTATTAAAATTTTTAATAACTGAGGAAATAATAACTACTGAAGAATAAAATTTTAAAAAGAAAGGAAACTGCAGGTATGCTAATATAGAAGGGTACCAGAAAAAAAGACAGAAGTTTGAAACTAATCTTGTGTTCTTAGTAACTGGTCATTTTTATTAAAAAATACTCTCAAGGAAAATATTTCTTAAGAAAAACAAAGTAAAGGTAAGTAATTCAGTGAAACAAAATGTTACATCAAGCAATACATCAGTTCTTGGTTTTGTAAGCATGAAAATTATTATGGCTACACCTACCTACACAGACATAAACTGCTGAATTTTACACCCAAATAATCACATCTCCCTTAAAAGTCCAATGAGAAAAGAATCAAAAAATAACATGATTGTACTGTATAGAACACTTCAAACTTCGATTGATATGCTAACTACTAAAACACACCTAGTCACCAGGAAAATAATTTCCTACAAAAGCAGAGACTACCACCTGCTTTAGTCAGCTCTTTTGTAAACCTCTGGAAGTCTCAATACAATACACAAGGAATGAAAGCGACACCTGTTTGAATTAGCCATCTGTCCCTAACAAGCTAGATTTAGCCAAATCAGTACATCTACTCCTTGAATTTCTACAACACGGCTGTGTATATAGCATCTGTGAGAAAAGAAGTATTGTTATAATTGACAACTGACTTTAACAGAAATATGTAAATAACAAACTTGTGGCCAACAGGAAAACAATCTTAAACATTAACCTACTCATTTTAAAAGCCTCATTAATTTTTTAGCCCTCATTCTTAACAAAAAAATAGGTAGTTTAATTTATAATTTAAAAACGCACTGCTGTTGGTATTCTAATACATTCATTTGACAAAGAGCCTAATTTTGAAATGGAACTCCAACAACACAGACACTGCAGTATCACTGAAAGCTTTTTTTTTTTATTCTGTCTGTATTTGTATCACATTCACAACATGTTGTTTCAACTGAAGATGATTTTTAAGAAGAGACTTAAGAGAGTCATGTAACTACTATTTTTAAAAGCCTATTCATTTTTTAAGTGTTCCACATGACAATACCTGCAGCTGGTACACTTCTGGAGACTGCAGGTGAAAATACAACTAACATAAAACATTTTAAGAGGAAAGGAAGCCATTCATAAGGGCACAAAGTAAAGCATGAAAACCAGAAACACCAGCTAAAAACACCAAAAGGAACTGCAATGATAAAAGATTATTGCATTTTACATACTTGCTTTGGTTTCAAGTAAGAAGAGAGGAAAACAGTAACAGCTTTCTCCCTCAGCGTAAAGCTCAGTAAATGAAAAGAAACTGCAACATCTATTTCTGTAGAAAGTTTTGTGACTAACAAACTACTGTACCAGTCAGGAATAAAAAAATGAGATAGCTAACAAAGCTGAACCTAATCATCACATAAAGTACCCTGACTTTAAACTCTTTAACAGCTTTATACCTTTGATTCCCATCTAATTTACCTATGCTACATTGCTGAACACGTTTCTCCACAGTAGCACAACGTAGGTTTGCTCACGAACAGCACAACAGAGAATACGATCCAGATAGGATCATAAGGATATGCTGAAACACAATTAGACAGTTACATAGTCTAAGTCACAAAAAAACCCCAATGTATAAAAAAAATGACAAACCATGAGCCAACCTCATTTTCAAGTATTGGTTAGCATGACAAACATCAACTATTTTGATAGCTGCAGGCATTAGGGAATCAGAACGCATAATGCAGATCTCATCTGCAACCATTACAGTATTTCAGAGAGAATAAAGAGTCAATACTTTTCTGAGTGAAGCCCATAATATTAAAAGAGGTGATTATGGCTGCATTACTGTATTCCAAATTGAAAAAAAAGAAAATGTGGTAAATAGTGCTACAAAGGCCTTTGTCTTTAGACAAAATCATGTACATTTAATCTGATTTTCAAGAAGTGTCCTTATGCCTCCTCACAGAGTTAAAACAGAAAGTTTGTCTTATACCTTATGCATGCACCTTCCCTTGCTACCAAGTGTCTGGATACATTTTATGCAAAGACAGATTTCAACACCCAAGGATTCCTTTTGGAGTAGTACTTTGTCCCGCTCTAAGAGGCTACTCAAGAAGGCATAGTGCAAAACTGACATCTTCTCTCTTCAACAACAGTAAATACCAGGAATGATTTCACAACTAATGAATTGCATAAATGATGCACTATAACTAATAACAAATACATTAAAATTTAAATGTACCATGCAACTGATTTAGTACTATAACTCACACTGAAAATTCTCCATGTCTTTATACCACAGTAGGATCTAGAAAATTAGCAGTCAGTGGTTTCACCTTGAGTAAAATAAAAAGATGACAACACAGAGACCTTTGGTCATTACTCAAACTAATGTATTTTCTAAGTTCTCATTCGCCCATGAAACAGACATCTAAAAAAAAAAAAAAGACATTAAATATGCCTTAGCTCAAGAAATATTAATATCAACAATGCACTCACTACTTGGCACATTTTGGAGTAGACAGGCACTTGGAAAAACTGCTCCTGTTACACTCATTGGTAGTTTCAATGTGAGACAAATTAATATATTGTTGAAATTGTAATGGGAAAGCCTACATTTTACACAGGATTCTACAGATATAAACCCAGAAAAAGCATATATTCAATTACGATGGAGACTTTAGATTGAAAATAAGAACATCCTTTTCCCTAACTATTTTATGAAATAAAGCAATAAGGAAATAAATAAGTCATCACTTCAAAAAAAAAAAAAAAAGCTTGCCACAATGACACAGGATTTGACAAGTTAAACAGGAGAGTACAACTGGATATGGAAGTGCTGAAAGAGAATTTCATTGCTTTAATAAGGGTCAACAAATCACTTTACCTGAAAGAATTTAAGAATTATATAAAAGATGATTCAATGCCACTGACAACATACATCTTTAGATCTTAATAAGAAATCACAAAAACGAAGAAAAAAAATGATCATTTTGGATTGGAAAAAAATATTGCAAAACTTCCTTATCGATAATACAATTTCTACTACAGCTCCTTTAAAGGTTAAAAGCTGCCCCTTTTCTTCTTTCCAAATGTACTCTAGAAGTACAGTAGTAGTAACAAAACCACAAAGACTATTTTTAATAGTATTTCTTGCTTTCTCCTTTCTTTGCTACTCAACACACAAACTCACAGCCAATATCCTGGATTTCCTTCATTGTGAAGAGTTAAAGGAAATTGATATGGATTCTCTCCACATGAACATAACTCACTGTGCATAAAATAGATCTACACATGCACTGTTCCATACTACACCGCCAGTATGAAAACATCGTTTAAATAATAACCCGCTGCAGAACGAAGGCAAGAAGAAAAAAAATCTGCTACTCTGTGTGTGTATGGGTGGGGGTACTGAATAAACGAAAACATCCACTCCGCGATACAAAGTAAATACGGCTTGCACTAAAATAAATAACGCTTATTATGAATTAAAGGAAAAAAGTGCATAGCTACATAAAGCACAGAAAAGCGATCGAGGTGATAAATAGCACGAAAATATGACTGAAACGTAGAGCAAGTTCACAAAAATCAGCAAAATTCGGCAGTCGCATCGAATCAGAAAAAGGCCCCTATGAGGCAAAGGGGAAAAACAGCCCTTGCTCGCAGCGCTACAGGATCCGACTCCGACTGCATCTTTCCTCCCACTCCCGCGGTGGTTTTTTTTTTTTTCAGGTTTAAAGTAAGTAACCTTAGCCTGCGGCCGGAGCCTCGTTCTCCGATTTCTACGTTGCCCCATCGGTGTAAACGAGGAACCGCGGTAAAACGCATACCCACCGCATCCGAGCGATTGTCCCGGGGGTCCCAGGAGTGCGCCTCCATCCCCGCCGCGGCCCAGCGGGCACCCCCATCCCCGCCGTCCCGCTCTGTTACAAAGGACACCGTGGGGGGGAGGCAGAAGGAAGGCCGGGAAGGCGGAGGGCGGCGGGGGGGAGCCAGGAGGGCCGAGGGAGCGGCCCCGGCCCGGAGGCTGCGATGGGAGGGCCCGGCGGGCACATTCACCTGGGCTGCGGCGGGCGGTGGTGCTGCTCCCGCTGTCGTCGCTGCCGGAGGCGGCTGTTGTTGTTGTTGTTGTGGGTGACGATGAGGAAGGGGGTGAGGAGCAGCGGCGGGAGAAGGAGGAGGAGCAGGCGAGGAGCGGTTGTTGTTGATGGGTAACAGTCGCCAGGACTACGGTGACTATGGCGCTTGATTCACAAGGCAACGGTTGCTATAACTCACAAAAGGGAGAGCGAACGAGGGAGGAGGAGGCGGCGGCCCAGCCGGAGAGGCCCGGAAGAGGCGGGGCCTGCCCTAACGGACGCCGCGGCGCCGGTTGGGCGCGGCTCGCTACCCACCTCCACCCGCCGGGTCGCGCGCCGCGGGGCTCGCGCGCGGCTGCGGGACCGCCCCCCCGCCCCCAAACCCCGGCGCGGGCTGGGGTGGTGGCGGGGGCGCGCGGGGGGCGCGGGGGCGCCGCGAGGGGCGGGGCCGCGAAGGGCCCGCGCGGGCCGCGGCCGGTGACGCCGCTTCCGGTGGGCGAGCGGGAGGGGGCCGGGCTGAGGCGCTGGGGCCCGCGGGGCGCCGGGGCCGGCGGAGGGGACGGGGAGGCTTCCCCCCGCCTCTCCGCCGCGGCCGTCCAGCGCCCCGCTAGCCTCGGGACACGGCAGCGAGGCCCGGCGGGGCGGTTACCCGGACGCCGCCATCTTAGGGCTGCGCGGCGGCCCTGCCGAGTTGAGGCTTGGCGTTGGAGCCCGTGGCCGCGCTCCGGGGCCGGCGGCGGTGAACAGCGGCCGCTGTCCCGGCAGCTCGCGTCTCTTGGCTCTAGGGGTGCGCTTGGGCGGCGCGTGGTGCGGAGGTGCGGGGTTCCGGTCCATATACGATGCCCGCAGCTCTCGTGGCCGCTACAGTGAGTCTCTAGGCCCCGCGAATCCCAGCCTCTAAGCTGCTCTCTCTTCTATTGCCAAGAGCAAATATCCACACGCGCATTACTACTGTATTCTGTCTCACAGTCTCCACAAGTATGCAATGTGACCGACTTTGATATTCCTTTAGCTTAAAAGTACTGATCCCACTCAATGACCAAAAAGGTACCTCCACGTTGAATCTAGTTTTATAGGTATCAAAGACCATCATGGTATCACAGAATCGCTTGGGTTGGAAGGGACCTTAAAGCCCATCCAGTTCCAGCCCCCCATGCCATGGGCAAGGACACCTCCCACCAGACCAGGCTGGCCAAGGCCCCACCCAGCCTGGCCTTAAACACCTCCAGCGATGGGGCAGCCACAACTTCCCAGGGCAACCTGTGCCTGGGCCTCACCATTCTCATCCTGAAGAAATTCTTCCTTATGTTTAGTTCAAATCTGTCCCTCTCCAGTTTATAGCCACTGCCCCTAGTCCTATCACTACAAGCCTTTGTGAACAGTCCCTCCCCAGCTTTCTTGTAGCCCGTTCAGGTACTGGAAGGTTGCTACACCAAAACTAGTTCTCAAAGAAGAAATATGTATCCAGGATAAGGTACCTGCTTCTTCACAAAATAAGATTAGTTATCATTCTTTGGACCAAAAAAAAGGCCTGTATAAATGAAAGGAAATTAAAACTCCACACCTCACATGAAAGGCTGCTCAGGCCATATCTCTCCAGCTCCACACACTGATCCTGCCTGTGTAGCCGGTAGTGGTTGCTTGTAACTGTATAGACCATGTAATTCCCTCCTAATTCTTCTCTATGTACTTGTCTGTATCCTCGCCTGTGCTGTTACCAACCAACACATGGTTTAACAGTCTTGATATCTTTCTCATCTCTCTTACTGTAAGCACCAAATGTTTGCCTCATGTACCCTAGAAACACTCCACTACACCTGTCCCTACAAAAAGAAATCAAATTACCTCTTGCATGCTACAAAAATGTTTTCAAAACATTAATAGATTTACTGTGATTTTCAAGGCCCTGTGTTAACCGTCATAACCTTACACGTATTTATTAAAAACACTGAAAAATCCGTAAATGTATAAAAATAAAACAGCTTAGTCTATAACAGAATAATCTTGAATTAAGAAAACTGTGCACTTTGCAGCTGAAGCTATGTCTTAGTATTTCCTACAGTGGAACCTAATTACCTAAGGTGCTAAATTAGTAACTGCTCTGGTGGGATGTTCAACCTCAGTGGCTGGCTGGGTGTTTTAAGAGCTCACATTTGCACGCTTGCAATAGTCACCTTGTCACTCAGAAATTCTGAAATGATACACAACCATAACCAATCTAATCTAATAACAATGCGTAGCAGTGCATTTAAGCAGTCACTGTAAATGCATTTGAAAGTGAAAGATACTTCAATAAGCATCTTTCATTCTATCTATCCAGGAAATACAGGTAGTTTTATTTAGCTGGTAATACCTTGAAATGCTTGAAGATTTGTGTTTTCATTTCATGTGAACAATGTGTAGAACAAAAAGGAGTGCTGGACGCTGAGTAGTTTTACCAGAAAGTTGTTCCCAAAGCAATGTGACCCATTTTCATGATAAAGCTTTAGAACTGTTCATTTCATCCATGTTGCTAAAAGTGTTGATTGTAAGTTTTCCACTTCATGATACCATGTCCATTGTCACTTGCATATTTATTTGCTTGGCAAGGTGAACAGTGTGAGCTGTTGTAAAGTTGAATGATAACAGCACTGGCCCATTGATTTGCATTCTCACATCATGGAACATTAAATCTCTACGTGGAGAGAACAAATCAAACCTTATTCAGTCTTGGCAGAATATACACACATGTAAATATCACTACACTTCGTGAGCCAGTATATTTCCAGAATATTTTAGTGTATACTAGCATTTCAGTGTATAAATGCACAATCATCTGCTGTGTTGGGAAGAGGGTAGTAGCTACTTTTGTTACAAGAGAATTATTTAATCATTTCAATGTTTTGATGCTTCTGTCTATGAAATTATTTTGCAGAGATACCCACTTAGATGAGTCAGGGCCTAATGGAAACTGAAGTTCTATTTAAAATAATTTCAATTGCATTTCTGCAAATTTTTCTCTCAAAATTTTATAAATTTGATCTTTGTCAAGGCATGCATATCACATCTTGATATTTGAAGACATGATCTCTTTTTTTGAACTTGGCAACAGTTACTTGTTACAGGAAAGTAAATAGAAACATTCAATCACATCATAAAACTTGTGTAACTAATGACAGTATTAACCTGCCAAACTGAAATATGAAAGAGCTATTGATTAAAAGTGGGTGTATTGTTTTTTGTTGTATTGTCTTTTATTTTATACTTAGATACAGAATATACTGTGTATCTTAAAACAGTTTTATGCCTTCTTATGCAGATAAGGAATAATTAGAATAGTTGAAGTTCTTCAGCAGTGAACTAAACCAGGGCTGGACGTAAGTTGGTCATGTACTTTGAAAAGCACTGCTTTTGATTGTCAGAATCAAAACTTCAATATCACTGAAAAAGAACTAGTTTCATATGCAGGAACTAATACTGCAATTTCTTATACTGAGAATGATAATGGAAGAAAAGCTATTTCTATAAACTGCCTTTTTTTCTGATACTAGATTTGTAATTCAGGTTTTGCTCTTCAACAGAATTACATGACCATTCCTCAGGATTTTTCTAACATACAGAATCTTATGGTTTGGGTTTTTCCTTATAAGGCCATAGTTACCCTGCCTAGTAATCTCACACAGCATAGCCCATTTTTTAATTAAGTCCACTTCCTAGGTTGTTTGAATTTCCAGATGGTTTTCAGATAGCCTGTTGTTTGTGGCATATCTGAAACATACCCTGAAGCATTCCTATTAGCCGTGTTGTGCAGAACACAATATCTATACATCTTATAAAGCAGTACAAATACAATGCAAAATATTAAACTGTGTGAGAGCGATCAAACTGATTTAGACCATGAGTACACTAATACAGTGTTCTTATTAGCCCAGTTAGTGTAAGTTAATGCTAATAGAAATACAAGAACAAGCATATATGTGCATTTTACTTGGTAATTTTGCTAGCATGTGATGAGTTTCAGCTCAGAGATTTTCTAAACCCTGCATGATTTGTCTGTTTTATAACTGTCAGAAAATCTTTGCTAAGAATTTGTCCAGTCTCCTCTTAAACTCATGTGTAAGTTTTGCATTTGCAACATCTTTCATCAAGAAAAGCCAACTGTCTAGCAAATGTTATGTGAAGAAATATGCACATTTGCATTCTTTGAAGCCTAGTCCCATTGGTTGCTGTCTTTTCCATTCCTGTGAGTGCTCATCAAGACAGGAGAAAGCAAAGGAGATATACATAGACATTGATGTTACTGGAGAGGCAATTTAGTGCAGATTTAGAGGCTACACTGTTTGGCTGCTTGTTATCTTTCTTTAGGATACTGTAGTAAATACAGAGATCACCACGGAATTTACTTATTTATTACTTAGCTAATTGGTATATACTAATACACGTAACACTCTTACACTTTATGCTATCTTATAACCATAACAAGTCAGTCACTGGTATTCTGTATCTCCCTCATGATGTGGACATTGCTTCTTGCACAGTGATCTGCATACCTGTAGTCCAGCAATGTGTGATACATATTCTCCAACTACCTGCTAATATGTTGTGGTTTTATAGGATTAGTTGAGGTTAGCCTGGGCCATAAGCTGTTCCTTTCCAGTCTGCATGAACAGTATGTGCTTTCAATGTTGACTTTTCTTCTTCAGTTAGCACTCTGGAGTGTCCTTGCCATTCATTCAGCAACACCAGGATTCCTCCATCAACCTGTACCAGATAGCTGAGGAATGGAAACTTTTTTTTTCTCCACTAACTCAGCCACCAGTGCATCCTGCATCTCTGTTTCACTTTGGCGATGGGAACAGATGGTCACACTGCTCTATTGGGCAGGAAGGTCAGTAGTGTGGCCACCTCGTTGTTGGCTAGGCTCTCTGTTTTGCAGACAGTGCTGATACGCTGCACTGGAATTCCTTGGTTCTGATGAGTGTGAGTTTATATCAAAAACTGTGTAGATGTGGCACTTTGGGACATGGTTTAGTAGACATGGTGGTGCTGGGCTGGTTGGACTTGATGATCTTAGTAGTCTCTTCCAACCTTAATGATTCTATGACAATACAATCATTTGCAGAGATAAGGAAGGACTAAGATGACAAGAACTGACCGTAAAAGCTGACCATAAAGAGCAAATGTAAAACTGGTTACATCTGACTTTTTATGTGCATGAAAATCACTCCAGGATGTGGCATACACTGTACGTACTGAGAGCTTTCCACTGCTACTTCTGTGCTTGCTATACACTGCAGGACTTAAAGGGGTGCAGCCTTCTCACTGTTGCTTCCATGTTAGAAATTGGAACATACTATGTGTACCAGTGGAATGCATCTTCCAGTTTGGTTGCATTGCAGATGTGTCATGAAAAAGCAGGTGAAGTTTGCATGCACCAAGATTGCATTACGAAGAGAGTCAAAACACAGTGAGTGGGGATAATAAGAGATTTCCCTTGACAATGCACTGCTGATATGAACTAAAATACTGTAGTAGGCATATCCATAGTTATTTTAGAAGCTTGAGATGATAATCAGTATTTAAAATCTCTTAAAGCTTGGTTACACTGAGTGTATAAAAAGCCAGTATCATACACAGAAGCATCAGTAATTATTTTTAAAATTATATTGGGATATATTCCTAAAGCGACTTTACCTATATAATAAATAAAAGTAATCCAGTATAAAATAAATTAATCATTCTTCAGTATCTTATGTAAAAAAAATTTAAAAAACATAGGCATATGTTAAGCCACATTGTATATATTAAATAAACAAATACAGATTTGCTTGGTTGCCACACAAAATCTGAGATTATACCAATTACAGAGAATCCACTTTTCCTTAAGAAAGTGACTAAATTCTCCAGCCTTAATCCTGGGAGAAATTCCTCTAATTACTGAATTTGTAGTTGTTATACCAGAATTAGGATAGTAATTTAGACAATTACTACAGAATTATTTTTGCTTCGGTTTTCTAATGTCAGGGAATAACGCCACTTTGATGACTTTTGTAGATTTGGTGATGCCAGATGTTTCTACATCTAAGCATTGGCTTTTGTACAGACACCAGAGAAGATTTTCAGCTGTATGGCCATTCATGAGGCTTTAAATTTTATCCTGTATGCTCAGAGACCATGGCAAAAAAAATCTGTGGGTTGGATGGAATTATCCCTTTGATCTGTTCTGTTTAGATCAGTTCACTCCAGACATTGTCAAAGGATAATGTAATTAATTGTCACTTTCTGCACGCTGGTGTCCTGTGGTGTTAGTGCAAGTCCTTGTCTTCAATACACTGTGACTGGACTTTGTAACTGCTATGAAGACCAAGTAAGCATTGCTCTTTCTAGAAAAAAGAAGGTTGGATAGCTGAAGGAGTAAATGAATGTCTTTTGAGAATGCAACACAGTACTGTTTGTGAGAACTATACTACCTGCTCCAGGACTGGGTAATTTTGCAGATGAATTTTAAGAATCTAATTGAGACCTTCTCTAATACAACTATCCACCCTCAAGAACATATGCCTAGTAGATCTTAATTTAAATTCAGCATACAAGTATAAACAAAATCATCCACTTGTTTACATAGATTTGGCTTCTTTGCTGAAGTCAAATGGGGATACTTCTTTACTAGGGTGGGCTAGAGTAGACCTATCTAGGGTCTTTCAGTAGGCCTGACAACAGCCGTTGTTTGTGATATAATGCATTGTATATTGAGTCAGTTAGCCAAACTCATACAATGTTATGAAAAAACAAATTTGCAGTGGGAGTTGTGGTATGCAGTCATAGGCATTGGGGCCTGCTTTTAGTATCAATACAGTACATTTTTGCATGATGCTTTTTCCCTCTTTTGCAGTGAGCCCGGAGAAAACGTTCAAGCCTCTTCCATGTATTTTCATTTCGTTCTTAATTTGCACAATCCAATCTGTCAAACTCAAGCCCTGTTACATACTAAAGCTTAAAATCTGTTGCTGTTTTGGGATTTATTTTTTTTTTTTGGTAGCATCCAAAATTACGAGCATGTAAAAAGACTCAGAAGTGCATGTGCAGCCCCTTCTGCACAGGTAGAGTGCCATTTACTCGACTAGGGCTCTGTGGGGTTCCTCAGCTCATTTTCACTGTCCCGTGATACCTTTTCTGGAGGCTGATCCTGCACTGTACTCACAGCTAGCATGACTGCTTTGTGTCCAAACCACAGGTTTGTAGGCTGCCTTGCAAGTACTTGTGTTACGACACATTGCCTGACATTGGGGTGGCTTTGGGCACATCAGCCTTTGTGGAAACCCTTGCGGCTCCTTGCTGGTTCTGATCTGCACCCCAGCAAGCCAGGCACATGTTTGTTTGCGGAGTTGGGGAGCAGGTGAAGGTGCTGGCTGTGTCCATTGGTGGTGGCTGCAGGGCTGTGAAATGGGGGCAAACATGTCTGTCCTAGCAGTAGTGGTCGAGCAAGGCGGACTTTGACAGCCCAAAAGGGCTATTGCTGTAGGGTGGTCAGGCAACTTTCGCTGTGGAGCTGTGGCAAACCTGGTGCTTGTTTCAAACAGGAGGAAGCAGGAAGAACAGAAGTAATATTTCCAAGAGCCTGATAATCAGGACAAGTGCAGGTGCTGCCAGCAGCCTGGTCCGTAACCTTGGCTCATCAGCCTAAGGACGAAGCAGGCTCCAGTGGTTTGACAAACATGTGCCTGAACTTCTTCCCTGCTGAGACTATTGCATGAACTTACTCAGAAAGGGCTTCCAGTAAGACGGGTACCTGTGGGCCAGGGGAAGCAGGGGCAACCTGGGTGTGCAGAGCCTCCACACCAGGCCCCAGGCCATAGGACTGCCAGGCAGGAGCGTGAGGTGGCAGCACAGCGGGTGAGCCAGCAGAGTGGAAGCCTGGGCAGTAAGTCCCCTGTCACAGCAACCAGGAAAGATGAAGGCCAAAACTCAAGGCAAAAAGTGAACCGTTAAAAGATGTGTCTCAGACTGCAGTTACAAGATACAGACAGAAAGAATTTTGGTCTTATCCTTCTTCAGCCTAAACCCTCTTTTTTTTACCAAGTGTTGTCTGAGTTTGCATAAAACACATAATGTATAAAATTGAAGACTACAGATCTATATTCTATGTGCCCCTGGTATTTTCTAAATACAATTTTCAGATCCTGTTCCTCCTTGCTAAGATCACACTGGCAGCAGCAAAATATAGCAAATTCTTGTTCCTACCACTGCACTGTGCTACCTTTTGAGTTTCACTAAAGTTCTGGTGACAGGTTGGCAGAAGTATCAAGGCTGGCTGGCATCTTTGGAGATTGTCCAGTCCCACCCCTACCCAGAAAGGTCAGCCACAGCAGGTTGCTCAGGGCCATGTCCAGTCAAATTTGATTATTTCCAGGACTGGAGACTTAGCTTCTCTGAGCAGGATGTTCCGGTGTTCAACCACCCTCACAGTAAAAAAAATTTTCTTATGTTTAAATGAAATTCTGTATGTTTTGATTTGTGCTCATTGTTGCTTCTCCTGTCACTGGGGACCACTGAGAGGAGTTTGGGTCCATCTTCTTTATTGCACCTATCCAGTATTTGTATACCTTGATACGATCTGTCTGAGCCTTCTGTTTTCCAGGATATCTCAGCCTTTCCTTGTATGAGAGATGCTTCAGTCTCTTAATCGTCTTTGCTGGACTCATTCGAGTATGTCCATGTCTTTCTTGGACTGGAGAGCCCAGAACTGCACACAGTGCTCCAGATGTCTCGCACCAGGTCTGAGCAGAGAGGAAGGCAGGCAGCCCCCTGTTTCCTGGTGACACTCCTCCTAATGCAGACTAGGAGGCTGTTGGTCTTTGTTGCTGGGGTACATTTGCTGGCTCATGTTCTACTTACCCTTCAGGACCTCTAGGTCTTTGGTTTTGTTTTTTTTTTTCAAGGCTGCTTTCTAGGCTGTTGGCCTTCAGTCTATGCTAGTGTGGGAGGTTATTTCTCCCCAAGGGCAGCACTTGGCATTTTCTTTTCTTAAATGTCATGATGTTCCTGTTGGAGCATTTCTCCAGCCTGTCCCAACCCCTCTGAATAGAAGCACTCATCTCAGTTCTATAGCATTTTTAAGGTTTCGCTCTCATCCCACCATCTCTAGGCCATTTATTAAGTTGTTAAATACTACTGGACTCTGTCTCAATCTCTATAGCATACCTGTAGTGACCACCCCGCACCAGCTGGACTCTGTGCCAGTGACAACAAGCATTCGGACCTGGCAGTTCAACCAGTTTTCAGTCCACCTCTGTTTTTGTAGTCTGTGCTTCATCACTTTGTCTGAGAAAGTTACAGATGACAATGTCAAAACCCTTGCTGAACCTGAGATAAATAACAACCACTACTTCCCGCTCATTCACCCCGCCAGTAATTTCATTATAGAAGGTTATCATGTTGGTCACACATGATTTACCCTTGATAAATCCATGCTGACTACTCCCAGTCATCTTCTTTCCTCAAAATGTCTGGAAATGCTGTCCTGGATTATTTGCTTCCAGTCATCTTCTCTGGGAATGAGGTGAGGATGATCAGTCTGTAGTTTTCTGGATCCTTCTTTGGGCCCTTCTTAAAGACAAGGATGACATTTGCCTTTTTTTCCCAGTCTTCAGGAACTTATCCCAGTTGCAGTGACCTTTCAAAGATACTTGAGAGTGGTCTCACATTGGCATGTGCCATCTTCCTCAGCACTTGTTCATAGAATCATAGAATCATAGAATAACCAGGTTGGAAGAGACCCACTGGATCATTGAGTCCAACCATTCCTATCTAAACACTGAACCATGCCCCTTAGCACCTCGTCCACCCGTGCCTTGAACACCTCCAGGAAAGGTGAATCAACCACCTCCCTGGGCAGCCTGTTCCAATGCCCAATGACCCTTTCTGTGAAGAATTTTTTCCTAATGTCCAGCCTAAACCTCCCCTGGCGGAGCTTGAGGCCATTTCCTCTAGTCCTGTCCCCCGTCACTTGGGAGAAGAGGCCAGCACCCTCCTCTCCACAACCTCCTTTCAGTTGTAGAGAGCAATGAGGTCTCCCCTCAGCCTCCTCTTCTCCAGGCTAAACAACCCCAGCTCTCTCAGCCATTCCTCGTAAGACCTGCTCTCCAGCCCCCTCACCAGCTTTGTTGCTCTTCTCTGGACTTGTTCCAGAGTCTCAACATCTTTCTTGTGGTGAGGGGCCCAGAACTGAACACAGGATTCGAGGAGCGGTCTCACCAGTGCCGAGTACAGAGGGAGAATAACCTCCCTGGAGCTGCTGGCCACGCCGTTTCTGACACAAGCCAAGATGCCATTGGCCTTCTTGGCCGCTTGGGCACGCTGCTGGCTCATATTCAGTCGGCTGTCAATCAACACCCCCAGGTCCCTCTCCTCCAGGCAGCTTTCTAGACAGACTTCTCCTAGTCTGCAGCACTGCACAGGGTTGTTGTGCCCCAAGTGCAGGACCCGGCATTTGGCCTTGTTAAACCTCATGCCATTGGACTCTGCCCAGCGGTCCAGCCTGTTCAGATCCCCTTGCAGAGCCTCCCGACCCTCCAGCAGATCGACACTTCCACCCAGCTTAGTGTTGTCCGCAAATTTGCTAAGGGTGCACTCGATGCCTTCATCCAGGTCATTGATAAAGACATTGAACAGGGCTGGACCCAGCACTGAGCCCTGGGGAACCCCACTTGTCACTGGCCTCCAGCTGGATTTCACACCATTTACCACCACTCTCTGGGCCCGGCAATCCAACCAGTTTTCCACCCAGAAACCCAGTTGTTGCTGCAACTTATCAGGTCCTGTGGATGTATCAATATCCAGTCTGTTCAAAAGTTCTCTAACCTGACCCTCCTCCACCAAGAATAAGTATTCTCTGGCTTGGTCTTTCCCACTGGTCTTAGTGACTTGGGATTACTTTACCACTAAGGATTGAGGTGAAGAAGGCATTGTCTGCCTTGACCTTCTGCATGTCTGTTACTTATAGATCCCTGACCCATTCGCCAGTGGGTCTGCATTTTCCCTAGTCTTCCTTTTCCTGCCAAATTACCTGTAGAAAGCTTTCTTCTTCTCCTCACATCCCTCATCAGAGTCAAATTTCATAACCCGGAACAAATACATTTATTAACATTAGGATCTGCCCACTAATCCTTACCCATCAGCCACCTCAGCCTCCATCCCAAGGCAGAGATGCATACATCCCACTGCTCTCTCACATAAAAGATGATTTCCCCCTCTCACCTTCCCAGCCTGTCCTTTCTACAGACCCTGCATCTGCCCATTGCAGCACCCATGTTGTGTGAGCTATCCCGACATTCCATCCAATCACCAGTTCTTGCTTCAAGGTATTAAATGCAATATATGTGATAAGCATGCAGCCTTACTTCCCATCACATTTAAGAAAAACAAGGGTATAACTTCTGAATTTAGACATCCCTTCTACAGAATTTCATGTAAGGTTTCAGATGAACACATTTTAAAATGACCGTGGTTAAGTGGATGTATCACAAATTAGAAGTTATTTAAAGTAACTGTAGCATGGTTTATCTTTTATTTTTGGCAAGATGTAGGGGGAACAGTAAGATCTAGATTGTACAAGTTGCTCAGTGCCAACTTTAATATCTATTCAAATACAATGTTTTCATGGAAAGAACAAGCATAGTTTTTGGACACAGGAGGATAGAAGCATGAGAAAGTGTAAAAATTTTTCCAGGATCACACACTGAGCTAGTGGGAGATCAAGAAATGTGGATCCTTATATTCTGCAACTTAGTAAGAATATTTAACTTCACCTGTAACTGGATAATTATTACACAAGTTTATAAGGCACTACTTAAAAGCAGACATTTTATGGCAAAGTTCTTCTTTGAGCTTCAGGTTATCAAGGATCAAGCACTGTTATTATCTCTCTGGACATTCATAGAGTACAACCTACAAGTTGTGTTCAGTGGCTGCAGAGAGACAAGAAACAGCTTTTACATGTTTATACATTCATAGTCTCACTGTGGACAGAAGGGAAGGAAGTTGTCTAAAATCATGGGCAGCTCTTGTCCAGGCAATGGAAAAGAAGTTGTGATGGAAGGAAAGATATTTTCAGTTAGATCCACACAGAAGCATAAATGTTGCAGAAGTAAGAATGCAATATCTACCAAAAGCAGAAACTAGTTCCTAGCTTGCATACTGGATGTTGTCCATGCAACTAACAGGAAGATTTGGTTGCCACAGGAGGGATTTAGTGTTCCTTCTGAAGGCTGAAACCCATGCAGTTCTCAGCCCACGCATGGCTCCGTGTTGTGCACTTAAGCCTTTCATCCTGGTAAAGCTACAATATGGACTAGCAGAGCCATGACGCACGTTACTGATTCCCTCTGCTCACCATTACTCACTGGATATCTGAGAACAAAATCCTGGGAGAAGGACAAAAAGCAGCATGAAGATAACATTTTCTGCAAATTAGGCCTGTAGGAGAAGTGAGAGAATATGTCCTAAAGCGAAGCCTAAAAGTAGTCAAGAAGAAATTCTTTCGGCAGCAGGTCTAATGCTTTTTAATGGTGAGGATCCTGGCAGACAATTTGTAGCAGGTGTAACCTAACCCATCAAGGACTGTAAACAAATAAAATATATATTTATTTTTTTAACACGTAACAAGTTTTTTACCTGTTGTAGCCTGTTACCGTTGTACACGGTGCAGTTCTGCTGTGTGTTACTCTTAGTTGCAGGATGCCAACATTGCATGTTGCTGTTAATGTGAAGACCAAAGACACTATGGTGATGGTATATTAGAATTTTATTCTGGCATTTCTGGAATTCGAAGCATAACTTCACAAATTTAATAAGCTTTCAACCTATTTTTTGTGGTAAATGTTAGAAGAATAAGCATTAAAGGTAACTGTGTTGTCATATACATATATATATATATGTATATGTATATAGTTATATGTACTTATCTGTTTGTCTACAAGCTCTAGGAGCCAGGAGGAGGCTTTTAGAAAAATTTAGTTTGCATGTTTCTGTACTTTCTCAGTAGTTTGGGGAAATACTTAACAGTGGTATTCTAGAATGTAACCACTATAAAAATATTAATTCTATTGTGTACTTTCTTATAAATAGAATGTATCATGTTTCAATATTAGAATGTTTTCTTTTTACAAGTTCTCATACAATAATTCTTCCTTTATAATTACTTTGCATTTTTTCCCTTCTCACTTTCCTTTTCTGGGGAGGAGGGAAGCATCTGTATGTGCATGTGAATTCCTTGGAGATCTTAGGATTATTCATCTTCAGCCATTTCAGCTGAAAATATTTTTTCCATATGTTCTTTTTTTTAATTTTAATATGATGCAAAATCAATGTTATTCTATTGGAATCTTCTCTCAATATATATTGCATTTCCTCATCTGGATTCAAGTAGATTTAATCAAATCGTAAAAAAGTGATTTATCTGGTGTTGGCCCTTTTGATTAAGTCTCTAGACTTCATTCTTAGGAAATCTATGAAGTTATTACTTTACTTAGCACCATAGTTAATTTCAAAGTATGATCTTTTCATTGTACACCAAATAAAATTCCAGATTTTACTAATAATTGAAGTACAAACCCATCTGAAAAGTGACTACGTAATATGGCACATTTTTATTAGAGAAGGACTCTATGTGTACAGGCAAGGCACAGATAGATAAGGCATGCACCATGGAGTTCTCAGAAGCAGCATAGAGATGGGGGAATAACCAAACAGCAGAGTAGGTAAAACTAGCCTTCACAGATACATCTAAGCACTGTAGGAGTTCCTGTGCTATTAGTGACAGAAGAGGCCAGTGATTGTTTCTCCACAAGAGAAAAGGATTGAAGAGGGAGCCTGACATTTTGCAGTGTTTGCTTGTTTGTATTCTTAAAGAGGAAGCAAATGGCGTGGGGCCAGCCCTGGGTGCATTTAACCATTGCAGAAGGTAGTATGCCAGGAATTGACTTAATCCAGTCCTCCTGGGCTTTCTGTCCTGGCTGGCATGTGTTTATGCCTTCTTACGAAACATTTTGACGTTGGCAACTAAAGCATGAGTAAGTACAGTGTCAGAGACTATGTAGCATTTAAGAGCTATTAGAAATTATTAAAAGGAGAAGAGGAAAGTACCTGTGTAGTAAAGGGCTGTGCTGCTGCACTGTGGATGGTAGTCTGCTATTGCTCTTAGCCCTCTCCATTGCTCCAGTAAATCTGCCTGGCAGTGCCTGAGAATGAAAAAGTTGCACTGAAATTTTGAATGTATAATGCCTTATTTCCCCCTTGAAAACTCATATCGTAACTTCTCTCTGCAGGTTAAGAAGGAAGTAATACATATAATTTTCTGGTATTTTAAAATTCCTTTATGTATACCTATATGTACGTAATAGCCAATGTCTACACTACACAGTCATTAAGGAAATAGTGGTGCTGAACAGTAGCTAGTGCCAAAAATGCGGGAAGGGTGTGAAGAAGTTTTTGAATTATCATATTGCAAAAGTGTCACTATTGTCCAAAAAGTTACTGGGAATATATGTGAAATGTAAACAACACCTGTTTTAAAGCTGGACAAAAAATACTGCTACAGTATCCAAGATTAGCACCATGAAATGACAGAATAGAGAAAAAATTAAGGCAAGGAGGTTTTAGCCTTGAAAAATGGATATACAGATTCTACTGTGTCCCTTGCTGGATAAAAGTGGGGAAAACTCAGTCCTAACTCTTTCCATTTGGCAAGGCCAGCAGCCATGAGGCACGACCTGGCAGGTCAGTGTTTGTAAAATCATTCAGCCCCCTGTTTGCCCCTAACAGCAGCATTTATAGGAACCAGAGTAAAAGAAATTGTATGCTAGCCTTGTGAGGTGAAAATAACTAGTGTCAAAGTGTTTAAAAGACTTCTAGCAAAACTGTGCAGGAAACTAAACCTCAGTAGTCCTGATGCTGCTTGAACAATTTTATCTATTTTTACCTTTGGAAAGTAATGTAGGAAGACATATTTAGCGGCATGACAGTGTATCATCATGTTTTTCTTAACAGGCTAACCAGCCAGAAGATGTCTGCTACAGGAGAACATTAATTTAGTAGTAATATTTCTGTTTTCATGAGAGTTACATGTCACAAACTGCAGAGAAAAAGTGAAATGAAAGAAACAGATTGTAAGAAAATCCTTTTTCAGATCTTTTACATGCTGCTTGTCCCTATAATGGCATTCACAGGTGCTAATATATTTTCACCTCACCAAGTGAAAATAACTAGTTAGCACTCCAAAAAAAGACTGGGTTTGAAATTTTTCACATTTTAAAAGGGACTATGCTTGTGCAGCTGCAGTTTAGCTTTGGAAATATTCATCCTGAGCCACGTGCTCCCTAAAATGAAGTAACTTTTAAAGGTCGAGATATCCTTATGTATGTATATATGAGATATTTCCTATTGTTGCTGAAGGACAACTGTTTTAATCCCCAGCCTTTTCAAGACTAATGAGCTGCCTTTCTGTTGTCCTAAATATGATGGGTCTCTTGCAGCATTTTACTTGGTCTTGTCTCTAATAACTTGTCAGTCTTTTGTACTTTGTGCTCCTGTATCTCATTTACTCACCTTTTATTCTTGATTTAGGCTCCCAGTGTGCATTTTCCGATATCTTTTCTGCTCCTCACACTTTCTACCTCTTCACGGCATTTCACAGTGCCCTGTTCATATCCTCTATCCTCCCTCGTGCACAAAATGATGGCTAGTGCTGGTAATTACAGCTTATTTTATAATTGGTGGTTTAAAACAAAATCATGTAGTGAGCATGTAGTGAGAATGAACTTAACTTCTAAGAGTGCTTGTTTACTGCAAATTCAATTCTGCACTAATTTAGCATGCATAAGTGTCTATGAATATTCTCTGGCTCAAGGTAAGCAATGCTTTGCTTTTAACCTAGGAGAGCAGTACCAGGATGTCAAAGCTCAAAGGCTGGTGATCTAGAACAGCAAGCAGACTTGGAATAGTTTTCAGTTCAGTTCATATATGTAATCTATGTACTTTTTTCAGCTGAACTGCACTAGCTTGCATGACTTAATCAGAAAACAAACACCAGTTTTAGAGTAATGTGTAGAATACGTGTTCATCCAGTTGACCTCAACCCTGCAGAGAGTAACAGAAATGCATAGATATTTTGTTGGGGATAAAAGCAGTCTATTGAGCATTACTTGTTATACTTCAAAATGCACACTACAAGGTTTGTCATTCATGTTAAAATAAATAAATGAACAATAATAAATGAACAATGAATAAATTGAGGTAAAGAGCTAGGATGCCCTGGAAAAAGCTCAAGCCTGTCCAGGTGCAAACCTTGTGCATTCTAATAATAATTTAAAAAAATTTCAATCCAAGCAAAGGTGAAGCTAATATGCATTTAACCATTTGTTTTCAAAGAAGATTATGCAAATTGACAGAGAGAGAGAGAGGAGGCAAATGAGAACATTTATGTAGGCCTAAGAATAGCACTGAAATAGTTAAAATAGTTCAGAACATAAAATATTACAAATAATTTTCTGCATTCTGGAAGACTGTATACATTTACATTGAAAGAAGCCCTGCTAGGGCTCACGAAAGTATAAATAGTTGTAACAGATGTAACCCCGCTGACAAATATCTGGCTAGGACCTGGGCCTTCCAGATGTTGAAACCTGCTTACACTTTTTCACACACTTGCTTTGATTTTTTCATGTACTTATGGTAAGTGTTGCCAAGCGTACAGTCCTGGGAAGATGGGGCCCATAACCAATTAGAATTGGCCACAAATCAGGCTTGGTGAGGTTTAAACAGAGCCCTGCTAGAGAGCTGATTTGAGTTGATCCCCCTCAGAGCAGCAGGTCTGCAGTCTAGTCTAACTTTCCTTGAATTGAGAGCCCTCATAGGTCAGTGATTGTGCACATTTTAGATCACCCTTCTAAATTTATTTTGATTGTTCATGAAACTTAAGAATTCTTTAATCAGTCTTGTAGTAATATTCCCACCTGACATTCTTGTGGTTTGCTTTGGTTTGTCGGAGTGCTAAGTGCTTTTGGTTGGAATGGATCTTCATTTTGACCAGCCGATTGTCTGTTCTGTAGGTGCGTCTGCAATGGTGGTAACCTTAGCACTTGATTTATGTCAACTATTACAGGTAACTGTGTAAAAGGAGTGGTTCAATGGCTGAGCCTGGCTCAAGATCCAATGGTCAGCTCTGGAGCTCACTGTTCACTCCTAACTAGTTTAAATGCCACTAGCTTCCAGGAATGAATAGGAATATTTGGAGTCACTGGAACCAAACCTACTATTGTAATTAAAGAGTCGTTTTGTCACAAAGATCTAAAAAGCCTAATCATGACCAAAAGATGAGAGGACAGGTAGACAAAGCAAAATCTGGTAGCCGTAGGCATAGTGTAATTTTATTACCTTTCTGATATACAAATTAAATTACATATTTGTTCCCCTGAAATTTAAAATCAAACATGTTTTGTTTTTTTCTTCTGTGGCAATACAGGAGGTATTGATATGAAATGACTGAAGGAGTGAAGGGTGGTAGAGAGGTACAGAAGAGATCACACTGCAAAAACTCAGTGTGTCAGAGTTAAGTAGATGAGGAGGTTTCTCACAGCTCTTTTCTTTTGCGCAGGTCTTCCGTTTTTAGCAAATGACTCGGAGGTCTGGGAGAGCAGGGAGGATGGGGCAGATGAAGCTATAATTCACAGTCTTCATGATCTTCCCATGCTGGCCCTGAGTGTATAGAAGGAGCTTAGAAGATTCAAAGGGGCAGCCAAAACACCTCCTTCAAGTGAGTCCTGTTGTTTCCTGTGGCACTGTGAAATAGGAGTTCTTGAGCCCCAGCACTCTTGGCTGGTCCCTGCAGCCTGAGTCTGATCTTTTCTAATTACTTGTGTGTTACAGTTGATATTGAATTTACTGTGCTAGGAAACAGCTTGGCCGCAGATGTGAAATTAATAATGAAATAATTAGCAGAGACGTGCTTTAATTTCCTTCAGAGTATTAAAATGAATGTTAGCACAGTATTTGAGAGTAAAGGCCGCAATTTGATATTTAAGTGGAGAGTGGCAAACCAGTTGAATTAAGCACTAGCTGTCACCAGGGACCTTGACTTCTACAGTCATATACAGAGGCCTGTAATCTAGCTGGCATCACACCTGGTGAGCTCACATAGCGGAAGAGCTATATGACAAAACTGCCATTAATCCTCTAAGACACGCATATTTTAAAGAACAAGAGTAGTTCTACTGAACCCAGTGGAATGATTGTTGTGTTTAAAGTAAAAAATGAAAGGAAATGAAAGGAAAGGAAATGAAAGGAAAGGAAATGAAAGGAAATAAAATGAAAGGAAATAAAATGAAAGGAAATAAAATGAAAGGAAATAAAATGAAAGGAAATAAAATAAAATAAAATAAAATAAAATAAAATAAAATAAAATAAAATAAAATAAAATAAAATAAAATAAAATAAAATAAAATAAAATAAAATCACAGCTGTGGAATTACGTCTGCAAATCTTTTCAGTTTTATGACAGTTCTTTTTTGTAAAATGAAAATTAGAAAAATGTTTAGTTAGGGATGATCAAAAAATTCATTGATATTCCTTACACATTCACAGAATCCTAGAACTGTAGACTGGTTTGGTTTGAAAGGGACCTTAAAGACAACCAAGTCCTAACCCTGCTGCCATGGGCAGGGACATTTTCCGCTAGATCAGGTTGTTCAAAGCCTTATCCAGCTTGGTCTTGAACATGTCCAAAGAGGTGTCATCCACAACTTCTTTGGGCAACATCTTCCAGTGCCTCACTGTCCTCATAGTAAAGAATTTCTTCGTAATAGCTAATCTAAATCTCCCCTCTTTCATCTTAAAATCATTACCTCTCGTCCTGTCTCTGCAATCTCTGATAAAAAGCCCCTTCTCGTTTTTCCTCTAGGCCCCCTTAAAGTACTAGAATGCTGCTATAAGGTCTACCCATAGCCTTCTCCAGTCTGGGCAACCCCAACTGTCTCAGTCTGTCTTCATAGAATTGGTGCATCAGCCCACTGATCATCTTCGTGGACCTCCTCTGGACCCTCTCCAGCAGGTCCATGTCTTTCTTATGCTGGGGGCTCTATAGCTGAACACAGTACTCTAGGTGAGGTCTCACAAGAGTAGAGGGGCAGAATCCATTTCCTCAACCTTCTTGCCATGCTTCTTTTGAAGCACCTTAGGATGCAATTGGCTTTCTGGGCTGCTAGCACACGTCACTCATATCCAGTTTTAACTCCTCCAAGATCTTCTCCACAGGACTGCTCTCAATCCACTCAGCATCCAGCCTTTATTCATGCTTGAAATTCCCCTGGCCTATGTGCTGGACCTCACACTTGGCCTTGTTGAACTTTGTGATGTTCACATGGGCCCACACCTCAAGACTGTGAAGCCTCTCTGGATGGCATCCCATTCCTCTAAAGAATCAACCACACCACTTGGCTTGGTGTCATCGGCAAATTTACCAAAGGTGCATGCAGTCTCACTGTCCGTGTCCCCAAAAAAGATGTTAAATATTGCTGGCCCTAGTACAGATCCCTGTGGGACCCCAGCCTTCACTGGTCTCCATCCAGACATTGAGCTATTGAGTGCAACATTTGAGTGCAACCATCCAGCCAATTCCTTATCCCCTGAATGATACACCCTTCAAATCCACCACTCTCCATTTCAGAGACAAGGATGTTATGTAGGACACTGTCAAATACTTTGCACGTGTCCATGTAGTTGATGTCAATTGCTCTTACCTTTTCCACTAATGATGTAACCCTGTTGTAGAAGGCCACTACATTTGTCAGATGTGATTTGCCCTTAATGAATCCATGTTGTCTGTCACTAATCACGTTCTTAATTTCTATGTGCTTTCATATATTTCCAGAAGTATCTTCTCCATGATCTTGCCAGGAAAACAGGTAAGACTGACCAGCCTGTAGTTCCCTGGCTTTTCCATTTTTTCCCATTTTAAAAGTAGGATTTTGTTTCCCTTTTCTTCAGTCACTGGAAACTTCAGTAGTTTAAGCGAAGGAATATGTCCTTTAATCTTTACTAATTATCTTGTTTGACCTGATAACACCTTCACCTTCCTTTAGGATTTTTGGTTTATTTGTAAAAGAGCAAGACCCATTCCATGTAAAAAAAGCAAAATTAGACTGTATTTTAATCTCTCTCATTAAGTATACTTAGTACAATTTCTTTCATTTGTGGACATTTGTAATTGATTCCAGAATTAAACTGGGCATATTTATAGTAATCTTAAATTCTACTATAAATGAATAGTATCACGTTTATCACAGCGCACACAATTAGACCTATTATTCTTACTTCACACAGCCATACCTAAACAAGACTGAATATGGGAGTTCCCTGTTACAGCAACCCACACTAGATACAGACATGGCTGAAAAAAAGGCCAAAAAATGCAAAAATCCTCAGCAGATATCTAGACAGTTTGATATTTAAAACTCAACCAAATTCATGTGGATTTAGGTTTGCATGTTAGACATTATAACACTTCTGAGCTTTTTTACAAAGGACCTAAAGGTACAGTGATACTCTCTTGTGCATTTAATACAGTGAGAAATGTATAATTTCTGAAGTAGAGTCTAAAGAGCAAGGAATAGTTAAATCAGAATTTATTTGGAATCTGGCTGTTCAGGTAAAATCTTTTGTGTCACTTCTGTTTATCTTGCTTTATTGCCACATCTTTGAAGAGCACTCATGAGGATAATGAAAAATTTTACAATTTTCTAATGGTTAAGTAACCAAAGATACTACGCAGTAAATAAAGAAGCCATCTTAGAACATATTGAAATATAATAGGACTTTAAGGACTTTCCTTAGCATTTTGAAGGATGTATGCTTAACAAAATACAACCTAAAAATGTTTTGAGAAATCAGCTAGTAGCTTTGTCATTAGTGCAAATTATTCCTAAACTACACATAAGGGTGAGATGAAATCTGCTTAGACTTTCATGAAACTTACTGTACCACACATAACAACTGAAATAATTCAAACCATTTAGAAAAAGAAGGTGAGAACTCATTAGAAGAAAGTGAATTACTGGCACAAGTTGATGAGTGAATTGAGGGTAAAAAAAAAAAGAAACAAAGTATGGCTAAGGTTGTAATACACAATGCTTTCTAGGATCTCAAGCTACAGGATTTTTCATTAAGAGTAAACATTATTTCATTATTTTTCCTATCTGCCATGTCCCATGTCTCTCTTTTTATTTTTTTATTTTCACTTTATGTCATGATCTGTACTTATGACAATGGTAAGGAAAGGTAACTCCAGTGGATAGGTTCAGAATAAACACGTTCAGTAGGGCTGGAAACTGTTCGCTTTGCCTCATGAAGTATTGGCAATAGTAGTAGAAGCAGAGCTTTTGTTATAAAGTGGGATATAAACATATACCAATGAGTTAAGAAATTAGTCTTCTATATTAATGCAGTTAAACGAGCCAATTAGAATGGCAACCTCATGGAACTGTTGCCTTCTGCTCACTCTTGCTGCTCAAATATGGGATCTCAACATAAATTTTCTCTGAATTTTTCCAGTGGTATGATATACTGATTTTGAACTTTCATTCCTATCATACCTAAAAATCTCACAAAAGGAAGGCAAATCAATGATGTATTAAGGAATTTCACCCTTGTTTGAGATATTTATCACTATGAAATAGAAGCATTTCAGCTTAAAACTGACTTTTGGCAATACAACTCATCTACAAAGGAGACTTGGCTATTGAACAATAATGAATAAAGTGTTCACATGTTTCCCCATCTGCTTTCCCAATTGTTAAAGCAAAAATAACAAATCTGAATGGGAATTAAAATGTGATTTTGTACAACTTTGGTCCTTGCACCAAATGTTTTTAGAATTCTAAAGTTAAAATCTCTTTTGTCTGAAATCTCCCTCAGTGCTGATCCCATCCCGCAAATTGTATTCTCATGAGATTGCCTTGAATAATAGAGGTGCTATTTGCCAGAACTTTAAATAAGTCCTGTGTATTATCACAGCATAACAGAGGTGGTTGGACCATGTCCCCCAGAGATGCTTATATCAGCTGGTGAACTGTGTTGCCAGGTCCAGCTTCTTCCTGCCAGAAAAGGAAACAGAAAGAGATGCAGAAAAATATCCTGTATTTTTCTCATAAATTGTTGCCAAAGTTTGGATTAATAGCTGCAAGGACATTACTGCAAGACAATCACTCAGTTCACAGGGATACACTTAACCAACAGACAAGCAATACCTGGAACTGAAAAGAAGTATTACTTACAGGCTATCCATGTAAACTAAATAACCAACTAAACAAACTGAAAATGGTAACCAAGCAGCCTCAAATATTAGCCTTGACTAATAACCTTGACCTCTTAATACTATTCTAGTAACTACTAGTTGGATTGAGCTTATACGTGGAACAGAAGTTACTTCACAAAAGACTGCAAGTCTTGGAGTAACTGTCAAAGCCAAAATGAAGTATTATCCCCTGACCTGGAAGGAACAGTCAGACACAAAGCTACTGATCTCCTTGATACTGAGCGACTAGAGACTCTTTGATGAAAGAAGCAGGTGCCTTGACTCTCAAGCATTCATAAGAGAAGCCAAAACCTGATATGATTAAGAGAGAGTGAAGGCAATCTAAAAACAGTTCTCAGCAGCTGTGACAATGTGTATAGAACTGTGGCTCAGAAGCATCAGTTTGCTTTTCACAGAAGCTAGCTTAGGAAAAAATAACAAAGCTATATAGTTTAAATGGCTGTCTCATCGTTCTGATCTTTACAAGGCCAGAGTGTAGGGATGAGGTGTGTATTACCAGAAGGTCATGCAGTCAGGGCCTGCGTTGCTAGACCTATGGGCTCTTGTTGTGCTTTTCAGATTTGTCCTGCAGTGACTGGCATAGACACCTCCTGTTTCTTGTTCTCTGTGGAGTGCTGTGCATTAATGTTCATTGCAGCAAAACAAGTGGAAGGTGTCTTACTGCATTTCCCAAGCTCAAGCAGATGAATGACTGGATGGCACTCCGAGGATCAGTGGTATCAACCCTGTACCTCTGCAGTCTATTGAGCACTGCAGTGCCTTTCTGCTCAGAGCTGCTTTCGTGCATGACCTGTTGACGCATGGATGTGTATGCCAGGTTCTCATTAAAAATGTCTATATCTTGGTTATTTTAGAAATGATGGAATGAGAAAGGTATCAGAAGACTTGAGCCCAAAGGAACCACACACGTAAGCCGTACAGTGAAACCAAGTAGCATTCTGTGATGTTTGCTCACTGTAGCCAGAAAGTAAAAACTTTTTTGCCTTTTATCCTTTACATGGAACAACATAAAAATCTTCAAAGTTTTCGACTGGCTAACTTTGTAAAGCATATCAGATGGTCATATATGTAGTAATCAGCTTCTCTGAGTTTTTTTTGGCATATTGGAGAAAAGATTAGACATTAGAATGCTGTAGAAAACCATATGGAGATGTATAAAATCAGAACATGACATATGTTCTATGTGCCTTGTAAACACTCACAGGAGCTCATTTTACTGTGATACCCAGGGCAGGATGAGCACCTTACTCATAGCCAAAATTACTCATTCTAATGTTAAAGTTTTTGTGTGTGGCCTGCCATGTGAAAAAAAATGAACTGTAGTCACTCAGCCAGAGACAAACTTGAAGAAGATAGTAAGAATCTTCCTTGGGATGCTTACTTGAGGCCTCAGAAATAAAGCAGATGTGGATTTCTTCATATGAAATAAACTGGCGCTTGGACACGTATCGTAAATTCTTGACACCCTTATTCTGCACCTTGTATAAATGCTTCTCAGATTTTTTCATACTACATGTATTCTTTCCTTTAGTCAGAAACATGAATCCCCTTTTTAAAATAAAGACATTATATTGATTGCAGCCCTTCTATCTATGCTGTACAACTTCAAGTTGAGATGATGCTGAAGTACTCTTTAGTAATAAACAGATGATCTGCATATTTATTTCACAAGAATAATAATGAAAGGAAAAACTGTCAGCCTGATTGTCACCTGCAACGATGTACTTCACATCTTAACACTGAAGATGACGAAAATAGATGTATGTGCATTAGCACCACCTTCAGTCCAAGCATGAATAGCAGGGTTCCTTGGTCTTGCACACCACGTGCTATAGAGCTAAGTGTATCACTTTAAATGATACCATTCCTCACAACTGGGAATAGCAAACAGCCTACCCCTACCCCCGCAAAAAAGAAAAAAAAAAAAAAAAAAAAAAGAAGTAGAAGAAGAAACAAAAAGCCTGTGATTACAAATGCTGTCAGTTCTGTGTTCTGTCTTTTCCTGCCTTGTGCACTTTTGTAATGTGATGTAAAAGCTGCATTCTTGCATGTTCATGTTTTGTTGGAGGACCATCCGCCAGGGACCAGGAAGATCTGTGTTTCTCCAAATGCAACTACCTTCAGAAGAGAAACTTCTCTACCGACAGCGGGAAAGGCAGCTCCACCTACTGACATTTCTGTCTATCTGCTCTTTAAAGGGTGGAGGAATTACTCTAAAGTGTCATCTAGTCTCATTTCCCAGTGGAAATGCGCTTCCCAGAAACAATGAGAAGATGTTCCTATGCTCTAAACCTAGAGATCCAGGTTAGGATATATTTTCTGCTTAGGATTTCTCAGTCACTTTATAGATTCACAGTTTCTTAAAACACAACTTTCTAATAGTAGGGGATCTATCAATGCAGTACCTTAGTACATTTGAGATGAACCGTGGGCTTGATTTTAACAATACTCTGCCCTGAAATAGCATAAATCTAGCTGTCCACTTTTGATCAAGTGATATTTTTCTGTATTGCAGGTGCTCAAATATTTATCTTTGTAACCTAGACCATATTGTGTCTTTCAAAGGATTTTTTCTGAAACTGCAAGATTTGTCATGTTTGTTTCCAATGCAACAATGCTGCACTTGGTCCACAAAGATTTTTCTTGTGTTGGTATCTAATGCGTGCTTAACCCCACCAAGTTGAGTAACGCTCTGCTTGGGTGAAACTAGGATTTGGACGTGGATAAGTCACAACTTCTGAGCAAAACTTGGTCCACGACTTTGTGAGGACTGCTTCTGGCTGCTGTGATGCAAGTCAGAGGAACTGAAAGCACATCTTTCAAGTGGCCAAATGTGGAAACAATGAGAAAATCTGTTTTGCCATGAAAAGCCTAAACTGGTTTGGATGGGAATGAGAGTTAACTGAGCTTGATCTGAATGCTAATGTAGCCATAAAGTAGGGTTGACCTGATTTCTACTGACTGAGTGGATAGGAAATGCACTTATGCAACCTTTCTGGGGGAGGCTGAGGAAGAGGGATACTAGTATTGATATGAAATACACACACATCTCATTCTTGGAAAAAAGATACTTAAATTCTACATGACACACTTACCATGCTTCCTGATTTCACAGAATTTTGAGTAGTTTGGCTTAAATCACTCACTTTGAAAAAGTTACTTGCTAAGTTGAAACAAGCTTGCCTTGATGATTTTTGTTCTCTGTTCATTGCCTTTCATTAATTTTGTCTTTTTTTACACAGTCTTATTCACACTAATAAAAGGTGAAAATTAGGTTATCAGCTTTAGGAATAAAGTATACATTGATCAATCCCATAAAATATCTGGTAGATGGCTATTTGGCTAAAACAGGCAATTAGTAGTGACTTATTCATCACATCTTGCAAGAGTTAGAACCTTGCTTGCTGTGATGAAGGACTGCAAGGGCAGAAATAACAGGATATCGTCATGCCGAATATGGTGGTATAAGTATTAGCTGGAAAAGCAATAGTGCCTGGCAGGCTATGAAAAAAAATATGGAACTCTGCGTGTGTTTTACACTAGGATAATTTCCAGTTCCACCCAGAAACAAAGATCTCGGACTGAATTTATATATAAATATCAAAAGTGCAAACTGTCCTATAGATTGAGAGCAGATGCCTGAGAGTTTCACTACCACCTTCAACCACTATCTGAGAAATGGCAGCACAGCACATCTCTAGCTGGGGATATCTGAGGGCTGCAGTAACTGAAAGCTGGGGAGTTTTCAGAGGGAGAAGGAAAATGCCGGTCATAGACAAGAAGAAGTTGGTGGAAAAAATTTGATAAAGAAGAGATAAAGAGAAATAAATTAATGGAGGCTACATTTAAAGAACTTCTCTAGCCTTTGCAGAATTAGAGAAACTCTGAGTGAGTCCAGGGAAACAGGTTAAAGGTAATAACTCACTAAACAGAAGAAAAAGTTTTAAAGACAGCAGGTAACAGCAGTTAAATCAATAATCCAAAGGGGATACTGCTGAGTACAAACCTGCTGTAGGGAGGAACGGGCTCTTCCTTTTTTTTTCATTATTGTGCTGGAATACAATTTACTGACAGCTCTTACAAGTCTTACAAGGAAAGCTGAGGGAATTGGGGTTGTTTAGCTGGGGAAGAGAAGCTGAGGTGAGACCTTATCACTGTCTACAATTACCTGAAAGAAGGTTGTAGAGAGGTGGGTGTTGGTCTCTTCTCCCAAGTGTTTGGTGACAGGACAAGAGGGAATGGCCTTAAGCTGCACCAGGAGAAGTTTAAATTGGACATTAGAAAAAATTCTTCACTGAAAGGGTTATCAAGCACTGGAACAGGCTGCCCAGGGAGGTGGATGAGTCACCATCCCTGGAGGTGTTTAAAAGGTGGGTAGATGAGGTGCTTGGGGGCATGATTTAGTGGTAGACAGGTATGATTGGAAGTGACGATCTGTAAGTCTCTTCCAATTTAATGATTCTATGATTATATGATTCTATACTGTAAGTGTAAATGTCTGGGAGGTATGTATGATGGGTCTCCAAAACAGAACAATTTTATCTACTGCTTGTCAAGTTATTAAACAAAACTATGTTAAAAGTCTTCTACACTGAAGTTGTGACACTGCGCAATAAATGCATTCAATTGATTAACTGATTTAAAACCTTCATTTCCAGTGGGATAAGGCAGAATTTCCCTTCTTCCTTTTTTAAGCAGTTTCACAGAAGCAAGGCTGATACTCAGAATAATTTCAAAATGGATCCAAGTCAAGAAACAGAGGATTAAATGCAGGTGCTAGAATGGAAGACCAAGTTTGATTATAGACAGGCAGATTATGCAAATAACATAAAAATGTGGAGTTAGAGGTAAAAAAAATTGACTCCTCCTAAAAGTAGTCATCTGTGTAAAATCTGCTAACACCAGTGCTCAAGAAATTACAATTTCTGTGTATTTTATTAATATTTTTCACCAAGTCTTATGAAATGATGTCATTAGTTTTGATCAAAACAGATGTCTCTCATAGATCTCTAAAAATTTCCTGATATGTGAATAAAGAATCTGAATATTAACAAATGCTTTCTGACACACAGTAATTTTTGAAAAATCAGATGTAATGAATGCCCTTATATTTCTTTCTCATTCACTTTCTGCCTCTTATACGTCTTCCTGCCTCTTATACGTCTTCCTGCTCTTTACCCCCTTCCTCTCTTGTCTGATGTTACTGTTTCCTCTTCTGTCTTAGTAAGAGAATTAAGAACTTGAATTTTGCCGTTGGCTTCTGTTCTGTTATTATTAAGTCACAGTGTGGGAAGACTTGAGTTACTGTAGGTCCACAGAGTCCCAGAAAATACTGCTTTGGAAGAAAGTATTGACTCATTGCTAGTGACTGTCATGAAATGAAGACAGTAGTCTATTGTCTACAGCAGTTTGATTTAACAAGCCGAAAGGCTCACGAAAGTATACCATTATATCATTGACTGTGAACAATTCCTGAAGTTGGTGGGAATTTGGTGCAGAGAAGTAATGAAGACTAAAACTGATAAGTTTACCTTCTATGGGTTATTATATGACATGTTGAGAACATGAGGATGTAAAAATTATTTCTGCATAAGGTTGTAAAAGTACATTTTTTTCCTGTTCTCTCCTCCTCTCATCTCCTAAAAAGAACTAGGATTTTATGGTTTTAATTCATACCTATATTTTGCAAGGACTCAGTTTCTTCAGAATCTTTAAACTACCACCAACATGAAAATAATTTCTTTAATTTGAAATTCTATTTGAAATAGGTTACAGAGAATCACACTATGAATTGTGTACATGTTCCAAAGCTTAAATTATCATTTGATTTTCTGTTGTGTTTCTGTGTTTTATTTTTTCCATTTTGCACATAAGATTGTTGGTTGTTGCCATGGTAATTCTAATTGATTTCTTTTTACTGTTTTTGCAGCCTTTCAGAAGAGAAGCCCTTCTTTATATCCATTTTAATTACTGTAGAACAAATGGTCATACCAACTGCTATTCAGGCCTATAATGCAGCACTATCTTTTCTATAGTGTTTTGTCTAGACCCCTAAATTCTTGTTGTGACCACCTCTTCCAGATACTTCCTGAATAATATATGAAATAAGGCCCTTTCTTATCTATCCAGACAGGTAAGAAATATCTTTCGGGGCTCAGAAACATCCCTTTTTTCAACTGTAATTATATCATTACTCTTTTCACCCTGAGCAAAGCAAACCTTGATTCCACTAATATCTTTTCAGCTTGCTAAGGCAAAGACACTTTTACTAACTTGCAGTTTTAATCATTTTCTTGTGCCTTGCCGCACTCTGGATGTGTCTCTTTCACCAAACATAAAATATTGATTTTTCTTTTCATGCAGCCTTCCTTGCAGTCTTAACCCATATGTTTTACTTCTTGTCCCTCAGGAATTCACCTCCTTCCTCTAATCCACCAGGAGTAGTGGCTTTTGTTGTCTGTTATTTTTAAATACAAATAAACATTTTCACATACTTCCTTATGCTCAGCAAGAAGTTTCAGCAAACATCTAAGGCTGATCTCCATTGCAAATGTAATGCTAAAACTAAAGTCATCTTCAAAAATCTCAGCAGAATTTTCCTTTGTCATTCATGGTTTTAAAAATTCAACTAAATATAAATATTTCTATTTTTGGTGTTATTTCAAGCATCAGATAACAGAAGGGAATCAGAACATCTCATGTGTTGTTCTGCTGTCCACACTGTGCCATCTACTGTGTTTAGTCAAGCATAAGCATTCTTGCTTTTTGTAATGGATACAGACACATATATGTATCTAAAATTATATTTACTAATATATGTCTAAATAAGTATATATCTAAAATATTTCTATGTGTCTATTTTTAATTTTTAAAGTTATAATTTAAGTATACATTTAGTTTTTTTTGTCTATGGATAAAATGTAGGAGGAAAGTGATAATTCTTTTACCCTTTTCTGTAAAAATATGAAGATTAGAGTAGGATTCCTGAGCAGAAAACCCTGGAAGTTTCTTGAAAAAGAAATGGTAATTGCAGTAGTGTAATAGCAGCAGCAGATGTGCAGTGGGCTTTGACATTAGGCAGCAATTTCTAGTTTATTAATTATCTCAGAAAGGTGAAACAAAACCAGAGGAATCTCAAGACAGCTCCGCACAGTCCCAACCAAACCAGTACAGTGTCTCTTGGCTAAGCCACACACTTTGCTTGCCTCCAAACCTATCAACGTGGATTTATGTTTGCTTGTCTTCTTACCTCTACCAGACTGGTGCAGCTCAATTTTAGGCAGACTCAAAGAGTTGAAATCAACAGCTCAGTGTCCAAGTGGAGCCCAGTGATGAGTGGTGTTTCTCAGGGGTCAGTATTAGAACTGACGTCATTTAACATCTTTGTTGGAGACTGGACAGTAGGACTGAGGGTATGCTCATCAAGTTTGCTGATGACAACAATCTGTGTGGTGCAGTAAACATACTGGAGAGAAGGGATGCTACCAGAGGGACCTTGACAGGCTTGAGAATGTAGGCCTGCGCAAACCTTATGAGGTTCAACAAGGCCAGGTGTAAAGTCCTGCAACTGGGTTGGGACAATCCCAGTTAGAAATACAGGCTGTCTGGAGAAGGGATTGGGAGTAGCTCTGAAAAGAAGGACTTCAGGTTGCTAGTGGATGACAATCATAGAATCGTAAAATCATATCATACCGTATCATATCATATCATATCGTATCATATCGTATTTAAGGGACCTTAGAGATCAACTAGTTTAACCCCCCCTTGCCATGGGCAGGGACACCTTCCACTAGATCAGGTTGCTCAAAGCCTCATCCAACCTGGCCTTGAACACTTCCATAGAGAGAGAATCCACAATTTATCTGGGCAACCTGTTCCAGTGCCTCATCACCCTCACAGCAGAAATTTCTTCCTAATATCTAATCTGAATCCACCCTCTTTCAGTTTAAAATCATTACTCCTTATCCTGTCACTGTACTCCCTGATAAAGAGCCCCTCCCATCATTCCTGTAGTTTTGGAAGGATGCTAAAAGGTCTCCCCAGATCTTTCTCTTCTCTAGGCTGACCAACACTCTCAGCCTGTCATCACAGGGGAGGTGCTCCAGCCCATTAATCATCTCCATGGCCCTCCTCTGAACCTGCTGTAACAGATCCACATCCTTCTGGTGCTGAGGATTCCAGAACCGAATGCAGTCCTCCTCGTGAGGTTTCACAAGAGTGTAGTAGAGGGGGAGAATCACCTCCCTCAACCTGCTTGCCTTACTTCTTTTGTTGCAGCCCAGGATATGGGGAAGGATATGAGAAGCTCAGCATGAGTTGGCAATGTTTGCTTGCAGGTCAGAAGGCCAACCATATCCTGGGCTTTATCAGGGAGTGTAGTGATAGGAGAAGGGGTAGTGGTTTTAAGGTATAAGAGAGTATATTTAGATTAGATATTAGGAAGAAATTTTTTACTGTGCTTGTGGTGTAGCACTGGAAGAAGTTACCCAGAGAAGTCGTGGATGCACCCTCGTTTGACATGTTCAAAGCCAGGCTGGATGAGATTTTGAGCAATCTGATCTAGGAAGGTGCCCTGCCCATAGCAGTTCCTGAGTTTAAGGCAAAAATATTTTTCAACTTGCCTAATGCATAAAAAGGCAATTCTGTTACTTTCCTGTGTTAAGTTATATACATCATTCTTCTGCTAAGACACAGTGGCATTGAAGTCACCTCAGAAGGTAATTTTGTGGGGGTTCATTGCTAGACTTACCTGAGGAGTGAAGACATGAATTGGTGCCGAGTCCCACAAAACAGTAGATGTAGTGTTGGCCTAGAGCCAATATGTCATCCACGAATGGTAATTTGTCTTCATTCTATGTCTTAGTGCATTTTCACCCATATATTATAATATAATAATAGGTATTCTGTAATTCATAATAAATTCTGTTGTCAGAAATATGATGGGCTGAGTACTTGGTTCCTGGCTTATTTTGATAGGGTAACCCTTAACAATCCTGTACCTAGTTAGCTGGTAGAGGGAAATTTGCCTTCTATGTTCTATTTTCTTCATGATACTGAAGCCTAAAAGTAATGATTAAATGTACAGACAGTTTGTTCAATGATTTCCAAGTCTGTGACAACCATCACAGAAAAAAAGTTTTGGAACTTATATGGCATTTTATGCATTTCACTGTGTACAATTTGTTTTCTGTTCAGTGTCTGGACACCATCAATATCAGTTCAACTCCCTTTTCTTTACTCTTTGGATCTGGTATTTATAAACAGTGATGAAATCCCCCTGAGCCTTCTCTTGTTGAGGCTGACCCATCACAGCTTTCTCAGCCTTTCCTCATAGGAGAGGTGCTCCAGTCCCTTCAATGTGTCCATAGCCCTTCACTAGATTGTCTCCAGTAGCTCCTCATCTCTCCTGTACTAGACAGCCCAGAACTGGACACAGCATTCCAGGTGTGGCCTCACTAGTACTGAGGAGAAGGCTTGAATTACCTGCCTTGACCTGCTGGCAGCACTCCCCTTAATGCAGCCCAGGAGACTGCTGGCCTTCTGTGCCACAGTATCACACTGCTCATGTCTAGCCTTGTATCCCCAGGAAGTCCCAGGACCTTGTTTGCCAAGATCCTCTCTTTCCAGTTGGCCACGTATTGGTGCATGGAGTCATCCTCCCTAGATGCCAGGTTTGGCATTCCCTTTTGCTAAAATGCATGAGGTTTCTGTTGGACCATTTCTCCGTTCATGTAAATAAAATTGTTGAAAGAAAACAGTTCTTTTGAAAAGAACTGTTGCTCCAGGTCAGGGCTGATGCACACAGGACGGTCTCTGTTAATAATGAAGATATTTCAGCTTTCAGAGGACAGTCTGTCACCTCTTGTACCAGTAAATTATCAGCTGACATATTTTGTGTATAAAAATAAATACATGGCATAGTTATTCAAGTTTGATAGTGCAATCTTTGATGAGTGAGACTGTCTTCACTGAGGAAAAGGGCATATTTTGTTTAAAAACAAGAACCACAAGTTGACCATCTGTATGTAAGCCCTACTTGAGATAAGATATTTTTAACCTACTGCCTAAAGTGTGATAAAGGCAGCCTGTGTCATGTCTTCTGCAGAACTTTACATTGAGGAAGCTTATTTGTCTTAGCTCACTTAAAATTAAAGTGTATCTCTAGCAATAAAGATTTAATGTTAAAGATAATAGAACTCCATGTAGCAAACAGCAACACAGTAGCCTGATGATAGTTAAAGTTAGGATGATTAAAAGAAAATGTTGATAAAAGCTTTATGATAGGAACTCAGGATGAGGGAAGAGATTTGATGAGAAGGAGGAAACAGATGCTTTTCCCAGAGAAATTTAAATTTTTCATGAAAATCTGAAATCTAGGGCTTAAGCAGTGTTCTCTTCTTCTTTTCCCCTAAAAGCCAAGATATGTTGATTTGTCATTAATAAAGATTTTGACAAGGAGCTGAATTTTGGATTAATTAAAATGATAGGTTTAGCCCCACTCATCATCTGTACCTTCAGTTTTCATATCTTCCTATTCTGTTATCACAGAATGATCCTTTTATAGTTATAATTTATGCAAATTAATACTATTAAAGACAATGTACTACAGTGGTAGGTTGTACCTATAGCACATAACTCATTCTGCAGTCTCTAGCCTCTAGTGAATTCTCAAACTAGTCTTACATTCTACCATATGTTTTAAGGTTTAAACTTCATGCAAACAAACCTGAAAGATGGCAAATGTGAGGGAAAAAAAGGAAAACTTTAAAAAGTATTGTTATACACACTGAGAGATTATCATGGTAGTAGTCTGTTAGAGAACATCCAGTGAGGGTGAAGAAGCAGATGAATTATTCTATTAGCAGCTGGGAAAAAAACCTTACAATTGCTTGCCCTTGTTCTGATGGGGAAACTTCAATCTACTGGATGTCTTCTGGAAATACAGTACAGCAGAGAAGAAACAGTCTAGGAAGTTCCTGAAGTGTGTGGCAAATAACTTTCTCACTCAGCTGGCCAGTGAGCCAGTGAAGGATGATGTCCTGCTGGACCCAATGTTTGCAGACAGAGGAGTCATGGGTGATGTGATGGCTGGAGGCCACCTTTTGCGTAGTGATCATGAAATGATAGAGTATTCAATTCTTGGAGAAGTGGGGAAGAGGGTCAGCAGAACTGCCACCTTGGACTTCGAGAGGGAAGACTTAAAAATTCCCTTTTCTATGGCCCAGCACTTCTATCACTTAAAAATTCACCTTTCAATGAGCCAGACTTCCTATGACTTAACAATTCAGCCTTCTATGACCCAGCCTTTCTGTGACTTAACAACTGGCACTTCTATTACCCAGACTTTCTATGACTTAACAATTTGCCCTAGTATGGCCTGGCCTTTCTATGATGTAAGACTTTGCCCTTCTATGACTTAACAATTCACTCTTCTATAATTCGGCCGATCTATGACCTAATGTTTTGCCATTTTATGACATGATCCTTCTATCACTGAACAATTTGCCCTTCTATAACCTAACAGTTCACTGTTCTGTGACCCTGCCCTTCTGTGACTTAACAATTTGCCCTTCTATGACCCAGACCTTCCATGACTTAAGAGTTTGCCCTTCTTAACTTGGCCCACCTAAGACCTAACATTCCACCATCTTATGACCCACTCCTTCTATGACTTAAGAATTCACCCTACTATGGTCCGGCATTTCTATGACTTAACAATTCCCTCTTCTATGACCCAGTCATTCTATGACTTCACAATTTTCCTTTCTTTGACCTGGCCCTGTTGTGACTTAACAATTCGCCCTTTTATGACCTGGTCCTTCTATGACTAAACTGTTTGCCCTTACCAATTCGCTGTCATGTGACATGGCGCTTCTATGATCTAACAATTGCACATTCTATCACCCTGACATTCTATGTTTTAACAATTGCCCTTCTAAGACCCGGACATTCTATGACTTAGCAATTCACCTTTCTATGACCCAGCTCCTCTATGACACTATATTTCCCCGTTCAAGGGCTTAACAATTCAGCCATCTATGACTTGGCCCTTCTATGATTTAACAACTGTTCCATTGATGACCCAGAGCTTCTATAACTTAATGATTTGCTCTTCTGTAACCTGGCCTTTCTGTGTCCTAACAATTGGTCCTTCTATTTCCCAGACCCTCTGTTACTTAACAATTGTCCCTTCCATGACCTGACCTGCCTATGACTTAACAATTTGCCTTTTGATGATCCAGATCTTCTATGATGAAACAATTGGCCCTTCTAAGACCAGGACCTTCTATGACTTAAGCCTTCACCCTTCTGTGACTTAACAATTTGCTCTTCTATAAGTTGGCACATCTATGATCTAACATTTTGCCACCTTATGACGTGGTCCTTCTATCACTGAACAATTGGCCCATCGATGACCCAGCACTTCTCTGACTTAACAATTTGCCCTTCTAAGACCTGGACCTTCTATGAATTAACAATTCAATCTTCTATGACCGGAACCTTCTGTGACCTAACATTTCCCTCTTCTGTGACCCAGCCATTCTATGACTTAAAGATTGCCCTTCTATGATCCTGATCTTATATGACCTGGTTGTTCTGTGACTTAAAAATTCCCTCTTCTATAACTCAGTCCTTTTGTGACTTAACAATTGGCTTTTCTATGACCTAGTCCTTCTATGATTTAACAAGTTGCTTTTCTATTACTCGGCCCATCTATGACCTAACATTTTGCCATCTTATGATGCGGCCCTTCCATGACTGAACAACTGGCCCTTCAATGATCCTGCACTTCTCTGACTTAACAATTTGCATTTTTATGACCCAGACCTTCTATGACTTAACAAATTCAGTCTTCTATGATCTGACCTTCTATGGCCTGGGTGGGAGACTGGCTGACAGAGTCCCGTAGGAGGCAGTCCTGAAGGACAAAGGAGTCCAAGAAGGCTGGACATTCTTCAAGGAAGAGATCTTAAAGGTGCAAGAAAAGGCTGTCCCTGTGTGCTGAAAGACAAACTGGTACGGAGGAGGACTGGCTTGGCTGAAGAGAGAGCTTTGGCTGGAACTCACTGAAAAAGGAGTTTATGACCTTTGGAAGAAGGGGCAGGCAACTCAGGAGGACTACAAAGATGTGGTTAGGTCATGCAGTGAGCAAACGAGAAGGGCCAAATCCCAGCTATACCTTAATTTGGCTACTGCAGTAAACAACAATAAAAACTGTTTCTATAAATACATTGGCGGCAAAAGGAGGGTAAGGAGAATCTCCATGCTTTACTAGGTGTGAGAGGAAAAATAGTGACAAAGGATGAGGAAAAGGCTGAGGTGCTTAATGCCTTCTTTTGCTCAGTCTTGAATAGTAAGACCAATTGTTCCAGTGTAGCCAGCGCCCCCCCCCGCCCCTCCCCCCGAGCTGGAAGACAGGCATGGAGAGCAGAATGGATCCCTGTAGTCCAAAAGGAAATGTTTAGTGACCTGCTATCCTACCTACACACATACAACTCTATAGACTGGATGAGATCCACCTGAGAGTACTGATGGAACTGGTGGAAGTGTCAGCAGTCCCGGCTGACCAAGGAGCTTCCAGTTGACTGGAGGTTAGAATATGTGATGCCCATTTACAAAAATGGTTGGAGGGAGGATCCAGGGAACTACATGCCTGGCAGGCTGACTGTGGTGCTAGGGAAAATAATGGAGCAGTTCATGCTGAGTGTCATCATGCAGCATTTACAGGATAACCAGGTGATCAAATGCAGTCAGCATGGGTTCAGGAAAGGCAGGTCCTGCTTGACTAGCCTGCTTTCTTTTATGACAAGGTGACACACCTGGTGGATGAGGCTATGCTTGTTGTCTACCTAGATTTCAGTAAAACTTTTGACACTATTTCCCACAGCTTTCTCCTGGAGAAACTGGCTGCTCATGGTTTTAACAGTTGTACTCTTTGCTGGGTGAAAAACTGGCTGGATGATCAGGCTGAAAGAGTTGTACTGAATGTAGTTAAATTCTGTTGGCAGCCAGTCACACGTGGTGTTCCCTAGGGCTCAGTACTGGGTCCAGCTGTGTTTAATGTCTTTATGAATGATCTGGACAAGAGGACTGAGTGCACCATTGGTAAGATTGCACATGACATCCGGTTGTGCAGGGATGTTAATATGCTTGAGAGGAGGAAGGCTTTACAGAGGGATCTGGACAGGTTGAATTGATGGACCAAGGCCAATTGTATGAGATTTGACTAGGTCAAGTGCTGGGTCCTGCACCTAGGTCAAAACAAGGCCACACAGCATTACAGGCTTGGGGAAGAGTGACTGGAAAGCTGCCTGACATCAGAAAATCTGAAGGTGCTGGTCAACAGCTGGCTGAACATGAGCCAACCGTGTGTCTAGGTGGCCAAGAAGGCCAAGAGTGTCCTGGCTTGTGACAGGAATAGTGTGGCCAGCAGGAGTAGGAAAATGATCATCCTCCTGTACTCAGCCCTGATGATCTTGAATCCTATATTCTGTTTTGTGCCCCTCAGTACAAGAAAGACATTGTGGTGCTGGGGCATGTTTAGAGAAGGGCAACAAAGCTGATGAAGGGGCTGGAGCACAAGTATTATGAGGAGTGGCTGAGGGAACTGGGGCTGTTTAGTCTGGAGAAAATGAGGCTGAGGGAAGACCTTGTCACTCCACAACTACCTGGAAGGAGATTGTAGTAAGGCAGGTATTTGTCTCTTCTCACAAGTGAAAAGTGATAGGATGAGAGGAAATGGCCTCAAGCTGTACTAAGGGAGGTTTAGATTGCTTATTAGGAAATACTACCTCATCAAAAGGGTTGTCAAGAGTTGGAACAGGCTGCCCAGGGAAGTGGTCAACTCACCATCCCTGGAGGCATTTAAAAGATATACAGGTGTGGTGCTTAGGGACATGGTTTAGTGGTGGACTTGGCAGTGTTACGTTTATGGTTAAACTCAATGATCTTAGAGGTCTTTTCCAACCTGAACGATTCTGCGATTCTGTCATTTAAGTAGGCTTAGGGCTAAACCCAGATATTTTTCTAAATGATAAACATCTATCTGGAACAGTGTTCTACATCTCTGGAATGTTCTTGTTTCAGAAAAAAACATCCCTTCCAATTTTGAAGTTGATTTCTGAAAAGCATTCAGATAATGTATAGAGATCCTGGCTTAGAAACTGGCATGCATCACATAAAAGCACATATTTAATGACCTCTCCCTGAGGATATATAATAACAGTGTTCCGGAGACCTGCAAGGCCATGTATTATCTGTATTCTAAGGATATTGTGGGTGAGTATTAGGGTGCCTTCTGCGCGAGCAATGGCCTCAGAGTAGGAAACCATATTGTTCGGCACAAGCAAGTTTACCAATCACTTTAGAATGACTTTTCATTTTGTCCTGGAGCTGTAAACAGAATGTTGCAGCTGACAGTAGAATAAAAAAAAAATAAATCATCAACTCAGCACAGTATCTCAATATTTATTAAGTTGCATTTGTTGCCTGTCATGTAAAAAACTTCTTGCCACTTGTATGATACGTACAAAAATTCCAGATATGTTAGGAAGGGCATGAGAAAGGCGTAGCTTTAGAAAGAGTTAAAAAAAGGGGAAAAAACATAAAGTAGTTTTGGGTACTACAAGCAGCACTAATTCTTGTAGTTCTGCAATAACAATTTCTTGTGCTTTTAAAATATTCTATACAAGTTCCATACAGTCAACACGGGAAACTGAAATCAATAATGAGGAAAACAAAGTAATAAAGTGGGATAAAATATACCACAATAATGAAAAATAGTTTTTCTCACTTTGGTAGTTTAAAGGATATTCAGTGATACTTGCAACAAACATATATTACCATTTGGGGATTAATTATAATTAATATTTAAATTTTTGAAATGTTTGAAAAATGGTTTTTAACAAGAGAGAATATTGAAAGTAAACACATTCCTGCAGGGGATTTCAGCTCAAATGCCACAATATTTTATTAGTACATGTGATACAGCATGTTAAAATGAATACACACAAAAATGAGGCATCCTGCTCTGCTTTTATTGTTCATATTGAATGAAAAAAAAAAGAGCTAGCAAAATGGTGCAAATAAAAGGTACTTTATTATGGAGGTTTTTACAAAGGATTTAAAAAAATACCATCTGACAATATCCCTTTCTGTTTGTGAGATTAGGAAAAAAACTTCTAACATCTAAACATCCTCGTATGTATCAGCTCAAATTACGCTGCCCTGCTGGATGGCAATTGGTAAGGTAAGTAGATTTCCATTTACAAAAAAAAGTGTTTTTTCCACTCTTGATTTTCTAGCAGTTTCAGAGAGAGGAATTGTCTATATGATTGAAATATTAAAATTGTACTTTTCTTCACCAAGCAGAGCACACTATAAAAGAAATAGAGAGAACACTATTGTTCTTTTCACAGTGAGCTATAAAGACAAACACTAAACCTGATCTGCACAATTCGTGTGGAAGTAATATGACTAGCTTGTATCTTAGACATGTTTAATTCAATATACCTGCTGTGAGATTACAACAGAAAAATTCTTCCAAGCTGTAAGGGAGGCCTAGCATCTATTCAGGGTGCCGGCTACCTTATCAAGAAATCAGATAATATTAATTCCTGTAGCTAGAAGCATTGTTTCTCAGAGTAACTGAAATCAGTATTTTTTGTTTATTAAATATCAAACAGTATGTATAAATCACAGTGTGTTTGGTACATGAAAAAAAATTATGTGTGGGCAGATACAAATCGAAGAAATATGTAAGTTTTTATTGTTGAAGATTACCTAGTCTTCAGGGACCTTATTTCATGGCATCAGGCTGCAATGCTTCTCTAATTTAAACATGGAAAGATACTTTGATGGGGCCCAAAAGAGATCTGGTTGGTATCCCTCTGTATGTATCTGGAATTCTTTTACATTTTTCCAGCTGGTACAGAAAAACTGCAAAGACCTGTATATCCACTGATTTTGCTGTCAGTTCCTGCTGTCTTAAGCAAATTGATTAATCCCATGGCCTGTTCCTTAGATTTAATATTTATGAAAGTCCTGACCAGAAATAATTTTGTCTGGCTTTGTTAGACTGGAGTCTAAGGTGTTGGAGAAGAGAGAGTGAATTTAAAACCATGTGCAAAACTCAGAATTGCCTGCAAAGATGTTATTGACACATTAAGAAAATTTCAGTCCCTTTACTAATTTGAATGTTATTTATAAATCATACAACAAATTATACAACAAAGTAGAGAATGTCTAAACTCTGGTGCTTTAGTGCTTCCCCTTTAATTTTGTTGCAAAAAGAGTCCCTCAGTTCAGTTTTAAATTAGCAGTTGAACTTGTGTCTTCGACACAGGTGCTAGAATTCACTGCCAGAAGTCCATGAATGGTTGAGAAATGTCTACATCTGGTCTGTATTTTGCATCAAATACATGAGTTTGGGACTTGTCAGAAATTAAATGTATTGCTTGAATATAATAAACTATCTTCAATATGAGATGCACGTAATTTTGATTTTTATGAGTAGGTCTAGGTTAAACATCTTCTACTTTATATGCATTTCCATGATAAAATTACAACTGTGTGCAATTAATTCTCACATTTCTGCTCTACTGTTTAAAGTTTCTCCTTCTGTGGGTCATAAAAGAAATAGGGTACTTGTACATTTGTACAGTAAAATAATTTTTGTCTGATAAGTTGATCTTTTATTTTTACGATCGAGATGCAGGCATGTTATTCATTAGCTATAGATCTGCTTAAAATAGCCTACTATCTTGTACATCTCCCAGCTCTGGTGACAGTCCAGCTGCAGAAAATCTGCTTTCTTTGGCATGCCATAGAAGAGCTTTGTGCTTTCCACTGGAATAACTTTTCTTTGCTTTTTGATAATAGTGAGAATTGTCTGGACTGTTGCAAGTACATCTTCTATTTTCATTTCAATGCAGTGCTTAGTTTATTCACCAGGGGTCATCAAAGGTCTGGATTTTCTTTGTCTACTGAGATGAACAAATGATGACATTCCACAGCTTTCTGCAGGGTTAGGTATTTGAAAATTTTTGCGTACCCTCTTATAGTTCTATTACTCAGTCTGTGATAACTAGAGAACACAATGTAAAGACTTACTTCAAATATTTAAGATCGCATGGGTGGTTTTGGCAGGTAAATAAGTCTGAGAGTCACTTTTTTACACGGTACCATTTTTCTGTTAGTGAGTTTAAATTTCCTTTGTGTGATATCTAAATGAACAAATTAGTGAATGCAGAAAGCAAAACAGCTATTTGCTCCTTGCAGTGATTTGTAAAAGCAAATATGGGATAAAATGGCAAAATTGTACTAGGTACAAATCTGGTTTTCTGCTAAATTCTGGGCTATCTAGACAGCAGAGAAATCAGACTTTTCAGACCTGTCTACATTATGGCTTGTAACAAAAGCAGCATCAATGAAGAAAGCAGGTATGAGTTTTCATAATGAAGAACTTTTACTAACTATTTCTTCAACATTGGGTAGAATGTGTACTGCTGGTGGCAAATGATGCAGTATAACTTCTGTGTAACTTGTTATCTGTAGGCTTGAGTCACTACAACACTATAAGAAGTGTCTATAGTCCTGGACAAAACTTGTCAATGACGAAATATCAGATCAGGTATGTCCCTCTGTCAACTCTAAAGACTTCTGGATGTAAACTGAAAACAGTTTCCTTCACTTTGCCAGGCACTTCAGGATCTACTTTCTAATCCAAACCAGACAATGGAGTCAATGAGACGTATGTGCTGGGTGGTAAAAGCAAAAGCAGTAGCTTCAGCCACTGAGTCTGATGTACTTTTCTTTCCCTGTTACTGTCAGTGAATAATGGAAACAAGAGTCTGTTGTACTGGAAATTATTTCTGAAAAACTGAGATTGGTAGCATGAATAAAGAATGCATACTAGTATATCAGGTAGATAAACTCTGATGAATATTCAATGATTGGAAGGCTAACAAGACAGATGAAGAGGTTGACAAAGCATTCTGCAAGCGACTGGCAAAAGCCTCACAATTGCTACCCCTTGTTCTTATGGGGGACCTCAACTAATTGGACACCTTCTGGACAACACAGCAGTGAGGAAAAACACCTAGGAGGTTCCTGGAGTGTGTGGAAGATAACTTTTCAATGCAGCTGGTAAGTGAGCCTACCAGAGGAGGTGCCTTGCTTGACCTGCTGTTTACAAACAGAAAAGGACTGGTGGAAGATGTGGTGGTGAGACGCCATATTAAGTGTAGTGACCATGAAATGATGAAGGTTTTGATTCTTGATGAGGTAACAAGCAGGGGGCAGCAAAACCACTACCATGGACTTCCAGAGGGCAGACTTCAGCCTGTTCGAGTCACTGGTTGGGAGAGTCCCTTGAGAAACAGTCCGGGAGGGCAAAGTGGTCCATGAACACTGGACATTCTTTGAGGAAGAAGTCTTAAGATGCAAGATCAGGCTCTCCCCATGCACTGCAAGACTGATGGAGGAGATGTCTGGCCTTGATGAAGAGAGAGTTTTTGCTGAGACTCAAGAAGAAAAGGAATTTACCACTTTTGGAAGAAGGACAGGCAACTAAAAAAGAGTACAGGGATCTCATTAGGTCATGCAGGGAGAAAATGTGAAAGATAAAATGGTATCTCAGACTTATCTGTCCTCTATTGTGAGAGACTACAAAAGAAATTTTAAAAATACATCAACAACAAAAAGAGAACTAAGGGGAATCTTTCTCCTATTCTGGACAGGGAGCGGAACATTGCTACAGAGCCTGCGGAAAAGGTTGAGGTCCTTAATGCCTTCTTTGCCTCAGTCTTTATTAGTCAGATCAGGTGTCCCCAGCCAGCATGGATTCATGAAGGACAATTCCTGAATGACCAACTTGATCTCCTTTTTTGACCAGGTGACCCACCTGGTAAATGATTCAAAGCCATGGATTTTATCTACCAGACTTCATTAAAGATTTTGATGATGTTTCCAACAGCATTCTCCTAGAGAAGCTGGCAGCTAATGGCTTTAACATGTGTGCTCTTCCAACGGGTAAAAACTGGTTGAATGACTGAGCCCAGAGAGTTGTAGTGGGCAGTTAAATTAGTTGGCAGCTGGTCACAAGCTGTCTTCCCCAGGGCCCTGTCTTTATCAGTGATCTGGATGAGGGAATTGAGTGTTCCCTCAGTAAATTTGCAGATTTCAACAAATTAGGCTGGAGTGTTAATCTGCTTGAGGGCAAGAAGGTTCTGCAGAGAGAACTGGACAGGCTGGATCAATAGGCCAAGGCCAATTGTATGATATTCAACAAGGCCAAGTGCCAGGTCCTGCACCTGGATCACAAGCCCCTGAAAAGCTACAGGTCTTGGAGACAGTGGTTGAAAAGCTACCTGGTGGAAAAGGATGTGGGAATGTTGGTCAATAGTTGGCTGGACATGAGCCAGCAGTGTGTCTAGGTGGCCAAGAAGGCCATGCGCTCCCTGTCTTGTATCAGGAATAGTGTGGCCAACAGGACTAGGGAAATGATTGTGCCCCTCTACTCAGCGTTGGTGAGACTGCACATTGAATCTTGTGTTCAGTTTTGGGCTCCTCAGCACAAGAAGTCTATCAAGTTGCTAGAGCACGTCCAGAGAAGGGCAACAAAGCTGATGAATGGGGCAGAAGCACAGCAGGATCAACAGCCCAACTGAACTGTATCTACACCAATGCACGCAGCACGGGCAGTAAACAAGAGGAACTAGAAGTTAATGTAACGCAGGAGGACTATGACATAATCGCTATCACGGAAATGTAGTGGGATGACTCATATAACTGGAGTGCTGCTATGGAAGACTACAGACTCTTCAGGTGGGACAGGGGAGGAAGGAGAGGCAGTAAAGTAGCCCTGTATGTTAGAGAGAGTTTTGACAGCCTCGAACTCATTGGTGGTGAGGGTAGAGTTGAATGTCTATGGATGAAAATCAGGGGGCACCTAATAATGCAGACATAGTGGTAGGAGTCTGCTATAGACCACCCAGAAAGAATGAGGAGACTGACAAGTTATTCTGTAAGCAGCTGGGAGAAGTCTCACAGTCACTAGCCCTTTTCCTTGCAGGAGACTTCAACTTACCAGATCTCTGCTGGAAGTATAATACAGCAGAGACAAAACAGTCCAGGAGGTTTCTGGAGTGTGCGGAAGACAACTTCCTAACACAATGGATGAGCAAACCGATGAGGGAAGCTGCCTCGTTGGACCTGCTGTTTGCTAACAGAAGACTTGTAGGAGATGTGACAACTGGAGGACGCCTGGGACATAGTGATCATGAGATGATAGAATTTTCAGTTCTAGGAGAAGCAAGTCAGTTGAATGGCCACCTTGGACTTCCAAAGGGCAGACTTTGGTCTCTTCAGAAGGCTGGTTGATAAAGTTCCACGGGAGACAGTCCTTAAGGGCAAAGCAGTCCACAAGGGCTGGATGCTCTTTACGAAGGAATTCCTGTTGGAAAAAAGCAAGTCATCCCATGTGCCAGAAAATGAGCTAATCGGAAGAAAACCAGCTTGGCTGAGCAAAGAGCTCTGGGTGGAAATCAGGAAAAAGAGGAAAATATATGAACTTTGGAAGAAGGGGCAGGTAACTCATGAGGACTACAGAGATGAAGTGAGATCTTGTAGAGATACAATCAGAAGGGCTGAACACCAATTCAAACTTAGATTGGCCCCTTTTGTGAAAGATAATAAAAAATTATTCTACAAATATATCAACAACAAAAGAAGGACCAAGGAGAATCTCCATCTTTTACTGGATGCAGGGGGAACAACAGCAACAAAGGATGAGGATAAGGCTGAGGTGCTTAATGCCTTCTTTGCCTAAGCCTTTAACAGTAAGGTAAGATGCTCTCTGGGTACTCAGCCACATGAGCCAGCAGACAGGGAGGAAAAGCAGAACAAAGCTCCCTTGATCCAAGAGGAAATGATTAGAGACCTGCTAGGCAAATTAAATATTCATAAGTCTATGGGGCTGGATGGGATCCACCTGAGGGCATTAAGGGAGCTGGCGGAGGTGCTTGCTGAATCCCTTTCCATCATCTGCCAGAAGAACTGGCTGACTAGGAAAGTTCCATTGGACTGGAGGCTGGCATATGTTACACTCATTTACAAGAAGGTCCCGAGAGAGGATCCAGAAACCTACCTGTTCAATATCTTTATCAATGAACGGGATGAGGGGATTGACTCTTAGCAAGTTTGTGGCCAACACTAAACTGGAAGGGAATATTGATTTGCTGGAGGGTAGGGAGGCTCTGCAAAGGGATCTGAACAGGCTTGATCAGTGGACTGAGGCCAGTGGGATGAAGTTTACCAAGGCCAAGTGTAGCGTCCTGCACTTGGGGCACAACAACCCTGTGCACCGCTACAGGCTTGGGGAAGAGTGGCTGGAAAGCTGTCTGGCATAAGAAGACCTAGGAGTGCTGGTTGACAGTCGACTGAACATGAGCCAGCAGTGTGCCCAGGTGGCCAAGAAGGCCAATGGCATCTTGGCTTGTATCAGAAACAGTGTGGCCAGCAGGACCAGGGAAGTGATTCTGCCTTTGTACTCAACATTGGTGAGGCCACACCTCAAATACTTTGTTCAGTTTTGGGCCCCTCACTATAAGAAAGACATTGAGGTCCTGGAGTGCGTCCAGAGAAGAGCAACGAAGCTGGTGAGGGGACTGGAAAACAAGTCTTACAAGGAGCGGTTGAGGGAACTGGGGTTGTTTAGCCTGGGGAAGAGGAGCTAAGGCGAGACCTTATCGCTGTCTACAACTACCTGAAAGAAGGTTGTAGAGAGGTGGATGTTGGTCTCTTCTCCCAAGTATTTGGTGACAGGACAAGAGGGAATGGCCTTAAGCTGCATCAGGAGAAATTTAAATTGGACATTAGAAAAAATTCTTCACTGAAAGCGTTATCAAGCACTGGAACAGGCTGCCCAGGGAGGTGGATGAGACACCATCCCTGGAGGTGTTTACAAGGTAGATAGTTGAAATGCTTAGGCATATAATTTAGTAGTGGACAGGTACAGTTGGGGTTGTTGATCTCAAAGGTCTTTTTCAACTAATGATTCTATGGTTCTATGATTGTAATGGATATGTGTGTGTCACATCCCAGATTTCTACCCAATTCTGGATCAAAGTGATTATTGACAGGAAAGCAGTGCGGTGATTAGGATTTGTGGATGCCTTACTGAGGATTAAGGTGACTAACATATAAGTCATGTATACAAACAATCAACTTTAACAGCAAATTTTCATGGAATGGAAATGGATTTTGAACAGGAACTGACCGAAGTCAAACAGATACACTGTACGCATCAACCGTCTAAAATCCATCCGAAAAGAAAAGAAAAGAAAAGAAAAGAAAAGAAAAGAAAAGAAAAGAAAAGAAAAGAAAAGAAAAGAAAAGAAAAGAAAAGAAAAGAAAAGAAAAGAAAAGAAAAGAAAAGAAAAGAAAAGAAAAGAAAAGAAAAGAAAAGAAAAGAAAAGAAAAGAAAAGAAAAGAAAAGAAAAGAAAAGAAAAGAAAAGAAAAGAAAAGAGAGACATCACCAGTGCAGGTGTTGGATGTAGAGAGTCCCCTCACAGCTTGCAGGACACATTGTGGAAAAACATTTTTTCAGAATAAGAATATTATGAATGACCAAATAAATCTTTTTCTCCAAGTTTAGCTGCACAGTATTCTCAACAGCCATTTTCAGTGAAATACTCCCTTCTCACCTCTTTTTATATTCAAATTCAGTGAAGAAAGGGAACTCATGAAAAAAAAAATCTTTTAGCAGAGAACTTCATATTCCTTTTAGGGAGAACTTCATATCGCTCTTTGGAACCATCTCTTAGATAATTTAGAACAAGAAATTTGATCTCTGACTTAGGAAGGACTCAAGACGGTCTATTATTAGTGTGTATAGACATTTACAAAGCATTCCTAATTTACAAACACACTTCTTTCTTGTTGCTGTTGCTTTCCTGACAGGCAGGCAGTCTGCCTTACATTTCACTTACAAAAATGCAAAAGAAGACAAAAGTAGCACAGTGATTTGCTACCAGTGTTATTGGTTTACTTACCTATTTCATTGTAATAATAGGTTGTTGCAGACATTGTGTCCTAAGTTTTGAATTACCCATTATGTATGCAGAGTTGTATCGCTGAAATTGATAATTTGAGGCATAAGAATGCTTTGATTTGGGTTTTATCATACCTTGCCATCTTCAGAATAGAGGTAAGAGATTCAGTATTCATTTCTTTCTTCAATCTATTTAGAAGACTGCTACAAGTGTTGAGGAACATTTACATCCTTCCACAAATATGTATACTAGTATGTAAATGTGCACTTCTCAGAGTAAAAAAAAAATCAGTGTTGGAGCAGGGAAAAAAAAAGGTAGAAAGAGGAAGGGAGAGAAGACTTTTAGTGCTAGATTCTGCCATCTATCATTTCCAAGTTCTCTAATTGAAGTGCCATATAATTCCCCTCATTAAGTGCTATCCAGTACTGGAATTCCTTCAGCTATCTGCTATCACCTGGCAAACACACAACAGAACTTTTTCACATGCATCATATATCCTTACTTTCTTTATAGATAAGTTTGTATATAAGGTGTGGTTGAACTCTGACAAATCTTGTATTTTCATAATGTGTTTAAAAGTGATTTCCTAAAGCATTTTCTTTCAAAAGCATTTAGGCATCTATTTGATTCTTGACTTGATTTCCAGGGCAGAGATGCATTTAGAATTGGAGATTAGTAGTTTGTTCATTAGATTATGATTTAAAACAGCTAGCACCTTTCTAGCTTGTGCTCTTGCTCCCTTCCAAACATCCTCTTTGACTGACAGTTTACTGTTATGGTAAGGCAATTCTATTTATTTGCTTTTAAGTAGTGCTTCAGTTAGAATATGCTGGAGTTTCCATTAGATTTACCTTTTTTTTCGTAAACAGTTATTGGTTCTGCTCCTTCCAAGACTGCAGGGTCCTTAGTTTTCTGCGTACTGGCTGCTGGAGCCTGTCTTTTAAAAACCTGCTGATCAGGAAACTCAAAATGTCTTTGCTAATTGGCTGTTATCATGCCAAGCACTGTTTGTGTTAACTCTGTCTAAGCATTTTTCATAATAAATGCAATGGCAAAAGTAAGAAGGGAGACATGGGAAACTTGATACCAAACACTACCTTGAAAGCTTGTTGTGTTTACTTTAAAAGTACTTGCTGTACCTATATGTAAAGCCTTGATATTATTAATGATGTTCAGAAATTTTATAAAGGCTGTCAAATGCTTTCTTCAAGCTTAAATGCCAATGGTGAGAGATTTTTACTATTCAATGATCTCTGTTATTGATATTGCTAGGATAAAGGTTTTCCAGTTCAAAATTCTAGCTTGCTTTTCAGCTCAGCTACTTCTTTTATTCTGTTTTAAAGTGTTTTCCTGACATTCTGCTTATAAAAAAAAAGAGTGGTTTTCCCATTCTTCTTGCTGTCAAAAGCTCTCGATGCTTCCCTAATCTCGGCCTTGGTCTTCCCTTTCCCCTTCACTTCCCCAGCTTTTAACTTTTTAGTTCTATTTTCACTTCCTTGTGACTTGGGACAATGCACTGGTTTGTTCTGGATGTTGAAATTCTTTTATAGAGGGATCACAGGGTGCTAGGATTTTGGTTTCTTTTACAATGAGCATTTGTAATTGCTTAAAAAATTGTTTGCTTTCTTGTTTAAGGTCTTTCTAGAATTTCCTGTTGTGTTAAATAGTGCAAGCTTGCCCATTAAAAACTTGATAAGCAAGATTTTATAACTTCATAGCCAAAACTTTGAATATCTTCAACAATGTGGGAATATGATTCATTTGTCTATGAAGACTAGAAACTGTAGAAAACTGAAATTAAGAAAAAATTAAAAGAACTTCCCCTGTTGACACAATAGAGGAAAAAAATGTGATAAACTTGACTTCCTGGAATGAGAATAAAGATACACACTTTTTAGCTGGAGTTACTTACTCACAACTGGGAGTCAAGCTTGTAAAGTTGTTCAGTGAAAGAAAGCTACCTGCTTACCTGAAAACTGTCAACAGTTTTATTTCACGGAAGGGAAGGAGCATCACAGCATGCTGAATAATAATTCACAGAAAGAAACAGGTCTTGGCACCCTTGCTAGAGTGTGCTAGCCGCGTGGTGTGTTCCTCCATCCAGAAGCTGTACCTCTGTCTTTTGTCACCAAGTGACAAAATTTCTAGTTTATTCAGCCAGAAAACCCCCCACTTTGACATCTGCTTCTGATTGCACTGGCTCTACCCTGCCTAATTTTGAGAGTGTCATGAAGCCTAGGGCACTCCCCATATCCAGTAAATGTTTTATCCCATATTTTAATAACACTATTTATTTTTAGGATAAAGAATTGTAGTTAATAATTTGGAATACTGATGTGTCTTGAATAGGTTTTGATTTGGAGGTCCTGACAAAACTTATCTACTACCTTCAGACATGGTATCTGCCTGCCTCTGACCACTTGATGCCTTGGGGCTGACAAGTGGTCCAAACTCTGGTCTTGCAGTGACAGCAAGTAGGTTCACCATGGACTCTGCTTTGAAGGAGTGTCCAGGGTCACTCTCTGAGATGCTCCACAGCAGCTGAAAGAACACATTAGAAGGAAGCAGCATGTTTGGAAGGCTGTTAGGGCCTATTGTAGGTGCAATTATATTAAAGCAGAGCTATACCAAGGAAACGGATGGTTTGTTTAATTTTTAAGCAAAAACTAGACATTTTCAGCTTACAAGGAAATGGTAGAAACACCAGTCTACCTATCTTTAAGGCAGCTTGCATTCCTTCTGAAGTTTTTCACACACTAAACGATCTGTACCAATGTGTTTTGGCATCTTAACCATATAACAAACCACAGGGAGTTGCCACTCTGCATAAACCATTAAGTCATATCAGAACAAAAATTTCAAAAAACTAACAATAAGTAAGTCTTACATGAAAAGACCAAGTTTTTTTTTTTTCATGCTTTTCTTCTCTTGTGTAAAGTCAACCATACCAAAAAATGTCAGTGAATAGTAAATTACTTCTTGAATTATATGCTGTAATCACTGGGTATGACATAGATGATTATGCAAATCAAAGACTGGAGATACATTTTTTTTAACATTTAGAGGTATTCCAGTACTAAATTGTTTAGGGATTTAATTCTTAGCATTAATAAGTTAAGTTTTGTTTTGTTTTGTTTTCTTCTTTGTGATCTTTCCCCAAAAGTGGGAGAATCTGTTGCTTTTAAAATGTATTTTCTTTCTCAAATAAGAGTTTTGTCTTCTTCTCACCAGGAAACTGAGCAGTAATAAGGGAAGATCACAAAAAGTGGTGTTAAAATAGTTTCAGAGAAAAGTGAAAGACCTGACCAAAGTTTGATCCAAATATCCATTATTCCACTAACTCTGTGTTTTCAACAGCCTTATTCTTCTGTTGGAAACTGTAATATGGGAAGGAATTAAGATTTGGGTTTTGCACCAAGGAAAATCAAGTAAGAAAAACAGTCAACTGATGTAATTACATTCAGGTGATTTAAATGACTAAACACTGAAAAATCACAAACAATATAGAAAGCAAATATCATGAGGGAAGGGCCATTGCAATTAAACTAGAGTAAATTTAGCATTGGTTTATTCTTGGTGTACAGTCAGCACGAGTTACGCTTACAGAACAACAGTAGTTAAGTACCTCAAAATTTTCTGTGAGGTTTTTGCCATTTAAAAATGAAAAATATTTCATTACAACTTGAATGATATCCTGAAAAAAAATATTAGATATGCTTGGTCAACATTTGCAAAAATGTGCTCATGAGCAGTTACAACTGTTAAAATGCTACAACAGAGAAGAGAGATTGTTTGCTTTATGGTTTTTATATAATAGTATAAAATAAAAATCCAGCATTTCTTGGAAGTTTTGGAGTGGGGTCAGAACACATAATGAAAGAACTGTGAAATCTAGACCCAGTTTTACTACAGCTGATTATGACTCAAAACAGCCAGTAATTTTATGAAAAAAAAATTACAATTTTCCTATCACTTGTCATATTGGAGGTTTTTATCTTTGCATTTTCTTCCAATTGCAGCCATCTTACAAACAGATGCAGCCACTTTGCACTGCTTTACTGTACAAACTGCACAAGAATACGCCTGAAATTAAATCTAAACAGCTCTTAGAAAAAATAATTGTGCTGAATTCTACTGCAAGATGCATGAATCGAATATTATCATCTTCTGTAGCTCTTCCTATATCTCTCTTCCAGACGTTTTGGCACAATAAGAACACATCAGATTTGACACTATATATTTTTTTTTCAAATCCTTTTAGTTTACAGATAATGGCTAGTAGACAAAGATGAAAGATGCAAAGTGCAAATAGTTTCTTTCAGCATTTCCTACAAAATTACTTAGACAAAGCATTATTATCATACAGCGAACACAAAAATGGGATTAATGTTTAGCCATGAGTATGAAGCTTTCTTCTGGTGTTTTTCCATTGGTGTAACGTAGAAGATATATAAGGTGAGGGAACTCTAGCTACATAATCACATAAGTCCAGACTTAACTGTAGTTTCACTGTGGTAATGAGTCCCTTTTATCAACACTTCATCTCATTTTTTAAGTCTGCTAAGGAACAAATTTTTCACTTCACTCACTTTTAGGTCAACTTACTCTGCCACACACTTCCGTGGGAAGTTTCCTTTTGGAAAGTAAAGGCTGTGACATTGGTGACAAATTTCTATGCAACTCTCTGCAGATAGTTTGAAGTTTCTTTATTCTTTCACTGTTCTGTTACCCATGACATTATAGAGAAGATCTCAGAGCAAAGTATAACTTCTACCACTTTTTTGTTAAAAACCAAAATTCCTCTAAAGGTTTTTATGGTAGAAAGCTGTCACTTTCTGAGACTGAGTGCCTGACTCTGACTTTGCTAATACTGATCTATGTCAGCCTGCTTCCAGGGGCTTCGGAGAGACTATTGTATGATAACTGCCCTCATTAAGCAAGTACATACATGATCGGTACCAGCTCAGTATGGAAATGAAAAAAAAAATCCTGTGAGCTCATTTTAAGATATCTTCTAAAGTTTGACTATACCTTTCCTTATTCTGTTCTAATCTGTTTTCAATACTGGGGGAAAAGAAATTTGATCATTCAGTTTCAGTGCAATTTTTCAAATATCAATACGGCACACAGCACATTTCTGCTAAACACGTGCAACCCAAGTCTTCCCGGCATAAGCATAGAATTTATTCCATGAAAACAGATGAAACAACACTACTCCAAAATTAGGGTAACTTAGCTCAAAATCAGGACCATCAAACATAAAGGGAGGAAGTCAGCAAACAAAATTAGCCTTGTTGAGCTGTACTCAGGACTGAGCAGGTCAGCAATTTTAGAAAATCACATACCAATTAGCTGAGGTACATCAACAGTTTCAGCAGTGATTTCTTAGAATCCTATGACTCAGCAAGGTATTTTGGGTTGGCATAAGACTGGATTTTAAAAAAATATTAAATATTTTTGAACTTCTTGTGCGACTGCCACATGTGTTACCGGAACTGTTGCTCTTGAAACAGACAGGGCCCTTATTCCCTGTCTTCTTTTGATGTATATGTCTTATTTCTTGTTTCTATATGAAGTAATTTAAAATCCCTTGGATGGGAGAACAAATAAATGGTTGCAGTTGATCTGCTGCTGGAAACATGCCTGTTGCTAATTTCACTTTTTGTTTGCAGGATGGTATTGAGGTAACCCAGTGGCCAACATCAGCTCAGAGGGTTCTTTGCTGTGGATATTTCTTAAAGTGTTTTACAGAACAAAGAGTAGTAGTTCCTGGAATTCAAAAAGGCACAATGAGACTCTTTCTGACATTCCCAAGAATATTCTAGAAGCCTACAACCCCAAGGGAACAGGCAGGTGCAGAGCCTGTATCCCTCCTTGGCAAATGTAAAGCCTAGGCAAGACCTGGCTGTTGCTTTTATCAGTGCTCTCCTATTGCTGCAGCCAGATGGAGGGGATAAAGCCTCAAGGTTGTTCCACTTGACTCCTATATTTTAGACAGCAGGTTTCATCATGTTATTCCATAATAGAACTTATTTGCCTTCACTGAAGAGTAGCTGATATGCTCACCAATGTCCCTTGAATTTGCCTTAGCTTCTAACTTTGTAGTAACATGATCAGCTCATAAAAGATGTCTTTGTTATTTTTAGAGCAGCTTGATGGTCATGACCTTGTATAAAGAGGCTGAGTCCAGGACATAATCTGGACAATGTGTCTTCCCACTGTATTCTTACTTTGTGAATGCAGACTCACAAATGGGAGTCATCTTTCCTCTGAATCAGCTCTGGAGCACAAATTGATTCTAGGTTTCATTTTTTTTCAAGCTATGGCATGCATATATTTTCAGGGGCCATCACATTTATGCTATGCAGAGAATTCATTAAGAATGTGACCTCTTGGAAAAGTGTGGTCCAGTATCTTTTTCTGCCCTTGCACCCCATTACGTTATATCTCTGTGCAAAGAAGCATGTTTGGAATTACCAGGTACAATTCCAGGATTAATTACTGGAGGCTGTAAGGAGGCTCAGTGAATCAAAGAATCTCCTGATCTTGTATGTGAAATATAGCCCTGCGCAAGTTGAATGATGTACAAATGGGTTGCATACTTCTAAGATACTTATTAGCTGCCATTTTTCACCAAGTTCTTCATAACGTTCGCTGAGAATTAAAAGCCCATTTCAGGAGCTCATGAAATGTTGTTGTACAGAAAACTTACGTTATCCTAGAAATTGTGGATATGACATCATCTCAGGTGCTTATTGTTACCTTTTTATTTCACTCACTTCTGATAATGAGTTGAAACTCAACATTCAAGAACACAGCCTTTGTCAAATGTCTGCAGGATGAAGTAAAGCTATAGGATTAATTCCAACATTTTACACACCCACATACAGTCTAGCAAGGAGAAGCCTTCAGAAGCAAACAAATACATTACTCGCTTTTTCTCTCCTTTCCACCAACACCCAAGTATGTGAAATCTAGATGAGCGTTTATTTTTGATACCCACTAGGCCTGGTTTAGTAGTCATACTCAAAACATGCTCTCTTTTTATATATATTAGCAGAATCACTCATCATTCACTTCAGTGCAAATCGGGCCTGAGTCAAATCTAACATTTCAATGTCACACTTCTATAGACTGTGCTATTATCCCCCACTCCAGCAAAGAACTGGGAAAGAGGAGGAAAGATGTTCTTCCAGACTTCGGGGTGAAATTTTCACTACTCCTCATGCAGAGTGAGGTCAACAGTGAATCTCGGGATATTCAGTAACTGCCATGGAAATACCAAGGTAGACTGTGTATCTGGTATCAGCTCTCTCTCAAAACCCAGGAGAATAAGAATAGAGGGAAAAAAAAAAAAAAAAAGGAAGAGGGACCAGTGAACACATGGTATAGTTTGTGCTGTCAGTTATGTCAGGGAAGAGCAGATGTACAGGTCTGCCATGCCAAAATGGTAGTACTTTGTGACCATGGTGACTTGTTATTAACAGGTATATATGGTACAGTGCCAGTCATAATCTGCTCAATGGTTTACATGGAATTGGAACAAGGTTTTCAAGTGCTATGGGCATAAAATCAAGGAAAGAGACTAGAAGGCAACAAACCACCACTGGCGGATCTCCCAGATTATAAGTAACCTACATCTTCCAATAGTAGTGGTTTCTGGTTTTGATGATGTTAGCAATGGTTTGACCTGGACTGAAACTATAAAATTTATAGTCTGATAAATATTACTGATACCTACAACTCCAAATGAAGGTATTACAAATTCTTCTGCTGCTTTTTTTTTGTAAGAGCCTCAAAACCTTTGAAAGGAAAAAGCTTTTATCAATTCCTGCATGTCCTCCATGTCTCTGTACATAGATAGTTTATATGTATAGTGTACTATGACTTTTTTATTCTTTCCTTCACCAATTTTTCCTGAAAAAATTATGCTTAAAATTAGTTTCAATTGCCCGTGATTGGTTTCCTCCTACCACTAGCTTGCTATGATACTTCTGTTTGCAACTGAGACAAAATTAGGACCCTTTCATTGCAGGCTGAATGTTTGTTACTGTTTTCAAGCAGAAAAACAGGTTACGTATCTGTCATCGCCTTTGCCCTTTAATTCTTAAAAGACCTGTGTGTATACAATCGACTTCATGCTCGCCAGAGCAATGTTGCATCCTGTGACACATTAGAACACACTTCACATACAAAGCAAGCAAAGACATGCAGTTTTTCCATTCACAGAACCACTGCTCCTAAGTGGATCTTGGGAAGAGCAGCCTAATGGTACTCACTGTGTTTGGGGTTTTCTAACAGCATTCTGAACTTGATTCCACAATTCCATGTTTGCCTTGAGGCTATTTAGTTTTTGTATGTTCTAAGCACACTGGCAAAAAGCACCTAAATGTGTCAGTGATTTCACTTTCAGGTTAAATCCAAACTTCAATTCAAATTTAGACTTGAGTACGATTCTCAAGCGGAACACATAACTTAGGGCAACGTCAGTTATCCTACTTATCTTTTTCTGGAAGCAGAGAAGGGTGAATTTACCCTCATTCACCTTCGGGCAGCCTCAAAATGAGTAAAATGTTGAATGTACTTTGTCAGGAAGCTTTTCTGAACAACAAACAAGATACTACAGGTAAAGCTTTTTCACTTTCCTTTCTTGGTATTGATTTTAGCATAGAAGAATATTTGAAAGCCATTGAATACAAAGAAATAGGAGTAACAATGATAAAAGTCATACTGTCCAGTGGGAATCCCCTTGATGCAATCGGTTGTGTTCATTGGGCAAAAAACAAATACCAGGCTTCTCCTTCAGCTTATCCCTAGTACAGGTAGCCAGAATTACATCCAGCAGTTTTGGTTTTGTTCACTAACCATGATAGTCTCAAGTCCATTGTAAAACCCAGTGGGTCACATTCCTTTCTGTGGTGGGATTCTCAGGTGGCACTGTCTCCAAGCCAAAGAACTGTGCAGAGAGCATGTTTGGGAGAGGCACAGACTGTGGTCAGCCCTGGGCCACGCTATTCTCCTGTTGCAAAGCTTTTGCCATCACAGTCCTCCCATTTGCATGACCAGCAGGCCCAACACCATCAATCCCTTGATTCAAAGGAACATGAAGATCACTTTTAGTCCTACTTTCCCCTAAGGGCTATGTTTCTCAGCTAACAGCCTTCACTGTATGTAATGACTTGAACAATAGCCTTGCTTGAGGCCATAATTAATACAGTGGAAGTAACAGCTCCATCAGTAAGGCATGAAAAACTGATCAGACCAAGCAGTCTGGCTTCCAGTTGTTCCTGCATGTTACATGTCCTGTTGGAGGTCACATAGTCATGTGACAGTAAAATGAGGAACAGTGGCTCAATTCTTTTTGTCCTTTGAGCCATTAAGCATAGCATCATGGACTGTCATGTTGGGGTTAGGGGTCAAAGAAGGAAGTATAAAGTAAATACAATGAAGCCACTATGATGTAAGTCCCTTCTGGCTAAAAACAACCAACCCTCCTCACCTTTACTCAGAGTAGGTTTGTTCAGCAACATATTAGCATCTGGTTTCCAGGAAGAAGGCCCACAAAGCTGAAAAACACAACTGCCAGCACAAATCAACTACACCCATCAACTCTACAGTGAAGCAGGGCTCCTGACTAATTGACACACACAAGAGCAAGCCTCTCTCCATGATATTTGAAAAGTCATGGCAAATGTCAGGAGAAGCCCCTTGTGACTGGGAAAAGGGTAACATTGTGCCCATTTTTAAAAAGGGCAGAAAAGACAATCCTGCAAACTACCGACCTCTCAGCCTCACCTCTGTGCCTGGGAAGATCATGGAACAGATCTTCTAGAAGCTATGCTAAAGCACATGGAGGACAAGGAAGTGATTAATGGCAGCCAGCACAGCTTCACCAGGGGCAAACCCTGTATGGCCAACTTAGTGGCTTTCTATGATGGGGTGACCACAGCAGTGGACATGGGTAAACCAAACGATGTGATCTATCTAGACTCCTGTAAAGCTTTTGACGCAATCCCCCACATAATCCCCCACAGCATCCTCCTCTCTAAACTGGAGAGATCTGGATTTGATGGGTTGGAAGTATGGTGGATAAGAAATTGGTTGGAGGATCACATTCAGAGATTAGCAGTCAATGGCTTAAAGTCCAGATGGAGATCCATGACTAGTGGTGTCCCACAGGGGTCTGTACTGGGACTGGTACTGCTTAATATCTTAATCAATGATATAGACAGTGAGATTGAGTGCACCCTCGGCAAGTTTGCAGATGACACCAAGCTGAGTGGCATAGTTGCCGCAATGGAAGGAGGGGATGTCACCCAGAGGGACCTGGACAGTCTGGAGAAGTGGGCCTGTGGGAACCTCATGAGGTTCAATAAGGCCAAGTACTAGGTCCTACACCAGGGTCAGGGCAATCTCCAGTTTCAGTACATGATGGGGGATGCCGTAATTGAGAGCAGCCCTGCAGAAAAGGACTTGGGGGTGCTGGTGGATGAGAAGCTCAGCATGAGCTGGCAATGTGCGCTCGCAGCCCAGAAGGCCAACAGTATCCTGGGCTGCATCAAGAGAAGCGTGGCCAGCAGGTTGAGGGAAATGATTCTGCCTCTCTATTCCTCTCTTGTGAGACACCACTGTGTCCAGTTCTGGAATCCTAAACTTAAGAAGGATATGGAGCTGTTGGAACGTGTCCAGAGAAGGGCTACAAAGCTGATCCGAGGGCTGGAGCACCTTCCCTGTGAGGACAGGCTGAGAGAGTTGGGCTTGTTCATTCTGGAGAAGAGAAGGCTCCAAGATCTTATAGCGACCTTCCAGTACCTGAAAGGAGCCTACAAGAAAGCTGGATATGGACTATTCTTAAAGACTTGTGATGATAGGACAAGGAGGAATGGGTATAAACTGGAGAGGGGCAGATTTAGACTAGACACGAGGAAGAATTTCTTCACCATGAGAGTGATGAGACACTGGCACAGGTTGCCCAGGGAGGCTGTGGCTGCCCCATTCCTGGAGGTGTTCAAGGCCAGGCTGGATGGGGCCTTGGGTAACCTGATCTAGTGGGATGTTCCTGCCCATGGCACAGGGGTTGGAACTAAACGATCTTTAAGGTTACTTCCAACCCTAGCTATTCTAATAGAAAAAGTGTAGCAATGAGTATCATAGTGAATCTGAGTGCCACTCTTTTCCTCCTGGTTCAGCCTTTAAGTGGCATTTCCATTACTTAATCACACTTTATTGTAAATGTTGGTTAAGCTTTGACCTGAGTAAATATGACAGAAATTACTGGTATTAAGTGAATTCTGTTTCAGCAGGTTCCATAATATTAGTTTAATAAATTTAATACTGTTTCTATTCAATATGTGTCCAGATCACAAAATTGTTACCATATTTAATGCTTTCATGGACTGTATTCACAAAGTCAAAAAATTGGTAGTGAAACTAGACAACTTTTACACAGTATTTTTCCTTTGCCTTATAAAGAAGAACTGAAAAAATGTATATGACAGAATGCAGCTTCCACAGATTTTAAGCTTCTAGGGTAAAACCCCCCACTTTGTAGAAATATTTTACTCCCCATTGGGTAAGTCAAATTGATGAACAAAAGTTCAGTACAATAATAACATCTAACATTATTCCTTCCCATTTCCTTGATAGATAAGTTGGTCCAGTTTTACTGCTTTAACTTTTGTCCTGGATAGTCACTCAGGCACTAACAATTTAAATTCCATTAAAGTAAGTATCTTTCCTCTTCCTCTAACCAAAGACAAATACAACATAATTACAACCATGTGCTGTGCAAAGTGTTGCATTAACAAGTAAAATCACAATGCTGTCAGTCTTGTTATTGTGATTGTAAATATGTCAGCCACAGTTCTAGAAAAACTTTGGTTTGTTTTTTTCCAGCAGCTTCATACTGGAATTTTCTGAGAATTTTCAGGTTCTATGGAGGCCAGGGCACTCTGATTTTCATAAGCTTAACCAACCTCACTGTGTCCATTCCTGGAATCGCTGAAGACTTACATAGCCAAGCTTGTAGTGTACTCATTGAGTTGGTCAAAAGGCAATAATGCATGATACTCAGGAAATGGTTATATTTACTTCTGTCTACCTAGATACACTTGTAATGCTTTATCCTGTGTACCTAGTTTCAACCATGCATGAAGTTTGCATTACCTAGTTACAACAAAGGTATGTTGGAACTTTTAACTAGACACATAGAAAGGCATTCTTTGTTACAGCTCACTGAACTAGCCCATCTTATTTGTGAATCATTAATGAAATTGACTGCTGGGTAAGTTTACTTTGGTCGTAAATCTATAAATGGCATGGGAAGATGTGGTAGAATGATTTTTCATACTTAGCTTTCAAATGAGAACATTATAGTTCCAAGGAAGGTAGTGGAAAAATATGAATTAACATTTTGGAAGAAGACAGAGCAATCTTAAAAAGCTAACATTTTTTGATCTGGAGTATTAATTTTACTATTCTGTTTCCTGAAGCTATACATTGCAGTGAATTAGTCTACACGGTCATACAGAAATTGTCTACTTCAAGACCATTATGGAGAAGCTTTTTAAAGCTGCTCCTTGAGACTTATTTACAGTTCTTTACAGACAGATTTTAAAATTAAAAATGCCTTTGATGTTACTTGGGGTGATAAAATTATCCAAGGCAGGACACAGCAAGTCTGAATGTAAAGAAGCATTTTCCTGAGCATCATGGCCTAGGAAAATAGATAGCTGTGTTTCCAGACAGACAAAGTCATTATGGTGCAACACATTTTGTAATTAGGTGCAGTGATTATGAATTGATTCATATTCAGATTGACAGAATGCAGTTCCTACCAACTCCTATACAAATATCTCTTTTAATAAGGGCGGGGGGAAAGAGAGGAATATACTGTAGCTTTGGCACAGATGCATGGGAAAGCTCTTGTAACTATATAAAAGCAACAAAGTAATAATCACCATCACTGCCCCTTCTTTCCCATTTTCTATCTCATGAGAAATTGTTCTGAAATAGGAAACAAACAAACAGTAATACTTTATAGAACAAAAAATTCAGGCAGCTTCAATCAGAGATAACGTTCTCTGGAGGGATATTGCTTTTACATGATTTCTTTACTGCAATTCACTATTTTGCTACAGGAAGCTTTGCAGGATATCATGAAAAACTGATCTAGCTCAGGCACACGGAGAAAGACACATGGCTTTGAGGTATTTCAAGCCATGTTACTCCTGTTGCATAGACAACTTGTGTACTTCTCATTTTAAGGGCTCTCTCTCCATCAAAAAGAAAAACTGAATGCTGAACCACCTGAATTCAGCAACTCTCAGTTCTTCCTCGTGGCTCACTAGATTCACTAACAGTATTTGCTCAACGATGAGGCACCATTTCCTGCATTAAGATGAGTGTAAATAAAAATAGCGTGAGTAAAGTTCATTTTTAGTAAAGTTCTACTAAGCTCACATGTACACCAGTCAGTTCATTTGAACTTACTAGCTTTTGTTCTGCTCATGGTTAACTCAGCCAAGCTTGCCAATAATTTCATAGTAAAATCAGCTTGGACAATTACTTTCAATAGCCTCTTTGCAAACATATATTACAAGACTTTTTTTTGCACTTAATTAATTTATTAGTTTGTAGTTTGTTCTGAGATTTCTAGCCTAATTTGCTGTGATAAAAGGTAACATCTTATTTCCTAACTGTGCTGGATGAGTTTATCCTTAGGATGAATTTTGGACAATATGGATGGATGTAAGCATGCATCAAGTTCTGTGTCTATCTTTTGTTAGCATTTTGCCAAGTGCACAGTAAAAATAGATGCTTTTCTTTCTTACATTGAATACTCTGCAATAACTTCTTAATTGCTTGAGTATGACAGAAAACAATAATATTTTTACAGGTTGTATTGTAAAACCACATGAACAAGGAAACCACTAAAAATTATCACAGCACAAAAATGTAATTAAATGTTCTTCTTTTATTTGTGTCTTCAGACAGGGTGTAAACACACACCAAGGCATTCTTTTATTTCTACAAATTTCTAGCCTCACTAGAACACGATAACAATAATTAAATCCAGACTTAAAACTCTGACCCACGTGTTTTTTAGAAAAAAATCTCTAAAATATTTTTTTTCTACTTCTGTTTCTAGTTATATCAATACATATAAATACAAGTAATTTTATGGTGAAGAATAATGTCTGGAACAGCATTCTTTAAAGGTATCTCACAGTATGATGTTCTACTGGTCATGTAATTGAGTTATAATTTTCCAGTTTTATTTCGTACCATACAAGTATACTTTCAGTTTTACCTTTTACATAAAAAAGAATTTTATGAAACAGGACAAAAATAACTTTTGATTATATGAAAGGTAACTTTATGAAATCACAAAATTCTATACACTAGGAGTGAAAAAAATGTAACTAATTATTTTGAAAATTTATTTTTCATGTTATGTAATAGATGTGTCTTCAGAACAAATACCAGCCAGATATACAGTACGGCAAATGTAGTTCATATCTCTATGTGTAAGCATGCATAAATTCGTAGAATACTCTGTAAGGTTTAGGAATAACATACTCCCACTTTCTTTCCTCAACAAAGTGCTTTGTGTAAAAAATATTACAGAAGATGATGCTTTAGGTACAGAATAAATGGATTTTTTTTTTTCTTAAATAAAATGCCACTTGGCTAATTCTAAGCTGTGGTCTTTTTCTTTTGCTTTATTTGTTCCTAGGAAATAATAATAACCCTCAACAAAATTTCACACAAACAACAAAAAGTGCTGTTTAAAAAAGTCTGCTATAAAATTACGCAGGGAAAAGAGGGAATAAACAGTTAAAGTGTAATTTTAACTGTTCATTCACACCTCTTCAAAGAAAGCTGAAACCAAAATATAATGTGACAGATGGCGTTAACCCTGCAATACTTCAGCATCCAGTATTAGTAAACCATTAATGCCCATATGCATGCGTGCGTGTGTATATCTGTGTGTATATATATAAAAGATCCAAAGACATGCACTCACATATACTCACACATGTACACATGCTCTGTGAAACCATAATTTAAACTCCAGTGTAGACCCATTTCTAATGCAGATAAAAATAGACCATTTAAGCCTGAAAACGAAAGAATTGTACAAAAGAATGACTGTAAATAATTTCATTAGAATATTGTTTAATGTATATAGTCTAAAACAACTTCATCTCTTAGATATGAATCCCTTTAGAAAGTTAACACTCCAGCAAGTAGAAAAACAACACAAAAATCATGAGGCACAAGTATTTGCATATAAGTCAGTAATGGGCAATATGCTATGTAATGTCACAAGCACCATTTTTCATTGTAATGTGATGTGATAAACATGATTCCCCATTTAAATATCAAAAATACATCAGATAAAATGGTTCTTTTTTATGCAATTGCCTTCAGTGATATAGGCTGATCCCCCAAGTCAGTCTGGCTCCAAAGAGAATAATGAAATAATCATGAAGAATTCTCTTTGTCTTTAATACAGAAGTAAACACAGGCATATCTTTTTATAGACTGGTACCCACTCTCATGTGCTTAATTTCACTGTACTTTAGCGCCTTCTTTTTAAGAACAAGGTTCATAGAAAGCTGTAAGTATATGTACATTAAAAATATATATATATGAAAGAATCAACAACTTGCAAAAGTTTCCTTTTTCAAATGCACCTAATCCTCCAAATTATGGATACTATTTTTTAATTCTGTCTTCCCATTTTTGTTTTGGTCAGGATCTTTCATGCTGTATGAGCCTCCTCTCTACTGGACAGCTTGTATGTTCATATACTAGAAAAAAATATTTCAAAAGATTTAAAAGTCAAGGTGGTACAGATCTGAAGTCAGCAGCGATATTTCAGTTTTGTTCACAGCAACTGACAAATTCTAGACAACCATGTAGTTAAAAGAACCTTGAAGGATTTATAAATAAAAAGAAAATTTATGTACATAGATATGCACATGTACACACTGGGCCTCATCCTGCCTTTACTGACTTTGGTGGAACAAAACGTATTTCTACACATCTTAAACCAAAGTGTTCAGGTGTGCCTAATTACTTCTGCTAAATCAAATTATACATGTGCAGTGACCACAAAAAGGACTGTAAAGTAGCACAGAATAAAAGCTTTATTAAAAAGCAAAACTTGCTGTCAATACACTAGACCAGATCACACATAAATATGAAAAGACTGTCTTTTTGCCTGTGCATGTATAGCTGTGTAGGGAGACCTGATGGCATTTAACCCAGTGCAAACCACATAAAGTAACGAATAGACCTACTATAGCAAGCTGAAGCACAGGGATGCATTCACTTGTGTTGTGAGAAGCAGAATAAAAGGGGGAAGAATTTAGAATAGAATTATTTGCATTTAAGCCATATTACTTCTTATTTTACATAATTTACTTGCTTGGTTTATGCACATATACCTTGAATTTACCAGATGAAAATCTCTCCATTAATATATTAGCACACTTGCCTGTATATAACAATACGCTTCATGAATATAAAACTCAAAAGAGTTGCCAGTGTTTATAAACATCTGGGCATAAATTCATCTGTGCAACATAATGGCAAATTAAATTATGAATTTGATCGAAACTGTATTCAACAACTCTCAAAAGCTTCTCAGGATAAGAAAATGTTTGCATAAACATTTTTTTAAAATTCATCTTTCTAGATGAGTGATTTCAGAAGCATAGTTAAAGTCTAGCCTGTAAGAATGAACTTTGGATTTTTGTCTTTCTCATTAAATCAGGTCACGAGAATATTAAGATGCACAGCACACAGTAAGAAATCCACAAAATTAATGAGCAGGGATTAATAACCTAAAAGCTCAGTCTTACATGATGTAAGATTTGCTCACAAGGTATATAAGATCACAGTGATTCCACACCTTCACTGAAAAATATTGTTTCTAACTCACACTCTTGTAGCATTCATGAAAGACAACCTCATTTGCTTGCATCCTGGACCAAATTCCAGGACAGAGACAGACGTTTTGAGTTGAAAAATCAAGACCACCAAACCAGTTCATTTTTACATCTCTAAATAACCAGAGAGAACATAACAAAAATAAGAGTAGCCCTTCTTCCTGAAAATGTATTATGGAAACGAAAAATTCTAGGGCAACAAAAATTTAGTACAGATTGCTTTAAAAAAAAATCTGTGGAATTTAGGCATGAACAACTTTTCTACAGGGTACAGAGTACTACAGCACATACAGCAATAAAGCTCTACAATATAAATACAAATCAACAGAAAGTTAAAACATATTTAATTTTATCTAGCAGCTCTGCTAAATATAGACAAAATCCATGTACTTTCTCATGTAGTGCATTTAACCCTTCTTATTCTTTGCATAAAGTATTGTATTGGAAGGAGTATTGAAAAACTAGCAATGGCCATATTGTATGGCTTAAAATACAGAGGGAAGGAAAGACAACTAAACCAAAGCCTGTATGAAATTCAGTACCAACAGTCTTTGGCTCCAAAAAGAAGCCGCACCACTGTCTTTCATTGGTAGTGCCAGGATATATGTCTAATTTCTTTCCCTTTTTGATGCTGATGTGTATTTAGCTTTGGAAGCATCACATTCAAATAGGTTGTGCAAAAAGCTGTGTGCCTTGAAATGTTTGTAGTATGCTCTGGATTTACTTCTTTTCCTGTTTTGATTTTTTTTTTTTAAAGGAGTTTTCTAAAGCTTTGTTCTTGAGTAAATCCACCCATTCAGGTTGAAAGGATTACAGTCAACAACAGTTTTTTTATTCAGTCTGTGAATTCCCTTTGAGAAATTAAAAAGAAAAGAATAGTAGACTTGCCATGTCACAGATGGAAAGAAAAGAAACAATTGCTAAAGTTTTGGCAAAGCTTGTTTTCTCCAAACGTTCTCTTTCTTAGTTGACTGCGCGATTACACAATAAATGCTCAGTGATTGCTTTCTTCCTCTCCATTATGTATGCATATCATCATATATCCCCATACATACATGGCAGTTTCATGGAGAGGAAAATTATGTAGAGAAATATCGGAAAGGCAAGATGAAATGAAATCAAGTTCTTGTAACTAGATTTAGATTATTTAACCTTCAGTGTAGACAGAAGAAAGCTGGCTAGAGCAACGATCCACTGCATTTACTTGTAGGAAACTGCTATCCTCTGGCATGCTGCGAGCTGAATCACCAAAGATACTCATGGACCCTGCTGGAAAGTCACAAACTGGAAAAAAAACCCAAAAATAATTAATTAACTAGGATAATTGTACCATGAAGAATGTTCTAATACTTACGCAGAGAACTGGAAGTTGCTTTAAACCAAACAGACAAACAAAACATACAACTCAACCTATACAGGAAATTAGTAAGTACAAAACTCACTGCTTACCATGGAAGGAATTTCAGTGCTGTCAGAATCAAGTCTGAAGTATCATGTATTTAATCACAACTAACACTTGCCCATTTAATGGGTGCTAAAATTGTGATAATCCTAAAAATAAACTTCATGCTTGCTTATTGAATTTCATCATACCCAACATACAATAAGATGCAATAAAATATTGTAGGATTCATATGCTGTAAAGCAGACCCCAGCACAGAAATTACTAACTTCTACAAGTGATAGTATCAAGCACAAGAGTAACTGCAGAAAAACTCCCATCTTTTGGGTTATGTCTTTTCATACTGTGAGACGCCTCTTGGAAGTTACAGGTGCATTGTCTTTTTAACGCACTACTGAAGGAATAAGAGATTTCAAAGCACAACAAATGTTAAGTGTAATCAACCTATGTGGAAAGACAATAAAAGACTTGGTCATCCACTGTGCTTACTGCCTAAAATTAGGCCCACTGTCTTGTGCTGATCCTCTGCACAGAGGTAACTTTTTCCCTTCCAAAGCAGTATGCAAGCCCCTTATGCACTTGGCAGCTAGGCAGAGACTAGGTCAAGTGCGCACAGAAAATCATGCACTCAGGCAGTTCTTGTCATAGAAATGTGAATACATGAAATTCAAGACTAAGAAAAATCAAATATGCATAAAGTAAAATCAATGGTTTGAATCATCTCAGGTCCCTGCTACAATACTTAGAGCAGAGTGGAGTGGCTATGCGAACATCACACAGGGCTCAATGGACTGAATTTCAGAGCAAATACATGAGCTAGGGACTGTCTGACACCCAGAGGGCAGAAGCTTGAGAAGGCCTCAAGAGTGTGCAGTCTGCACACAGGCCACATGTTACTGTGACCCATGGTGACTAGTTCCCAATGACAAACAATCCATAAAGGACTGAAAACCACCTCCTCTTTGGGAAGAGTCAAGTCTGTCATGACAGGTCCCAGTCACATACACAGCTCATGCAGATCTGTCAAAGTCCACGAACTGTACACAAACATCCACAAAGTCCCCAGCTGTCATTTACCTGTAATACCAGAATGAGCTGTAAAAGATCGATGGAAAATGCCAACACCTGACTGGCCTGCTGATGTGGGAACAAAACAGTCTTCAAAAGCAGGAACCATATTGCAAGAAACACCTTGTTGTACATTCTTCTGAGTGTCAGCATAATGTGGAGGGCAGAAAGTCTGAAGCTGCCCATAAAAACCTACAAGGAGAAGAAAGTGGTCAGTAAAAGAAGTCAAGAATCATACCGCCTCTGAAGATTTTATTAGCAAACAGCTTACTTCCTAAGGGCGGGTGTGCTATTCTTTCAATGAAGTATATGATGTAGTAAGTCAGAGCAAAAAAGCTACCGTCAGAAAAATTACTCCCTACCTCAGAAAGCATCTTAAGCATCCTTAAGATGCTTAAGGAAAGCATCTTAATTCCTTAAGATTCTGTCTCAAGTTTGTCCCAGAGGCATTACTGTCAATAGAAAGGGCTGATGTGCAGGGCTGCCTCTTCTAGCCAGTCTAGTTAACCAACATCCATACCGCAAAGTCCTTCCTGCCAAATTTCCTTTTGGTGTAGGAAGATCAATAAAAAGAAACAACAACAAAACCTTTCCTAAACCTTTAAAACACTAACATCAGGGAAAAAAAAAAGAAAAAAATCCCCACAAAATAAAACATCTTTTAATGCATCTTCTGTATACAAACTCCATACTGCAGATACTGGCTTACAATTCAAGAACTTCAATTACTCCTCTCTTCTTAGGAATCTGTTTATTGAGTTTTGGATATTATAAGAAAAGGAAGATCCTTGTTCCTTTCAGTGATTATAAGTGTTCATAGATTTTACTTTAAAGAGCACTTTGTACTCGGAGGGAATAAGGAAACCTAATCTGGACAATTACAGGGACAAGCAAGCTTAGGTTCATCCTTCCATGCATTCAGCAACTAGCCTCAGTATATCCACACCGTGTGTTTAGAAAAGCATATTTATACCAGACCTTCAGCTTTCATGCCTGGAATCTACTGATATCTATGAGCAGTAACAAACCATAAGTAGAAAGCAAATTAGTTGACAGGATTAAAATTTCCCTCCCCAAAAGTAATGAGACATTTGGGTGAGCAGCATGTGACAAAAGGCCTTCAGTATCATTTAACAGTTCAGAAAGGCTCAAGGAGACAACAGAATATTGAAAGCAGAGAAGATCATTTTATGGGAAGCAAGAAACAAGGAATCACAACCTTGGAATCACAGATACTGGTATCTGAGTGAGACATGTCTAAATATCTTGTGTATGATGTTACACTTGAACATGACTATTGGCCTATTCATTCATTACTATTAATTAGGAATGCCTCACATGGGGCATCTAGTTTTGACTTACAAATAAAAACTATTTAAAAAAAAAATTACATCCCTTCAGTTCCACACAACAACCTAAACAAACCTTCCAAACTCAAATCCCTTTACAGGGATAGTCTATGCTTAGAAACAAGTAATAACTACTGTTTGCTAAAGATGCTCTGAGTATTTATGTGTCAATAAGGCATTTCATAAATAACAGGGATGGAGAAAGAAGGATGCAGTGGAAAACGTGCTGTATCACTTTAGGTCATATAACTGGTTTTCTGCCAAGAGGGAAGAAGGATGCATGATTTAGGAGTTTTATGATTCTATTTATTTTTCCTTTGAGGCTAATTTCTTTGCTGTCCATGAGGAAACATACAAATGCTGGCATACATAAAATGTGCTTGAATTGAAACAGAAAACTCAATATTTAAAAGTATTGGAACAGGCTAGGACTGTGGACAGGAAAAGACAGTCTGAACTCACACCTGGAACGCAGAAGAGAGCTTATGGGGATTTCTAGGTAACAATGATGACAAAAAGTCTCTGCATTTTATTTAGTAGTTTTGCAAGACAATTCTGTGTATGCTGAATGAGATAAATGCCTAATTTAAACATACATAGCAAGAGTTTAGATCAGCAAACAGTTACATTAGAGAACACTGACATGATCATCTGTATGGTGACTGAAAACTTGCATGAGTATTTTGATTTCATATTAAAGAAGGAAAAACAAAGAAAAAATAAAAAAGAAAAATAAAAAGGAGAAGAACAGTTCATCTTCCACAGCTAGCACATTTGCAGACTCTGGTCTCACCCTAGAGAGGCTGAGTTTAACTGCAACAAAGCTGAGTCAGACTGTGAAGAACATTAGGAATTTACAACCTGACAATCCTTAAATGTTTAGTCCTGACATTTAAGAATCAACGCTAGTAAAATAAAATGAAATGAAAAATAAAAACCAACGGCCTTCCAAAACTTGATGTAGAAGCTACATAGCTATCAACAGTTTTTGCCTCCTTCAGAAAAACTTTTTAAATCTACTTTTCTCTCAACACACTATGAAAACATAGTGGGTCAGACTAGTTACCAGAAACAATTGTTTAAACCTATAGTTGTCTGAATCAGCTGGCACAACCCCAGAAGACACATGCTAAGATGTCCTTTCACATTGCTCTTTGCTCGCTCTCTATTTGTGACTTCCTCACAGCATCCTGTTCCTGATGCAGAGCAATCTCACAGTATTGCTAGCTGAAGTCTGGCAGAAAAAATACTTACCTTGGGGCTCAGCTATTCTAAGTCATGTTCTCTGTGTTTGCTCATTCCCTACTTAAGCAAAAGAATATTTCTTACCAAAGTTTACAAGCTTTGATGCTTTGGTACATTAATCACTATACTGCAGAAAGAACCAGGGAAGTGCACAAAGCACTTCCATTAACTGATAACCCCTATATAATTTTTTAACATGGGAAAAGATCACAGAAAAATAATTCAAGTTTCCTAGATATAAGTTCTTCTCATGATTCAATGTCATAAATATCCATCTTATAAAACAGAGAGCCATAAATTGTAAAGAGCAGAATAATGCATACATAATTCTCTTCCCCTCAGTTCTTTAGCACTAGTCTAAATATCTTTGTCCAAATTTGCAGTTCATCAGGCCATAACATAGAGGTTTTTGGACCAGAGCCAAAACACGATACAGCAAAGTTTCCTAACTTAGTATCAGGGTTACTGAGAGGCATTTATTTTATCCTTAGTCAGCTCTCTGTCTGGCGCCACAAAGAGAGAATATTTTCTCAAGAAAATCATTATAACTGTGATTAAGAAATATACACATGGATGAGTAGTCTTTACTGCTATGGTATGTAAAAAATCCAGCTGTCTTTGGCCTGAACTGCTTCAAAATAGTGTTCCTCTGCAGTGTATTTCTACAGTGTCCAGTCTGTGAATTACACAAGCATCAGATAATCATTTGGTACCATATGAGTATGACAAAGAAAAGGAAAAGAAAGATGGGGAAGGGGGAGAAAAGACAGAGACATGAGTCATATATTGTACTGCCAGACTTACTTGGAAATGTGAAACAATGAAAACATTTTTATTTATTTAAGTCTGATTATTTGTAATTAAAAGATAACTCTTACTAGTAGAGCTGCCTGTACAGATACGCTAGTATTGCTAACTCATATCAGCCTTTTTTTTTTTTTAAAGAAATAGTAACCTTTTTTTTGTTACTGAATATTTTGCATGTCATTTCTATTTCTTTGAATATTTGGCCAGCATTGGTCCACAATGGAACTCACAAACACATATGACATAAGTTAGAGGCAAAATTTTCAAGTGCAAAAATACTCACAATATCAGCAGCAAAACACAAAAGCTAAGCCTAAAGGAGCTTTACCTCACTGTATACCACTAGCACAATAAGCTTACTCACTGTGAAGAAGTATCTATTGCTGGGGTTTTTTTCCCCATCTTATCTCCAAATAATTCCTTATTCTTGCAGCCTGTATCTCTGCTGAGATCCATATAGTTGTTCTTGGTTGAAAAGGCTCACCAGTACAATACAGGTCCTATGCCAATTGCTGCATATTTCCAAGACCTGTACTGTCTTCTATTCTGTCTACAAACACATAGTACAAAAGGGGTACAAAGGTGTCAAGTTCAGAAGTTGTCACTTCAGTCTCCAGTTCAGGACAGTTTCAGATTAACTGCCTACAGTAATCCAATAAAAGATACTGCAGTCTAATGAAAGGAAAAGAAGTGCTTTGTTTCTGCAGCTCAGCGAGTTGTCTAACATCACCACTTCCAAACACCCCATGCAAAAAAGAAAATGGAGAATTTCACAAAAGGAAGGAAAGGGAATATTTAGTCTATTGTACAGTACTATCTAAGACAATAAGAAGCATTATCTGACATTACTGGGTGTCTGATGCCGAATATAATTCAGAACTAATACCGAAATCTGAATTGTAAACAATGTTCTTCCAGGAAAATGCAGTTTCACAATGCAAGTAGCTATTAGATATGACAGGCTTGTCAGCCTTGGAGCTCCTACATAATTTCTTTCTAAACGATAGTGCTCAGATCTCCAGGAGCTTTTAAGATGCTCAGGCTTTCAGTAAGAGAATCTGTTTAGTTCTTCATAAAGCTCTAAGGCAATGAAACTCTTTCTTCCTCAGTACAGCCAATTTAAATGGAGTTGACAAGTTTAAGACTACATATTGAGAAAAAAATGTCATTATTGACAGACTGAGCTGAAGTGGCTATAACTACAGCACTTTAAATCATGAAAAGGCAGGTTATGAACTGCAGGAGACAGAAAGTAACAAAGCTTTCCACAGATAATTATTATATACCAAATAGTCCAGGCTGGTGAGATAACTCTGTGGTGTTTTTCTACACTATACTAATGTGACCAGGGAAGCTGGCAATCTTTGCATCACTGCTGGGAAAACACAACTATGAACTCTTGAAATGTTTGCTTCTGAGAGGGAGACTTTAGGCAAGCATTTGAGGCACACAGGACTAAAAAAGCTTTCAGTGTAGCAGACAGTTGTGCTTAAGTTGGAGGGAGTACAGACAAAATGCCTCTTATAGCGACACTTAATACCCAAATGTAGCTATTGTACTACAATGTATTATATCCTCCAATACTTAAGAAAAAAACGTTCAGCCCACATGGTCTTCCTACCACTTTCAAGTGCAGAAGTCTTTAAAAGTGCAACTTAGGATTCCTGTCTAGGAGTAGATAATTTCTCTCAGCAATTTCTATTTTCAACATAGATTTTCCCAGGACAGGGAAGTAAACTAATGTTAATGTGGAACCAAGTGAAGAGTGGGTTTAAGGTCCGTGCCCTTGAGGTTATCTAGTTTTTGATCCACTTAGAAGGCAGCACTAAGCTCTGCTTTAACTTTGGATGTGGAATGGAGCTTCAGTCCATATATGACATTTGCACAGAAGAAGGTCTCCTCTGGAACTTCTTACAATGGTTTTAATGACTCGTGTATTTTGTCCTTTTAAATCCCCTTTGGACTGTGAATGGGGGAGACAGGAACACAGTAGCATTGCTATCACTCTGGTCTGCTCTAAAGAGAAGATGCCCAAGGACTTATGGAGCTGGCTGCACTAGCCAGTACAAGCCCCATGTTGAGCAGCAACTAATCCAAGGTGAGCTGTGAGCCTCTGGGAGGCAGGATTCTTTAGAAATTGTTCAACTTTGGAGCATGTCAATGTCTGGATGCCTTTCTGGAAGATGCGTTCTTGTCAAATATCCAGCAAAAAAAGCAATTGAGTAAAATGTATTGTACTATGGAAATAGGAAGGCTAACCAGACTAATTCACGCCCCACATGCTAGGAATTTATTGGACCCAATCTAGCATGTCTTTCCATATTTTTACATGACAATGAGCAGTATATGAATAAATTTGATCCTATATACCCTTGGCCCTATATTATTAGTCAAACTTTAATCAGAGAATTCAGAAAGCCAACAATCACTGTCTACATAAACTGGTAAATTTCATATTTTGCTATTACTAATCAATTCCGTACAGTATTATTAGTTCCTGGAAGAAAAGCACCTGGCTCAGATCCTGCTCATATGTGGTCTAGTATGATAAGAAGAACAGAACAGGACTGGCATCTTCCTTTCTCCCCTTCAAACTCATAAACTCCAGCAGATGTCTCAGTGTCCTGTCTCATCCCCTTTTCTGGGAAGACTGCTTCCATGAGCAGAAGAAAATAGAAGAAGCCTTGGTTTTCTCAAGACGTGTTTCCTATGATATCTACTGTGACAATTCTCACGAAGCCTGACCACAAAGAAGAATCTGAAGGCCTAGAGAAGTGAAGTGAGCTATGTACCTTGTGTATGTAAAAATGGCAAACCACGTATTTAAACTGTTGAGAGGAAACAGCATTACTGCTGTCAACAAGTTTCTGAAAAATTAAGGTAATTACCATTTGTACCAACTAGAACCACCCTCCATGCCCAAAAACCCAGCATTGTTTTCAGCTACTATCAGTGTTCTTCTTAGTACAGAAGCTGATATTTGATTGAACAAAGAAGGAGATAGAAGTCTTGCAGAAGCTGTTTACACATTGCAAGTGGGAATATAGCTATAAGAAACACCTATGCTAACAAAACAAGAAGTCTCCATTGCTCTGCAAATGCAAGAGAGAAAAACATTCCAGCTCTTGAAAAGCTGATAACATTTTATGTATAAAATCAGAATAACATTAGAAAATTAAAAGGAGAGGCTATCACAGTATTATTTGTAGGTCTATTCAGAGTTCAGCTTTGAAAATCAGTCAGAAGAGAAACCCATAACTCCATAGTAAGATGAATAACAATAGGCTAAGCTAAGAATTTTATGGAAATCTGAAGTCAGGGTCCTGGAGGCTACTTCCCTGAGTCTTTCAAAAGGAAAGGTGCCTTAAATATACCAGTGCTGGCCCTTGAGGCACTTAATTTGAAGCAAAGTAGCAGTGACAAATAATTAATGTCAGTGATGAAGATTCTTCCTTCTTACCTTGGATGTGGAGGCTACTTGGCTGACAAGAAGGGTTTGCTGCTGGCTGGTATGTCTTTAGAGGCATTCCTGCAGATTGTTGAAGGTGTGGAGGTTGTGAAGTCAGTCTCTGCATCGTGGGATGTGTAACTGAAATTTTCTGGGAGCTGATGTGGTGAGGAGAAGGAGCCAGAGCAACAAACCTACGAGTTCAAAACCACAAAACTGTAAAATCTCCAACAGATAAGTCCCAAGATGGTTTCTTTGTTACTTAGAGCACTAAAATGTTTAGCAGTTTGCATAGATACAGATTTTCAAAAGAACACTGTGCAGCCCACATATAGAGAAGATGCATTTTCAAACAGTGACACATCATTAGATTTGACGAGTGAGAAATGAAAACGCTGAAATGCATCCTCATAATGGAAAATCTTTAACCTCTGAGGGCGGGTTTAAGTATTAACAGGAAGAGATAGCTCATGGGGGATCTGAATTCTGAGGCATTGCCAGCTATTAATTGCCAGGTGTTGTACCAGCTTTATCTGCCAATAAATAGTTGTCCTCGCCGGAAGCAAAGGGTCAGCTCTGGAAACTGAGGAGTTAGATATTAGGTTCAGTTCCAGATTCAGGTTTCAAGTTCTAGAAGTCTTTCTATGTTACATAGAGCTATCTGAAAATAAACAATCTGAAATCAATATAATGTATATAAAGGCAAGTGTTAAATTGCTTCCAGGTGGGCAGAGTCTGATCACATCAAAATGTTGATCTGGACTCCCAGTACAAACTAAAAGCATGGTGGAGGAGCAGAAGCACACAGACAGAACCTGGTGGTGCAGCTGCCACTTCACTGTTTGGCCACTTGTAAAAAGGAACTCCTAGACTATGAAAAGGAAGCCTACAGAGGGTGGAAGCAAGGGCAGGTAGCCTGACAGGAATACAGGGGAATTGCCCAAGTAGCCGCAGATGACAATGGGGCAGCAAATGCCCTGATAGAACTAAATCTGGCCACACATGTCAAGGGCAACAAGGAAAGCTTCTATTAGTAAGTCAGTGATAAGAGGAGGACTAGGGAGAATGTGGGCCCTCTCCAGAAGGAAATGGAAGGCCTGTTTACCCAGTATATGGAGAAGGTTGAAGTACTCAATGACTTTTTTGCCTTGGTCTTCACCAATAAGGGCTCAAACCACACCATTCAATTCACAGAAGGGACAGGCAGGGACTGGGAGAACAAAGAATTTCCCACTGTAGAAGAAGATCAGGTGTGACACCATCTAAGGAATGTGAAGATGCACAAGTACATGGGAGCTGATGAGACGCATCTGTGGATCCTGAGGGAACTGGTAGATGAAGTTGCTAAACCACTATCCATCATATTTGAGAGGCTGCAGCAGTCTGGTGAAGTTCCCACTGACTGTAGAAGGGAAAACATAACTCTCATTTTTAAAAGAAGAAAGATGGAGGGCCTGGGAATTTACAGGCTGGTCAGTCTCAACTCTGTGCCCAGCAAGATCATGGAGAAGATCCTCCTGAAAACTCTGCTGAGGCACACAGAAAGTAAGGAGGTGATTGGTGACACCCAACATGGATTCACTAAGGAAAATTCACACCTGACAAGTCAGGTGGCCTTCTACGATAGGGCTACAGTGCTGGTGGACAAGGGAAGAGTAACTGACGTCATTTACCTAGACTGGTGCAAAGCATTCCACGCTATCCTACACAACAGCATTGACTCTAAACTGGAGAATCATGGATTTGATGGATGCATCCCTTGGTGGATAAGGAAATGGCTGGATGGATGCACTTAAGAGAGTTGTGGTCAACAGCATTATATCCAAGAGGACAATGGTGATGTGTGGCATTCCGCAGGGGTCAGTGTTGGGACTGGTGGTGTTTAACACCTTTGTCGGAGACATGGGCAATAGGATTGATGGCACCCTCAGCAAGTTTACCAGAGAAACTAGCTGTGTGGCACCATCAATGCACTGGAGGGAAAGGATGCCATCCAGAGGGACCATGACATGCTTGAGAGGTGGGCTGGTGCAAACCTTATGACGTTCAACAAGGCCAGGTGCCAGGTCCTGCACCTGAGTCAGCACAATCCCAAGCACAAATACAGGCTGGACGAAGAATGGATTGAGAGTTGAAGAGAAGGACTTGGGGGTGCTGGTTGATGAGAAGCTCAACATAAGCTGGCAATGTGCACTTGCAGCCCAGCAGGCCAACCGTATCCTGGACTGCATCAAAAGAAATGAGTCCAGCAGGTTGAGGGAGGTGATTCTTCCCCTCTACTCCACTCTCGTGAGACCTCACCTGGAGTCCTGCATTCAGTTCTGGAGTCCTGAGCACAGGAAGGCCATGGGTCTGTTTGAGCAAGTCCAGAGGAGCACCTCAAAGATGATCCAAGAGCTGGAGCACCTCACATATGAGGAAAGACTGAGAAAGTTATGGTTGTTTAGCCTAGAGAAGAGAAGGCTCCAGGGAGACCTTTCAGCAATCTTCCAGTACTGAAAAGGGGCCTACAGGAAAGTTGAGGAGGGGTTCTTTATCAGGGACTGTAGTGATGGGATGAGGGGTAATGGTTTTAAGTTGAAAGAGCGAAAATTTAGATTAGATATCAGGAAGAAATTTTTTCCTGTGAGGGTGGTGAAGCACTGGAACAGGTTGCCCAGAGAAGCTGTGGAGATGTTCAAGGCCAGGTTGGATAAGATTTTGAGCAACCCAATCTAGAGGAAGGTGTCCCTGCCCTTGGCAGCGGGGGGTTGGAACTGCATGATCTTTAAGCTTGCTTCTAACCAAAACTATTCTATAATTCTATGATTATAAAAAGAAACCATTTTGACTCACTGCTTGCTTCACTTACCCACCTTCTGAAAGAGAACAGCAACTCCAAACTGCAACCAGAGGCTGAGTTTTCTTGCTGTGTTTTTTTTTTTTTCAGGAGATGAGGAAAAGGTCAACAGAAAGAACACAAGGCAGATTTCTGCTCTTCTGTCCTTCTCCCTCAATGCTTGAAAACTCACCCTGCAGAAGTGAGGAGCACAGGAAGGATGAAAAGGCTGAGACTTGCATGTTGGGGAAGTGCTGGGGAATGACTGATTGCAAGGCAGACTTAGAATTGAAAACCATGACAGCAAAGGAAAGGTGGAGTTACAAACCTCCTCTGTGAGAAAATTCAGAAGTGGCAACTCTAACTGCTTCATATGCACACAGATGTACATATACATACATACGTACGGTGGAAAGAAGTAACATCAAGAATTCACACTTCAAAATGCAGACAAAAATTCTAAACAGGCAATAAAAAAGTCCACAATTCAGTCACCACTCACACTGATTTGGTATCAGAGATATAATTTCTGAACTATTTCATTTACCACTAATAGTACCATGAATTGAAAATTAATTCATTATCTCCAGGTCTTAATAAAATGTCAAGAAAAAAAACCAAAGCCAAGTTCCTGCAGAAATACTTACTATTGAGAGAATATTGACAGAATATGACTCTCACCACAAGTAAACAGAATCTCAGGGCCCCCGTTCTGCAAGGCTCCTCTGAAGGCTAGCCTCTGCTAGGCTCCTCTGAAGTTTAGTGTCCCACCAGTATGACTTCCCTTGCTTAGGGCATTGGTGGAGATCAAGAAAGGACCAGAAGAAACCCTTGAAATGATGAAGGATGGAAAGGGCCGTTGCCCAGGCTGGGATAACAGAGTCCCTTTCATCTCTCCTTCCTCAATATACCCATAGCAAGAGCAATCGTTACCTGGGGACTGCCACCGGTGACTTTATACACACTGACAATTCAGTTTACACCCATCCTGGCAGCGCTGAAGGCAGCGCTGCCCCAGGCTCAGCACAGAAAAAGCAGTGGCTGGTCTTACCTCTCAGAGTCCACAGCTGAGACAAGAGGTAACTGTGCAGGAGAATGGAGAGGACTACCCTGTACACTACATCCTGGCGAGGGGTGGCTGCTGAGATGGGACAAGGCCACTGCCCCAGCTGCTGTTCCACTTTGACTTATCTGTGAGCTGGAGAACACGGCCGCTGAAAGGAGAAGGAGAGAAATAACCCTCATCAGGCAGGTGATAGCATTCATGAGTGATCAAATACTAACAAGTAATACCTCTCCTGAAGTGGTAATGCCAATTCTTAGCAACAAACAGTTTTTCCTGAAATACTTCTTTCTGTCTGAAGGGAAATAAAAAAACCCCAAACCCCATTAGAATTAACTAAATAATCTTTGCTACCCCCAAATGACACTTCCATAAAAACAGGCTTGACATAGCCGTGCTCCTTGCCTTGAGAATTTTGTCTAAATAGGGCTGCAAGTCTTCTACAGCTTTCTGGTGTAGAAGATATGGCAAATGGTTCTTAAGATATGTATTTTTAGAGCTAGTGAACAGAAAGCATAGTTTCATAAATGGTGAAATACTTTCCACATTTTCCCCTCCACTGCAAAAATCCCAAATGTCTTGAAGAGGTTAACCCAAGCTTAAATATTGCTATTATTGCCCCTAGACTCCCCAGCAATGCATACAAAAAATTTAAACTAGATTAACAGTTTTATAATTTTCTATGATGTTGCTCTTGTATACATTCCTAATTAGGACAGATTCTGGATGATTAAACAAAAAGCAATATAGGACTCCCTCCAAATGTCCTAATTACCCCAAGTCCTGTGACCTCATTTTCAGAAGTTCTTTAAATTAGGCAGTCAGAAGATAAGACACTTATTAACAAATCCCTCTGAAATACAGTTACTATATTATTTTTACTATATATCTGTGTCAGATGGTTTATGTCAATGTTGAATGGCAGCCAAAACACACACTCTTAAACATTTCAAGAACCCCACAAATGAATTAGATAGGCTGTTTACAACATTAAAGTGATCTCTCATTGTTTGGTTGTCTTTTTAAGAAACTGTTGCTTAGGCTTAGTTCTACAGAATAAAATTCTACTTATAAAATTTACATTACGTCAGTGAATATGTTGGAGCTAATTACTTAATTTTACTGATAAAATCCTAGAATATAAACCAGTTCACCAAAGGAAATTGTCACTACTAAAAGATCTTTCTAGGCTAAAATACCTACATGGATGCTGGAGTCAAAGCAGAACAAACACTCCTTCAGGAGTGACCCCATCACCACTCTGTCTTCAAGGAAACCGTTTCACAGTTTGAACACTGCTACTCAGTATTAAAAGGGTAAAAAGTCCACCTGATTTCTGAAGTCTTCAGCCTGTTTATGGATGCCTCTATTCATCCCTGAAAGCCAGCCTTTTAGACAGACTTGTTATTCACCAAGCTAAGCCAGAGTTAAGGAAAGGCTTAGGAGTTTAATGATGCTGTAGCCTCAATTAAGAGAAGTCCTGGACATCTTTCAGCTGGTAGAGTTGACAGACAGTGCAAGATAACAGGTAGGAAACCACCTCGTGTGTAAAATATATCTAGTATAGATGCTGCAGAGATGATGTCAAATTTTCGAGAAAGTCAGCATGAGCCACATCGGTGAGCAGCACTGGTGGAGTGGAAGCTTCTCTACCATGAGGTCAGGAAGACAACCATGAAAAGGATTTCAGGCAAGTATTTTCTAAGCTGCACTTGCACATTTCTAACTGGTCCAGTCTGAAGTGCTAGCACAGTTTCCAACAGCACTGCCCAAGACCTAGTGACTCTGGCCCTGGGAAATGATTATCTGCAGCCAGGCTTGGGCAAAATGTCCTTTCTCTGAAGCAGAGCAACATAAAGCCCACTGCAATATTCACCTTGGTAGACAGTGTAAAGGAAGAGCTAATTATGTCAGGGACTAGAGAGGCAGGTAGGATATTTAAGGAAGAGAAAGCATACATACTAGCTTCAAAAATATATTCCTGTACAAAGGGTATGTTAAATGATCACAGCGTGGCAGAAGAGTGGACCCAGGCTCCCATAATGCCTTATAATGATGCCTCCAAGACGACCACCATGAATGATGGTGTGGGAAACCACATAACACCTGTGGGCAGCACAGTACATCTTTGGTCAGTGCAGCTTCTTGATGCATAGAGATACTGTGCTGACAGAAGCACATCTGTAGGCACCTGGTGAAGTGAAACTGCAATGCTGGCAGCCACTTTCTAGTGGAATTGCTACTATTAAAACTTCCTAGTGTAGACATGGCATTGGCCCAAGCTACTATCTGAATCTTGTAAATGCCAGTTGAAATAAAACATCTTCAGCCTTTAGCAGTCTACAGACTGGATGACAATCAACTAAAATTGTCAGTGACAGCTCATTTACCTAGTAGAGCTAGTCTTAAGAGACTGACAGAAATGTTTGGACACTATTTAAGAAACTACTAGATAGCTTGAGCACTTTTTCTTAGAAGCTTTGTGTATACCGAACTTTTCTAATGTTAATGGTTGAGCTGCTCGCTCTAAGTGCTGGCAGGAAACATCTATGCAAAGGAATATCTTATCAGTGTCTGATCCTATTAAACATCTGATTTGAGTGGTATGAAACCCAACAAATGCTCAACCAGCATGCTCACCCACTCCAATACACAATCAAGCACATCCATACAGAAAGATGGAGAATTAAGTGTATTACTTAATAAAAAGGATTCCTACAACATGGCTTTTCTCTCTATCAGAGCCAGATCAACTAACACACTTAGAGTAATTCTAAAAATTTCAGATATGCTGAAAGGAAACCCAACCAAACCCCAAACAAAACAAAACCCCAAAACAAATTGTTGATGCTCTTCCCCTGTGTCCCTTAGAAAGACCAATCTACACCAGGATTTACAAGATGGATATGAGCTGCTAGTCCTGAATGTGAACTCTGGATTGGGTTACACCCACAAAGTTTCAGCCACAGCAAGGGAGAAGCGATGTTTTCATTTCTGGGGTCTCATCACAAATCAGTTTATCAATACACAAGAATTTTCCATGAGAATATATCTGCAAAGGCTTCTCACTGAGAAGCTAACTTCACATGCATTCTCATAATGCTTCGGAATAAATTGGGTGGTTGGAAGACAAAAAGCTAAATCTGAGTAAGGTACTTTTTTAAAAAAGACAGAAAAGTAGCATTTAAATGGTTATAGGATTCAAAGCCTATCTCATTCCCCTTCCTCCCCCTGCCTGAACATTTCTGAAATGCAGAAGCACCTTTCACTTTGCAAATTAACAAGAATGGTATGATTTACTATCTTGGATTTATTAATGTCAAATCAGTACTTTATCAACCTATTTCTGTCCCCCTGATACCTCTCCTCTTACCCTCCAATGTGATTTTGGAGTAGGGCTGAAAGTTCTTCCCATATAGAATAAGAAAGTGTGAAAATTTCATTTAGTAGCTCAGTCAATTAAAATTGCATACATAGATTTGCAAGAGTGGGTTGTGTTTTTTTTTTTTAATTACTGCATTGAACCTTCCATTTCTATAGGGAATACTTATATGGTCCTTGTCAACAAGTAATTTACTAGTGTGCAGAAGGGAAAATCTGAAGTGGTTTTCACATTTGGGAGTATCACCTCTATATATCCTCCCTTATGTGGGCATGTCCTGTGCTGAGCCTTAAGTGGTAAGCCCAGCAAATGCAAAACACGCTGCCTTGATCCTGCCCATCTCATCAGTAAATCTGAAGACTCCCGTATGCATGGAACTTAAGAAGCCATCGTATATCAAGAAGTGGAGTAGAAGTCAAAATCACATTATGAAGATAATAACCCTGTCTCCAAAGTGGGTCTTTTGCATGGGCCATCTGCATTGATGGTCTTCAGATGCTCTGCAGTCAGATCAGAGATACTGGAGGCATCCAGTTCCTGGGGGCATCTAGAAATCTGGACAGTTTGCTAGGAGTGCTTGCTCAAGATATTTGGATAGAAGAAGAAAACAAGCCTAAGAAAGCACTTTGTACAGTAATCCAGTCTCATCATGTGGAGACCCATTTAATTAATTTCTGTCTTTTGAGCTCCCTTATCTCAAATATTTAGAAATCTAAATGCTTAGACCATAAGGTGCTTTTGTGGTAATGATCTCCACAGGTAAATATTGTTGTAAGACACAACATCATCTACTAAGATTTTTTCCACAGCTCAGAAAACGGGAGTGGAAAATTAAGAAAGTGATTGAGGAATTACCAGCTGAGTAAGAATAAAAATATCAGGGTTACTTTATAGGTAATTATAGGCTTCTCATAAAAATGGTAAAATTATGCTTGCTAAAAGCCTTCGAATTGCTACACAGGATATTCCCAAAGCAGCCTATAACGCAAAGAATAAAAGGTCTGTGGTTCTAATTTTTGAACATTCTTTGATCTCTTTTTTTGAGCTCAACACGATAGACATTTTCTAGTCCTGTTGCTGCATACTTGAAATGATGGATAGGTGATGGATAATTAATTGAGAAAGGTGGACATCCTGGAAACTTCTGTAGTTTCTGAGATTATGAAACAATGAAATCCCTGAAGCAATACACTGGGGTCTGGATTGGGATTTGAAGGTGTTATAACTATGTTCTGCTCTAACATTATCTTAGATATAAACTTCTTTGGTAATTAATTCTTCCTTATTATGTGTGTAGAGTCCCTAGCTCAGTATTATTTTACTGGGAAATAAAAAATCTACACAAGAAGAAGTGTTACTAAAGTAAAGCACATCTTAAGTCATAGGCATAAAAGTAGTTACATCAAAGTTTCACAGTACTGAAGCAAAAAGCATTATTTAAAATATTATTTAAAATATTATTGCAAAACCTTCTGTAACTTTTCTGATGCAAGTTGGAATTTCCAACTTGCTAAGAAAACCATAGTCTTGACAAGATTTAATAATATTGTTTGTTTGCTTTGGAGCAGAGCAGAGTAAGATATTCAGCAATTGTTTATAAATGAAGGACACACTTTGGTCCATTCTTAAACATTAAATGGTCAAGTTTTAATCAAACAGCACAGTAAAAATAATATTTTTTTTTCTATTGCATTATTTATGACTTCTTCAGCCTTACGGATTCTTGATTGCACCATACAAAGTAAGTTTACGTGATTTCCTAGTAGAAAAAGCACAATTCAATTGTTATTATTATGAATTAATTGCTCACGTCATTCTATGTACTCAATAAACCCAGAAGTATATGTATTTTTAAAAGATAAACCCTAGACGTTACAGAAATTTGACACTTCAGTAGAAATAAGACTTTGAATTTCTGTTTTACAAAATATGACTATGCTTAGCCCCAGAAAAGTATATATACTTGTTTAACTTTAGACCTGTAAATGAGATTTTGTATTGGTTTTAATCAAAGGATCAGTCACATTAGCTCCCTTTATTAATAACATTAAACTCAGTTCAGATTTCTTTTATAAAGTCACGAAGGCCATAAGATAAAAAAAACCCCTCACATGTATGCAGTCTTAATTTTAAATAACAGATAGATAATAAAAAATATTATTGTTATACTTCATTTAAATACATCTGTGTTTGCAGATTCTGTACTTTAACAGTACAGGGAAATGGCAGTCATTACAGACTTTGTTGTACTTTGCCAAGTGGAAACTAACTAGCATCTAAATGCCTACTTTTGCCATCTCTTAGGTATTTCTAGTAGTTTGCTTTCCAAACATTTATTCTATAAATCTCCTGTGAAACATGAAAAGCTACCTTTGCTTTAAGTGTGCATAAAAGATAAGAAAAGTAACCAAGTGAGAAAAGTTTGATTTAACTGCACTGGAAGCCACACACTGTTCCCATTTCTACTTTAAAAAATAGCACTGACATCTCAGCTAATACACTGCCTCTAACAATTCCGAGTAAAAATTACATATTTTATTTTTCAGAAAAGTCTCAAAGTTTTTCTTTGTACTTAGAAAAAATGTAGTTTTCACAGAAGTTTGAAGGGTACCTTGATTCTATGACTGTGTGATTCTCTAAGAAAAGACACTTAAGCTTTTGTATGTTTTTTGTCTCTTTCCTTGGGACATGAATAATTTCAATGTTGCAATTTCAATAAAATGATTCCCTCCCTATTACAGTTATCTCACTTACTCACACAGTGTATTATTCTGTATCAACCCTGATGAGTATTTAATGAAACAATTCATTTCAAATGCACTGGGTAGTTGTTAAAGCGAAATGGATTCATCTATTCTTGACATAATACCCTCAGTTAACTGATGTAAAACAACACAAGAGAATAAAACTAAGAGACATTTATCAAGTTGTAAATAGCTGTGAACATATGTAAAGGAAAGCAGTTTATTAGTTAGAGAAAAAATAGTGATGACAAAAGTAGGTTGATTAATACTATAAAAAATGCTGCACAATAGAAAGCAGTGACAAGTAAGAAAAAACCCAGAATAATTGTATTAAAATAAAGTACATAATAGCACTGTATTACCCCAAATATTGAAGGACAAGGCATGAATGAGATTGCAAAAAGTAATGCCACCATCACAGAAGCTGGCTACAGGGCATTGACATACAGACAATTGCCAGCCAAGGGTGGCTGGAGGCAGTAACTTTACTCAGCTTAGGATCCTTATAAGTCATAGGACAGCAGTTTGTACAGGCTGATGTCAGGCTAGGTTTGGATTGATCCAGCAGCTTGAGTTTAATACCTAATCATAGTCTGGAAGCTAGACTAGTAAAAGTGCTGAGTACTCAAGAGACTCCAGTTAAAACCTCCTGCGAGAACGTCTTCAGTTTCTGAAAACCTGGTCTCAGCTCTTCTGACAGCTTCCATCTTTTGTAGGAACTTCAAAGGAAACGCTGAGTCTTTCATTTTCTCTCTCATTTTTGTGCATTACACTGGGTAATGTCAGTAAACATTTTGTTAAATCTCAGCATTCCTAGGTATCCAAATTCCTCACAAAGTAAAATACAAAATAAGCGATGGTAACCAACACCATCTTGCTAGAAGATCCCAGGCCAAAATAAGATATTTAAAATCTGAAATTTCCTCTAGATTTCAAATAACAGATGCCACACTCAGACTATACTCAGACTATGGCATTTAAAAGTTAACAGGATACAAGTAATACAAATAATTTTATAAACTAGAATATTGTCAATTACAGCTTTAAATTTCCTGATTTTTGTCATATTAACATACATCACCAAATAATGTGCAGCTCACAACAGCTTGGAAAAAACCCCACATCATAGAATTGATAGATTTACAAGCATTTCAGTAAAAGAAAAACACTTATTGAAGTGGTCACTTGATATAATGTCCTTTACAGCACTGCAAATAATATTCAACCAATTCTTTCACTTTCTACATCTGGCTCAATTAAAAGTTGAACTGCTAGAAGATGTAATGCATTTGGCCTGAAAGTTAAAAACAGATGTCTTTGCAACTATTAAAATACTACACTAGCAAATATTAACATCCTATCCATCATTGTCTCAAACTTTGAGATGTATTTATATCTTATAACTTAGCAAATGTTAAAATTCAGCTCAAATGCAAATAAAAATTGTATATTTAGGCAGGTATGAGAGAGTTAGGTACTTTAATATGAAAATCCCTGATACTTAACTGAAATAATAAAACAGGATTATCACATTTAAAGAATAAATGACTTTATTCGCATATTTATAGTCATAAAATGAGAGCCCATAATGCAGCATTTAAGTTCATTAATGGAGTTCTATTGGAAAATTTGTATGTGATCCATGAATAAGGAAAAGGAAAAATATTCTTGGATTTTAAATGAAGCTTATGGAATTCAAGATGTCTGTAAGGAATGGTAGAAGTTAATTGCTAGAAGAAGTCAAATGCCTATAGAGCAAAAATATTGCTCTTTGTCGTAGTAGGTCTTTCCATGGACTTATCCTGCCTTCCTCCAAAAAAAGGCATGAAAATCTTTTTACATTACTTTATAGATTCTGCCATGAGAAAGTTACAGATTTTAGAGTACATCCTGTTCTGCAAAATCATCTCTAGTCTCAGGTGAGCAATAATACAGCACACTGTTTATCTGTCTTTTTCTGTACCTGGGTAAGTATCATGACCAGGCCCTGGGGAGCATCCTATCGCATTATCTGCAGCATTATGCAGTAATGGGGCTGGGTGGGCAGGCTGGATTGCAAGGCAGTCATTCAGGATGTCCTGGGCAAGCTCTGAGCTCAGTCGTAACTGAAACATAAGAGATAAAAAAGAAGAAATTAATAGAGTATGGATCAAAAAAAAAAAAAGGAAATAATCACAAAAATCCTTTAGTCACTGAAAAATTATAATGAAGAAATATTGAAAGGTTAGAGAAAGAAATGGAGCATACACAGAATTCTTCTGTTTTAAGTCCTGGCTAATGTCTTTCCATTACAGCAGGCATTTTTTTAATATGAGGAAGGAAACTCTCCCAGGTGACTAACAACCTGCACTCAGGACAAGGGCTACTTGTACAGATACGATCTGGGACAGAGGGATTTATGTTTATTCTTCCATCATGCACTGCAAAAGAGAGGAGTGTCCTGATTCACAGGTAATGGAAATTTATCAGAAGTCTGACATCTCTTATATCAGCAGAGGGATAGTATAAAAAATCAAACATTTGCTGCTGGTTTAGTGCCCTGAACTGGCTCACTGATGGACCAGAAAAGCAAAGATGTTAGCGGCAGTGGAAATGAAGGACTGGGAGCGAGCAGCCAGGAGGGGTATCATTCAGGATGGTCAAGAAGGAAGCAGTATCACTTTATATAGACCATAATTGTCTCGAGACCACATTGCTAAGTAACTACGACTGCAGTTGTTTCACAGCATGGCTAAACAGATCTGAAAGTGAGTGGTCCTTCACTGACACCAATCCCAGCTGCATGCATGGCCACCTGCTTAGTACCTGATCCAACAACAACACATCTGTTTACCTGGCAGGTCCAGCAGAAAATTTACTCTGCAACAATTAATAAACAGTTTTGTAAGAAGAGTTTTGCTTTGCCTGAAACTGAATAAACAATCTCATTCTAAGGCTACAATACAATTAAAAAGTACAATTAAAAAAAAAATCCGAACTATAAGAAGGAAAAGGGTAAAACTCTACTGTAGCATCCTGAAACAAGGCTGTTCCAGCTGTAAAGCAAAACTGCACCTTGAGGTTTCTAGCAGATGGATGGGTGCTGCCGCTGGCTTCTGGGATTTATGTCTATCCCAACACACTGACTGATGTTACTGTCATAAATAGCAAAAATTTCCTTGTTCCTTACAGCCACCTTGTCTCATAGGCTGATGAGCCATGTAAAAGAAGGGAAAAGGAGGGTTTGTGCTTATAGGCACGTGGGCCACTGCAGATATGTATCTTCTCCTGTTACCCATGCTGATAAAGAGGTAGTTCATGCGGCACAATCAACAAAAATCTGACCTAGTGCAGTAGAATTTGCTGCACTCATGCACCAGAGTCCCAAGAAGCAAATCTCATAGATGTAACTGAGGCTCTTCCTTTCTGTTTGGTGCCGTGAAATGTGAGCAGTTAACAGTAACTAGAACATAACCTAGTACCTCTGACAAATGCCTAATGAGAGAAAGAGCAACAATGAAAAAAAATTCTGTCCATCCTGTACTCAGAAATGAAGTAAAAAGAGTCAGAGGTAATTAATTCTGAATTTAACTGTAGAAAGGAAAATTACACGGCCTATTACAGATACATATAGACTGTGAATGCTCTGTATTATTCCTTCTTTTAAAAAAATTAGTAAGCCATTATTAAGCCCAAGATATACTACCATTTTGAGGTACATTTGATATTCTAGAACTTGTTATTCTAGAATTTTATAAATTTCCCTCTGGCGAGGGAAAGCCAGAGTGGGAGGAGGGACAGAAAAATTGTGAGAAAAGGGAGAAAGGGAAAAAGAAAGGGAGAAATACTCTGATAAATGCTTTTCAATTTACTATTCATATTTACAAACTGTTAAGTCCAAATGTTTCTTCCTGTGTAGGATGTACGCATATATGCTATTATCCACAAACCATCCTGCTTTTATTGTTACCACTAGTAACATAGCTTTTTCATGAAATTAAATGCATGTGAAATTAAGTGCCAGATACATCCCAATTAAAAATTGTATCAGTTGTATTATTACTGTGTTATGTGCCTTTAAATTTCTATGGGCATTAATATGAAAATAAACATGAAAAACATCTGACTTCTATTAAAAGAAAAGGATTCTTTCACACCATACAAATTTACAGAGGTCACCTCTGCAATGCTGTTTGTACATGTGCACTTTTTTTTTTGTAAGTAACGAGTTTTCTATGATAGCACTTTCGTGGACGAAATAGTGAGTAGAGCAAGGAAATGAGAGCTAAGTATTTAGACATTAGTTAAAAGCATTAAATAACAGCAATTGCCTGTTTAACACACTTTTTTATTTTGCACCTTTCAGGAGGTTAGTTTTGCATTTGTAAATCCTTGGATATTGAGAACAAATCAATTATGAGAACCTGTGCAGACATATGGTTATGGTTGGACTCGATGATCCGGTGGGTCTCTTCCAACCTGGTGATTCTATGATTCTATAAATTTTCTGGCCTGCCCACCAGTCAACGCTTATAAAAACAAACAAAACACAGGATCAGCAGCAGAAAACCAAAACTAGTGAAAACAAACACTAGGAGAGAGCAGTGATCTGTTTCTGAAGGTAGTTCTTAATCCATGCATTAATTATTACTGATTTGTATTTACAACCACAAGGGCTATAAATAAAACATTATCACAATCCTTCTATAAACCCTCACCAGGTAATAAGTGCTGGCAACAACTTTAGTGCAGGTTATGCATGTCAGTAGCTTTTTGAGAGTAAATACTGTTGCACATTGGAAAGGGAGTGAGCAAGAGACCTGTTCTCTACTGCTTAGAAAAAGATTCTTCATGATATCTAATCTAAATCTCCTCTCTTTTGGCTTAAAACCACTACCCCTCTCTCTACCACTACAGACCCCCAACCCCATCTTTCTTGTAGGTCCCCTTTAAGTACTGGAAGGCTGCCCTAAGGTCTCCTCGGAACCTTCTCTTCTCTAGGCTAAACAACCCCACCTCTCTCAGCCTCTCCTCGTATGTGAGGTGCTCCAGCCCTCTGATCATCCTTGTGGCCCTCCTCTAAGCTTACTCTAACAGATCCGTGTCCTTCCTATGCTAAGGACTCCAGCACTAAATGCACTACTCCAGGTGAGGCCTTACAAGAGCAGAGTAAAGGGATGAATCATCTCCCTCAACCTTCTGGTCACACTTATTTTAACGCAGCCCAGACTCCTCATCCTTTTTCCCTGCTCCAGCACAAGTTCCAATCCACAGGAGACAGTCCTCCATGAACTTCTCCAGTGTGAGTCCTTCCCATGGGCCGCAGTCCTCTATGAGCTGCTCCAGCATGGGTTTCCATATACTATATAGAACAGAGAAATTTCTTTCAATTTGTATTATTCTACTATAAGCAATATTTTGGATTATCTCCTTTTTAAAATGATGTAGCACAACAAAAACACCACTTAAAGGGGGAAAATTGTACTTGGGACAGATCTGAAAGGAAACTTTGAATAAAAAAATCAAATGGCGAATTTTACTTTAAAGAAGACAGTACAGTTTGAGTGAGATGTATTGTAAGTGGACATTTTCTAAAATACAGAAAAAAAGATTGGTCACAGTTCTGTTGCAAACTGGTAATTATTTTGCTCTACATACTTGGGATGAATGTGTTTCAGCACAGGAGGGTCCTAAAGATACTCCTTTTTGTGATGTCCACTGTCTTAGAGAAGTCCATATTTTCACAGATTTTGCTTCCCGTTTTTCTCACTCTTGTCATAGAACTAGAAAGCACTGATGCAGGTGAATGTGTGGGCATTCACACACAATTGTAAGACATCATTCCCTGTACCATATCAGACTGTAAGATATCTGAAAACATGCAATTCTTATTAAAAAAACGTAAATTATACCTATGACCTTTCCTATTTTATCCTCTTTTCTTGCAGTTCTAAGAGGTTTGTATCTGCTCTTCCTGTGAACAGCTATCAGAGATGAGCTATGACATTTAAAAAGCAAGGCAAAAAAAAAAAAATCACTCTCTTATGCCAGATTGATTTGGAGATGTAGCTAACGCATGATGTTCCTAAACATCAACCTCTACAGTAAATGCAGCCTGACAAAGAAACCACTTGTACCACAGAATGATTTGCTTTCCCTTTCTGAAAATACATCTGCGGCAAATTTTCACTTCATGAGTGGAAAAATGTGGAAAACAGACAAGTATTCAGGCACCTGGTGCTTTATTTACCATGAATATATTTTTCTACTACAGGTTAGCAAAAATTGCCATGACTATCTGTAGATAACATAAACAATTGTTAGCATGCAGAAACAACGATTTTCAGATTTCTTTTATTTTTCCCATGGCATCCTTTATATAACAGTGGCCTTCAGTTTAAATATTTGATTTGCTGTTAATATGCACTGGTACTGGAGTTCATGTCCCAGTTCCTACACAGAGATATTGTCTATTATAATACCTTCATCAGAGCCTAAGACTAGAACTGGAAAATATTTGGCAGCTTTACTAGTAAGAGGTATTTGTTCAAGATTTTTACTCTTGCAAAGGTTCCTTAGGGCATCCCTGTACAGTTTCATCCACTGTCTGTGAGTTATTCAATTAGAGTATTTTCCCGGCTAGATGAAGTGATGTGCTGGCTGGGCCAGCATCGCTAACTTTCAGAGTTGCTGCAGCCTCATGTTTATAGTGGGGCATTTCTGTGTCAGGCTGGGTTGTTTGTTCCTAAAGCTCTAATTCGGCTTACAGTGCAGTCTCACGAACAACTGCCAGCAGACGGGACAGAGCTATACAGCACAGGAAAAAACAAATGGGCAGAGGAAGGCTTTCTTCAAATGGGAACTGCCAGGAAAGCTGGTATATCATTCAAGAGTAGCACTGAGGACAGTACTGTCAGTACATGTCAGCGCAGGCCATCTGCCAATACCCATCTCCAGCAGTGAGAAACCTGCATGCCAACGATGGATGCAGAGGAGGTCCCAGCCTGGAACAGGGTTATGCAATGAGGACAGTCCTAAAGACTTGAAGGGTGTTTGGGCTGCTGTCAGGGCAGTTACCTGCAACCTCTTAAGCATCCTTTACACAGTTTCAATCTTGCTTGCTCAGATGCTACTGATGCTTAAGTAGCACCACAAACAGAATAGCACATTTAAAGCCCAGACTGAAGTGTGACTGGGTAATGTGAATCACGGAATTATAGAAACATTGAATCATCTAGGTTGGAAAAGACCCTTAAAATCATCGAGTTAATCATAAACCTAACATTGCCAGGTTCATCACTAAGCCACATCCCTAAGCACCACATCTACATGTCTTCTAAACACCTCCAGGGATGGTGACTGAACCTGTCCTTGGACAACTTGTTTCAAAACTTGACAACCCTTTCAATGAAGAAAATTTTCCCTATATCCAATCTAAATCTCCCATAGTGCAACATGAGACCATTTTCTCTTGTCCTATCACTTGCTTCTTGGGAGAAGAAAACGATAGATGCCTTACTGTAACCTTCTTTCAGGCAGTTCTAGAGAGCAATAAGGTCTCCCCTCAGCCTCCTTTTCTCCAGACTAAACAATCCCAGTTCCCTCAGCTGTTCCTCACAGGACAGATTCATGCCTTTTTTCTTGGACACACACCTCAATGTCTTTCTAGTACTGAAGAGTCCAAGACTGAAGACAGTATTTGAGGTGCAGTCACACCAGGGCCAAGCACAGAGGGACAATCACTTCCCTGCTCCTGCCAGCCACACTATTCCTAACACAAGCCAGGATGCTCTCGGCCTTCTTGGCCAATCAGGCACACTGCAGGCTTATATTCAGCCAGCTGTTGAATTGTACCTCCAGCTCCTTTTCCATCAGCTAGCTTTCCAGCCCCTCTTCCCCAACGGTAGCATTGCATGGGGTTGCTGTGGCCCAAGTGCAGAATCTGGCACTCAGTCTTGGTGAACCTCATACAACTGGCCTCGGACCATCCATCCAGCCTGTTCAGATCTCTCTGTACAGCATTCTTTCCTTGAGCAGATCAACAGTCCTGCCCAACTGGGTGTTGACTACAAACTTACTGAGGGTGCACTTGATCTTCTCGTTCAGACCATTGATAAAGATATTAAACACAGCTGGCTGCAGTACTGAGCCCTGGGGAACACCACTTGTGTCTGGCTGACAACTGGATTTAACTCCATTCACCACAACTCTTCAGGCCTGGCCATCAGCCAGTCTTTTATCCAGCAAAGAGTTTGTCCATCCAAGCCATAAGCAGCCAGCTTCTTCAGAAAAATACTGTGGGAAATGGTGTCAAGGGCTTTACTAAAGCCCAGGTAGACAACATCCACAGCCTTTCCCTCATCCACTAGGCGAGTCATCGTGTCATAGAAGTAGATCAAGTTAGTCAGCCAGGACCTAACTTTTCCAAACCCACACTGACTGGGCCTGATCACCTTGTTGTCCTATACATGCCAGGTGATGGTGTTCAAGATGATCTGCTCCACAAACTTACCCAGAATCAAGGTCAGCCTGATAGGCCTGTAGTTGCATGGATCCTCCTTCCAACCCTTCTTGAAGATCAAAGTCACATTTGCTAACCTCTAGTCAACTGGGACCTCCCTGGTCAGCCAGGACTGCTAGTAAATGATAGAAAGTGGCTTGGTGACCACGGTAGCAACTCCCTCAGTACCTTTGGGTAGATCTTACCCAGCTTTTATGTGGTCTAGGTAGTGCAGCAGGTCATTAACTATTTCCACTTGGATTATGGGGACTCCATTCTGCTCCCTGTCCCTGTCTTTCAGCTGAGGGGGCTGGGCACCTGAAGAACAACTGGTCTTACTGTAAAAGATTAGGGCAAAGGCATTAGGTACCTTAGCCTTTTCCTCATTCCTTGCCACTGTGCTTCCCCTGACATCTAGTAAAGGACGGAGATTCTTGTTAGCCCTCTTATTGTTGTGAGTGTATTTGCAGAAGCATTTTGTACTGTCTTTTTACCGCAGTAGTCAAGTTAAGTTCTAGTTGAGCTTTGGCCCCTCTAGTTTTCTCCCTGCATAACCTCACAATATCTTTGTAGTTATCCTGAGCTGCTTGCTTCTTCTTCCAAAGGTCATAGAATTATTCCCTTTCTTTTTAATGAGTTGCAGCCAAAGCTCTCTGTTTAGCCAGGCCGGTCTTCTCCAACCAGCTAGACTTTTGGCACATGGGTATGGCCTGCTTCCGTGCCATTAAGACTTCCTTCTTGAAGAACATTCGGCATTCTTGGACTCCAACAAAGGATATTGTTTGCTACCAAAAATTAACCTGAAGAAAACAAAATGCTGTGGGCATGCACTGACAGCTGTTTACAGAGTTTTGAGTCAACATGGATATATATATATTTTTTTTTTTTTTGCATGTTTGTCAATATAATGAGGATGATAGCACTTATTTCTTCTGGTGCACTTTTCCACATATCATGCTGCCAAAGATCACAGGAGTACAAGCTCAGGGCAGAAACAAAGTGCAGGGAGGAATTACAATGTGAAACAGCAAATATTAACATAAGAGCAAACCAACAAACTCCTGGTTATAACAACTGCCACAGCTGTGAGAGTAACACGAAAACCATAGGGGTGTTTCAACATGTCCTCCTCCCTGGAGAGCAGATCTCTATACGTGCCACCAGCAAAGCATAACCTCCATGACGGAGCTTCCTTGTGAGGCACACCCCGTGTATCACACTATTGCGTGCATTGCTGCCACTGCAGCAACTGGTGGGGTGGTCAGGCACAGCCAGTCCTCCATCGCTTTCATGGTCTGTTTTCCTGCTTCTCACTGACCACATTCAAAAGAACTGGTCATTCGTAGTCTCAATACTTTTCCAACAAATTGTATGATTAAATTCCTTAAATACTGCTGCCCATTCCTAATCCCTTTTTGCCAATATCCCTTTCAGGAAAAATTGCTGCACACCACAGTGCCCAATTTATATTTAATTTTGAAAACAGGAAGTAAAGGGATTAAAGTTGGGGATTAGAACACTTACTCTTTGCTGCATTTTTTCTGCAGAATAGTTTCTCAGTTGCCATGGGCACTGCTCACTGACCCTTAGCCCCTGAATGCACTTCTTTTCGCATTAGTGACATCTTTCAAATGGACTCCACAGAGAACAAATGAGGAAAAATATCCTTATGTTCAATTGCTCTCAAGGCAAGAAAATAGATTTGCTTCCCATTCAATCCATTCTCTTCCTTTTTCAGTTTTAACAACTAAAGCTGAACTAAGTGTTTGAACAAGGGCAAGTGAAACCTGAAGGACGCAGGAGTAAGCTGGGCTCATACTGTAGATATGGCTGTTTGCTCCCCCCAAGGCAGGTGCTCATAAACAGAGCAGTTTTTCCAGGCTAATATAATTACATAGTGGACTATATCACTGGAAACTAGCTTAGTGCCTGAACAATCTGATGAAATACCAATGACACAATGCTCTAACCCTTCTCGGCTCCCTCATTCTTCTCTGTCAGAAAAAAAAACCAACCCAAAAAATAAGTTGATTTTTTTTCTGTAAGAAACACATAAACATTGTGTTTCTTCACTCATAAAAGGGTCTAGTTCAAATGCTGAGAAATGAAAAGAAACAGAATAGAATACTGGAAATAAGTGCTGTAAAATAAAACAATCAAAAAGTACTATAGAAAATCATCAGACACTCTTTTCTATTCATGTTCTTCACTAAATCTAAATGCTGGTGTAAAATTTGTCTATTGCAAAATCTTAAAAGAAACTGATAGCCTCATCAATTGTGAAGTAAAATCAACATGTAGTCACAATAAAAAAATCCTGCTTCTACTGTAAAGCAATGTAAACAATGAACAATTAACAAGTGTGCAGCACTGTAAGAAATGAGATCCCTATAATATTTTGCTGAGGGAATAATGCATTTCCTGATATGACCTACAAAGTACAGACCTTTATTGAAAACTCCATGCTAACCTGTAATTAAAACATTTGTATATTTTATTTCCAGAGAAATACTGTTCAACAGGGGGATATCACATCTTTAAGCACTTTTTTTTTTTCCCACTTCTCTCAGATTTTCATTGTAAGATGGGACAGGTTTATACACATTGTACAAGAAAAGGACTCTGAGAGAGGACAGGTGGATTGTTAGAAAAGGGAGACAAACCAATCAGGCTTCAGAAGAATTCAGTCATTGAGATCTGCCTCTAGAGATGGAGATTTTATGTCCCCTTTTTGCTAGCACAGGGATTGCACAGTGGCAGAAGAGCAACATCTGCAGGATCACTGCTAAATGTGTTAAGGTTACCTCTGTAAAGCCCCCTCAGTTCAGATGGGAACGCTGGTCAAGGTCAGCACAGGCCCTCTGAAAGGCAGTTACAGGAATTGGTTTGGCCAGATGATCCATATCCTTAATTTCTTTATTTCCAACATGATCTATATTTAGTGTGGACTGTTCTGCTCTACTGGTCTCTGCTACAGCCCGAAGTAGGAGTGGATATAGCTGATGTGTAATACAGCCTGCTTCATCTCAGCAGTGCAGTGTAACACCATTTCTCTTTATTATAAACAGGAAAAGTATTCTAAAAACTTCCAACCATTGTTAGTTCATTGGTGTTTGAAAGAGAAATAGATTAAACGTGGAAGAACCATGCATAAATAGGAGCAGGGAGACACAGACTGTCTGTCCTTTCCTCCTCCTCAGCACAATAACACCTGAAAAGGTCTCCTTCCAACAACATGACACAATGAAGATTACATCTTAACTGGGAGAATGTTTCAATAACCCACCAAAAGCCACTGTTCAGCCATCATTTTACAATTAACCAGTCTGTGTCATTAAGGAAGATTATTAGGCAGAAATGAACCAAACCATAGGTTTGTGGGCATATTTCTTATCTCCTGAGGTCTCACTACTCTCTTCATTTCTTAAGGATTTGGTAAAAGTAACATACGTTCTACAACTCAAAACAATGTCCACCAAGCATAGACAACTTTCAGAGATGTCCTTTGGATCTCCTTTCCTGAAGCTATGCCTCTGTGATTTTTGCTTTCTGGCAAATAAAGTACAAAAAAATCTGTCCTGGAAAAAGCCAGAAAATAGACATGAGCACAATTGCAGTGTTAGATCAAGGGGAAGTACAAATCAAATAAATAACTACAGATCAAAAAATAGTTAAGACTAAACACTGCACACGTTAACTGCTCTATGCTCCTCTGCATAGTATTGAAAAATCCAGGAGAGACCTAAGAGTATCACTTATTACTCTACCCATCTGATGAAGTGTTAAGGTATCTGGCCAGCTGTACCCATGCATGTTTTCCTGAAGACCCATTTGAGTGGGCTAAGATGATGCAGGTTTCCAGGAGATGGCCTTCAGAGGCGACTGTCAGGCTCAATCACTATCTCAGAGCTTGTCTGTATAATGTATCTGATACACAACTAATTTACACAATGTCAAAGACATGGTCTGGGTAATATTAAAACTGCTATAGAACTAAAGACTGGTTAGCTGAAAGAAATTATTTGTTATAAATTTTCTTTCAGTTCAAGGCCCAGGCTAAGACTTCTATATTCTCTTTAGCTGTTTCAGTTCATCTGAAGTGCTGAAAATTATATTTTCCTTTTTTTCACAAAGATGGAGGTAACCAATCGTGCACTTCACTTTAATTAAATTGAAACAATCTTTAAAAACTTTTTTTTTGGCAGGACACACTGGCTTACAAAACTATTATACCTGACAGCAGTTGTTCACTAGTAAAATTATGGCTAAAACTAAAACCACATATAAAAGCATAACCACTGCATTGTTCAGATAAGGTAGATGTTACCAAACTGATCCTGTCCTTGCCAAACAGCTGTATGGCATCAAAATAATCTTTTGTTCATTTTTTAAAAAAATACCTTTTTCCTGTTTGAAAAAGCACTTTTCAAAAGAGCAAAACCTTTAAAAAAGGCATTAGACATCTACAGATGATGATGACAAGATCTACACAAAAGCCAGTGGAGGGTCCAGTCCATTCACAGTTGGACTTATTAATACTTAAAGGTGTTAATGCTTGAAAGTGAACTTAATGTTTTCTTTAGATTCAGAAATATAGATCTCTTCAGCAAGGGTCCTGCATAAATAGCAAATTGTTTCTCATGGTATACTTCTAAGAAAAAAGTAATATTTTTATACGTGTACAAGTCTGAGTGCTAGCTAAATGAATAGATTTTAATGAAAACCATAATCATAAGATCAGAGAGTCATTAAGGTTGGAAGAGACCTCTAAGATCATCAAGTCCGACCATCAAAACAATACCAACATGCCTATGAAGTGCCACACCTACACACTTATTGAACCCTTCCAGGGATGGGGATTCCACCACTTCCATGGGCAGCCTGTTCAAATGCTTCACTGCTCTTTCAGTAAAGAAATCTTTCCTAATATCCAACCTAAATCTCCCCTGGCGCAACCTGAGGCCATTTCCTCTTGTCCTATCACTTGTTACTTGGGATAACGGTAGTACTTGTCTTCTATATTGGTTTCAAATCAGTGGATATGTAACAGTGCAGGCTCTGGATTTTGTTAATGATATTTTGCACAATCTAATTTTCACTAACTTAAAGAAGAAGTCTTACAAACAAAAAAAGCTAGAATTCATATTTTCAAATGCAGTATCATCAGTTCACAGATGCAATAAATTTGTTTTTAACTGAAAACACAAAGTGTAACCAACTGAAAATAAGCTTACTTGTGTCAAGTACTGCCCTATTTTTTAAACAGCCAGAGGCTCCACAGGATGACTAAAGGCTCAAAATTACTCATCCTGTTGAAGATTCCAAAGCAAAGCTCTCAACTGTATCCTTTCTTATTAAAGCTGTTCTACAAATAAGAACTATAGGATCTAATAGTAGTAATGATTCACCCTGACTTCATGTAGACAATATTTCTACCATTAACAGCTGCACCTGATATTATAGGTCGGCAATTTTCAAACCCAGTCTATACTGAGAAAAAGAAGTACCAATGCATGAATGATTTTCAGATTTTATGAAGTCAGAAAACAGTGTTAGTGTTTTGTAAGAAGAATAAAGAATGCAAAGATTACCTGAAGCAAATACCTTCCTCACTTGTGTTTCCTTCACAATCATTTCTTCTGATTGCCTGCACTTCCATATTGTTTTTACTAGATATTTGAAAGAAGTAATGAAAAAGCACTTCAACCCATGAATTTTTCACCCTTGTCTTTTCCTTTTGAAAATCCTGTATGTTTACCACTGATTCTGGGAAACAATCAATTTAGGTTTTCAAGTCCTTCTTTATATAAAAGCCATTAGTTCAGGAAGTGATGCAACTAAAAACTGGATTTCTTGCCATTTTAGCATTTCCCAAGATTTTCTTGCCATTTTAGTGTTTTCCAAGATTTTCTCTTTCTGGTCCTGGTCTGCCTTGAACTTGCATGGTACATTGAAAAAGGTGAACAGTTGTGTAATTACTGAAGTGAGTTATAAAGAAAAAGTAAACGATCCATGAGATCCTAAACTAGTATGAGGTCCAAGCTAGATAAAGCTTAGCAAACAGATGTCATGTCAAATGTTTAAGTGGCATTTGCCTGTATGTACCAACACACTTTCTAAATTGACAATTTAGTTTAACTCTGCATATGGAAAAAAAAATTAAGGAAATGAGGTGAAAGATGAGAGATATATAGAACTATCTGGGGCACAAGAAAGTACTGGGCTTGATCTTACCATGGCGTACCCACCTCAGTTGCCTACAGATGTTCGGTTTGGGTTGCATACCCTAAAGACCCAAAGCTACGAAGGTAGAAGACAGAATAAGAAAGGAAACTGGAAGAGAAAAGGATTATAAAAATGGAACAGGAGAAACAAAAAAGGAGAATACATAAATTAAGGCTAGGCAGCCTAAAGGTTATCTTAAAGTATCAATTTAGAAGCAGATGCTTCTTCCAGATCAGACTCAAGATCTATCCAGACTGCTTTAAGCTATGCACACTGTCCACTAGCAGCTGGCATTTCAAGAGAAAGAGTGAGAAGCTGCAAATAAGCAGTATAGAATAACCACACTTTTTCCTAATCTGTTCAGCCCGATTGCTGACTTCTGTTCTGGAGTATGACCTTGAAGCACTGATATCCCTTGCAAATCTCATGGTTGTTTTTTGGTTTTTTTTTTAACTCTGCCACATTACCCACAGAAATATCCAGTTCCCTTTGAGTTCTACCTGGCTCTTGGTTTCCATTATACTCATATGTTGTGGTAACAAGCCCCACTTGGAACCTGTTCAGTTTACAAGAAAAAATCTTTTAAATTTGTTCGTCCTTTCCAAGTTGAAAGGAGGAGATGAGCAAGAAGAGGAAAGATTTGAGAAAAGTCATTGTAGTCCAAAGGCATTAGAATTTCTCTCAGCATCACTTTATGCGCTCATATTGAGTGCTATCTAGTTTTCCCCCCCTAGAAGGAGCTCCAGCCATCTTCCCACAGAGGAAAAGAAATCCAGACACAGCCAGCAATTTTTACTTTTTAAAATAAGATAGGAAGTAATGCTTTGTATACCACCAAAATATTTCAAAAGAACAGACTGTACGAGTATATGAACAAAAGCTGCCTAAAATAATTCAAGCATGGAAATGTATGTATATTACATTAATAATAATCTGGCCCCATCTCAAAGGGCCAAGGAAAGGGTCAAGGCTTTGAAGACAGATCCAGAAAATTTGGGCTGAATACTCAATACAATGTTGAGCACAGCAAGTAGATGATTCTGCTGCTAAGAATATACTTCATCCTGCTCTTTTAAGTCTATGCAACATCAAAGACACATTTTCAGGTACAGTCTTGGGGAGCCAGTATCACCACAATAATGTCCCTTGGTGTGTAGGGGGAGGTTAAAAGGAGGATTAAATGCAGTCAGGCACGATGTATTAAATGAATCCATGACTAACAGGGTGTGACAGCAAAGGGTTTCATTCTTTTCAACAGAATAGATCCCTAGGGCTGGAAGTATTACTCCGCTGTGCCTTTATCACCTTGGAATTTTTATAATTATTTTTGATGAATTCACATTTTTGTAAAGACCTTTTTGACATCAAGCCAATTTTCACTTTTAATTAAAGCCATAAATAACCTCAATTCTGTATTAAAAGGTTTATTGTTTTTTACTTTTTATTATTTTTACTGCCAGGAAATATTTCAAATACCAAAGCATGATGTTAGTTAGCAGTTATAAGTTCTCAAAGGTCCAGTTACTATGCTCTACCTTGTAAACATTGCACACCGCAAATTTTATCCATGCTTATAGATGTCACAAATTTTCTTTTCTTTTTGTGGAGGTTTGGCTTATTTCCTCTTCCATATATCAAAGTATCTCAGGTGATCAATAAGCATAAATAAATCCTTATGAAACAAAGACGAAAAAAACCCCCCAATTTTAACTCTAGAATATGCCCATAGATTGTCAAGTGAGGAGTAAAAAGGGCCAAGTTTAAACTGCTTGGCACAAAGAGGCAAATGAGCAAATTCAAATCGTGAATGAAATGCAGGAAAAAAATATCCACACAGTATTGCAATCTGACAAATATGAGAGAAGAAACAACACATTATTTCACTCTCAATGACCATAATGTTAAAGTGCAATTTAATAGCTGTATTCAGGTCCATTATAGCAGTTTTAGTTGAGGCATCACACATGAATTTCTCAAAATTCAATGACCTGATCAGCATTTACTTTACATGCTTGTAAAGGACAGTGTATGGGTGGCTGAGTTTGCTTCAAGAGATGGGCAGGACTGAACTTACAGATCTCTTTCAGCAGTTCTGCCTGTGTGCAGCATGTACAGCAGTAAAGGAGCTGAAGTACTACTTATTAAGGTGAAAATGAATACTCAGTTACTTTATCTCTGATACAGGAGTGGGTACTCATAAATTAAAGGGAAATTCCTCAAGAAAACTTCTGGCCAGTTCCTCAGAGGCTGACATGTAGGTCAACAAACCATTGAATCAAAACTTAATCTTCAAGTTTATGTACCGCAGCTTTAAAGACTCCTACTTGGAGCTTCCAGTGCTGTACAGAACAATTGTATTGCTTTCTATGACGGTCTGTGCATTTGGTTTTAAAACTTATAAACTATAACTTGTTTTACAGAAAGCTGACATCTCAAAGGTTTATCTCTCCCTACACCTGTTCATGCGTGCTCCCCTTTTTATCAGAAACAGTTGCCTTAAAAATGAAACCTTAGATTTTCATCCTCAACTATCTAAAAAATCTAATGAAATAGTGTCAGTGATAATTAGGAGTTATGATTAAAATGCTCAGAGGAAAAAAATTAATTTCCTTAGTTTGCAAAGTTTCCTTAGCTTTTCAAAGATGTGTTTATACATAAAACCAACTGTTGACTCACAGACTTGACATCCAGAGGGAACCAGCATTGCAAAATATTTTGGTATTTGGAAAAGTCTAGCAAATGGAGATATAGATTAAAGCTTAATCTCACACACTGTCTATCTACCTTTAAAATCCATCCATCCTTCCATCTCAGATTGGCCATGTAAGCTGGATTTTGTATCATTATGTATTTACCAAGTGGCAGATCTTTAAAAAAAAAATCTGGTTTCAAAAATATTTTTATTTGTCTCATTATGTATGTTCAAAGATTAATCATCACATTAGAAAATAAACAGCATTAAAGCAGGCAGCCTCATTAAGTCAAAGATGAAATTATCATCTATATAAGAACCATATCTATTATTTCCCATTATTTTTTTTTTTTGTAATCAGCAGTCTGAAATCAGCAGAGGTACTTAAAGACTCATTGAAACATCTAAAATTTGAACACTGACTTCTCCTCATAAGCTTTACAGCAGTCAACAGAGCAGAAAATTTACCTTTTTCCTGACTTGCTGGTCTTTGGAAGAATGGGCTTTCACATGCTTTCTCAAGGAACTTGGATCTGTGTATCGTTTAGTACATCCAGGAATCTGACATGCATAAGGTTTCTAAGTCAAAATGAAAAAGGATAAAGCAGCTGTTATATCACAGATTATTTTAACTCAAGATAATCCCTTTTGAGCCTTGGGATGCTGCAAACCACATTACTACAGAACACAAATGTTGCATATTACTACAAGCAGAATGCTCAGTAATTTATGAGAAAGAAGGAAAATAAGGCTTATAAGGAAGAAAACATAAAGAAAAGCTTTCATTATGGCACCTTTAATAATTACCTTTTTTATTTTTGTAATTAATACAATGAATATTGCTAGTTATACTTACAATTCTTGCACCCTCAGAGAAATCTTTGACTTAACCAGAATTTATGTTCTTTAGTGAATCAGGTAAAGAAACTGCAGTAAATGCCCAGATAGATTGTTTAGGATTATAGAAGAATCTGCTTCAGAAAAAGAGAACAAGAAAAATTGTTAGTTTACTACATTAAGAAGAGAGCAAGCAAAATCCAAAGCAAGTATTGAATACTGAAGTTTCAAAACTATTACACACAGGTCACTATTTCTAATACAATCCATGCCACTTTAGAAAGATACCAGTCCTATAACATCATTATAGTTTTCTTTAAACAAGCCAAATAAATGCTACTCACTAAATAAATACAAAGCTCAATAAATTTATTGTCTGTCTCCCTGAACACTAAGACGTCCACCATACAAACTACTATATGAACACTAGGTCCAATTGTCTGCTGTCTTAAAATTTAGCCATTTATATTTCACAAAGCATTTCCAAAAACAACTTGTAAAAATTATTAATTTACCGGCCATATAATGGACTATGCAAAATGGGTAATTTAAGTTTTGTGACAGCCATTCAAGTCAAATGGCATTGTTCTTGTTTTCATTCCTGGCTTCCGCCCTTTGGAAATTGCCTGTCTCTAACAGAACACTGTCTTTTATTATGCAGTGGAAGTTTTTAAACAAGTTTCAGCTGCGACTGAAATTTCACAAGCAGCAATTTGTTGGCATGAATATTTTTAGATTTACAAAATTATTCTTCCTTTCTTGACTTTCTGGTACATATTCCAGCATTAAGTTTAACTGAACATTTGTCAAGAGAGAGGCAGTTTTTATCACTGGTGGCTTCTGTATCTTCAGGTTCCCTGAGGCTCACCTAAGTCAGACAAAGTTACTGTCTCTACCTTCAGCAAAGACCATAGAGTCATGGCCTTTTCCTCAAACTAGTTTGGCCCGTCTTTGTCCATGCTTACATTACTGAATCACCCCGAAACTGCTTAAATAGCCTCATCAAACACTTCTCCCTCCTGTCTCTAAGGTCTACCTGCTGCCACCAAGCTGGAGGAAAGGAGCACCTGGTCTAATGTACAGGGGACTGCAATGGGACTTCTGCTTCCTTACAGTGTCCAAATGTGTCCTCTGGTGCTTGGCACGGTCACTGGAGTTGCTGAATGCTTTCTGGCAGCCAGGATGCTGACAAAGGTACGGTTTTTCACCTGTATGGCTCCGTAAGTGAATCTTGAGATTTTCTAGTCTGGAAAAGGCTTTCTTGCAACCTTCAAACTAGAAAAAGGAAAAAAAAAATATTTGAAAGGTAAGCAGAGACAGTGAACTACAACAATTAATGCCGAGCAGGAGGGCTTGCAGAGACTCCCAGCCTCCGTGGCTGGATGAGGAAAGAGATGAGGAAAGCCTAGCTTCTCAGTGTGGGTGCTGCTACAGAGTTTGAACCATTTAGACTATAAGAATGTATTTATCTTCTCTGCTAATGAATTAAGAAGCTATGTCCTACTCTCATTTTAAGGATGGGCCACTGAGACACAAAGAGACTAGTCAGCTCAAAGGATAGCACCACTCAGCACATCTGGGAAACACAGCTCTAGCTGAACCTCCTAACAGGACACAGGAAGCAAAACAGTTATTGTGGGGTTCTCAAGTCCTCTGCTAGCTAACCTTATCTCAGCTGTGGCCTTGTTTGGATATTAGCAACTGATCTGAACACAGGCATCTCTCAGTACCAAACTAGCCTACAGAGCAACAACAACATAATGAAGGGAAATGTCAGTCTGCTCTACTGTGCTTGTGGTAATGTAAAAAGCAAAATGATTTTTAAACTATTTCTTTATCTTTCTGCAGAAAGTAAATGTACGAGGTGCTAAAAATAATGAAAACCCATCAAAATAGGATTTAATCCCTATAGGCAGCCAATAATCGTGTTACAGTATTTCCACACCTAATCAAGTACCAATTCTGCAGAGAAATCTATATTTATATGAGTAGAAATCCTGTTCTCCATCTATCATGTTCCCATAGTAAACTTCATCTCAAAGGAAGGCAAAACACATCGGTTCTATTTGATAACAGGATTTTTATGTAATTTGATTTCAATTAGACTTGAATATTTATCAACATTAGTTAGCAGTATAGGATTTTTAATTCTATCAGTCAAGAAAAATTAATCTCACTAGTTTTAGCAGCTGCATATGTCACTGTACAACATCTAAAGCATCTGCTGCATAAAACGCAATTATATTCTGCAGTTCTTGTATACTTGCAAAAATAGTGCAAAAATACTAATGCATTAACAGAGCTGTCAAAAATATCCAATACTCACACAAAATTTTCCACCATTTTTCTTCCTCTTCATTTTACTCATGTGATAAGGAAGAGACCATTTTTCACTGATTTTGGAATAACACAAATCAATTTTATAATATATCATTCGGATATATCATAAACATGATATACATAATATGTTATATATAAAGTTTTTTTTACAAAAGCACAGGTAGGAAAACACGGACATAATTCTTATTTAACTTAGCATGCCTGCCTTAGAAATCTCTAAGACTCTAAAAAAAGAGAAAAAAAGGATATAAAATTTTCAACAGTTAAGCACTTCAGTTTCTTGGATTAATAAGAGACTTAAAACTTCAAAGAATAAAGTACAGGGAGAAAACAAAGAAAAAAAAAAACTTTCAGTCTCCCCAAACAAAATGGGGAAGCTGAATTTCTATGCAGAACTCCCTAGCGGTTTTTGATTAATTTCAGCAACAGAAAGAAATATACACTGACTGTTGCCCAGGGAAACATAGTATATAGGAGAAAGTACACATTGCCTATAAAATAATGATATTAAAATTAAGCTTATGAAAATAAAGCTTGGGAAAGGGAATGAGCCACTCACTATAAGTGCAGTTTTATCTTTCACATACATCAGTTTCTGAAAATTTCTCAACTCATGAAGCTTTTTTATTCATATCCCATCCATTTATTCAAAGTAAACCTACAGTGCTTTTCAGATTACCCAATTTTGATCTCTAAACATTAATTTAAACTCTCTCTCTCTTCCTTTCTCTTTCTCTCTCTCTCTATATATATATATATTAGTGTTGCCTCTATGTTTATGAAGGTTTGGTATGCAAACAAAATATTGTTGTAAGCATAAATATATCTTTACTTTTAAAGAATGGAGAAAGTATAAAAAAAATAAGGGCCAGAAGACTGATATAACAAATGGCCTTCAAAAAGCCCAGAATTTTTGACGCCTTAGGAATCTCTGTTTCTTAAGATAAAAGGAATGAAAATATATCCAGAATATAATTTTCTTTCCCTGATAACAAGATTTCAGTGGAAGCATTCCAGACAAGACATGACGATCTATGGGGAAAAAAGTCAGGTAGATGATAGATATATTTTGAAATGGAACATTTCATAGTTTCTCAGTTATTAACTGTGGTAGCATAGGAGGATGTAACGCCTTTATTAGAATTAGTTACTTAAGTACATGCCATGCATTTGGCATTCTGAAGCTGTTTAACACTTCTGGACATAATCCCGATTAAGCCACATTTTTTTTTAAATATGTGGAATTAATTGTGTAATGTTTTCCTATACTGAAATACAGAAATCACAGTTCCTGAACTTTTACTTTTATTGTTGCCTGCAAATTGAAAGTGTTAAAAAGCTCATAAAGAAAACTCCCTCTTGCCAGCAGCAACAGTTAATTGGCACAGTTCAGTGGCAGGCACAGTAAGTGCTGCAGCTGGGCACTAGATTGAGACAAAGGGATGGTTGCCTGAGCAAGGAAAGCCCAGGAATCCTGGAGGGAGCCCAGGCTCTAATGTTGTGGCTGACACCCGGGGACAGTCCCAGAAACAACCGTGGGAGTTTTAAATGGGGAGCATGGGAGCGCTGTGCACAGGAGTGCACAAGCAGGGGTGAGCTCATCAGAGGGGCAGGCTTGAACAGCTTGCGAGGGCAGTTTATGAAGGCAGGGCATGCAGGGAGGCTGCAGTCTCCGTGCTCAGAAGATAAGCTCAGTTGGTGAGAGGGAGCCCAGCCATGGTGTTCATCTGGCAAGTGGCTGCATCCTCTGCACCTGCCAGAAGGGATGCATCAGCCCAGACTGAGCTCCCAGGAAAGCACACAGCCGTCCAGGTCTCAGGCTGCATGGAGTGCAACCAGCTTGTGCTGGATACTGAGGGCAGCAAGGGCAATGGCTGCATAAGCTGCGAGCAGGTGGACTACTTCCTCAGCCTGGTAGCAAAACTGAAAAAGTAAGCAGAGAGGCCGAGGAGCATCATGGAGAGTAAGCTAGAGATAGACTGGTGGGACCACACCCTGAGCTCCAGGACACAGGAACAGCATCAACCACAGGAAAAAGCCGCGGATCAAAGGGATCTGGTATCTTCCCCCCATTAGGTTGTAGGCAGGGGCTAAAAAGGAAGTAGTGAGTGGAAGCATGTCTGCCGACGGGGCAAAAAACCAACTCTCTCCTTGCCCACACCTCCTCAGGTGTCTCCATAACAGATTTGAGGGTCTTGATGTGGAGGCAGGACCGGAGGAAAACATGGGGTACGATGCACCTACATCAGAGCAAGGGCCAAGACCGCAACGGCACACATGCCATATTACCACAACTGCCATGAAGACAGAAAGGAGAGTCATAGATATATGAGACTCTGTACTGAGGAGGCCAGAGGGTCCTATATGTCATGCAGACCCCACTCAGAGAATTCTGCTGCATTCCAGGTGCCTGGATAGGAATATTGCTAGGAAGCTTTCCAGCCTGGGGAGATCCTCAGACTACTACCCATTGCTGCTTCTCCATGTGGGTCCAGAGGAGGGATACAAAGATGATCAGAGAATTTCTTCACCATGAGAGTGGTGAGGCACTGGAACATGTTGCCCAAAGAATCTGTGGCTGCCCCACCCCTGGAGGTGTTCAAGGCCAGGTTGGATGGGGCCTTGGGCAGCCTGATCCGGTGGGAGGTGTCCTTGCCCATCACAGTGGGTTTGGAACTAGATGATCTTTAAGGTCCATTTGAACCCAAAGTATTCTATGATTGTATGACTCTCTGTACTTCCTAAACATAGGAGTTATTTTAAAACACATTAATTGGAGTGCCCATATGTTTAATTTATCTTATATGGATGATTGTCAAAACCAAGAAATAACATATTTATAATGAAAGGTAAAACGTCATAAAAAGCAAAAGCAGTGCTATGACTTCGTAACACTTGTGTTCTTATGAGTGCGCTGTTGATGTTTTTATACACAGAGATGTTGTTCAGTGTATTCCCAATCTGGTTTCTCTTTAATTTTACAGGGAGAAGGTGTTTTTATTTTTTAAATTTGACTTTGATAAACAGCAACCTTCCTATAATCCTCAAATTGCATCAGATGGCTTTCTGTGTGTCAAGAGCAGTGTCCACATAAAGTCTCATAAGAAATCTAGATAGTTCAGCAACAGCATATGTTTTATTCCTCAGTAAAACAGAATTCATGCTTCAAGCAAGAAACAGAGTAGACTGAGGCGCCTACAAAAGGCTGTGATATGGGGAAAAGATTGTCTGAGGTAAATCCAGACTACCTCAGAAGGTTAGCTGTGACCTGTGCTTGACAGAAAGATGAAGAACTGTCCAAATCTCTGTCAAGCTTGAGGAAATCAAACTCTATGTACACACCCAGGCTGTACTAATGAGGTGCTTCAAGAATGTTCCTATACAGCTGCAGAATACCCGTTTGTTTGGCTTGGCAACTTTTTCAGCCATGGCAAACTTTTGATGATGCAAAGAGAGAAGAAAGTGCACCCAGAAACCACGATACATATCAGAGGGGAGAAATTCCTCCCTGACTTTATAAGGTCAACAAGATAAGAAGCTTCACCCTAGCAAACATGCTTGCCATGAAGAAGTATCATACTAATCAACATCTCTACCTTCCATGCCTCTTCTTCATTAAACACAATGGATGCTACTTCTGGTCCAAGGACACATAACATCACAACAGTGTGGGATTTGGTCCTCCCCACTACACCTACACACACAGGAAAACCAGCAGTTTCACATATGTACAGTCCACATTAGACGCAGCCCTTCCTTTGCCAGCGAACCTATGGCTAATGCATATTAATCTATGACGGATTGCACATGACCACATAGATGCATACTCTAAAACTTTTCAAGCCATATTCTAAAAACAAACCAATGGTTTTGTTTTCCACTGATTATTTCTAACTACTTCGACATTTACCCGGCACACGAAATATAGTAGTAGTTTTACCAGTGCTTAGGCACTCAGATAGCATGACCTTTCTGAATCAAATCCTCTTTTTCAGTCATTCAAAGATCATGTTAGCCTTGTTTAAGTCATAGTGTTTTACAGAGAGTTTTCATTACAGTTGGTAATATTAGATTTCCACTCAGTCTCACTTTTTGCTAGGCAGAATTTCTTATCTTGTAAATACAAGCTATATGCCTTCATTCCTGTTTGCATTGCTCTGCATGTGGCTGTTTTACAGTGCATCTTTTTATAATACAGTAATTCAGCAAAGCCAATTAGATCATCTGTAACAGTGTGATATCCTCAGTATTTTTGGCTCTACTGGTTTCTGTTAAATGTGTAAAGCTTACTTACTTAGCACCACTACTTTGAGAACAAGTGAAGTACTCTTTATCTAATATGTGCCCTACTTATGGACGTTACTAAAAAACCCCATAAATCATAGAATTACACAATCATTTACATTGGAAAACACCCATAAGATCATTGAGAAAACTGAGAACTGCCAAGTTCAGCACTAAGCCATGTCCCTAAGCATCACAGCTACACATCTTTTAAATACCTTCAGGGATGGTGATTCAGTCATTTCCCTGGGCAGCCCTTTCAGTGAAGAAATTCTTCCTAATATGCAATCTAAACCTCGCCTGGCGCAACTTCTGCATGTGTCCTCTTGTCCTATCACTTGCAGTTTGGGAGAAGAGACTGACACCTTACTACATCCTCCCTTCAGGTAGTTGTAGAGATTTCCTTCCACATAAGATTCAAAAAGGTCACAAGGTTCAAACCTGAAAAGCCCTATAATAGTGAAAACTGTCTTTTTCAAAAAAAGAATCACAGGCAATTCACCAACAGTACTTTATATTGCCTTCTACACTGATCCCCGTCAGCACTGGAACAAAATTCAGCAGAAGACCTCCTTTGGGAACAGCACTATCTGCCTATAATTCTACATATCAATTACATTTAAAATCTATTCATTAACAAATTATTAATTGTTAACAAATTGTTAATGAATAATATTGGATTCTTTTAAGATATTCTATACTTATAATTTACAATTTTATTTAGGGTTTTTTTTCAGTAAAATATAAATACAGAAACATAGTACTAGTTTTCTACATTTTTTCTTCTTTCATCCCAGACTGTGGATGTAACAGATTGAAAACACACATTCCCTTGATTAGCTAATGGCTATGAGATAAGAAAATGAAAAAAGGAGGACTCTACAAAAGCTAAGAAGGACTCCAAGATGTTTCATGTAGCCTTCTGAGTCTTTGGAAACAGAGTGAGATAACTTGATTTGACACACTCTGGAAGTGTATAACTGGTATAAGTGTGCTTGCTTAAGGACAGAATAAAACAGTGCCTCTGCCTTATGCAGATGCATTGCCTGGACATTGACCTGAACCCATTCCCAACAGCCAGTTACTGTCTGAGACTGCTTTGACAGGCTACATAACTTGCTTAATCTAGTAACATTCATAAGCATGACAAAAGTTTTAAAAATCTAGACTTTGGAGAAACTTATGAGAATGCAAATACATGCCATTTCTGAATTTTAGGGAATGGAGTCACATGTGAATGCTTATATGCAAATGGAGGGAATTGTATCCCTAAAAAATTCAGAAGAAAAAACAAGTCCAGATTAGCACATATGTAACTCCCCAAACTAAATCTTTGAATTGTTCAGTATTCATGCAGGATTTAAAGAAGTTTTATTAGCAGGTACAGGGAAAATTAATTATTTAACAATGTTTTAAGTTTATCTGTCAATTAATTTTGAGTGCTCTGATATGCTGACCAGGTAGGTTCTACTGTGTCAGTACCAAGGCAGGTGGTATGACAAGGACAAAGTGTATTTTTCCAGCTTGGCATTTATCACACAGACAGATGTAAAAGCTGTTCTTTATATGGCTTTAAAACAAGAATGCATTTCAAGCATTAATTAATAGTCTTTTAAAAAGCATTTCCCTTCCTCAACAGCATTAGCAGGATGCTGCTCTGCAAGAGCTTTAAAAAAAATTGAAAGTAAGACCTCATAGGAAAACCTTTTAAATAGCTTTTTATTCCCCCAGACACTCCTGCATGGCAGTCTTGTGGATGACACATAATTAGTGTCAAACATCATTCAAACTGCTTACATCAGGTGCTCACCGACAAGGAAGCTGCATGCCACAGCTGAGATTTAAAAGCCCAAGTTCATTTTATTTAAAATATGTGCTGTGATTTTAACCCTTATAGTGTTTGAATGGGGAAAAATGTAACATTCAGAGCAGCCTTTCATTATAGTGCAACCACTTCTATCTGAACAGAATACATTTTGCAATTCAGTAATTGAATACTTCGGTGGATGTGCAGTGCTTATATAAGGCTATATTTTCCTCAAAGCTATGCAAAGCTGGGATTTGTTTTCTACTTTTAAGCTTATGAAATGATACAAAGTCTTGGAATTATTTGTTCCAGTAAATAATGACAGACTATGTTTATATATGTTGCACATGATTAAAGTAGATGCTTTTTTGCCCAACCACCCAATGACAATTTGGTCCAAAGCTTATTTAAGTCAATAGGTAATAACTGTCTCTTTTCCCTCTTAAAAAAAAAGAAGGTTCCCTCCACTGCTCTATCTTCACTTCAGGTATTTCTGCAGGATTTCATTAACATTTTAGGATACAGCATTACATAAGTATAAATTCAAACAAGAGATAATTATAGCCCATGACATAGCCTAAAGTAAATTACTTATCTTATTTGTACTTCCTACTTTAAGCTAAAGGGTATAAGATACTTAACAGAGGCACAAGAAAGTTCATAATCTGAGTCAGATATAAGATTTACAGCACTATACAGCGCATGTGTGTGTATGTGTGCATGCGTGTATGTGTGTTTGTGTAAGATTAATAAACTACATCCTAGTCTGATTTCAATTTTTCCGTACACACATCTCTTTGGATATATTTTCAGTCAGAAGAGCTACATAATGCTACTATAGCTGAAAGGCTCAATTAAATCAAGGGGAAAAATGGAGATATTAATGTAGAGTAAAAAATTAAACGTTGGCTAACACAGGAAATCCAATTTGTCTATTTTTCAGACATATACAGAAAAGATACTAGTTTCTAGCATTCTTTTGGAATAAAATCTACTTTATCAGTCACAGTGTACACACTTGGCTGAATATTTCCATATGTAGACAGATTACTTGAGCTTATCATTAAAATTTAATTTCAATCTCCTTTCCAAAGAGATCAGTATTCGCAGAGAACACTCAGGTGCCAGTTCTGATAAGACAAACAAGAACAGTGGATTAAGGATGCCACCAAATCACAGTAAAGGTAGAAGAGTAAAACAGGCAAGGAACTGTTCCCACCCACAACAGTCTTCTATTGTGTGAACTGTTTTTACAGATGGGTCTTTTTATTTATATGTTCTTTACAAATGTAACTCGCTTATTTCTCCTTTTCATTTCAACACCCTGGAGATGTTCATACTTCTCACATTTTAGAGATCTGTACCATACTGTATACTCTTACTGTCTAGGTAGCACATGCCTAAAGGCATCAAATACCTCAGCTGAAATGAAGCAAAGCATATCGAATGTTACTTATTCCCTGAAATAATGGTGTCAAGAGATTCTTTCACCGTGGAAGTGTCTCTTGTTTTCATTAGTTTTAGTAAGCATGGCCATTTCAGCCTTCGAAGCTATTTCTATTGCTATAGAGAAGGTAAATATTATGACAAGTCTCTTCAAAAGAAACTATTACTGAACATATCAACTGCTACCTACTCTAAAACCATATGGCACAGGAACCATTACAAAAAAAATGAACAATTTGGCAATTTTTTCACTGGTTCCTTTTGGAAGACAGTGCTCCTGAATTTTTCTGTTTTTTTTTTTTTCTCCTTTCTCTCTCTTCCTCCTTGGCTTTTCTAGACGTTTGTCTTTGATCCTCCTGTAACTGAGGTCACCAGCTGCATTCATGCAGCTTCCTCTAGTAAAAGTTGATACAGTTCTAAAACTGCTTACTGTTGAAACAACTACTATTATTGCTAAACCACAGAGAAAATATCTAGATTTGAATAGTTCTGCCTTCTAGTAAACTTGTAAGAACTAAATAAGCTTTCATCAAGTAAAAAAATCAGTTATTTCCTTGTAGGTATTTTAAGAAATACTTGCAAGACCACTAACTTCCCCATGAATACAAATTCAAACATGTAGCCACATCTCATTTCTGTAGTTCAGATCTCTACAGGACCTCACATCATAGATATGTTATAAATTGAGAGCACAGGCTTTCAAACATGAAGATGAGGGAGTGTAAATCACATTCTCACTGGGAAGACTCTGTTGCTCTAGAGCTTTTTGCTTTTTGTGAATTTTACAAAGGACTAAATTTGAATCTCTATTACACTAGGGGAAAAAATGGAAGAAAAGGTTAGGGAAACATAAAGATTAGGGAAACCATAGCACAAATGGGAAAGAAACATGAGGCTAGAGGGTTCTACCTCACCGAACTGTGTCCTCAAATTCAGATTACTCATGATTCATTCTACCTTAGAGGAAGAGAAAGAGAAATAGGAAAATTCTATTCTGTTCTATTCTATCATCTCCTCTCCTCTTCTATCCCATCCCATCCCATCCCATCTGTAAAACATAAACTGGGATGTAAAAATTCAAACAGACATGCAAGGTGTTCTACAAATCCTATTGATGTATTTCTTCTTACAGTTACTTGAAAATATATCACTTGACTGCCATTTTCACAGATGCCATTAGATTAGAGAGGAAAGCATTAAGACAATCCTCTAGACTACAGTATGAGTAAACTCTCACATTTATGGCAATAGCTCACAGCTGACATTGGAAAACATTTAGCACAGATTTTGACAGACCTGGGTATGAGGTTCTTTCTACCTCCAACCACAGAGCCACACAGACAGCTGTTAGCTGACATAAGCTGTCTTAATAAACTCCATTTATTATTTACAGAGCCAAAATTCATTTTTCTTACATATTTTTTTAATTGAAAAAAGCCATATGGATCACTACCAAGAGCAAAATAGGCAGCAAGAGATGCATTTTACTTTTTTCATAAGCACAGCATTTGCCTAGAGATAATATGTTGCGATACAGTAGGATATGTCCATAAAAATTAATTTTGTGTCCAAAGAAATGATGTGCGTAAGTTACAACGGAACAAAAAGTTTTAAGGGCTCCAATTCTGAAAAACTGACATTGATGTTAATTAAATGGCCTGCTTAAGGAGGTTTTATTAAAGAAAAAGCATAAGGCATAATTTAATTGGTTGCTTGTTTATGCAAAGTGCTGTTCAACTTGAATGCCTGAGTCAGAAAAGCACGATCCAAAAAGGAAGACAGCATAGGTATCTTCATAGCTATGACTGTCCACTACACCTGGATACTTGGCTGTCCTCCAACTTTGAATTTTGTTTTGGGAATAGAAGCAACACATACTATTTTTTTCTGTTGCTGATTCATAATACTTGCTCTCTGTCATGGTAACACTATCTCAGTGGTTTTTCATAGAAAATGTTAATCCTGACAATTTTACATAACAAGAATATGTTACCTAGTAACATTTCTAACTATTTGGAGTCATGTAAAGCATATAGAAGTTACACGCATGGCTATATTTATCAGTGAATATTTAGCATTTTCTAACACTTCAACTGGTTAATTTAGATTTACAGTTGTATGACATTCACTTGAATGCTCTGAGGCATCCAGGGGTATTTTAAAACCAGCCCTCATACCCCCAACTACATAGCTAGAAATAAATTTTAAAAAAGTATGAATTTCAGATCTTTTTAAAACTACTCTAAGTGAAAACCTTGCATTTTTCAAAAGAAACATGCTATTGCAAAATAAAATTTGAAGTCTTACACCGAAAATGTGAAAATCACGTTTAGACATTCCCCTTTGCTCTCTGAATAATTCAGCTGTGGGGATGTCAATTTTGACATTAATCTGTTTATCACTTTTGCAAGTCTTTAGCTGCATTTCCAAATGAATAAAAGTACTAATCAAAAATACTAGCTCAGAAACAGCAACAGCAATTATTACAGACAGCAAAGTGGGACATCGCTTGCCGAACTGTAATAAACACATTAGTTTTAAATCAGACTAATTAATGCTTTATTAGATAGTGTCCAGATTAGTATCTGCACAGCTACTGAAAAAATATGGAACAGAAAACTTGCCCAAATTACTACTCAGCAAAAAATGTAAGCAAATGAAAACAGAGGAAATGTGAATTCTTAAACAACCTTAACACGGCTATAGTACTGCCAGCCCATACTATAACAGTTCCATCATAACAACAAGGCCCCAGTTCTGCATTCTTTGAATATGTACCAGTTCCACAGATGTCAGTGGGAATTTGGGGTATACGAGGAATATAGAATTACTTTCTTAACCCTTAGGCCACAAAGACTGCTGCCTGAATGGATCTGCTGCACCTCTTAGGGCAGTACAGTAGGATTCTACTATTTAGTCTAAAACCCATACCAGGACTTTGCTTTTACACTCTTGTATGTAATAAGTAAATCAAACTAAACATCCAAAAGTTTAAAGTGAAATGTATTTTGAGCTGTTTTGCCATGTAACCTTACATCTTCTTCCCCATTTGTCCTCTGTTAAAGGGAAAATGAATAATACAACTCAGCATTTTAAATCCTACCTTTCCCTTGTCCTGAGCAGAGCTACTTACACAGCTGTCCTTTCAAGGCAAAGCACAGGACAATATTCACCTCACAGTTTAAAAGAAATGGACTGCTAAAAATGACAGGTGTGGAAAATAAGGCAAAAGAACTTGTACTGTAATCAGTGGGAGTCCATCACAATAGTAAATAGCCAGAGGATGCTTCTTTCTTAACCCACAAATTACCCATATGCAAATTTCCAGCAACATTCAAAATTAATTTCCCAGCTCATGAAAGATTTTCTATTCTTGCCTGCTCAGCACCCTCAGCTTTTTCCAATTAGGTTCTGTTTGTTTAGTTAAGATAAAAAAAACCCCAACTCTAAAGAGAGGATTAAAACCTGTATCTTATGGGGAAAGAACATAAATTAGAAAATCTTTTCAAATCTGGAGTATGCATTCTTTAATCTTCTGCCCTGCTGGGAAACGTAATAAGAGAAAAGACAGAGTAGAGCACTTTTACTTCATTTGATTTGTTCAGCTGAAAATGTGCTTTTGACTCTCTGGAACTAAATCTCAAAATTCACGACAACTCAGACAATATTCTCACATCTTATAAGCCTGTGAATTGTAAAGAGAGCTGGGAAAGCTTACAGAAAGCCACCTGGTGAGCAAGCTCTCCAAATCCAAAAGGGCAAGACAGACAACCATATGCATGTGAAACAAGCAAGCTGTGACTGTAAGAAGATGGTAACAAGAGTTTAGGTGCTGGCAACACAGTTCTTCACTGCAGGGTGGCCTCAGAAGGAAAATAATTTTCAAAATTGCCAGCAGATTTGACAGATAGGTATGAGTTAGTGAGCAATGAGAAAACCAATAGAAAAGGCCAGAGGTTGGTAAGGGTAAAGTGTAGGTTACCATTTACTATTTCTTTGCAGTAGAATTAACTGAAATTTAATTACTATGCTGAAATGAAAGTTAAGAAAATCTGGTGGAAAAAAAAAAACCAAAACAGAAGCCAAAGGATAATCTTAAAAGCAGAAGGAGGTACCTTCTTTTTAGGATAGGAAATCACTGTGCCCTTGAAGATTCTTGCTGTGATCCCCAGCCAGTGAAAACAACACCAAGAGAAAACTTTAGAAGTTATCTTCCTCCTTTTGGTGCAATGTACCAGAGTGCAAAGAAGCAGTGTGTACAAATACATACAAAAGGAAAGAAAACAAGGCTGCTGTTCCTCCCTTCCCCCCTCCTTCTTAATGTCAGAAAAGAGTAAGCAAGCAGTGTGATCTTCAGATAATGGTGAGAGTTTGCAGCTTTCTGACGTCCCATTCAATGTCACGAAAGCTTATCTCTTAATTCCAACAAACTGGGTTCATGCTGCATCACCTGCCACTCAACTTACGCATTCAACAAAACTTAGCCTCTTGCAGGAATTCCTCACAGCAGATACGAGATTCAGGCAAGCTCTGCTCACAGTAACATTTTGAGCTTGCATTAGGCAATGGCTGCAGTTAGGACAAACTGAAGTCACTGCGCTCTGAGTGTCACCACTGAGTTAAGTCCAATGCCTGAGATAACAGTGTGATGCAGAATCTGGGAGTACATTAGAGCTGGGTTCTGGTTTGGAAGCAGGCAGGACCACAACTAACTCCACAGGTGTGTCTGAGTACCAGAAAAGGGACTAGGAGTTCAAAGCAAAGGCTGAGTGCACAGGACATGACTTGAAGTACTAAGCAAGGCATGGAGCTGAACCACACCCAACAAAGCTGCTGGTACTTACTGGTTGTAAAACTGCGATTGGGACACTATTTTTTTTTTCTAAGAAGTTCAGGAATCAACAGCTTCTGCCTAAGGGCAATGGTCACAGCCATTCTTTTCTCACTCACTACAGGGTTTTTCCTCCTGCTCACAGGCTTTGCAAAAAGGTTCCAGTTCCCAAAAGCAGAAGATAAGGGAGCTCCTGGGAAATGAGGTATGACAGGGATGCAGGAAGAAGACTACTAAATAATTCGGAAATAAACCAGTTCCTCTGCTGTATAGCACAGATCCTCCAACGCACCTAGCAATGCATTTCTTTCTTCTGAATGTATAAATAGATGAGTCTCTTATACATCTTACATACAATGGTTTTCAACATGCAACTGGAGCTTAAGGTAGTATTAATCTTAAGTGATCATTATAGGGCAAGAGCAAGAAAGAGTAAATGGAGGAAATCAGTACTAAACGTAGGGTGTTAATGGAATAAACCCAAGCTTTGATGAAGCTAATAATTTTGTTCCTATCATGCAACAGATGTCATTTTTGAGGGAAGCCTTGAAGGGTTTACAGATTAATGACTGAGACTACTTTTTACTGCTCAGGGTTACACCCAAAAAGAATGACCCCCAGAATACCTGCAGGATCAGAGGCACAAGTAAGAGAAGAGCTGTGCCACTTTCTGAGTGCAAGGGTAAGAAACTTCAAATTTCAAAATTCAAAAAAGAAACTTCAAATTTCAAAAAAGAAAATTTAAAGGATGACTCAGTAAATAACTATCCTTAGACTATACCACTACTATACAAAGTTAAGGGCTTTTTTCTCCCCTTGTTAGAGACTGCATTCTTTTTAGAATGTATTTCTCTTTGGCAACTTAACATTTACGTCATTCACTGTGAATCACTACAGCATTCAACAGTCCTTGAAATGAAAAGTTCTGCACTTTGAAAAAATGTCTTAAGAGCAGCTACAACATACATTAGAGCTATTCTTGCACCGTTGGCCAGTTTGGGGTTTTTTAACTGCTAATGAACACTTTATTTTATATTTTAAAGGTCTGTACCATTAATACAAAGACAGAAAACAAACAAAAAAACCCCAACAGATAAGCAAACAACACTAAGTGTAACTGAAAACGAAGAGCAGATGAAGCTTACTTGAGCTAACAGAAACAAAAGACTAACTCTGAGTCTGGATTTATGCCCACCTGCTAATCAAATGCAACAGTAAAAGTACATGTTGATGCACACCACAAAACCAGCTGAAAATACAGCAGAATTGCGTTTTCAACTGGGTTTGTGGTGTGCATCAACTTTTGGACAGGTGTCCAAATGGAGGGTCAGCAAATCTGGCGTCTATATTATATTCTAAGGCAGACTGGTAAATCTGATAGGATTTATTCTTGAGAGCTTCCTTTCAAGCCCTGTTTATCTTCAGATAATAACTTCTTTTAAAGTGTGCGAGAAGGAGGGAATGATGAATGAGGGGAAAATTAGCATGGCTTCAGAGACCAGGAAGAATCAAAAAACTGAAGTGAAAGGGTGATCTCAGGATGTACACCAGTGGCACTATGAAAAACAACTGTGACATCTGTGTTCTTTATTTCCCTTCATATCCTATGCACCAATAAAGCATTCAAACTGGAGTGGTTTACCTGTGAAGATCCCCTGAGTGTCAGATCTCAGATATGACTCAAGGAATGCTCAGTAGAAGTTCTGGCTGTATTGCACTGGAAACTTTTATTTCCTCTAGAAAACTGAACATTTGCAGAAAATGTGAGAGTTTAATTTATTTGTTTTTATTTTCACCGTTAGTTAGAGAGGGAATAAGATGTCAGCAATGAATTAGTATAATGGTAATGATAATAATTTTGGTAAGAAGATGATGCTATAGATTTTTTTCCTTCATTAGTGTTTACTCCTAATTTCTCCTAATAAGGCCCCACAACTAATCACCTTTGCTAGTCCTGCTATCAGAGACATTTTGATGCTTATTAACAGCCAATACTGTCATTCCAAAGCCAATATACATGAAGGGATCCTGATGTCAAGGCTATGCCCCTATAGTAATTATATTCTCTTTATGAAAACTATGTATAGATCAATCATTAAACACACTCCATTAAATGCATGCCACTTGTTACTCTGTTATTTACATTACTTCAGTACTTGACTTTGGTTGCTTTGTCTTACAGCCTGAAAACCTGGGGAAAACCTAAGTCATCTTCATATAGCTAATCCAACATACATACTTGTATATATACACAATTACCTGAAACGTTGCAAGCCACTATTGTCAATAAAGGTCTAAAGGACTCTTGAAAAGATTTTGCTTTGATTTCTGCTTCAACTTACAGTACAAAAACTGCTTGAAAGGCTCAATTGTTGCCTTCAGTGTCCTGATGTCCCACCAAACAAAACTGAATTGATTGAAATACAGCCTGTTGATGCTTTTGTGTCTCTATAGAAGCTGATGGCAACCTTCCACTTCTTTCACTGAATGGCGTAATTGGTCTGCCAGAGAGGATTTGGGATTTTAACATGTTCCCCGTTTGGCTGAGCTAACCAATTATTCTGCAGTTGCTATCAAGGCAGCCGACTTTCCTTCATTGGAGTTGTTAAGCTTGTCAAAACTAATTTGTCATCACAACTGGTGACCCTCATTGCCTCTGACAGCAGTACAAGTGTCAAGCTAAACAGGCCTTTCCATTACAAGAAAGTAAATGACTGATCAGAGCCCACCAAGCACCCTGACTGTATGCCACAGGTCTGGCCTTCTGACCCCACGAGAGGTGGAAACAGCACTAGCTAAATGACAAGGGGTCACCAAACAACACAACTAATCATTTTGCAGAGTAAGTTTAAAAAGCCTCAAACAGCTAAAGTGAAAGGACACTTGAAATAGGTACGTCAGCTACAATGATGATGATAAAGTTTTGGGTATTTTTCTTTTTGATTAAAAAGAGATTATTAAAGTCACTCATTCTAAAACAAAATTTTATTAATCAAGTTATTAGCTGACCCAGATTATGTTTTCAGAAAGCTGAACAGACACATCAGCTGGCAGTGGAGCACTTTGAGTCCAACCTATCATATCATTACTGCATTTTCCTCAATGAAATCTTGACCACCCAAGTAATATCTGAATCAGGGCAGAGGCAGGTTTTTCATCTGACATAGTAATAACCACAAAGTACTTATCCATTCATACATAACTGGGGTATATAAAATCTCTGCGTACACCTAGAATTTGCTTCACTGAAAGTACAGGATGTAAAAGTCTTATAATGGAGTTAATCCCTACTAATTGTCCCTATCACTATATTATTTTGGTGACAAATAATTCATAACCTGATCTTAATCTTTCCTTCACTGTTGCAATTATATTCAGTTTAATGGGGTAACCTAGAATTAGCACCCTCTCCTCAGTTGCTACAGGGTATTTTACAGAGAATAAACTTGCTAAAATAAGGGAGAACTTTCAGAGAAACACTTTCTCTCAGCATATTCCTAACTATGGAAAGCACCAGTTCTGGAAGGGCTTTAATTTCCAATACTCTGAGAGGTCCTGTTTGGTTCAATTAAGATTACTAGTACTGTCATAACCGCACCCAGGAATAAAAATCTTTGCACTGTCAGGACCTTCACTCTTGTATGCTACACTGCAACACAAGAAAAGTTCTGAAAATACAGTGACAGCAAGAGATGTTTGGTTTTCCCCCTAGAAGCTTTCAAATGTGATCATCTTTTCTCCATACATTATGTAAATAAGTATTTTTCTGAGCCTTTGAAAAGTTACCTCTTTAATGAAAACAGGTAGATGCAATTCACCTCAGCAAAGAGGTGAGAAAATGACCATTGTAGGGGTTTTTTTGGCTATGTGAATTACACATTATTTAAACAATGTGGAGAGGTGGTTCATCAGCAGTATAACGACTTTGAACACAACTGTTCCAATTTAAGAATGGAAAACTAAAGAAGGAAGAGGAAAAGAGACAAAGAAGAAATAAATGGAGAACACTACTGCACAGAATCCAAGGATTTTGTTGAGTCCTAATGATGTCATTCAGTATTTAATCTCCAGTGACAAGAAGCTTTTTTCCTCTCCTTCCAGCAAGAAAGCAAATTCAACTTTAACAAAGCCATGTATTTGAAGCCAAGATTGGATATGAATCTTAAGTTGTTCCCCAGCCTTCTCTATCCCTTCCCCCTGGACACAGAGAGTAGCCACAAGTTAAAAAATATGCTTAGAAAGCCACATAAATATTTTGAGCTTGTTTTTAACTTATATTTAGGATGGGGGTCTTACAAAAGGGTATTGACAGAAAAATAAATAATGGCAGTAGTCACCATGGTATGAGTAATTGGGGAACTGCCAAATATTGCTACTTGCCAAGCACCACAAATGAAAGCTTTTAAAAATATGCACATTCTTTGACTAGCATCTTTTGTTGTTAAAATCAAGCATGGGTGAACCAATCAGAATAAGGCAAAGTGAAAGTAAGAGTAAAAAAAGAAATGGCTGTGGCAGTCTTCATATTCTCTAACTACTAATCACTTCTAGAGGGAGACATTCCTCATTTAAAACAAACTGCATCATTTCTTTATGCTTTTATTTCATGAAACAGCATTGACATTAAGTGTTGGTACATGCTGAGAAAGGGGAAAGTTATTTTTTACCTTTTGTTTTACTTAATGATTAGCATTCACAGGCAGCCAGATAAACTGTAGCTCTCATGTGATGTCTATCAAAATTGTGCAAAGTCAATGTGTTCAGATGAGCCTAGCTCCTAGTTTACATCTGCAAAGCTTAATTCTGAACCTTTTATGATTGTCTACTGTAGGCATGAAAGATTTCACTGTGGTGCGTATGCTGGGACAATTAGCCGATACTTTGGCATACCCGTGATATTAGCAGCAAGCACAGAGCAAACAGCCGGGGTTCTCATGCTTGCTGCCTTGTTGAGACCTTGGAATCTTTTCTAAGACCCATGAGTTAAAAAGGAAAGAGTGCATTAGATGGAAAACATGAAGATAAGGGCCACATCTCTGGTAAATAGTGGGTTGCACTCTATCCCTGTAACTGCGGGATTCTTACAGGTGGAAATTCACTGGAGTAGCTGTCACTGAATAAAGAAACACTATATAAGGTTTGCATCCTCTCAATAAGGTTGATCCTTCTTGTTGCCTCATTGATGGGGTCTACGCCCTAATCACTACAGTCTACTAGCAGCCAAAAGCAGTCAAAGTTCAATGCAAGAATAATGGCTAAGTGCATATGAACTGTTCCACAAAGGCTCCAAGATAGGAAAGGAGCTCCATAAGCTGCAAAGCAGATTTTTTTTTTTTAAGAATTCTCATAGGAAGGCACAGAAAAGGAAAAAAAAAGTCAGTACAGTTTTTATTTTCTGTAAAATAAAGAACAATACTCACTAAATGCAGATTCTTACTATTCTAAGCATAATTTACCTTATATCATCAATTGGTGTTCGGGATTGACAACAGATATCAGAAAGACAAGGAAAAGAAGCACCACGCAAAAGATGCACAATAAACCATCTTCATTGCAATAATTCTGTCATCTTTTCATAACTCCTCTAATGTGCCCAGAAGACATAACCGCCCCAGTATCCAACAGGAAGGAATCAGAATTGCTCAGATTACTGTCATGATTTTAACCAGAAATCTAGCACCCATGACTCCTGAAGGCACAGAGAGAGTACCTTATCCAGTGTGGCGTGGGAGTTGGTACAAGGATTTATGCAGATTTCTAATCACACAGACGAAGGAACATGCATTGCTCTCTCTGCTTCAGCGGCTGAAGGATCAAAATTCACAATAATTAACCTAAAGTTTACAAAAATATTGGAAAATTACTTGAAAAATCTTTATCAGACCAAAGAAAACACTACCTGGGGAGCAGCTGAGTTTTAGTTTCTTGAGCAGAAAGACAGAAAAAAACATGGGAGAAATAATGAGTCGTGGGTAGAGTACTCAAAAGCCTTGTATCTACTCCCAGAGAATTACACTTAGGAAAATCTATGGAATCTAACTTGAATTTATGCAGTGATGCTGGGAGGAAAACCAAGCAGAATTCCTATTAGCATCTGCAAAATATCCTGTGTGAAAAAAGCTGTTTAGAAATAAAAACTGGGAACAATAATTTATACTCAGTACTTAAGAATGACAAGTATAGCCAGCCAGGGAGTAGCACTGATGTGCTACTAACATGCTGCTGTAGCCTATGCCAGGGTTTTACTTGGTTTATTAAACTTGGTTACTGTTGTTTTCCAAGCAGAGATGGATTTCTACTACCATTACTAATTGTGAAGAGTGCTGGTGTATTTTTGGGAAAGACTGAAGAAAACACTTAAGAAACTCCTACTGCAACTAAAGCCAAAACAAAACATTGCCAGAAAACATGATATGCTTACTTCAGACTGGATCAAACCCTATCATTTTAGTCCTGATTTTAAAAATTCTCTTGGCTGATTGGAAGAAAAGTACGAACATGTGTTTGAAATTCTGTTAAAACACAATAAATGTTATTATCAAGCTTGAGAGTGTGTTTCTGCTACTAAAACCTATTCTGGATGCTTTGCATTTTCCATGACTGAGTACAAACTGATTTATTGTTAAACTTCATATGTTGTTAGGATGCAAATTCCTAGATAATTATCATTACTCATAGAATCACAGAATCATAGAATCACCAGGTTGGAAGAGACCCACCGGATCATCGAGTCCAACCATTCCTATCAAACACTAAACCATATCCCTTAGCACCTCGTCCACCCATGCCTTAAACACCTCCAGGGAAGATGAATCAACCACCTTCCTGGGCAGCCTGTTCCAGTTCCCAATGACCCTTTCTGTGAAGAATTTTTTCCTAATGTCCAGCCTAAACCTCCCCTGGCAGAGCTTGAGGCCATTCCCTCTTGTCCTGTCCCCCGTCACTTGGGAGAAGAGGCCAGCACCCTCCTCTCTACAACCTCCTTTCAGGTAGTTATAGAGAGCAATGAGGTCTCCCCTCAGCCTCCTCTTCTCCAGGCTAAACAACCCCAGCTCTCTCAGCCGTTCCTCACAAGGCCTGTTCTCCAGCCCCCTCACCAGCTTTGTTGCTCTTCTCTGGACTCGCTCCAGAGCCTCAACATCCTTCTTGTGGTGAGGGGCCCAGAACTGAACACAGGATTCAAGGAGTGGTCTCACCAGTGCCGAGTACAGAGGGAGAATAACCTCCCTGGACCTGCTGGCCATGCCGTTTCTGACACAAGCCAAGATGCCATTGGCCTTCTTGGCCACCTGGGCACACTGCTGGCTCATGTTCAGTCGGCTGTCAACCAACACCCCCAGGTCCTTCTCCTCCAGGCAGCTTTCTAGCCAGACTTCTCCTAGTCTGTAGCACTGCACAGGGTTGTTGTGCCCCAAGTGCAGGACCCGGCATTTGGCCTTGTTAAACCTCATGCCATTGGTCTCTGCCCAGCGGTCCAGCCTGTTCAGATCCCCTTGCAGAGCCTCCCTACCCTCCAGCAGATCGACGCTTCCACCCAGCTTAGTGTCATCCAAAAACTAGCTAAGGGTGCCCTCAATGCCTTCATCCAGGTCATTGATAAAGACATTGTACAGGGCTGGACCCAGCACTGAGCCTTGGGGAACCCTACTTGTCACTGGCCTCCAGCTACAGTTAACTCCATTTCCCACCACTCTCTGGGCCCAGCCATCCATCCAGTTTTCCACCCAGGAGAGTGTGCGCCTGTCCAGGCCAGAGGCTGACAGTTTCTGAAGCAGAATGCTGTGAGAAACTGTGTCAAACGCTTTACTGAAGTCCAGGAAGACCACGTCCACAGCCTTTCCCTCATCCAGCAGCCGAGTCACAAATATAAGTCGAGTCAAGTGTAAGTCACAGATATGAATTAGTGAAAGCTAAAAATGATAAACAGTGTTACTCAAAAACCAGACTAAAAACCTAGAAAATTCAGTGTTAAGGGCACAAGCAGCAAAATAACTTGAATCACATACAAATAAAAGCAAAACTTAGTGAACATGACCTCACACAACTAAACATCTCAGAAGCTTTTGAGACATACAAGTATGCTGGGAGGCACAGTCTCTTACTCAATTGAAAAATAAATACTGAGGAAACACAGAAGAGGTCACAGACTTCTCCACGAAATAACAGTGAATGGAAAGAGAACTTCCTTAATTTTCCAGAATCTTCTAGAAGCTTCATAGATTAATGAGTGTTCAAGATAAATCTCTGTGAACTTTGACTGCAGGTAGCTAATCTGAAGTCAGACTAGCCTCTTTCTCAAGAACATCACTTTTCTTCAAGGTATCAGTTACCTAAGAGAATATAATCTTGACCCTCACATGGTCTTGCAATCAAAATACTTAAAAGTTCATAACAATAACAATAAGCTTCCAGCACAAAATGTTTTTGACTTCTAGCACATATTATGCATGTAAGCCTAGAGAAATTAATAGGGATACCTTATTCAATGGCAGTTTAACTCTCATTTCAGCCATCAGTGAAAAATGAGGTTTAGTTGTTTTAATGGGATAGAATATGTGTGTTATTTAGACTCATGTTCATAACATGATTCATACTTGATATCAGAAAATAGAAGGGTTCTGTAAAAAATGGGGGGGGGGAGGTGCTTGGCAGTTCAAAAAGAAATATGTCTTAAGTCATGTTGTATGATCAATTCTGTTGATAATATGCTCCTGGAAAAAGTACTGGTGATGCTATCTTCTGTGTGAATTGGTATAGACTGTCTGATTCTACTGCTCTCCTGTTTCTTGCTTGCTTGCTTTGAGAATTTTATTCTCACTTTCCTGTAACTGGCTTCCAGGAAATCAGTTTATTAAATACCACAGTGGTGACAGTGAATTTCAGTAAGTACTATGAGATTACTCCATGGACTGTCATCAGCCTCCTTGCTCAGCCAACAGCCAAGTCTGAGGCTGAATAGCTAAAGCAGGTTCATCATGTTGCTGCATATACTGTCTATAGACCCAGGTTTGCCATCATACTACATGCTGTACAAACAGGGTAGCTAATTGTCCCTGCAAGTACTTGCAATAAACAAAATAAACTCTAAGGGAAAGGGTATAAGGAATGAAAAATATCACTGTTGCAAACATGTCAATGTAATGATTTTCATTTAAGGAAAAAGCTTCAGTGAGGGGATAAATGAAAGAGAAACAAAAGTAAAAGGAGGAGGCAAAGAATATAAAGGAGCAACAATGGAGGTAAAGAAAGGAAGACTCAAAGAAACTCTTGATTTATGCACAACAGAGAAAATCCAAGGAAAATCCTCTGTGAACAGATTACTATTTTTAACTATTTCAGCAGATGATTCTACCATGTTGTCCATCTGAATGCAACTTATTCCTGAACCAGATTTGTTTAAATTGTTTCCTAATTGTGATTTGGAGAAAAGCTGTTCCCAAATTTTGCGTCTTCATAGTGCCGATACACGTTCACTGCATGAGTTTGGTTTAGATTACAAAACTGAAGCAAAGCCAATCCTTTCTGAGCCATGGTTTATCGCCAATGGTCAACACTGAGGTGGAAGACCCAGAGAAGATTTATCTGGAGAACTCCCAGGCCTCTGATATCAGATTTCTAAGTTCCAAACCCTGGGAGGTGTTCACATCCAATGCCTTTTATAAAGTATCATCACAGATACGCCAAACCAGACGTGCTGCCTACAGTTTGGAGGTCTGACTTGGTGTTCACCAATATTGTTTGACAGCACCTCTGTAAATCTTTAAAACAGCAGATAAACAAGAATTATATTAAGAGATGGGATAGTCAAGAAAAGTAAAACAACCCACTCCCAAATTGTTCAATAGATTCCTGGGCGGATTGATGAAGCTTAAACAAGCAAACAAACAAAACCTACGACAATTAAGGATAAATTATCATCAAGATCCCAATAAATTGTCTTCCAAAGAATCAACACTAAAGTCCCATGCATTTTAATATACTACAAAAGCATAACACTTCTATACTATGTATATGTATGCCATCAGCACGGGCATATGTATGAATAGGGAATAACCACAACTTTAAAGTTCACAGACAAGAATCATCTCAGTCATAAAGAACACGTGACCTTCTGCAGGGCTCCAATTTTACCATTTCTGACTAAGGTCTAGATGCAAGTAATTTTGGAGCTGAACAACTGAGATCTCAGTCCTTAAAAGTCTTTCTTCTTTGTCACAAAACTAAACAATGTTCATCTGATTTGTGCCTTGGAATGAAAACATAACTTTGAACAGATTCTCTATATATACCTGAGGAGTTACAGGACGTATTTTTTTTTTTTACATGCTCTGACCATGAGCATTTTGTTATGCAGACTCTGTTATCACTCTTGGAATTATCATTTAAAGAGAGTCCTTATGCTCCTGGAGAGAGAAAATTAGTGTTCTTAATGGTATTCCTGCCATGAAATACTCACTCATATTCCTTATTGTGATTCTCATAATTTTAAGTGACTTGCTAAGTTGCATTTTTCCTTTCTGCTAACATATTGCACATGAAAGAAACAGCTTTGTGAACACTGTAATGTCCAAAATATGTGGCTGATAACAAAACCAATTTATCATGCAGATCTTATCAAGTCACAGTAATGTTTATATTGTAAATTTTCCAAAATAATTTTTTAGGGTAATTTGTATGACCTTTTTATAAAATGTTATTGTTATATGTCAGTATCATACGTCAGTACTGAGTTCTTTAAGGAAATGAGTTTTGTTATTTTTTGGTCTGAACGTACGGAATCCTTGAGAGTGTCTTAACTTCTGTAGTCATGCTCAGCAAGAAAGCTTCACAGACTTGCAGTTTATTTCCTGTGTTGTTAGTATGATAGTGTAAGGAGTTCATACATCACAGACTCTTCTTCATTTCAGAGTATAACTGAGACAAAGTGAAAGAGAGAAGTTTCCCTTCTGGCATATTTATAAAACACTCGTGGAAAAAGAGGATCAATATAAATGCAAGTTAGGGTGCAAACCTTAGGGTGAATGGAATACTATCTTCATGGATGTAAAAAGTCAGTGGTACAGGTCTAACTTTGGTAAAAACATCCTACATTTGGACATTATAATTTAGCAGAATCAGTCCTGGAATGATTATAAGAACAGACCATGAGAGCGATGCCAAACATACGGAAGGTTAATCAAGACTAAGATAAAAGAACGAAGCTGATGCCAGATATATAAGAACAAACATGATTAAAAGACCAGGTGTTCTGAACAAGTCACACTGGATAGTGAATCTTGAGTGTGTGTACCTGAAAGGACGTTGTAGAGAGGAGGATGCTGGCCTCTTCTCCCAAGTGACAGGGGACAGGACAAGAGGTAATGGCCTCAAGCTCCGCCAGGGGAGGTTTAGGCTAGACATTAGGAAAAAATTCTTTACAGAAAGGGTCATTAGGCACTGGAACAGGCTGCCCAGGGAGGTGGTTGAGTCACCTTCCCTGGAGGTGTTTAAGGCACGGGTGGATGAGGTGCTGAGGGATATGGTTTAGGGTTTGATAGGAACGGTTGGACTCGATGATCCGGTGGGTCTCTTCCAACCTGGTTATTCTGTGATTCTGTGATTCTGTGAGAAAGTCAGGCTGGGAAAACCCACCTGGGAATGTGTGGAGTGAGGATGTGAGTGAAAACAGTCACAAGTGTGACATCTTCTGTAATACTAAAGGATTTACTGCATTCTTCTTTTACAGTGTCTTTTTCAGAATAAAGACTACGTTTTCTTTTGTCCCTGTGGGCCCCTCCCAATCAGTATAAAACTGATTCAGGAAATAATAAAAAAAATTAAATCATAAAAAAGCTTCAGGCAGCTGCAGAATTTCTTTTCTGGAGAGACTTTGCTGATGTTACATTGTATGCGTAAGTTTGAAGTACTGTAGGCATCAAGTTTGGATTCACAACACTGCTGGCATTCCTAGAATCTCTACAGTCACTACCCAAAGACAGCCAAGAATGCTTTAGCCCTAATACTAATCTGCTTCAGTGCCATCAGCCGAAATGCATGGCTTTTCCTTTTAAGTCCTATGCTGAGGGTGCCTTTGTGTTTCATATTTTTAATGTCTATAAAATTAAAAAATACCAACTGCATTCTTCAGCTTAATTTTATTAATGACACAAATAGACAAATTAACATCTTATTAACCCTAAAAAATAAGAGGAAAATAAAAGATGGTATTTCTAAAACAATGTTATGAGGTCTAGTCTCTTTAGTTGAAGAATTAAATTGTATTGCAACTGCAAGACTTAAAAGTATGTAATGCTGTACTTAAGTAAAAAGTATATTAAAATATATCAATAAAGAGCATAATCTAAAGTGAATAACACAACAAATTTCCATAATTTAGCTTAGGGCTAAATATCTGCTGTCATATCTTGGCCTTTAATTATGATTTTATACAATTTTATCATCATTGCATTTTGAATTCTATAGTTGGTATCTAGCTTATAAATCTGACAAAAATTATTTCATAGGAAAATAGAGTAATTCTTCATGGCCATGTAATAATTTAAGCCAGAGAAATTAGAATAGCTATGGGGCTGAAGACAAGTATACAATTTGAGGACAGGAGTCTGGGAAGTGGAGTAAACAGCACAGCACAAAAATTTACTGCCCATACAGGCAGACCAGTAGAGTGCTTTTGTACCTAAGTGCCCTCATTTACCAGGATGTTTCACCCAGATTTCACACATACCCCCTGTCTCCTCTCAGCACTTCAGGTATTACTTCCTGTGCTTGTGACCACCATGCCTTTCCCTCCTGTCTACCCTGCCTCACCTCTTTTGCCCTCCCTAGGTCCTTCCCTCTATCTGGCACTCACCACTGGTACAACAAATGGCAACCTGTGGCACAGCAACATTGGAAAAGTGAACTGACTGGACAGGGTGCCTCTACCAGTCTGAATTAATGCCTTATAACTCTCTTTTGCTTGACAGAAGTAATAATTTAGGCTCTTAATGTATGCAGTCATCAATTTTCACACCAGCAACAGGATCTTCAAATGTGCTTTGCAACAGACACTGCCTTCCTTGGTCCTCCCCTGGATGGACAGAAACTGCAACAGAGAAGCTTTTCTTCTACTGAAGAGGAGTAATAAAACTAAGTCGAGAAAGAGTGAGGATCATAAGTTCAGTCTGCTTTCAGTTTCATGAAACTTCACTTTGTGTATGTACAAGAAACTACAATTTGCCTAAGTATTAGATCTATCCATTTTTTCCTTTAGGGTGCATACATCCTAAAACTATTTTGGTTACTTGCAGTCTCTAGATCTTTATACTGTGTACCAAGCCCAGAAAATTACAAACTAAAACAGGCATTTCTTTTTCTGAGCTATCCAATTGTGATTTAAATTCTCCATATTACTTGGAAGATACAATGCTGATTGGTAAAATATTTCATCACATTTTCATCCTCATAGTCACATTAATGACTCATTTAAGGTTGGCTCCCATAGGTTCAGCTTACCTAAATGAGGTTTTTAATTCATCAGCTGAGTATTGCCTGCTGAGTAATGCCAAATATTTGTTTGTAGAGATAACTGCAAGATGAGACCTTGCAACATTTTAATGTTTTTTCTAGCTGTGTTCTTTCAGTCTCTTTTCTCACCGTCACGTCACATGGTCTGCCTCATTCTCTACACTGCAGACATGTTTTTAGAAATGTGTACAGCACTTTACAAGCATTTTCTTCCATGCCATGTTCAAACTCTGTGTCAGTGTGAGTGGCGCATTAGATTTCTTCAGCCAGGGCTGGCCTGGAACAGCTACTTCAAGCAGTGTATTCTATTCAGGGGATGAAAGAACAGGTAGTAGAAAGCATGGAAGTTGTCTACAGAGAGCATTCAGGTCATGTTCATATCAGGGAACATGAATTTGCAGTTTCCCCTAAAAGTATTGCTGACTGGCATTTAGCTATCTTCCTCAAAGGCCTCCAGATCGACTACTGCATAGCTTCTGCTGGCAGTTCGGTTCAGAAATTCACTGTAGTACTCTTCTTACTGATACTAGGTTTTCCTAACAATTTCTCTTCCTGAAAAGAAGTCTCTATAGCCACAAGGGACAGCACATGAAGAATGGATTAATCTTTTTCAATAATATTTTATGTACGTAAAGAAGTTATACCTGCTTTTCTCTCTTCTTCAGTCCTCCATTCCTTAGTTAAAGCTAAGACAGCCTTTGCATGTTGTTTAGGTCATGTTTTCTCAGTGTCTGGTCTTTCACACTAGTCATCCTGGATTGCAGGATTGATGATTTTCAACTGGATCATGTCTACCTGAAATGCAGTGTTGAACTGGACAAATCATCACTGGACTAAGAATAAGCTGGTATCACAGAATCATAGAATCAAAGAATAGTTAGGGTTGGAAGGGATCTTAAAGATCTTCTAGTTCCAACCCCCTGTGATGGGCAGGGAAACCTCCCACTAGATCAGGCATCTTCAACATCTTGCAGACAATACTTTTACCTACAAATCTTTGTGTTATGAAAGTCTCATTTGCAGCAGAACAGCACTATTTAATGATATTTACCTTGTTGTTTTTTTTTCTGAAAATCTGCTACAATGCCAAATGTATACTAGGTCCCTTACTCCTGCCTAATCACAATCCTCTATATTTATTCTTACTGAGTACCAATTAAAAAAGGTATTTCAAGGTAGCTTTGTATTCGGATCCTAATCCTTCAAGATATGCACAGTCTTCCATCTTCATCTGCAAACTGAATAAACACATCAGACTGCTAAACACACTACTGACTAGACATGACAGCTCACTGTGAAACCCCACTTAAGATATATCCCCCCCTCTGATGCAAATCATTAGGGTTTGCTGACAGGGTACCTCTGGCAGGATTACTCACCGTTCAGCATTCACCCTTCAACAGCTCTATGACTACATTTCTCCAGTGCTTGAAATGCGTATCACTTGCAAGCATCAAAAGCTGTCATAAAGAACAGTCATAGCTTCTATGAACTCACAAGTGTCCTCTCAAAGTGGCACTGGTCTTAGGAAAAGACCCAACAAGTGGAACAAACCACTGCTCTTTAGAACGAAGCTGTGCCTTTAATAACAGAGCCAGTATTTGAGAACAAGAATGATGTCATGTCTTTACTCACTTGAGAGAATCCAAACTATTTCTTGAGTTGTCTGACTGCAGTCCTTATTTGCAGACACTGACTCATAGATTAAGGAATTTGTGGAGAAAAGAATCACTTGAATCATGCAGCCTGACTCGGCATCACCCATAGAGCTACTCACTGTATTTTCCTGGAGTCCCAGCTCAACTGTATTTACATGTCTGTAGTGATAACCTCTACTGCCTCCTTGTCTGTCTAGTTTACTACCACATTATTCATGCCCTCAGGATTTTTTTCCTACCTCACCATCTAGTGTTTGAGTAAATACAGAGTGACTAAGTATGAATCAACTTCTCTAAACCTATTTTCAGTTGGTGTCAGAGAGTAACTACCTCATGTCAAATTACTAACCTATTTTTGAACCCCATAAATTTTCGGCAAATTTCTTTTGTTTTTAAAAAAGAAGCTGTAAAATTAAAAACTCAGATGCTTATCACCAACTGGAAATACCTACCACTATGTATGGAGGATGCTTAGTCAAAGAAAACTTTCTGTGGACGGCAAAATGTCATTTGAGTGGCTGGTTAACATTTCTATGGTAAATATATCTACATCTAGTGCCTCTGAAAAGACCATCCATCGTTTGTGAGACAAGAATGAATGTCCCTAGTCATGTTGCAGCATAAATGAATGTGATGATGCATAGTTTTAAACCTGCATTTATTTATGATTTGGAGGGGTTTGTTTGGTTTGGTTTAAATTTACCTAAATCTTCAGAAGCACAAGGACTGAAACCGTTTTTCATCTTCCTTAGTTTTGGTGCTCACTGGTCAAATGCAGATGTAACTATCAAGCCTTGTTTCATACATAATAAGACTAACTATGACTGAAGTCTAGCACTGATATTGTTCAGAATTGACTGCAAAGTTTAAATCCCAATTTTGTACACTGCAGTCCTCATACGAAGTAATACTTTGTTTCCAATTAATTCGAGTGTGGCTAAAACTGTGGTATTAGAGGCTTGATCCAGGCACTTTTCATGTTACAATCAGACTATGAGAAGTAAAGAGGTATTGAATCTGCAACTGACTACTATATACTGCAATACCAATCATTTATGGCAAACAGTTTACAGTTGAAATAAATATATCATGATTCAGTGAAGTAGGGTCCATACACTCTACAGACCAAAGCAACATCTTTGCAAACCATGGGCACACACGTCTCAGGAGAAAACTCATCTGTATGAGAGCTGGAAATCCGTATCTGCTTGCGAGGTTGAAATAAACTGTTATTTTTATGTATGTAAAAATCGAGAGGACCATATATTAAACAGTGGAACCTCAAATATATTACAAGGGTAATATAATGACCAAGAATATGGCTGTAGATTTCTACAGAATTAAACAAACATTTGCTACATTGTTAATTTTAGAAGACAGCCCAAGCTCAGATATAAGATTTCTCAAAGGTTAAAGAAAAATGCCAATGGAAATGAGAATAATAGTAGAGCATGGGTTAAGGGATAACAACTGCAGAGAACTGCAGATCTTCAAGATATCTTATCAGGCTATTCCAGGCCTAAAGGCACACAAGAAAATTAGCTTATAGCAAATGCTAATAAAGTTAGTTTAGAAAACTGACAGGGCCACAAGGAAGCTTGTTTAAAAAAAAAGAAAATTGAAGCATGATCAAAGCAGTCACTGAGCTGTAATTCTGTAAGCCTTTACTAGGGAAAGAGATGCTGAACACTACTAACATGAACACCCAAAGGGAAAAAGAAATAATTTTTCAATGGGGAATAATGCCTGGCAAAGGTATCAGACAGAGTATAATGCAGACCGCTTCCTGTAACAACTGTCTGTATACTCAGCATGGAAAAAGCAGTTTAAGGCAAAGATTGAAATCCCATGAACAGTAGTACACATCTGTAGGCTGCTTAACTGTGCTTATGCAATCCTCAGTGTCTTCCTGACTGCATTATCTAAATTCCAGGAGTTCCTCATAATGCTTAAAAACACGCTTGCCACTTTTTAGTTAGTTGCCTGAAATCCGTACTATGATTTAGTATCATATATGGCATTGTCCAGATAACTTTGAGAAACTTTGATACATAAGTGTTTCTTACATTACCACATGAGCTGTAAGGTTAGCCTAGCAAAGAGCAAGGTGCCTGTTACTTCATAGTCAACCATGCAAAATTATGCCCTAAGCACCCAGAGGTTTTAATATAATACACAAATGCAACAGAGGTACATGACAAAGATGGGGGATTTCAAGTAGGTGCCATATGCCATGGTGACTGATGCCCTGCAGCATCTGGGAAGCCTAGTTGTGCCTAGGACCACACCAGCCATTGACAGCACCATCACCCAGGCGTGGAGATACAGTGATGGCACTGCACAAGGAGCTCTGGGCTCTGTGGTCGCTGGAGCACTGTCTCAAACTGTGATTATAGGCTTGCTGTCCCTCTCCAGGAACTCTGCCAAGCAACGCAGAGAAGCGCTGGTTTCCCTGAAGTCAACCAGATGTCTGAAATACCCAACTTCTATTTCTGTTGCTTGGGTGTTTTTTGTCCTTTTTTAAAATGAAATCTGAAACGAAACTGTGAAAGACAAAGGCATACCTAGGTCCTCTGAAATGACATAAAGCCTGTGGGGCACTTCAGGAGGTAGCACAGCTTTCTCCAGCCACCAGCAGTGGGATGGCTGACCCTCTTGGCCTCCTCTCTGAGCCATTCTTCCTGGCAGCAATTTGAAAATAGCCTTCAACTCTAGGCTAGGCAAATTTTCTGCTACTTGGGTAGGTGGATGAGTGACGTCTTCAGGTAGCAGACTCTAAAATATATACCCAGTATAGTCATTTACATTTTGGTTCAAAACAACCACTGATAGGAGATTAGAAAAGACTGTTTCAGCAAGGGTGTTGTCTTTGTGTTTCAGCCTTGCATGCTGCAAGTTTTGAATGTTGTTGCTGTATCTCATGTTTCAACCAGCCTGGTCAGGAACATTAGAGGAAAAAAAAACCCAGTCAGACTAGCCAAAACAGAAACTTTTCACAAGAAAAAAGCACGTCTGACTAAATGCTGATATGGAAAACCCCTTCTTCCAGATTTTCTACTGTTTCTATATCCTTATGTAGCATGTTTTAGTCTGGAATTTTTTACTGTCAAATTATTATACATGTAAATCAGTATGCCAGAAGAAATGTTTGTAAGTTTAAAAAAGAATCAATATACTGAATTTTGAGCATTTCACCTCTAGGGGCAGCTGTTCAGCAAAACCATGTAATTTGCTGTGGTCATAGATCATAATGGGGTTTGTACCGAATTGTTTGTGTAGAGAAGACATACTTTTGGCTGCAAAGCTATATTTCCAGGTCATACCTAATATTGGCTAAACTGTGTAAGCTCTGTCATCTCAGTCACAAATTGTAAGTAGGCTAATCATAGTGACTGTGCTGCTGTAGGTTATGTCTGGCAGAGAACATGACTAAGAAGCCAGTTCTGACCTGGAAAGTCAACAGGAGGGATCAAATAGCAGGCAGTCCCCATCCCTGACTTAAGTACAGGCCCTTACCCTGACATAGGTGTGGACCCAAACACTAGCTTAACCACTGACTATATTTGTCAAAGATGCAGACGTAAGAACCACACCCCAAGCCAGATCACTCCGCTCAAATCTAGTTTCCATAAGGAGTGCTCTGAAGAGGTTGTGCTGCTCTGCTGTGCCCAGACTCACAACATTTTTTCCACCTGTGCAAACTTTGTTAAGGAAAAACAAATGCCAAGCTCCCATGGCTTGGCAGCATTGCAATGACTTACTGGATTGCAAAACAGATTAAATAATAGGTGCTATAAAAACCACAAGCACGATGGCTGAAAAAGAAAGCATGTACTAAGTCTGCATATTGCTGCTTCATCCGACATAAAAAGAACATCACCAAAAAGCTCTTAGAAAAATGTTGAGACATACACATGTGTAGTAAATTACTGATTTGTACTTGTTGCCAAGGCTTACAGTTCAGCATGCACAGGATTGTAGATTAAGCCAAACAATATGTGTTTGTAAAGCTAATCAAAAAATGAAAATAAAAATCCAACCCATAAACAGCCAAATACAGGCCTCAGACCAAGTGCTATGTCCTATCTAAGTCTTGTTTTCAGCCATCTCTTCCTTCTTCATGGGAAAATGGAAGATGCAGTTGAGATGAATGTTCTGTGACCAATTCTTCAGATGGAACAAGGTTGATTTCCCATTTAACGTAAAGGGCACTGGTGTGCAGTGATCCAATTGCAGAATTTTGATCAGCCAGGAGTGCTTCAGTATCTCTGCTCACTACTGTGTTTATACGGACTGGCTTCAGCTTGTCCTGTGGCATTCTTGTGCACAGCAGGAGGCTGCAGCAGCTGATCTCTCTAACATGTTCTGTCTTGCTAGGAAGGACTTTCTTCCTCCTCTTCTCTGTTGTTATCATCTAGCCTGTTGCTACCTGTTGGTCCAGCTCTGCCTCTCTCCCTTCACACTGACCTAGTCAGTAAGGCCAGAATATGACTAAGACAGAAATATGTGTCTGTGTTTCTGTGCTGCTTTTATTAGGTTAAATGCTCACACAGTAGGTAATACATTCACAGATTTGTTAGTAATTGCCCACTCCGAGACTCAGGGAAACAACCTTCTAATTGGCTTGTCTTTTTACCTTGCAATACAAAATACATGAAATAAATATCTGTTGTTAATGCCTTTTTTTTTTCTTTTTTTTTTCCTGTGCTCAAGGATTAAACACAGAAGATCTGGATGATCAAGTTAAGTCTTCCTAAAGAAATCACTGCTTATGTATTCCACAAAGACACAGCAAAATCCAAGCAGAAGATTTGCAACATTACACTGCAGCCCCAAATGTAAGTTCTGCACAGACTTCAAAACTCCCTCACAAGGCTGTGCTAAATCACTTTCTCCTTACTAAACAAAACACTGAAGAATACTGAGACTTATTATTTGTCATTTTTTTGATGACTGTGCCATTGTTCCAAGCCATGACAATCTTATCACCAAATGGCAGATGGTCACATAATACCACCACCACCACACAGAAATACTTAGACACTGGGAGGGTCAGCTGTGGTCTCTGTGGTTGTTGAAGAAATATCATACAGGAGCTTGCTCTTATAGTCACGCTACCTAGTCTTGAGAGCTAAGAAGAATATAGAGAGAGCTTTTTCTCTGTCTTCAGGAAATACTGTGCCATTCAAACAGTGTTCCTCTGAGTGTTTCAAAGCCACAGAAACACAGAAATTACAGAATGGTAGGGGTTGGAAGGACCTCTGGGCATCATTTAGTCCAACCCTTCTGCTAAAGCAGGTTCACCTACAGCAGGCTGCCGAGGAACACATCCAAGTAAGTTTTGAAACTCTCCAGAGAAAGAGACTCCACAAGCTGCCTGGGCAACCTGTTCCAGTGGTCCATCACCCCCACAGTAAAGAAGGTTTTCCTTGTGTTGAGGTGGAACTTCCTGTGTTCCAGCTTGTGCCCACAGTCCCTTGTCCTGTCACTGCACACCACTGAAGACAGTCTGACCCCATTGTCTTGACATCCGTCCTTTGGATATTTGTAAGCACTGATAAGATCCCCTCTCAGTCTTTGCTTCTCCGGGCTAAACAGACTGAGCTCACTCAGTCTTTCCTCATAAGTGAGATGCTCCAGTTCCCCAGTCATCTTTGTGGCCCTCCACTGGACTCTCTTCAGTCATCCCTTGTCTTTCGTGACTAGGCGGGCCCAGAACCGAACACAATACTCCAGATGAAGCCTCACTAGGGCTGAGTAAAGGGGCAGGATAACCTCCCTCAACATGCAGGCCACACTCCTCTTAATGCATCCCAGGATACCATTGGCCTTCTTGGCCACAAGAGCACATTGCTGGCTCATTGTCAACTTTTTGTCTACCACGACTCTCAGGTGCTTCTCTGCAAAGCTTCTCTCCAGCTGGTCAACCTCTAGTCTGTATTGGTGCAGGGGGTTATTCATCCTGAGGTACAAAACCCTACACTTGTTTTGTTGAACTTCATTAGGTTCAACTCCACCCAACTTTCCAGACTGTCCAGGTCACAATGACAACCTCTAAGCTCTGTCATCCATCCAGTATTCAATCCATCTCACTGTCCACTCATCTAATTCATGCTTCATCTAATTCACACTTTCTAAGTTTACCTATGAGGATGTTGTGGGAAACAGTGTCAAAAGCCTTGCTAAAGTTGAGATAGACAACATCCACCATTTTCCCATCATCTGCTCAGCCAGTCATGACATCACAGAAGGCTATTAGATTGGTCACCCCTTGATGAACCCATGCTGATCACTTTCAGTTAGCTCCTTTTCTTCTAGATGCTTGGAAATGACATCCAGGATGAGTTGTTCCACCATCCTTTCACTTATGGAGGTGAAGCTGACTGGCCTGTAGTTTCCTGGGTCTTCCTTCTTGCCCTTTGTGAAGATTGGAGTCCTCCAGTAGTGAGGCACCTTTCCTGTACTCCATGATGGAGATAATAGAGAGTAGTTTAGCAATAACATCTGCCAGGTCCCTTAGCAGTCATAGGTGCATCCCATTGAGGACCATGCATTTGTGAGTGCCCAGTTTGCCTAGATGATCTCTAATCCAATTGCCCTTGACCAAGGGACAGTCTTCCTTTCTCCAGACTTTCTCTCTTTCCTCTTGGGTCTGGAATTCCTGAGGGCTGGCTTTGGCAATAAAGAATGAAGCAAAGATGGCATTCAGCAACTATGCCTTCTCACACACTCTCTTACTAAGACTATGTGTGCCTGAGAGAAACACATAAACCTAGGAAACGAAGAATCGTGCTGTCTTTGAATTATTATTATTTTTCATGTATTTTACTAGCAATAATACTACCATTTGCCATAAAGATTGTAAATAAGACACACTACTGAATTTAATCCATTAAAAATAATCAGATCTTCTGTGGCATTTTTTTCCTTAGCAGAAATGGTTATTAGCTGAATCTGAAGAGGCAGGTAGATACAACATGATCAGATACTGAAAGCACAAGTCAAAAGTCAAAATATCATCAATCCTAAACTTGCAAATAAAAGATGATTGGACACCAATCAAGTCACTTAGTACTAAAGACAAGTAGCAACATAAATACCTTAACAATTTCAAAGCTAAGTTTTTTACTTCTCTTGTTGCATGCAATACACAGGGAAAAGAAGGAAGCCAAAGCTGCAGCTACCATTGCATTTTTGTCATACTCATACGCAGATATGACTAGTATTCCCCCCAAAGCGCCAGCCTGGTTGAGTCCTCAAGGAACAGACAGAAGAACATCTATTTTCTGGACTCGGATGGGAGTCAAGAATGCAAACAGCCACTTAGCTGTGTCAACATCAAATACCTGCACACATCCTAAACCAGAAATACCCAGGAAGCTTCAAGATCAAGACGGCCAAAAGCCAGGCAGTATTTATGAAGGGTTTTCAGGACTCTGATGCCAACAGGGAGACAGGGTTTCTTCTTCTGCTCTGGGCCACTTATGTCTGACTGTTGGTCTGTAACAGATAGAGACTTGCTCTCTAAGAATGCCGTGTGCTATTGTGCAAATGCTTCATAGCTGCACTGAAAGGTGACACAGCATTTCCAGCCTGTAAAGAGAGATAGGTTCCCTCCTGCCTTTTCCTCCATTCCAGTGCATAAAATTGACATTGCAGGAGTCAGGCTTAGGAGTTAACTCTCCAGTTATTTAATAACACAGTAACAGATCATAGAATCATAGATTCACAGAATCATAGAATCACAGAATAGTTTGGTTTGGAAGAGACCTTAAAGATCATCTAGTTCTGAACCCACTGCAATGGGCAAGGATAACTCTCACTAGATCAGGTTGTCCAAGGCACAATCCAACCTGGCCTTAAACACCTCCAGGGATTGGGCAAGCCACAACTTCCCTGGGCAACCTGTGCCACTGTCTCACCACTCTCATTGTGAAGAAATTCTCTGACCATCTTTGCAGCCCTCCTCTGGACACGTTCCAACAGGTCCATGTCCTTCTTATGTTGAGGATTCAGAACAGGACACAATACTCCAGATGAGGTCTCACAAGAGAGGAACAGAGGGGCAGAATGACCTCCCATGACCTGCTGGCCACACTTCTTTTGATGCAGCCCAGGATACAGTTGGCCTTCTTGGCTGCGAGCGCACATTGCCAGCTAATGTCAAGCTTCTCATCAACCAGCACCCCCAAGAACTTCTCCGCAGGGCTGCTCTCAATCACATCATCCCCCATCCTGTACTGAAACCGCAGATTGCCCCAGCCCAGGTGTAGGACCTTGTACTTTGCCTTGCTGAACCTCATGAGGTCTGCACAGGCCCACTTCTCCAGACTGTCCAGGTCCCTCTGGATGACATCCCGTCCTTCCACTGTGGCAACTACACCACTCGGCTTGGTGTCATCTGCAAACTTGCTGAGAGAGCACTCAATCTCCCTGTCAATATCATTGATGAAGATATTAAACAGCACTGCTCCCAGTACGGACCCCTGAGGGACACCAGTTGTCATGGATCTCCATCTGCATATCAAGCTGTTGACCACTACTCTCTGAATAAGAAAATCCAATCAATTTCTTATCCACCAAACATTGCACCTATCAAATCCATATTTCTACAGTTTAGAGAGAAGGATGTTGTGGGGGACCATGTCAAAGGCTTTACAGGAGTCTAGATAGATCACATCCATTGGATTTCCCATGTCCACTGCTGTGGTTACCCAATCATAGAAAGCCACTAGGCTGATTGTATAGGATTTGCCCCGGTGAAGCTGTGCTGTTGCCATTAATCACCTCCATGTCTTCCATGTGTTCTAGCATAGCTTCTAGGAGGATCTGTTCCATGATCCTCCCAGGCACAGAAGTGGGGCTGACAGGTTGGTAGTTCCCAGGGTCGTCTTTTCCACCCTTTTTAAAAATGGGGACAATGTTACCCATCTTTGAGTCACCAGGGACTTCTACTGGCTGCCATGACTTCTCAAATATGATGGAGAGTGGCTTGACAACCACTCTTGCACTTGGGGCACAACAGCCTTGTGCAGTGCTACAGACTAGGAGAAGTCTGGCTGGAAAGCTGCCTGGAGAAGAAGGACCTGGGGGTGTTGGTTGACAGCGACTGAACATGAGCCAGCAGTGTGCCCAGGTGGCCAAGAAGGCCAATGGCATCTTGGCTTGTATTGGAAACAGCGTGACCAGCAGGTCCAGGGAGGTTATACTCCCTCTGTACTCGGCACTGGTGAGACTGCACCTCGAATCCTGTGTTCAGTTCTGGGCCCCTCACCACAAGAAGGATGTTGAGGCTCTGGAGCAAGTCCAGAGAAGAGCAACAAAGCTGGTGAGGGGGCTGGAGAACAGGTCTTACGAGGAGCGGCTGAAAGAGCTGGGGTCGTTTAGCCTGGAGAAGAGGAGGCTGAGGGGACACCTCATTGCTCTTTACAACTACTTGAAAGGGAGTTGTGGAGATGAGGGTGCTGGCCTCTTCTCCCAAGTGACAGGGGACAGGACAAGAGGGAATCACCTCAAGCTCTGCCAGGGGAGGTTTAGGCTGAACATTAGGAAGAAATGTTTCACAGAAAGGGTCACTGGGCACTAGAACAGGCTGCCCAGGGAGGTGGTTGATTCACCTTCCCTGGAGGTGTTTAAGGCATGGGTGGATGAGGTGCTGAGGGGCATGGTTTAGTGTTTGATAGGAATGATTGGACTCGATGATCCGATGAGTCTTTTCCAACCTGGTGATTCTATGATTCTATGATTATCCAATTTCCTCAGGACTCTGGGATGCATCTCATCAGGTCCTATAGACTTATAAATATTCAAGTTCATCAGCTGGTCAAAAAAAATCTGATGGACTGTACTCAGTCCTGTGAATAGTGTATTATCACTGCATTAGAATTGAAGAAGTCATGTATAAATAAAGTTTCAAACACATTCCACAGAAAAGAAGAAAGAAAGAAACAGTGAGAGGCTTATAAAACCCCCAAAACTTTCATATGTTGGTTGGTTTACATGAACAAATGGTTAAGAGACTAAATTATATTTACACAAAGTCACAGCAAGAATAACATAAATGCACTGTTTCTGCACTTACAAGCAGCATTTACAGAACTCTCAGCTTTTTCTACCTGAAGTAAATATTCCTACTTCTACAACAAATTCTCTGCCAAATCTGTCTTTCCATGCCAATCTGTCCTTTCACCAGAGCTATCAAAAATGCAGGTGGACACCAAAAATCATATGAAGATGCGAGAATATGGAAGCTATTAACAATAATCCTCTCCCTCAACTTACAAAGTAAGCACCAATTGCACAAAATAGCTTTCATGTAGTTTTTAACAAAGCTCTTGATGTTTTCATGTAGCAAAACCCCTATACTTCTGAACTGAGTACAGTGATTAAAGACCCTGCTACAGTTAACTTATTAGAAATGCCCCTGAAAAAAACTGAGCTAAACCTTTGGGAACCTATAAACACACACAGACACATGCAAAAGGCATGCACTTTAAACAAGATAACATGAAAAATGGCAATTTGCAACCAACCTATCAGAAATCTTTTGAGAGGGGAGAATTATTTATGAAATATGGATTGGACAATTGGCAACTATTTTAATTGTTTTTAATAAAGATCTAATTTTCTAAAAACTCCATTTGGTTTCAGCATTTCTTTAATTATATCTTTCTCAGAGGTAAAAAATTAATTTTATTTACTTCAAATCTTTTATCTCAAGCATTTAACTTTTCACTTCATTAGCATGGGTTAATTTCCCTTTTCAAATCAAATTCTTATCTAGTCTCACTTCCTATTTCATGTTTAACTTAGTGAGTATTAAAAGATATATTTTCCTTTTTCCACATTTCTGAGACAGGGAATACAATTTAAGTCATAAACATTCTTGTAAAACAAGCTAAAATAAGTGTTTTGTGACTCATTGCAGTTATTGATCCCTTTTCTGCACAAGGGACCATGAAACCCTCCCTTTGAGGAGCTGGATGTTCACTCAGTTCTGTAGGAGCGCATGTGTTTTCAAAAGGCAAGCCTCCATTCAATTATTACTATAAAGTACAAAACAACTCGTCAGTATGGGTTGCACGTTGCCTTTGTGACCCCTTCTACAGAGCAATTCGGAATTAAAGAACTGAGCTTATTAAAGAGCTGTAAAGCCTCACATTATGCTGCAGTGTTCCCCAGATCAGCCCTTGTTGCAAGTGATGGCAGCCCTCAGAAAAGCATAAATGCTGGCCTTAGCCTTCCAGCACTTTAAATCTGTTGTTCTAATTAGTATGAAACAAGTTTTACAAGTTGGCAGCAGCAGCAAATTAATAACGGCTGCATCACAACAGCAGTAAACAAGGAACAAGAAAAGATGCAGAGAAAATCTGTGCCTGAGTATTTTTATCCCAGCTTGGATGGAAACTTTGTTAGAAGAAGAAAGGTCTAGAATAAAAAAGCTTATGTTAAGGACTTTTTTCCTCTTAGTTGTTCAGTTTCTCTTCTAAAGCATGAAGCATCCATAGTAAGGCTAAGCAGTTACAGGAATCTGAGTACTATTATGGGCATTGCAGGAGCAGTGCTTGTGGATAGTTATTTCTGTATCATGCTCATACAATACTATAGCAACAGGTGACCTCAAAAAGCTACCAGTTTGTGGCAACCAGCATCAACTCTACCAACCTATTTGCTGGAAAAAGACAGCAGAGACATTACAGAAAGCTTAAGATGGCACAACCAATGACTGGTTTAGGGTCAGATGAATCACCCCTTCAGAAATTTCTGTGTCTGCCTGTGTGTCTCCCTCCACTCAATTTGGAGAGCCTGGACAACTTGGTGAGGATAGATGAATCCCACCACTAGAGCGAAGAAATTACAACAGGCTAAGAATGAGTGCAGAGAGCTATGTAACAGAGTCCACAACATCATGATGGCTTTCTTCAGCATCTGTGTAATACAAGAGCTCTGGTTGCTAATAACTACAGATATCAAGTTACAAAGGCAAATAAAAATTATAAACAGGTTTTAAAGTATACTAACCTACTGACGCTGTTTCTAGGAAAGATTCATGTAATAACAGCGATGCAAAAGAGCCTTCAAAAATCACTTACTATGCTTTTTTGCTTGCTTGGGAGAAAGGCCAAAGTATACACATATCTATATCTGAGGAAAAACATCAGTATTGTTTCTATTTGCACATAAAGTTGCTATTCAGAACATATTTTGAAAGGTATAATTTAAAGTTTATTTGAAGTTTGCCTGATACGTTGCAAATTTATTCAAATTTGAAACACTGTTTAAAACTTAACTAAACTAATAGGAAAAATCTAATCTGGTAAAAGAACCAGTGCATTAATTTCAAATCACACTGAGAAACAAATGCTACAGTTCACTGATGTTTAGTATCTTCTGAACTTCCTTTTGGTCTTTAAAAACATAATATAATTTTAGTAATCAAGACCTTGATGAAAATTAAAAAAAGGCAAACCTGTTTTCTTCAATATTCACTGCTTCAAATATACTTTAGGGAAGAACAAAATTATATAGACAAACCTCCCTGTTATAGCAGCTGAATGGCCCTACTGAGAAACTGATAATTTTTCACTTACTCCTGAGTGTAAGTGAAATCAGGCTTTTGGGCTTTTCTATCCCTGCCCATACAGGTAGTGGATTTTATAAATGTTGTTGTTTCTCTTCTGCTGACAGGCAGTAACATTTCTGTGTGCACTTGAGAACAGAATGAGTTCTGCTTCACTTTAATGGAAATACACATTAACTTACCAGGAGCATGGGCAGGCATAGCACTCACTCAGCCTGGTCAGCACGCAATTGAGGCTGACAGCTAACTGTTTATCTGGTTAATCCAGTCTGCTTCCAAGTGACACTAACCACATTTTATGGGAAGTGGAAGCCTCTAATTTCTAGTGCTTAGATCCCTGGCTGAAAGCAAGGGCAGCTCAATCATGATGGTAGCTATAGGACTGTGGGACTCAAGAAGAGTCTTGAAAAGTGCTCTAGGCCTTCCAAATCAGAAAGTGAGACTTAAGAAATCATGTAGAAAAATGAGATCTGTCAGAAGGTAATTATTTTCTTTTGAGGTGATTAACGTACAGTCATCTTCCAGTTTTGGCATTCTATAAATATTATTTCTTCAGTGATTATTTCTCTTTAAGTTCAGATGAGAGTTACGCAGCTCGTTACCAAGCAATAAAGATTGCTTTTGTTTACACTTATGGAAACCTCTAATTACATGAGTCAGTGGAGGATTACAACTGAATAAATAGTTAAGAAAGTGGAAAAATTGTTGCAGAAGAGATAACATCTGATCAGAAGTGTGATGTCCAGCCATTTACTCATGTCTTACAAGAGGCATCTATTTATAGAGGAAATAACAATGGAATGCAAAAGTGATGAAAGACTATTTGAATTATTTGTTTGGACACGTCCACCAATGTACTAGCAATGTACTGAACAGTCTGCAAAAAAAAACCTTTTTAAAGAAGTCATCCTTGAGCTTTTTATAAAATTAATGGCATATTCTGATTAGAGGACCAGTCCCTTTTTGCACACAGAAATCTATATTTTGCTACTCTGTAAGCTGTTGCTTTTACTGTTACGTACACCAGATATTGCATTTAGCTTCAAACACAACAGTTTATTTTAATGGCCGAAATAACTCAAGAAATATTTCCTGACAAATATTTGGTGTTATGTTGCAAAATACCAGGATCTTTTTCCTTACTCAAGCAACAAAATAATTATTATCTTATGCTAAAAAAATTCTTACAGAAAACAGAAATTCCACTATGGAAAATCAGAAATTGAGATTCTAAAAGACTCTGCATTTCACAAGATTTGGTATATTCTGATCAGTGATGATTTTTATCATGGTTAATTTACTGTCTCCTCATGCGTGAACTAGCTTCCTTTATAAGGAGAGGCCAAACGGGTCACCTCCTCTTTGGCATATTAATTTCTATCAGCCCTGATCGTAAAACTGTTCCACGTGATCAACCAAAAGACTACACTGGTTTCCTAGAGGACTTATCTCAGGGAAGTTCAGGAAAATGTTGTCTTGTTATTAAAATTACGTTCATTCCTTCTTTTCAGTTCTCCCTGCTTCTATTTTCATGCAAGCAAAAGGAGTAAATTTGTTCTAGATACCGTAAATATTTATAAAATTCTCAATTAAAAGGTTGTTATTAATAGGCTGAATGATGTTTATTATCTATAGCTGTGCAAGACAGACTAGCCTGACTTGCAGCTGTTCTGGGTGTTATCGCAGGAGCAACGTGCTACAGAGGCCACACTTAACCTCAGCTAGCAAAGAATGAGATGGGAAGCAGGCAAAATTAACTAACATCAGCAGAGATAATGATTCACTGTAAGATCAGGGCATATGTAACACAAATTTAGACAGGTTACACAATATGCTAGATGCCAGTTCAACACAGTGATTGCTCATAGTACTACTAGAACAAAGGCATTTCTGTGCAGAAAATCATGCAATATTGCTCAAAGTCACTGTTGATTTCTGGTGTTCAATTTAAGTAATCTCAAATTATCCCCATTTACAGGAGGCAAGAGAACAATCCTATGTCAAAAATTCTTCTTAAAGATACTGAAAAGCCAAGGCAGCCCAAGGAATTAAGTGATATTTATTCTTCCTACACCACCAACAGAAGAGTAAAACACCAGAAAAAGGCAGTGCCTAAGTGCACACAAGCATATAAACAGCATCCTGTTCTCTTAACCAGGAGAGAGACCTAGGTTCCTAGATGAGGAAGCAGAATGTGCTGCAGATTCTTCCTAGACTGAAATCCAGGAAATCAAAATGCTGGAGAGTTGGGGCAGGACAGACTGATGCAGTTGGGACAGTCCATCAAACTCAATGTATTTATTCTCAAAAGCTTTTCAGTCAGAAATATTGCTACCCAAGAGTTTATTGTATTCATGCCACTGAAACAGTTTTCACAATCTTTAATATTTTCTATTTTTTGAGAACACCCTTTGTGAATACCTCTAAAGTTTATAATAAAAATAGTTAATCAGTCCTGGTGTGTTAATCTCTTGTACTCCATACCCATAGAGCCATACAGCTGCATAACAAATTTGATAATGGTTTGCAATACATTTGTTACATTTGTTTGGATTTAACTAAATTTTGAAACCTCTACTGTAGTTGGTTTTATTTAATTAGCAAAAGAAAACCCACAGACTGGGCTGATATTTCTTTCTAGTCAGAAATTTCTTAAAAACATGTATCTCATCAAAGCATTCCTATCAGTGTTCTTCACCCACACAGGTGCTGAGGAGCAGATGTACTGTCTTTCTGGAAAGATAAGGAGTACCTGCTGCTTGATCCAACGCAGTCTAACTTGTGGTCATTGCCTAGGAAGTATGACTGAATTCACCATTTTCAGTACAGGTAATTTCCTTTCCTTATTCCCTCGTCTACATTTTTTCATCTGAGCTTTTGCTGAAATTTTCCATTCCACTGAAGTATCTTCCTTCCCTTCCACTTTGGACTGGCAGCTGCAACACCATGGTATCTGAACTTTGCAAGAGGGCAGCCTGGAAACCTCTTTAACACTGTAATGGTTTTTCTACATATTTTTTTCATAAAAGAGTCCAAGCCTCTTCCCCTGAATGGAGAAGAGAGTACATCCCTCCTAAAGCACTCTTATGTCCTGAAGACTGAAAGAAAATTTTTCTGAATTAAGTACTGAGTCTAAGAATTTTAAAATAGCACAACAATAATAACTCTGCCAGAATTGTTTTTTATTTCCATAGCAGCTATGCAGAGGAATGACTGAAGAAATCAATGTAACAAAGACAGACACCACAATATGTTTGTTCTTCTGCACACTCAGGCTAAGCTGAAGATAGGGAGATGAGAGTCAGGAGCTTCTACAGTAGTTTTCAAAGTAAATTGAGTATTTATGGCCCGTAGCAATCAGGAGCATACTGCATTACCGGAAAGGTGAGAGAAATTGTGGTTGAATGGCTAAACATTTCCTAGGCATACTCATGTCTGCAACAACACTTATTTGCAATAAGTCTACTTTTTGTAAGACAAACACAACTGTTCTACGTGTTATGGATGCACAGGACTGCAAGTAGACAGTTGCACTGCTTGTTTTCAGCAGAACAGGGCTAATCTCATTCCATCCGCAAAGTAGAAGGGAAAACTAAACTGAGAAAACAACTCAAATCACTAAACAGGGATGGTGATATTAGGCTAGTATGGCCTCCTCTTCTTGAACTTGAACAATTTCTTTAATTCCATAGAGCTTCAGGTGTACAAATAACTTATAAGTATTCTTCCTTCATAGCTTATTGACACTAATGCAACAATTAAGCATGTGTTTTACTCACATGCCTCAGCATCCTTCCTGTAAAGGGCTGCTTCCCTAACTCTGAACCATAGAAAAATACTTACCTATCTGCATATGAGTGAGCACATAATTATTTTTGTTTCTATATTTCTAACTCACTGCTGAAGTCCCATAAAAAGTAAACCATACCACGGAAATTCATTTACATTATTGCTTCCTTGCTCCAGCAGAGCCAGATACTCTGAGAGAATAATGACGGGATATACTTTCAAATATCCATTTGTAGTTCAGAAACAGCACAAAAGAAGTCAGAATGTCCTCAAAACTAAATAAGACCCACCTAATTTCCAGTCCAATTCTACTCTCTTAAAGTATCTGGATTAGCTCACCTGTATCAGTCAGAAGGAAGGGAGTGTTACAAGCAGAGGAAACAGCTCTGGCTAAGAAGAACACCCAAATGCAACCTGGAAAAATCTGAGGGGAGCATCCTGTTCTCCCACCATGTTTTTAGGCAGAAACAGGATACAACTGTTGCTCCATCCTTTTTAATGTTCTTTCTGCATTCACTAGGTGTGCGTTATTCTGATATTGCAGCTATGCTGGCCCTTTAAACAGAGCACACAAAAGAACAGAGTATTCATGATCTTCCCATACAAAAGCACACACCACATAGGGGTCAGGGACAAACTGGCTTGGAAACTTGTTAGCCTTTTTTGGAATGACAGCCTAAATAGTGTTCAATATATTTTTTTAAATATTTGTTCAACTGTGTAATATCAGCAGGTCTCTGACATATATTGATTAGTTCTATTAACATTACATTCCCATTTGAGGTAATGCTGTTAGGAGCAAGGTACATTTACACAAACAGAAGTGATGTCAGTTGGGAGAGCCTGGAAAGTTCTCTAAAAGGGAAAAAGCCAAAACCTCTCCCAGTTTTCTTGTAACAACAGAAGTAACAACATCAGATTTGATGGATAAATCTATTAAAGGCAAAATAGTTTTAACTACTGTGGAAGACATGAACAATGGTAGTATTTCTAATACAAAGACCTGGTTAAAAATCCTGTAGAAGCTGCACAATGGAGTAAGAGTCATGTGTCTTCAGCTTCTTGGGAGATAGGAGGAGCCAGTTTGAAAATTAAAAACTGGGGGCCCAGCAGCATGCATGTACAAGAGACACACACACAAACATAGCTGATACAATAGAGCATAAAAAGAGAAGTAGGTAAAAGAAACCCAACTGCTTCCTTACCCTTTGTGAGTTCACGTAGCTGTGTGTGCGTGTTGCATGGTGCTACACACGACCAGAGTAACTGTTTGGCTTTCTCTGGAAATCTGTGTCTATCTCCTGAGGATCAGATGTAATTTGCAGTAATAACAAGTCTGCAGCTATGAGGAGCACGCCTTTCTGCAGCACTCCAAAGCAGCCAGCACAGCTTTATACATAGAGAGCTCAGAGGCAAAAGACATCAAAGCAAGTTTAACAGCAACTCTAGGGTAGTGTTGCAAGTGTAAAGCAGCACAGTCCCCTCAATCTAAAAATCAGGGGGGGTTTAGCATGATCTTTTTCCTAGACTGATGTGGCAAAACTGGCTGGGTGCGTGGCAGTTTACTGTTCCTCACTGCACAGGGTAGAAATACCAAGTGGTGGCCTAAGCTCTGTGTAAGCAATGGCTAAATAAATTAATTGGAAGTTTCAGCTGCTCTGCAAAAATGACTGTCCATTTATTTGTAATTTCACTTCCTAGTATGTTGACATGTTGTTAGGCAGGGTTCTTATTTATTCTTACTGAATACTTGAATATGCAGTAATGTTAAACTTCTCCTTTACTTCTGCTGGCAGCACTTTCTACCACATATGAAGAAACAAACTGAATATGTGCAATGACAAAACACTTCAGCATTCAGTATAAATATTTTAGAGTATCCAAACTACAGCTGATTTTTATATACGTTATGTGGATGTTTTCATAATACACACAGGGATAAACTTTTCAGTACTAGTACTCTGAATGTTAATTTTCTGACCCAGCTAACTCCTTTTATGCATGTGTGAATATATAAGCAAAGACTATTATTTAAGAAGTTTACAGCACTACCTGAATACTAGTTGAGCAATTCCTAGTTTTAAAAACATGACGGGACAATAACCTGCATCTAGACTGACATCCTGAATAACTCAGTACACAACCAACAATTACTTGAGTATAGGAAATTATTAAAGCTCACTTTGTAAGTAAACTTTACATAGTCCATTCAGTTATAATTTAACTAGAAAATATGTTTTTTAAAAAGCCATCTAATGTCAGTGTTGATGTTGGAAATCAAAGGGGAAATTAATCTAAATAATAATATAAATAAATAATTTCCCCCTTTGATTTCCAAATTAATTCGTTTTAGAAGTGAAATCAAAAATTCTACTTCTAAAAAGGTGGAATCCTTCATGGCGTATTTTTTTGTTATTTATTTGCTACCTAATATTGACTTACAACATTGGATATGTGCCACAGCAAAGATGTGAAAGTGTCAGAGCTCACTTTCCCACAGCAGGGTTTGTTGATGTTACTTTCGCTATCACTGCAGGTAGTCACTGAAAAATGTTGCTGGCCTTGCAGTTGGTACACAAAGAAAGTGGGTTTTGAGTTCTGCTTTCACAATCCAAGAGGACATAAAAGGAACAAACTATGTGCCTATGTTCCACTTCATGATGCCAGTTGTAGAGAAAGAACTTGAAACGCATGAATCAGTCACATTACTGGGTCAAATACATTTGTGGTGTTTATGGATGCAAAGATCACGGAAGCCACAAATAAATTAGTTGGCAACTGAAATGGCAGTGGAGAAGGCAACTAGAATGCAACAACACATTTCAGAGAAGGTACTCAATACACACAGCTTCCACCCTTAGGAACAGAAGAGGATCAATACAGGGAACATTATCATGAAACCATAAAGCTAAGTGTGGACAGTCAGGGCCTGTGCTAATCCTAGAGGCAGCCTGCCCTGTAAGACCTCTACAGAAACCAAATGCCACTTATAGGATGCTAAGGGAAACAGAATGACTCCTTGCCCTCTTTCAGATAAATCCCATCTCCACTCATGGTACATCACAAAGCTTTTACAAGAACAATGAACATAATATTACCATTTTGACCATAAGAAACAACATATTTAGCCTTCCAAGTCAGGATTTTGTAATAATTTTCTCCTAAATTACTGACAAGTCTCACTAAGCTATACACCCTGTATCATGCTCTTATGAGAAAACTCTTTTCCTATTAAATACAAAACCAATGAAAGATCTTCTACTTACTGCCAAAAAGCAGAACAAATGAAAAACACATCCTTCGGTGAATTATTTCCACTCAGCATGTCTGGACTTTGCAGTAACACAAGCAGTTAAATTGCACAGAAGAGTAATACATGGTTATGTATTATAGTTTCAGTTATGGATATATCTAATGATCATGCCTACAAAAGGGGTCTTGATAGGGGTTTTCTGTCCAATATGTCCATAAACAAGCAAGGTCACTGTGTCTGTATAAATTTCTATCAAGTGACAACAGAGTATATACATTAACTGAAGATCTGTATACCTCTCTACATTGTCATCAAGCATCCTAAACAAAAACTGTGATTAAAGCAACTGAACATAATCTCTTACAAGGCAAACAAGAAACAATTCAAAAAATATCTGACGTTACAGCATATGATTTTAATTTATTTGTAGAGTAAGCATACGACCAATTTCTTGCCTTGAATCTGCTGTTACTCCACCATTAACCTCAACTGATTTAAATAGTAAGGCAGTTTTAATGTAAATTTAACCATACCAACTAAGAATGTCACTTCAGAGCCATACATCACTGAAACTGTGTAATCATAATAGAAGTCAATGGGTTTACTGGGAGCATTTAGAGTTTGGTTTCATGCTGTTAAAAAGCTAAACAGTCTGTTATAAAGCCCCCAACCGTCGTCAGCAACATAGCCTGTGGTATCTTTGACACAGTTTACAAGTACACCTCAGGATCACTTAGCTTTTTCTTGAACATTTAAAATTGATTATTAAATATTCTTTCAGAGATCAAAGCATTTAAAACTATCAGACTGCAACTTCTCCTTTTAGGTAATTATAGGACATTATTAAACCATTCTTAAATAAGATATTTAGACAGATGTTAAAATATTTTCAGAAGAATACTATTGAAAGTGAAGACAATCAGACATGGAATGACAGAAAACCTGTTTTTAATTACAGACTGTAGCCCACGTATTTCATTTGATTGAAGCTTCTTAACTGCTTGTAATTTTACTTTCTTCAGGAAAGGTTCTTTTATATCTCTATTTTAGCAAGACTGTAAAATGTTTTTCTTCTGCTACATTGTATAGGCCTAGTAAGGCAATACAATGTAGTGTGGTCTAAAGGTCTCAGAAATAATTACATGCTGTTTAAAGTACACTTAATTTATTATTTTGTCTACTTAGAAGAAAAGCAGTAACCTAATGTCTAAAAGCTGACACTGTACAAAAAAAAAATTAGAAAAAGAGTACTTTTTGAACAGTAAGTTTAATTAACTATGCAAACGAGTTACAAGCATAACTACTGATTCCTCCTTCCTGAGGTTTTCAGCATTAGATGTATTTCTGTAAGGGATATTCAATTACCCATAAGCTATTGGTTGAAAGTTTAAGGATAAAAAAATACTAAAGTCCCCAGTAGATGGTTGGGCAAGATACGTAACACACTGCTTTTACTCTACTCCTGTCTCACTAGCACTACCTCTTAAAATAAAGTTCCTCTCACCAAAAATAGATACATCCTTTTGTCCTGCTGTTTTGAAATATTTACTTACTCATTTCAGAGTCTGCTGTATTGCTTCACACCTATGAGTCACAACTGTATCACAGAGACAAGACTTAATCAGAACTTATTCAACACATTAACACATCAACTGAACTCCTAATCTCACTAAAAATCCTTGTTTGTGGATTGATTCCAGGTTTCACTGAATGTTAACAAGAATGGGTCGGTTCATTATGTGGTAAAGATTACACAGTTCTTTATGTACTTAAGGAGAATAAGAATTTAAAATATTGGTAACATTAACATAGGCCTTAGTTTCCACCTCACCTCCACAGTTTCAGATTGTTATGCTCTCACGCTTTCAGATGTTTAAAGTATTTTCTTTCAGACTGTTGGAGTATACTACACATTAAGCATGTTGGAAATTTAACTCACTCTGTTCCCGTTCTATAAAAGGGGGGCTGGGGGGGGACGACTGAGAGACTTGTTAGGCATTAAGGAATGCAATTCCACAGGCATCATCCCTTTTGCTAAGTGCAGGCATTTCTAGTTTCTACTATGATATACAATTGCAGACATTAATGTTAATAATGCTACTGCTTTAAGACCTTTAGAAGCAGGTAGGTACATATACTAGCTGCACTAGTAAAAATGTGTTAAAAGCACCCACGTTCTCAGTTTCTAATTCGATGCTGCACCTTAATTTGCATTGCATATTTTCCAGTGCTGTGTATGCTCTTCTTGGGCATACATGACTACATTTGCATCTCTATTGATGTACCCCTTTAAAGTGTACCTTGGCTTCCTCCTCGCGTAACTGATACAGCACTTAACCAGGTATTGGTAGAAGCAAAGAGTACAACAGCTAATAGTTACAAGAACCATCGTGGAGGGGTTTTGTTTGTGTTTTGTGGTCTTTTCTTTTTTGTTTCATTGTTGGGTTTTGGGTTGTTTTTTTTTTGTTTTGTTTTGGTTTGGTTTTTCTTAATAGCAGCTGTCAATTTGATATTGTCCAAGATCCCTCCAACTGTGGGGAATCCCCAGCCAAGACAACATTGCAGACCTTTCATCCTGTCATTGCATCTAAGAGCTGCCTTCAAGTTGAGAAAACAGCCTCAAAAGCACTTTGTAAGAAGAAAGGCAAAAGATGCTTAAGGATCTAGCTCACTAGAGCTTTCTATTACCATGGCAGATTCTCATACACACAGGTTAAAAAGTCATGGTAAAATAGAGCATTGCCTCAGAAATAGTACAAGGTTACATAAAATGTCACCAGATGGCACTATTAACATCTACTTCAAGTTCTTTTAAGCACCTGAGCCTGAGGTTTTGGCCTTAAAGAAAGCACAACCTTGTTGTTGTTTTAGGTGTGAGGTACATGAAAGAAGACATTGCAGACAGCAGATCCTTGTTACAGCCTGGAGGACGAAGTCTCTCCCAGAGAATTAAGCTCTAGTGAAGACACAGACTATGACTCCTGGCTGCAAATCTTACTCTGTTTACAGCTCATTCAAGGGAGCTATGCTTGCAAGACTTCTTGAGCTTACTCAGGACCACAGAAATCTTTCTGAGTCTTTCCATAAGGAAGACTGTTGTCTTCCAAGGCATGGTCTGTTGTCAAGCAGCAGCTATGACAGCACAGCTGGACTACCATGCATGTCAATGCAGCTGTAATGTCATTCCTTTTGCCCGTATGAATAAAACCTCAGCTTAAATACACACAGATTTTCCTTCCCTATGTCCTACAAAAGACTGTATTCTAAATATAAAATTCTAACAATGACAGAGAAGAAGGTACGTGCTGGAAAGTCATCTAATTTTAGCCAACTTTTTGCAATGATATGAGCAAACTTTCCCTTGAAGTGATATAACCCAATACTGCAATTCAGTGTGCAGGCAATCTCCTTCAAAAATTTGAAAGAGGTTCTGAAAATTATGTATCCTGTTCTTTTCACCACTTACATAATGAGTCCTAAATTATTCAGTTTATGTGCGAGAGCTAAACATGCTCAAACTACATGGTGTAGTGACAGTACTGCAGAGAGCTCAGATTATTTTCTTAAATAATATTCATTCCTGTTGTAATATTTCATAACCTTGAGTCAGAAACACTGGAGAGGAAAATATTGATGAATAACCTGCTTGTACAGTTGGCTGCTTCTCCTTGCCTCTTAAAATCTTTGCATCAGACTGATAATCTTGAGATACCAACTTCCAAAAAGAATTTTTTAAAATCCAGACTGCTATATACAGTAATGTATATATAATAAAAAAAAAATAATAATTCACCTAAACCAGTAATATAGCCAGATTTGTATTCTTTGGAAAGATTGCTAAGACCATATGCTCTAATTTGGTCAGCACATATCATAGATGACAATCTGTCAAAATTCAGAAAAGTAATTATTTCCCTGTGTAATTGGCTGACAGATGCAAACTGGAATTTAAAACTGGAATTGGTTGCCAGCATCAGTTAACTAACCTACAACATATACTTTCCAGTATTTCCCAAAACACATTATATAATAAATAAAACCAAAACACTGCATAGTTCGTTCTTCAAATAAAAAACCTAACAGAATTCAAAAGTGAAACCCTCAACAAAATGAACTTTTTAATTACCAATAAACCTACCTTCTAAGAATAGAAACCTTTAGGCACTAGTGTCTTGAGAACCATTATGCAGAAATATCAGGTTACCACCTCTGATTGAGGGTTCTTCTCTGTGCCTCAGATTTATTACAGAAATCCCAAATCTTCTGACAATCCTCTCAAAAGAACATGCTGAGAAGTATAATGAATAACTCTTCACATTAGAAAGAGTCACAAGACTTTGATCAGTGTCCAAGGAAGCATCAGGTCACAATGAACTGTACAAGCTGATTAGAGACAACCATCATCAGTCTCTGTGTAAGCATTACTGTTGTCAATTGCCAGGTCAATCACAGCAAAAAAAATAAAACGGAACTGTTTGATATCTGTGTTGAAGACAGAGAGAGTAGGATTGAGGGTATCCTCAGGAATGACACTAACTGTGTGACATAACAGTCCAACCGAAGTGCACCTACACCAATGCACACAGCATGGGCGATAAACAGGAGGAACTGGAAGACATTGTAGGGCACGAAGACTACAACGCAGTTGCCATCACAGAAGTGTGGTGGGATGACTCACATAACTGGAGTGCTGCTACAGTGGGATATAAATTATTCTGGCAGGACAGGAAAAGTAGGAGAGGTGGTGGGGTAGCCCTTTATGTTACAGAGTGCTTTGATACCCTCAAGCTCGATTATGGTGATGACAGCATTGTCTATGGGTAAAAATCAGAAGAGCCCACAATAAGGCAGATACTGTGATGGGAGTCTGTTATAGACCACCCAGCCAAGATGAAGCAGCTGATGAGGTCTTCTACAAATCACTGGGAGAAGTCTCAAGACTGCTAGCTCTTTTCCTTGTGGGAGACTTCAGTCTTCCAGATGTCTACTGGAAGTACAATACAGCAGAAAAGAAGCAGTCTAGTTGGCTCCTAGAATGAGTGGAAGACAACTTCCTCACATAACTGGTGAAAGAGCCGACGAGGGAAGGTGCCCTCTTGGATTTGCTGTTTGTGAACAGAGAAGGCCTTGTGGGGGATGTGACTGTTTGGAGGACGCCTGGGACAAAGTGATCATGAGATGGCAGAATTCCCAGTTCTAGGTGAGGTGAGGAGGGGGGTTAGCAGAACAGCCATCTTAAACTTCCAGAGGGCAGACTGTGGACTGTTCAGAATGCTGGTTGGCAAAGTCCCATGGGAGACAGTCCTTGAGGGCAAGGGAGCCCACGAGGGCTGGGAGCTCTTCAAGAAGGAAATCCTGGCCACGCAGGAGCAAGCCGTCCCCGTGTGCTGGAAAACAAGCCAGCAGGGAAGAAAAACAGCTTGGTTGAGCAGGGAGATCTGGGTGGACATCAAAAAGAAGAGGAATATCTATCAAGCTTGGAAGAAGGGGCAGGCATCTTGGGTGGACTACAGGGAGGAAGTGAGATCCATGCAGAGGAAACATAAGGAAGGCTAAAGCGCAACTAGAGCTCAAACTGGCCAATTCAGTGAAAGATAATAAAAAATCTTTCTATAAATACCTCAATAATAAAAGGAGGACCAGGAGAATATTCAGTCTTTATTGGATGCAAAGGGAACAACTGTGGCAAAGGATGAGGATAAGGCTGAGATACTTAATGCTTTCTTTGCCTCAGTCTTTAATAGTAAGGAAAGTTGTTCCCTCTGTGTACATCCCCAGGAGTTAGAGGAGCAGAACGAAGTTACCTTGATCCAAGAGGAGGTGGTTAGAGACTTGCTTGGCCAATTAGACACTCACAAGTCTATGGAGCCAGACAGGATCCACCTGAGAGTATTGAGGAAGCTGGCGGATGTGCTTGCCAAATCCCTTTCCACCATCTTCAAGCAGTACTGGCTGGCTGAGGAAGTTCAACTGGACTGGAGGCTGGCTGATGTTGTGCCCATCTACAAGAAGGGTTGGAGGGAGGATCCAGGGAACTACAGGCCTCTCAGTCTGACCTCAGTGAAGTCATGGGAAAGCCATGGAACAGGTAATCTTGAGTGCTACCATACAGCATATGCAAGAGAACCAGGTGATCAGGCCCAGTCAATACGAGTTTATGAAAGGCAGGTCTTGCCAAACTAACCTGATTGCCTTCTATGACAACATGACCCACTTACTGGATGAGGGAAATGCTGTGGATGTAGTGTCCTTGGATTTGAGTAAAGCCTTTGACACCATTTCTCACATTATTCTGTTTGAGAAACTGTCAGCCTCTGGCCTGAACAGGCGCACACTCTCCTGAGTGGAAAACTGATTGGATGGTCGGGCCCAGAGAGTGGTGGTAAATAGAGTTAACTCCAGCTGGAGGCCAGTTACAAGAGGGATCAGCACAATCTCAATCACAGATGCAGGCTGGGTGTGGAACAGATTGAGAGCAGCCCTGAAGAGAAGGACCTGGGAGTGCTGGCAACATGAGCTGGCAATGTGTGCTTGCAGCCCGGAAAGACAACCATATGCTGGGTTGCATCAAAAGAAGTGTGACCAGGAGGTCAAGGGAGATCACTCTCCTCACCTGCTCTGCTCTTGTGCGACCCCACCTGAAGTACTGTGTCCAGTTCTGGGGCTCCCAGTACAAGACATGTATCTACTGGAATGAGTCCAGAGGAGGGCCATGAAGACAATCAGAGGCCTGAAGCACCTCTCCTAAGAAAACTGAAAGAGTTGGAGTTGTTCAGCCTGGAGAAGAGAGGCTTCAGGAAGACCTCATAGCAGCACTCCAGTACTTAAAGGAGGCCTACAAGAAAGATGGAGAGGGACTTTTTATAAGGACATGTAGTGACAGGACAAACGGTAATGGTTTTAAACTGAGAGAGGGTAGACTTAGATTACATATTAGGAAGAAATTCTTCACTATGAAGATGGTGAGGCACTTGAACAGGTTGCCCACAGAACCTGTGGATATCCCACCCCTGGAGGTGTTGAAGGATGGGCTGAATGGGGATTTGAGCAACCTGGTCTAGTGGAAGGTGTCCTTGCCCACTGCAGGGGGGTTGGAACTAGATGATCCTTAAGGTCCTTTCCAGCCCAAACCATTCTATGATTTTATGATCTTTCAATCTAATGCCACAGAAAATGAAATCAAGCCATAGTATCTTGATAAAAGAGACAGTAATGACTTGCATGTTAGCAGTTCATTTCGTTGCTACCTTCATAAGGAAAAACTCAGAACTCATCTCTGAAAGTGTCTGGAAAAAACATTGCACTTTAAAAATCTGAGCCAACAGCCATGAACATTTTAAAGTTTTCCATTCTGTGATCTTTCTTTTCCTTTCCATAGTCAGACTATGAGTTTAATTACTATGAATGAATTAAACAGATGACATTGAAACCATCAGATCCTGCCCATCTTCTCCTTCTCCCTCCATTAAAAAGATCCATAACTTTTATTATATTTGGTCTTGTATGTACGATATGTTACTGTATCCATCACACTGGCAATACACAAACCTGTGCGAAGGGCAAGGCACATGTCTTGTGGTGTTCTCTCTCTCTCTCTCTAGACTTAAGAGACTGCAAACCGCTGCAGCAAAGCATGATTCTCAGACATCTTGAGAAACTGAGGCCGAGGTGAAAGCCATGCTTTGTCAGAAAACTTAACAGCCTCTCAGTAAGTCCTTTTCTCTGTCAGTTTTTTTACCTGTCCCAGCCAGGCAATTAATGCGAAATGGCAATGTCTCTTTTTAAATTAGGAACAGTCTAACCTATACAAAATAAGCAAGATACAGCTGGCCACAGCTGTGCTTTGATCAATCAATATTCCAGGAGATGAAAAGCAAGCCTGTGAAGCTGACAGAGTAGCCTGGGACAACCAAGACACAGCTTATAGGATACAGCCCCTAGGATACAGCAGAGATTTTCATACACTGTGCAGTCCTAATCCCTGCTTGCGCTGCACCAGTCTTTATTCTGTCCTTAAGATCACTGGTCCTTAGTACTCTCTACAAGTCATAACTTTTTAACCATTTGCCCATGGTTTGCTTAGGTTTCCATTCAGGCCCAAATCCAAATTCGCAGCACAGGCTTCTCAGATTGCTGATTTCAGCCACTGGATACTCTTGACAAGGTTTTTTGAAAGGTTTTTTTTCATGGCCTGCTTGATGTAGATCATAATTTAACCTGATCATGATATCAAACTCTTGCCTTGACCATTGTCTAGGTCTGACCACTAGAACTGACAATGTCTGTGGCCTGTATTTCCTAGACACTTCAGGTATTTTAACTTTAGGGACAACATGAAAGTTATGCTTTGTGTTTTTTTTACTGGAAAAAAACACTTTTCTCTCATCTCCCCTGTACCCAAAACAACCTGAGTTAATTCTTAAATATGAATAAACACTAAGACTATAAGCACAAACTATAAATATTGCTCATGTAACTACTCAGTAATGCATGAAAAAGATTCTGTTTCTTACTCTATTCTGTTTTCCTGTGTAGTCTGACATTTTTTATTAGGTCCACCTGATGTTTGTTTAGATAAGCACCACTGCAAAAGACCTCTGATCTACAAGATATGTGGATGTTAGTTTGGTAAAACACAGTTTAAAAAGGAAACAGAGACCACTAAAAATGAGAGCTACTGCTCACTTCAAACAGAATTCTTATGTGGGTCACATCACCCAGCTGCAGAAAGATGTAAGATTTTTGAGCAACAACACATGCAATGACACATGCCCTGACATAAGTGTTGCTTTCAACACATGGAAACTTGTGGGGCAAAAGAGTTCAGGGTGCTTATGTCTACCCTTAACCACACTTTTAACCTGATAGCTGCACATTATCTTCTTTTAATTTATTTCTTTTTTTCTCCCCCAGTGGAGTGCTGAGAACTGCTTAATACTTCATTGTTTGCAATGGACAAGTCATTCTGTTGTTAACAGACACCTGATGTCTCACACTTCCCATCACTGTTATACAACTTCTCAATATTTCTAAACTGCTTAAAAATAGACAGCTCAAACCAGCACCTTACAAACAGTCCTTCAGGTGGCTCAGTCCTGTTGCAAGCCAAGGGCTTTTGAACTTCAGCTGCAGTTCATTGGAGCCAAGAAATACTGTCTTCACACATCTTCTTACTGCAAAGAGCTAAGTACTGCATGGTATGCAGCTCAGAGACTTCAGATTGTTCATTTACCTAACTGTGAATTCCTATTTGTGAGTCAGAACTGTTCGGCTTGAAAGCTGCTGTAATTAAGTTGACATGCCATTCAGTGACCTTCACATAATCCTAATGAGATCTAAGTCACAGACAACAATTACTAGAAAAATAGAGGTATGGTTCAAAGGAGAAAGTACTAACATTTTCCGTGAGCAAGATCAACGTACTTAACATGAGAGAAACATAATATACTGCTTTATCAGCCAGGTCTCTCTATGCACCACAAAAAGTGGTTTGTACCTGGATAGTACATCTGGCAACATAATCAGACAAATAAATTACTCTAGCAGACTAAATGACTGCAAACTAAGGCCTTTGGAGCACGTCTTTCAACGTACAAAACACAATGTAGGCATGCCTTTTAAAAAAGTCAGCAGTCAATACTACTCCAGAGGCAGCTGAGTTTTGTAGTTAGCATTGTATACTGGCAGGTGAGGAAAAGCTACTTATCCATGCTGCTGTCATTGCCTAAAGTCAGAAGTCAGTTTTGGTCTATTTGAGTGGTTATTAGCCCTTGAAACACAGAGGTATTTTCTTCTACTTAGAATTAATTGAAAAACATATTTAAATTAAGGCTACCATTTGTACAGCAATGCTGAAAAAGCTTCCATGCTTAAGAATGTTTTTAGATCATTGATGCCAGCTTTATATTAAAAAAAGGAAAATACATGTTTAATATCTTAATAAAACAAGAAGTTGTTAAGCAGATATTTGAGATTATTAACAAAAAAATAGTAACGTTAAGCAATAAGCAGTCATTTTTATTGGAAAAAAAAATGACAGGACAGCACGTGCTTCTCTGTTAATTTGACCTTATTTAAAATGTTCAAATCCAGTTGCCAATTGGAATTGCTATGCAAGTTTAGCAAGATTAGAGTCTTTTTTACAGCTCTAGCACAGTCATCTTCAGTTATTATTAGAGGGTATGGTGATACTTAGGACTTGATTTCTGTTCAGATATTTCTGAATCATCCAAGTTTGTGAAAAGAAATCTGCTATTTCTTTGAAAGTATTAGTGTCTTGCAACTGAGCTATCTGCAGTGGCCTAAACCTGTGTTACTTTTCAATACATCTCTAGGAATCTAATAAATGTTGTGCCATCCATATGTCAAATGGTATAATTCCTCAAACAGATGAGAGAAGAACTGGTGATTCTCCCCAGCACGTGGATATTCTGAAACATCATCACTTCAACCAAAGGGCATCCACACTAGAGCTGACCTACTTTTATTACCACAAACCAGGAAGACCATATACTTGTCAAGCAGCCAAGATTGAGATATTTTGTTTCCTGCATTTGACCATTCCACCATTTGAGGCAACAAATGGTGTCAGTGTGTTTTACACAAGACATATTTTATGAAGAGATATTTATAACAAACAAAAATTGAGCTTTCTGAAACTGCAGTTCTCAAAAACAGAAATGTCTGTTTGCATACACCTTATGAAGCAAAATTAAGCAAAAAAAAAAAAAGTTTTAAACAGCTACCTTACAAAGAATGTCTCTCAACTAGCTCCAGATTCTAACGCATACACATGTGTAGAAAGCCATTGAGGATAAACTTCGCTGTTCTTGGGATGAATCCCCTGTAAAACAGAGACATGGGCCATGTACTACACACCTGCATGCTTACCAGAATGCATCTCATTAACTTTTCTTGAATAATGAAACAATGGCATGATAAGTTCCACCTGTAGTCCTGAATACCATCAATAAGTTGTTTCAATTGCTAATGACATTTTCTCCATGAGGACACACTCAAGGACAGTCAGGTATTTCACTATGAAGTGGTTAGTGTCCTACAGAAAGTCCAGCAGAATCACCCTGGATATCTTTATTATAAGGACAGTGATCAAGTTCTTTGCTGCTTCCCCACCCTTCCACCTCATTTGTTGCAAAATGTCACAGCAGCAAAGCTCCTACCCATGATCAACAGCTGACTTATAGCAAGGTTCAGGTTTTGCATCATGGAAACTAATGTAAGAACTGAATTGATTCAAGTGCATTTCATGAGGTCATGATAAACTAGGAGAAAAAACTTACAACTTTTAAGATTTTTTTTTCCTAGCAATTACAATATGCTACAGAATTTTCCAGTAAAAAAAAAACAAACTGGGGCTAATCTACAAAAAAGTTCAAAATATTTTAAAAATCAAGCTTCTTGAAGAACACCCACGATGTTTAACAATTATGGCAATTCCTTCTCATACACAGTCAACAGGCACACTTGCAAGCCATCAAAATACTAATACTTCACAAGTTACTGCTTATTAGTTGAGTTATAGTATATCATATGTATATATAGCCAGACTATTTCAAGTGCAAAATAAAATGCATCTCTGACTTCAGGAGCTATAGCAGACTAAGCATTCAGAAATTACGGTTTATCATGGCTTTACAGGAAGCCAGTAACATGCAAAGATCTGGCAATACGAGCATTTGAAATTGAATGTGCATATCCATAGACTAGCTCATCTTCTAACACTACAAAATCTTTCTTATATCAGGAAATGAAGAAAACTACAGTATTTTTTCCTAACTCAAGAGTTGTTCATCAGCTTTTCATATCAACAACTCAAAAAATCTTAGATGAACAAATGCTGCTAGAAACTCTCGTATGACCAGAACTAGAAGATAGAATCTCAAAACTGAACATTTTATCTCATCCTGCAGGCTAACATAATGAAAATACTCAAGGAAAACAAAGTCACTCATTAAATACCAGGGACAGATGTGTTTCATTTAGTGTTTCAGCTTTTGCAAAACATAAGCCGTTTCTACACAGGTCAAATACTTCACAACTTCCTGTGCAACTTTAAGTAACACATTTAAATCATTTTCTTCATCTGCATTTTTTTTTTGAAGTAGTGACTGTTTGGGGAGGAGAATGTTATGGCAATGACACAATACTCCATCAGATCATGACCTTGAAAAAATTAAATTACTGTGATTTTATAGAATGGACAATTATTTTTCTGGGACTTAGGTCAAAACATTTTTCTTTGTAAAGATTCTCTTGTTTAAAAAGCCTTTCTATAAAAATGAAAACTGAAGCACCACAGGTTATATATACCAAACCCAGAGTTATAAGTCAGAATCTAAAGCTTCAACAGAACTTTTCTTGTATTTTCTCCAGTATCACCCTAGAGGTAAAACAGAATAACTGAGTTTGTGATTTTCTTCAGAACGTAATAAAAATAGCTTTGTTGTTTGCATGGCTCATGTCACTAGACCACTGAGGGAGGCTCTCATCACTGCGATCATACCTATACTGTATTTTCATAGACAGAAGTGAGTTCACTCTGCCTAAACTCTGAGCTTACTGGATACATGCTACAGCGGATCCAAATACCACATATTCATTATCATTGTTGTGGACTGTTCCCACTTAACAGAATTTCACAAAGACTGTGAAAAGAAAGCTTCACAACTAATGCAAACTTAACCTAATCTAATCAATAAGGGTTGAAAACTGGAAAATGCATATTGCAGATATGTATAAAACAAGAAGAGCCAAAGTTGCTGTACTGTCCTCATCATATACGATGTAAAGCCTGCTAGCCTAATTTTCTTCTCTTCCTTGATAGTATGTCAAAGTCATATTACACACCCACATCCTTCGTCCCCATCTTCCAGTGAAACAAGTAGCAACAGCAAGAAACACTCAATGAGGGCAGCAAGCTGTCTAGCAAGACAAGGCACAGCATCAGTTTCCAGCCTCTGCCAAGAGCATAGTCTATTACATAAATGTTCTACATGTGTACACCCCTAGACGTGCTCTTTGTACCGACACCTGAGACATGACTGTCCCATTACGTTTAAAAGGGTACATGCAGCTGTCTCATGTTGCTGCAGCCTTGCCCTGTGTGCTTTGAGCCACTAAAGGCCTCATGGATCTCAGCTATATTACATACTACTGAAGGAAAAAGCAATATCTTGAAATAAGGCCTGAGAGGCAGACAACCTAATAGCTTTTTTCATTTTCTGGGAATATAAATAAAACACAGTTTTGTCACACTCTCTCTCCTTTACAAAGACTGTGTTTTTACTGCAACAGCTTACCCTAGCTATTCATCCTTACCAAAGCAGTTAATTTCCATCTTTTGCTTCTCATCAAAAACTCCTAACATCTTTGAGCTAACATTGTGTCAGAACTTCACAGTCATGGAAGACTCCAGGAGCTGGATGGACACCGTCCTCCTTCCTACAATCAAGAATTCTCCTTTTTCAGCTCACTTTAAACTTCTCTGTCTCCCTCAAGTTCTGAGAGTGACCAAGTATACTGGTTCCTCACTGACCAGATACCTTTTTTTGCTTGATGAAAACAGAAGCCTGTCATACCAGCAAAATGCAGTGTACACCAGAAGGATACTAACATTTTAGCCCCAGCTCATCTTCAAAATTCCACAGTGACACATTCAAAGACCCATATCTTCTTAAATAATAGAAAAAATAAAGCACCAATATACTGGTAAGATGAAAGAAGTATAAGAACTGAAGTTAGTGAACAGAACTACCTATGATGAGTTCATTTTTGCTGTCTTCCAAGTCTCACAAAGACTATCTGCAACACATGACCACTCTGCATCTGTGGGCACGAAAGATTTCACTGTGGCGTGTATGCTGGGACAAGTGGCCGATGCCTTGGCATATCCGTGATATTAGCAGCAAGCACAGAGCAAATGGCCGATGTCCTCCTGCTTGCTAGCTTGTTGAGACCTTGGAACATTTTCTAAGACCTGCGAGTTAATAAGAAAAGAATGTATTAGACAGAAAACATGAAGATAGAGGGCACATCTGTGGTAAATAGTGGGTTGCACTCTATCACTGTAACTGTGGGATTCTCACAGGTGGAAATTCACTGGGGTAGCTGCTGACTGGATACAGAAACACTATATAAGGTTTGCATCCTCTCAATAAAGGTGATATCGCTTGTTGCTTCATCAACGGGGTCTGTGCCTTAATCGTTACCTGCATCTTGCACTGGTTAGTGTGAAAGAAATGAAAAACATAGCTGCAAAGCTTCTCACTGTGTGTGACTGAAGGATGAGGAGAGAAGATAGGTTTTCAAGGAGGCCATCACAACTTTTCAAGGTGCGTGACGATTCAGACTCAGCATCTGAGATTGGTATTGCACTCAGTGGGTCTTCAGCAACTCTTGACAACAAGATGCAGAAGTAACATACCTCTACCTTCAGAGGAACTGTCAGCTCCCATAAATAAATGTGATGGATTTTTGAGAACCTTACCAGAACTAAAGCAGATCAACAACCTTGCAGATGGCTTGCTTTTAGTTTGGAACAAATTTCTCCATTGATTCACTGAAGTGCCATGTTCCCAATCCAGGCTTCACAGAGATTCATTTAACAGAGTTTAACAATCTAAATTTAACTGCTGATGTGTTGCATATTTTAAATCACTCTTTTGGAAGAACTATCAACTATAAAGATTTCTATGGTATTTGGTCAATCTGTGTGTCTATTTCATTGACAAGTTATGTGATAATGGACCTGCTTCACTGGTGTAGACGTAAAATCAGTGTCACAACCTAGCAGCTCACATTGGTAATTTACACAATGGATTGAGACCACATTAGCCCAGGCATTCAAAAGCCAAAAGTCCTTGTGAGTCAGTCAGAGCTGAGCAGCCTTGTTTCTCAACAGTGGCTCATTTTTTTTAAAAAAAGGAGTCTCAATAATCCCAGCAGTCTCAATACAAATATTCCTTAATTCAGTTTATGCATAGTCTACTCCTTTAAACAAATAAGCTGACCTCGTGTTCATGCTATCTACCAACTTCTGTAACAGATTACCATCAAACACCTTAGACAAGGTTTGACCAGTGTGTCTGATTCTCCTGGAAACTGTAAGATCACAGGACTGAAACTTTGTCATGCCAATTATGTAAAGCCACTGGAAAGAAAGCCATCCATTTTTGCAAGCAAAGTACTGCTTTCCACAGAACAAAAGAAGCATTGCCTTTTTCTATTATGCGACGACTCTTAGTTAGAATCAATTATTTTTTATTGTCAGCCCAGACAAGTTTGTTTGCATAGCTGTAATTTCTTAAAACAGAAATCCTAATGTACTTGGAAAACACATCTATCAGCAGTACAACTGGCCTTGAAGAAGAACAGTGGCATTGCTTGATGTTTACATCTGATTAACCTTGGAGGCAATTCTGCAAATTTTAAACAGTAAGAAATACAGTAAAGAGCCAAGGCAATTTAATTTTGTTTGATTGTATTTACAGAAATGTACCAAGAGTACCCATAAAGGACCACTGTCATCCTTTCCTTGAGCTTGTGCCAACTGATGACCAGTAGAAAACATTCAAAGAAGGAGAAAAGAAAGGGAGAGGAATTATTTACAACAACTCTTTGTATCAAGGAAACTGCTTCATGGACAAATGAGGAACATTTCATTTCAACATTTCATGCAGAAATAGCTCTTAAGAAATAATTTCTTAGCACAGTGACATCGCTATAAAATTATTTACTTGTGATCTTGAACTTTGTAATAATGTGTGTTAATTCCCAAGAGCTGAGGACTCATGGAATCAATTTGCTGTATATTCTTAAACAGGATGGTAAAAGAGTATCAAAACTAAATCAACAGTCCTTAATACACAGGAAAAACAATCACTCTCAATTAATAAAGGTGATATAAGTAAGCAATCAAAATGTGACTACACTGGTGTTTGGCAAAACCAGATGTGTTGAACAGAGCTAACAGAGTCCCATGGCAGTCCTAGACAAAACAGTCACAGTGTCCTCACTAGTTCCTCTTTCTGAATTTCCCTTTCTCAGTTAGTTCAGTGCCTTACACAGATAAAGATTGCATCTTCACAGTGACTACCTCTAAAAAGACTTCCCTGTTTCCATGCAGCCTTGTTCAGAAAGGTTTGTTCAGCAGTTGTTCAAGCCCTGTTAACACAAGATCAACACCATCTGCATTTCTATAACAGAGGACTCGACTGCACTGGCTATATTGGCAATATCCTTGTCCAAGAAGCCTATTTCAACCAATTATAGGGACAGTCCAGTATAATCATGTTCTGAACAGTGCTTAATCTTTATCTGGTCCAAGTCCTTTGGAAACCGACCCTGCAAGTACCTATCTGAAAAAGTACACAAGCTTTTAGCATCTGCAAATGCCACTTCAGCTAATTTGGGCTACAATGGTAGTAACACAGATGAACATGAGGGATCAGAGGCAATTTGGCTGATTGCTGTGTTTGGAATACTGTGCCTGTAGCTGAGGGGAGACTTTATCAGTCTCTACAACTACCTGAAAGAAAGTGGTAGTGAGGTGGGTGTTGGCCTGTTGTCCCAAGTAACAAGTGATGGGACAAGAGGAAACAGCTTCAAGTTGTGCCAGGGGAGGTGTGGACTGCATATTAGGAAAAATTTCTTAACAGAAATGATTGTCAAGAATTGGAACAGGCTGCCCAGGGAAGTGTCTGAGTCACCATTCCTGGAGTAGTTTAAAAAAACATGTGGACATGGTGCGTAGGGACATTATTAGTGAACGCTTCGCAGTGTCAGGTTTATGGCTGGACTCAATGAACTTAAGGGCCTTTTCCAACCTAAACAAATCTATGATTCGATGTAAATATGTGTATAAATGTGTGTTCAAGACATTCCATTGAGATCAGTGGAATCACTGAATTGTATGTCACTGACTTCAGGATTCTGCCTGGAAGAACCTCTAATAAAGTCTATGAGACTACTACTGTGCAACTTACCCTTTAAAAACTAAAAGAACCAGTTCCTTCTCTTGATTTCTTTAAACATTAAGTCAGTAAAAATATCTTAAACTAAACCTGAATGCTGAAAAAAAGGTCAAAGAATACTTTAGTGTATTAAAATACTTCAGAATATACTTCCATGTGATTTGCAATATATTTAACTAGTGCAATCACTTGTGCACAAAAAGGCAGGTGACATTGTCCCATTTCTTTCTGTACAAATAATCCAATCATTATTTATGATGCTTAATTCTCAATATTTGTTTTTAAAGCCTACCGTCATCAGACTTAAATTGTATTTCCTTTCTGAAGGAGCAACATTGCAATGCACGGTATGATCTATTACCTATTCTCTCTATGTCTCTCTTACTTTCTTTAAAACAGAACCATATTTTCTGGGAATGGTTTCTGTTTTGACTGTGTCATAACTTGCATTTTCTGTTCTCACAGCAGATATTGTTAGGCTTTCCTAACAGTAAATGGAAAGCTCCATAGTTCTCTCACTTTGCTCCTGATACAGGTCCAGTCATCAACCAAACAGGTATGCTAAAAATGCAAAGTAAAATTGGCAGAAAAGAGTAGAAGTTATTTCAATTTTTTTTTTATGGTTTTGAAAGTAATCCAATTTCCAAACAATTCACACAGACATGGTCCAAAATCACAGTCTTAGCATTAGCCTCCCACCTTTGAATTCAGATAATTTTCTAATTTAAAATCCTTGTATTAAAACCAAAACAAAACAAAAAAAACCAAACCAAACAAAAAAACAAACAAACAAAAATCTCCAAATCCTCTAAATTGGAATTTCAACAGATCCAAAGTTTGAGATGACATGCCACATTTCAAACAGATTAATTTTTTAACAGTGCTTCATTTTTTTTAGTTTACCATGATAGAGGAAAATGAAAATAAATCTAATATAATACAATCTCTGTTCCTATCTACAAGCACAAACAGGTAATAAATTAGAAACCTTTCAGTTAGGATGTTCACTGTTACTGGATTCTTCGCAGTCATGTTCTGTATTAGCAAAACTAGTAAGAGGCATGTTTGAAAAAGTTCGTCAAAAATCTGTCTTAAATTTTCTGAATATCTAAGTCAAAAGGCAAGAAAAGCTGGTTCAAATAATTAACATAAAAATCAAATTATTCACTGGAAGAACAAGAATAAAATCAGAGATTTCAGAGATTTTATTCTGTATCATAAAATGTGGTTCTTTGGCTATAATTTTTCACTGTGATCAGTTCTACCTCTGCATACAGGAAGAGTTTGCTTTGCATTTTTGAATGCATAGAGAGATGCTTTCATATTCAAGGTCAGTATTTTGGATACCACAAGCCTTTATGTGCTCACTGAACTCAAGTGGAAGCGGTGCATCTTGAGTAGCCACAGGAAAAGCACATATCATTACATTTTGAACTATGGACGTGTTGTGTGTTTCACACTGAAGCAACAATATTAAAAGAATACTAGTACCGTTGCATGAGGTAAGATGTATTAGCTTAGGCTAGATGCTATCTGATGTGATCACATGAGTTTGAGCTGTCCATGGAAGCACACTCACAATTCCTGATTTATTTTTCCTTTAAACAGCTATAACATCATAAGCAAAATCAGGATTGCTAAGATTGCACAAACTTGTGAGGGTTAAGGAGTCTTAGCTTTGTGGTTACAAATTAAAACTCACCTTTTCTGTGTCTACACCATGATACAGTCTAATTACTCATACATCTCTGTGTTTTCCACGGTATTTCTGTTTCAGTTAGTGAAAAAAATGGGCAACATGCAACTATAAACTTGGCATCTTTCAGAAACTTTCAGAAACTTGACTCTACAGTTACATTACTGTTCTTATAATATTATTTAAAACTAGTGCACAATTGCTAGTTTAGCATAGTGAGAAATTCTTCTGAAAGCATGTAAGCAAAATCAGATTAAAAATTTTTCATAGTTTCTGTTTTGTCAAGACCTCAGTGTAATACAGGATTTGATATGGTCTTTCCTTATCATCACAAAAGAGTGGCATATGCTGCGCTTAAAATATATAGTGCATGCCATATTAGCACGTCATGTGAAGGCTCACTGCTGGAGTTGGAAGATGGAAAAAAAAAACCCTTTTATTTTTACAGAATGTATTTCTAGACTTAATCAAAATTTCATCTTGAATACCATCTTCCAAGCATATCTATCTAAATACTCATGCTTGCCCTAAGATGTTTACTTTTGACTCAAAAAAGTATTATACAAGTGTCTTAAGTTTTATGTTCTATTTTATAACCATACTTTCTGGTTTGTGTGCATTGTAGACTGATACTTTGTGGATAATTTCTGATATTTAGCAGATGTTATGGCTTCAAATCTGACAGGAATGCTACCAATTTTATTGATTTAAATTGCATCAAGGAAATGTCATAAAACATGCAGTACATGTATTACTATCCCATACATTAAAATAGTAATGGCATTGTACTGAAGCACAGCTCAGAATTTACAGAAGGCAAAAAGTGTGGGAACATTTTACAGAGATGAAAGCCTGGATGCTGTGAGACTGAACAATTCTAACAAGGCCTTGAAACAGAAAGCTGAGAGATAAACAAAGTCCAGCTGAAAGGAATACAACAGCTAGTTCAGTGGGAACAAGTACCAGCTGAAAGAAAAACAATTAAAGAGAACTATCAACATAGTTAATTTTAGCGTAACTTGGTTTCTTAGCATGTGCAGCAGTTTAGCCAATAATATGTTAGTAATAGCTTTATGGACAGTTACCTTTAACCAATAATACACTGTAGATACCCTCGTGGGCACCCAGTTATGTAACCAAAAAGGGTTTATAAAGAAACAGCTAAGCTCAATAAAGTGAACACTCGCTGATCATATTGATCTCTGCATTTGATTCTGTGATGCTCCCGTCAACAAAAAAGATTTAATTCAGTTTGAAAAGGGTATTTCTAGTGCTCCTGAATGAATTTGCAAAGACAGGCCCTGAAATTTATCTCTAACAACATGCTGTTGCTATTTACACCAAAAACTGTTGTTTGCATAGCATGACAATAAGGCTAATTAAGTACCTCTTATTGCAGCTGACTTTGAAATGTACAAAAATACTCACTATAAAAGAAGGAACACTGAGTAGGAAATAAGATCACAGGTATAGCCAAAGAGAGCATAAGGTCAGCATTTGTCAATTGCTACTGTGGTTTCCACAGCTACCAGGAATTCTCTTCTTTCTAATCCAGAGTAAAAATGAGAGAATCTTAGATATCATTGTGTGGTAACTACTGGCAAACACTGGAGATTTTATCTCAGCCATTGGTGCTTGCATTTCAACACAATTTTTTCGCTCAACTGCTTCCTCCTTAACTTGCTCCTACAAAGCCCAAGCTAATGCATAGCTTAATAAATAAAGGCAACATATTTGAATGTGCCATATCTACTTCATATAAAGAAATTTAGCGATAGACACTAAATGTATATTACCATGTCATGAATAACTATTTTATTCTTTAAAAAGCATCAATGAAAAGAAGACCGCATTCTAGATGCAGTAGGCTGCACTAGAACCTGAAAGGTGTTTTAATGAAGCAGAGCCTAAATATTTTAACAGCTGAATTCCTATTGAATGAATTCCCATTCCAAACAAGTCAACTTCAGGTGAGGCCCCTTGTATGCAGGTACACCTCAACATCACAAATTTCCGTGTAATAAAGCGAGGCCAAGCATAGCCACCTACTTCGGTTCCCTGTATAACACAAAATGCAGGCCTTCATGCAATTCATGCTTTTTAAAATTAAAGTGTGTTTTTTAAAACAAGACCCAATCTTCTGAGAATGGTCAGGAATGAAAAACACACCACAATTTTTCAGTACACAGAGAAAGTATATTGGATCAAATAGCTGTAACCTAATCTGAACATGCAGCTTCAGCAGCAAATTCAGTTAAAGCTGGGAAAGAGCCTCATTCACAGAAAAACAACAATATGAAACAAATATATCAAGACCAGTAGGCAATTATTTTCCACTCTACCCTAGTTACCTTTGTACGGAAGGACAAGTATGTTCTCGGGTTTTGACCTCAAGAATGCTTGTCTTTAAGTTTGGATCTGATTATCGCAATAGTCACATGTTTTTATGTGCTGCAATCTGGTGTTATATGCAACGATTTTATCTTGCAGAATCAAGGACTGCTCATGCAGAACAAGAAGGAACCAATGACCAGAGTATCGCTTGTAGCTATAGTTTATCACTTTGAATTTTTGTTACATAAATCAATAGAAACTAGTTCAGATGTAGCACAACAAATGCTGAGGTCTTGCTCTGATTTTAACAATAAGCCCATCAAGTACTGTAGTTCTAGCTGTTCAAGACTGTTCTCATACACATGATTTCACATCACAGAGATATAACAGAGAAGAAAAGAATTATTATATGAAGTTCTGCTTGTAATTAGTTGTGCTTCTGATTTCGCATTCTCCCTATTAGTGTTACAATACTGCAGCTTAGAAGCTACCCTGACCTTGTATGACTAACACTTTGCAACACTTGCTGAGCTATCACAGCAATTCACTAGGATACACAAAACAGTACATAACACATTTTCAAAACTCACCTACACAGAAGCAAGTACTGCATCATACATATAGAGACTAGGACCTATTGTAATGTATGCTTAATAAGGACATTGTCTCTTGCAAAATGAATTACCTGTTTTGATTTATCGCATACATGCATGAATTCATACAAGTTCAGTGAAAAGTTTCGTATTTCTTTTGCATATTTTTTTCCTAATTACAGAAATCATACTTCATTATCATCTTGCCCGAAGTGTTCTCAGTAATACTTCACTAAAAATCTCAGTTTAAAACATTAAATTGAGTTGATACAATTGTAAATTTCACTGCTTGGTAAGAAAGGGATGAAGTTTGGCTGAAGTACAGTTTCCTAAATATAGAGAGAGACCTCCAGACCATGGACCCTTGGCATGAGAAAGTCAAACATGTTTCTTCAAATTCAGATCACTTGTGAAATGGTAAAGGAAGAGAGCAGCAAGCTGTTACATTCAAACCCTGCTAAAGAATGCCATTTCAGCATGCTTGTCCCTAGAAGGGAGGCCTATGCTCCAGATTTACATCCATATTATGAGGGTTATCTTGTCACCCTGAATATTCAACATTTCATTACATTTCCAAACATCAAAATAAGACAAGCATGTGGCTGCTGTTTCTGATATGCAAATTTCTTGGCAGTATCCAGCAATACTTGCTGAACCTCAATAAAATTAATCATACTTTTTAATGTTTATGAAAACAATAACTCTTTGAGAAGCCAATAGAAACAATTCTTCTTTTTTTTTTGTGACACAACATGACTTGGAACACACTTTAGTTTAGGTTTAGTGATATCAAAAATGTTATCATATGCAGTACCTAATACATTTAACATTCATCATGAGTCAACGATGATTTCTTCAAAGCTAAGGACACTTCAAGGAGGCCTGATAATCATAAGAAGGTAACTGTAAACAACCTTTCTGAACAGACAAGGCAGGGAACATAGCACATTACTAGCACAATGCTTTCCCCAGTCTTCCTGGATCTCTCATCAGAATTCTCCTGTAGGAAGACCATAGGTACTTGCATTACTCTTTTTTTGGTGCTTTCACCATTGCTACCCTCCTTCCTCATACTGTGCATCTCCTTACGCATCTGCTGATGCCTTTCTCCACCTCTTTTCTTACATGTGCTATTCCCTTGAAAAATTACTTTCTTGACTCCCAATATTCTTTTTCCTCTTTCTCTTTCTCCCCATAAAGCTTACAAGAAATCCCTGAGGAGGAACTATAATCAGCAGTAAACTCTGATCCAAAATATCTGAAAAGCAGGAAAGAATATATTACGGAATTCTAAAAAAATATCCAGACAGCAGAGGGCCTAAGTTCAGCCTCTAGTGTGACAAAAGGGAAGGAGAAAGAGTCTTCCTAGTGTCGTGACACAATCTTCACCATATCCTTTAAAGTAAAGAGAGAAAACTAGGAAGATATCTGCCCTCTCTGAAGGAGAGATGTTACTTTGGAGTAATATGAGTGAAAGGAAAGAATTTATGTACTGTACAAGTGAACATCTACATCATGGTAAGAAAATCATTCTAGAATCCTAGCACCAATTTGTATTTCACAACACATAAACAAATACAGTTGTTTTTTTCAAGTGAACAATAATCAGCAGTTATTCCCAGGAATTATATATTTATTTTTTTGTTAGGTTATGCTGAGGAGTGGAAACAGCAATAGTGAGGCTGCTTTCTGCTGACACTGAACAAGCACTTAGTCAGGGTAAACTAACTGCCATCCAAAATACAGACGACACGTAACATCAAACAAGATCCTGAATTACAGATACTATTGATGGTTCACTGGAGTCTAAACATAAACTGATTCTAAGTTTTACTGGGTCAATTGGCACCCCATGTGATTACATATGTGTGAGACTGATTTGCATTGACCCTAAGGAAAACAGCAAGAAAAACATGACTTTGTAGTTTGAATGCTCACTGCTAGAATCCATTAACAGAGAAACTGTCATGTGTTTTATTCCTACTATACTCATGGAAACAGGATTGAGAGTCTGGTTTTTGTTAGCAATGCAACAAACAAGTTCCTTAAAAAACAGCCCACTCTTCTCAACTTATCATGGTAACATTATGTAAGATCCTGAAAATTCCTCAAGTCAAAAAGGACTAACACGATGTAAGAATATATCAGGATAAATTAGGCCATTTATTGTGCAGCACTTTTCCCACACATATCCTTCATACAGTTATTTAAGTACTATTGGTACTAAAGGTTTGCTTTATGAAGGTCTACTATGTCGCTTTTGCAGTCTACAGTAAAAGTTTGTAAATTCCAAAAATAAAGTTTCACCTGATCCTATTTGTCACTACATACCAAATTAAAGAATACCTTTCCTATTTAGGTGGAAAGATCATTTCTTCACACAGCCTGAGAAAAGTGCACACCATTAACTAGGCAAAAGAAAGGCAGAATTACAACTTCTTTATATCTTCATGAGCAATAGAGAGCCTTTTATTGGTAAAAGAGACAGAATTCTGACTTACCGTGCATTTGTTTGGCTTCTCTCCTGAGTGAACTCTCATGTGAATCAGCAGTTTATAACGGGCATTAAATGGCTTGTACCTTCGTGGGCACCCTGCCCAGAAGCAAGTGAAATCCTCTCCCTTCCTCTGATCTATATGGATCTTCTCTATGTGCCGCACAAGTTCCTCTTGCTGGTCATACAGTTCACCACAGTCAACCCAGCGACAGCCATGTCTGCCACTAAAATCATGTAGCTCGTCATCTTCATCAAGAAGGGAGCCTGGGGCAGATGGATGCACAGGCAGTGGGTGTACATGTCTGTGCGGGTGCCGGTGCTGGTGAGTATGGTATGGTGGGGGAGGCCCTTGTGGAGGAGGCAGCAGCAGCAGGGGTGGAGGAGGCATGTCAGCTGTACGGTCCGAGAAGTCATCTGGCTGTTCATTTTTCAGGGTGCCCACCACCCGACTGTCCGTGGGCAGCACACCCTGCTGGATCACCATGTTACTTGTGGTGGCTGTCTGCAAGCTGGCTTGCTCCAGCTGCTGCATCTGCTGGTACTCACCAGCCACATTCTCAGTGTACTCTGGGAAGGTGATGTTGCCATTAGCCATGTGAAGGCCTTTCTGGGCAGTTGGAATACAGCAATTTGGGGGTATACAGCTTCCTCTCACTCCCAAAAAATGTCCATAGACCTCAGCCTGAGGGGAGACATTTACTGGTGATGTCCTGGAACTGTTGATGTAGGCCACCAGAGACATTGGGGATGTACGGATGATTGTATTGAAGTCGAACCCAATGCCGTCAGAACGTGGAGATAGAGAGAGTGCTCTCTTTTTGGAGTGGGCTGATTGAGACTGGGCTGAGGAATGGCAAAGGCTAGAGTAAGAACAAAAGTTATTTTCCATGCCATGTAAGTAGGATGGTAATGAGTTAGAGACAGAGTTACTGGACACGGATGTTCCAGGTTAAATATTTAGTAAGTCCCCCAGCTCATTGCTGCTTTGCAAACCTTTCTCAGGAGGAACAGAAGGAAGTATTCTGTACCCATGCGACTGCTCTTGCTTAACACTCAAAGTGGACTGACTTCCTGACAAGCTTAATGTCGTAGAGGCCAGAGATTCATGTGACAAGAGCAACCTGGAATAAAGGTACAATAAAGTAGGTAAGAAGTTAGACAATTCAGTAGCGGTTCTTCTACCTTCACATACAAAAAAAAGAAATTAAAGACTAATGTGAGAAATGTTCTCCCCAAGTTTACATGCTCAACTTCAGCACCCTCATTTAACACACCTGCAGGCATACACAGGCAATACATAGTAACAAGGCCACTTAGGACAGCCATCAACTTTAGAACTATAAGATTTTGAAGAAAAGTTGCTGCAAGTGTTCTTGATGCATCACTGCAGAAATCAATGCAATTTTTTTCATTAGCTGTGGTTTAAATAGGCTTGAGCTTCTGAAGCCAAAGCATTATGCTCCTGCTTTGTATGAAACTCATGTTGATTTGTGTTGACTATTATCTTTGCTGCCAAAGAACAGGAAGAAAACTGTAATAAATATTTAACTTGAGTGACTCTGTCAATTGTAATGCATACAAATAGTATATTCTCTGCAGAAATAGTTCAAGTTTATAAATATAGATAATATCTAATTTTGCAAAACAAACAAAATAAATGAATAATGTAGAAGAACTGGTTGATGGGGTGTAGTCAGTTTTGATTTGATGATATATCTGCCTCCAAGTCAGCAATCAAAATTTTTTATGGAAGTGTAATCTCGCTGGTTTTTTTTTGCTTTTTCACAGAAATATTAAGAAACTTTTGTATGCTGCAACTGTCCTACCAGTACCTTAAAAAAACCCAACCTCATAAGCTCTTAACAACATTATTTCCCACAGAAAGCTATAAAAAGAAAATACACGACATTAGGGTCCCTGATGCATAGTTGCAAATGCTGGGTAGAGGCCATGTGGATTTATGTCTTTATGTTTCCAGTTTACATCTTGGCAGTCTTGGATTTCCTGCCAGACAGGGCTGCTACATGTATATTAAATTCTATTTTTAATGGGTTCTAATAGCAGGAAGATCCAGGTATTTATCTAGATGAACCTGGAGATCTCACAGATACAGAAGCCTCTGCATTTTAAGTTTTGGGCTTTAACTCCTGGGTTTATTATTTTCACAGAACACTTTCAAATAATAGAATTTCAAGGGTGGATCAAGCACATAGGAAATTTGGTTTCTCTTCTAAATCTAAAATGCATTGCTGAAGGTGGATGAGCCAATCATTGTTCCTCAGCTTCTCATGTGAAAACCAAGATACATAATAGCTCCTCATAACATTCAAAGGCTTTGGGAGGTTGAATTAGCTTAAAAAAAAGACAGCTAGTAAGTGCTAACAGGTATCTTAAATACAAGGTGTTGAAAAAAATCTTTATCACAGCTCTAAGTAAACAGTATATGAAATATTTACATGCAGCAATCAAAAGACTGTTACACAGGCAGGGAATAATGTACGCTTATTTACAAAGTTAACTCCCTATAGTCAGTTATTTATAATTATTTTACTGCATAGTTTTATATTGCTACAAACTCCAAATGTCTAAAAAAGAAAGTATGCACAATAAAGAAAATTAATAAAAATAAGTAGTCCTCTCTTTCTTGATACAAAAACAGTTAAAGGAAGCACCTTTGAGGAGGCACTTCTACTTATTTTACTTGCTTCTTTTTGTTTGTAAGAGGGAAGCAACTTTTGATGTCTAGTCAGGGTAAGCATTACTGCAGTTGCTTCTGAATTCCTTAATATTTTCTTACAGACACTGCTTCAGGAAACCAGGATCCATGTGACAGATCTGTTCAGGCTCATAGTTGCATTGTATGTTTGCACCACAGCCCTACAGCAGCAACTGCAGCTTTGGTGGAGATACATGAAACTACTTATTTTGAGAATTGGTGGTAAGCTAAAACTGAATCCCATTTAAAACAACAATCAGTCAATCCAAGAGAGCAAGAGCAGATGCTAAACAATGGCTCTGGATATAATTCAAATGAATATAGCAGTGGTTACCAAATCCCCATGATTTTGCGTTAGCAAATTTAGTTTTCACTTCTGAGATCTGTGAACTACTGTTCTGTTAGATGAGCGAAGTTGAAAGAATGTATGAAAACAGTAGCTAAAGTTGTTCAGGCAAGAATAACGGATACAGCTTTCCACATTAAGTTCTAGCTTCAAAGGTTAAAGCTGAAAAATCAGTGTCTTTGTTCTTTTATCCTGCCCACAACACAAGCAGTCCCCAAATAATGTTTTTTTTCCTACTACTTCATATTACAGCATTTTCCACCACTTCAGAGTCAATCAATAAGAAACAAAAGCTGGTTTGCAGCATCTTTCATTTAAGGGCTGGATCACACTTTAAAAACACAGCCCAGCCATTGCTGAAGAGCTGGAGGAGGGGAATTGGTGTTGAAGGCAATGTGGCTGGCCCCTCAGTGCCTTTTTATCTAGAGAGGAAGCCTGGCACAGGCTGAGAGGGAGTGGAAGCAATGTCCAGATGCCATGTCTGTGCACACAGATAGATCATGAACAGTGAAAATGGAGCTTTAAATATCATCCAGCGTTGCTGTAGTGAGCTATAGGATAGATGGGTCCCTTGCTCAAAACACCTGCTTTGTAATGGATGGTTGATTTGCTGTATCAGAGTAAGAAACTTCCTATTCAGATTGAACATCAGTGTAGGGTACTCTTTTGGAGGTTACACTACTCTATCAGGGTTTAAATAGTACTTTCAGTGCAGAGCACTGACAAAAAGTGCAATTAACCTGCTGACTACAATTTGCATTGAGAGAAGTGAGAAAAACGCGATTGTTATATCAGGCCAATCTTGTGTAAGATTTAAATCTAAAGAGATAATTGTTTCTGAAAAAAGAAATCAATTCAGGCTGTTTGGTCTGTTATCAATGTGCTTTGTTAAAGCATAGTTCATTATAGGGTAGTTAAATCACGTTAGCATGCTGTGACCCCAAAGAGAGATCCACAGTGTTCAAGAGAGCAAGAAAAGTAAGGTTTCATTTTTTTCATTCTAGGTCATACATACATATTTATATCTGGAAAATATAAAGGGGGGGGTGTGTGCCAGTTTGATTATTTAAGTTTTTACTTTCTCTTTTATAAGGAAAAAAAATCATGCATCAATACAAGTCTGGTTTTGTAATGTAAAGAAGTCTAATCATATACATAGTAGGACCAGTGTAATTGAAAAAGCTACTAATGTCTAAGACAGAGGAACATATTCACTAGCAAAGCTGAAGAAAAACTGCATTTTAGAAGCCTCAGAACAAGGCAAAAACAAAACGTTCGCCCATAACTGAAAATACACAAGAGCCAGATAAGCTGAAGTAGTCTGGTTCCCACTTAAGCCTCTAAATTCAAAAGCAACTAAGATTTCCAGCTCCCAAAACAAAGAAATTTCTTTAAAACTCATCCCACACTGTGACTAAGTAGTTTTCTGGGTAAAAATTAAATACACTTACTATGAAAATGAAGAGCCAGCTATACCACTATGCCAGATTCTCAGATAGTATTAATTGGCACGCTGGCTTATTGTAACCTAAACCAGCTGTCAGTTTGGACCAGCTCTTTTATGAAAACTTACAAGAGACTTACAATTATTTTCCATTCTCCACCTGTATACACATGGCACAGTGTTAAGTATAACCCAGAATCTTCAACATAAACATGGAAGAGTGCAAACTAAGTTCTCTTATCTTTTCGCATGGCTTTCTGCTTTACTAACCAAGAACCTTTTGCTCTTTCCTAGGTCCTTTTCTGACTTGTGTCAATGTAAATGGCAGTATTACACCTAGTTTCAAGCAGCATAACTGAATATTCTGAAATAATTTTTGGGGAAACTCTCAACCAAGATGGAAGAAGGTTTTATGCCTCAGGGTGTATCTACCAAAATCTGATGTTATCTGTAGCAAAACTCCAATTTTGCCAGCTTTTTTCTTTCTTCCATCAGTAAAAATCCAGAGAAGTTGTTTTGGTTTGGGTCAATTCAACAAACAATCTGGTTTGGATTAAGCTGCCAGAGCACAGTTCATGATGCTTGAGAGATACAATACAGAGTTAGTTTAGGCAACCAGTTTGAACAAATGCAGTATATGGCTGCAGCAATTAAAAAGAAAGTGTTTCAATAATCTGTGACTTAAATCTGTGAGAAGCTGATTTTATAACATCTTCGTTGATAAATCATTAAAAGAGACTAAGGACATTAGAGCCTTGATTCTGACAGAGTTTCAACTTCATTTCACCCTTAGTAAATGTTTCTTTAAAATAAAACCAAAATGTATAACTCAGTACTGACATAGTACACCCGCCACGCATTCAGGTGAAAATAAAAGTGTCTGGAACAATACAGGCACACCTAAAACTACTAAGTAAGTAATAATTACTTAATGATATTTTTGTATCATCATTTTTTTCTGTCTCAAAGGCACGTCTCTGAATTTGTCATCATCTTAGCCTGAATTATTTCCCTGACACATTTACATAAGAAGCATAACTAATTTTGTAAATTGGCATGGAGATCTCTGCCTTCACAACAAAAGTGACAGAAATGTCACCAACTACCTCATAGTGGAGTAAAGCAAGGTTTTCTTCCAGTTACATACTACCATTTTTAATTTTTTCAGGAATGTTCCTTGGCTTGTAATAAAGTCATATAGTAAAATGTACACTATTTTGATAATAAAGACTCTTGTGGCCTTTTATAACTAAGAAAAGTTACATTTCAACTAAGTAGGGAACTGTTGCTCAAGTCACATCTACAAAAGTGGGAACACAACTTCTGAAAACATACCAGATTGTTTTTTCAGTGTACATTTAACTAATATTCAGGAATGTGCTTAAGATATTTGTATGGAGGTTTTCAAATGATTCTTTTCTCTTCACGCGTGTTTGTCTCATAATCTCAAAAGTTATTCAAGCATTTAAAAATTAATTAACAAATATTTATCTATGGTTTAGTGACATAAAAAGGCAACATTTCCAGGGAGAAGCCATAGTTTTTATTGAACGATTCAGGGGAGCTAGGAAAACGGATACACTTTCAGGGACACAAGTCTATCACAGATGAAGTTAACTGCTGGCTCAACACAGACTTGGAACAACTGATCTGATTAATTTAATTATGTAAACAATTAAGCAACTTGAAAGCTAGGGCATTTGACAGGGTGAGAGGAATGTTAGCAGGGCATGTAAGTTTATTTTGTGTGACGTAAGTGTTACTTGACAGGCACCAAGAGAACACTTTTAGCACTATGACAAGCTTGAAACAGGTCACTGCCCCTGCAGATGTAACGTGTACTATTTCTGCTTTCATCCTCCATAACATTTCCTGTCCTTAGTGTAAAAAAATACAGTTAAGTGACTATAAAAATCTTTATCTTAACAATAAAGCTCTATCAACACAGAAAATCTGTTGCCGAATTTCACCCATAATTTGAATGATCCAAATAGAATTATTATAGCTGATGTGAATTAAATAGCATTGAATTAGATTTCATGTGGCATAACACAGCATCATGTAGTCAATTTAATCACTAGAAAGGTTGTATTTGATCTTTAGGAGAATTAAAATACCCTCCTTTTAAAATACTGAATATAAAAAAGTAACTCAGGACCTTGAATCTGACAGGGAAGCACTCAGGGTGGAAGCATCCATGGACATCTGTAAGCTAGGGCAGATCTGGTTGCATGCTGTTGAAACCTGACTAGCAGGAGGAGAAACAGGTCCCAGCTGTGGAACTGTCATGGGACTGCTGGTGACTATTACACTGTTGCAGATGCCTTTTCCAATGGACTTGCACTGGGGTCCATAACCAAGACCTCCTAAAAATAAATAAGGCAGGTCAGTGTTCATCTCCTATGAACCCATGATGAAGCCACAGAACTCGCATCACTTTGCAAAGCAGTAAAAATGACTGGAACCAAATATGTTCGGATGAGGATGAAACAGGGGACCAATGCAAGGATTCTTCAAAATCCTTCAAACACAAAAAGCAGTATTCTAAAGGGGAATTAATAGATTATGCATGTTTAAAGCATGCACTGAAGTACATAAATTAAAGACCAGGCATCATTGATAAACATCAGAAAAAAATACCACTGGAAGAGTCCAGATAAAGGAATAGTCCTCAGCTGAGGGACAGCCAAGCCACAAGTGCACCTTTCTCTTAAGAAGGAGAGGAGAACCCAAGGAGGCTGCAGGAACACCACAATGCCTTGAACCCTACCAAACTCCACAGCTCCAAGCCATTGCAAGCCTTCCCATCATTCCTACCACTAGCCATCCAAAAAGCACAGGGACTACAAGCATTCATGGAAATTGCAGCCACTGCTGTACGTGTGGTGTGGTGAAGCACTCAGGCTGCACAGTTCCACCGTAAGGAGAGAGTTACAAAATGAAACTATAATACAACAATGAAATTATAATACAACAAAAACTTATAACGGCAATAACAGTTTTCATTATTTGATGTTCTGAAATGCACAGCATACCATACATGACACCAGATCAAATTTAATTATATCTTAGATCAATAAATTCCACAATAATGGAATTAATTAGCATGAAAGAAAGCTATTTAAGTTATCTGAAAATCTCTCCTGATGTTGCTGTGAGAATAACAGCTAGATATAAAAGAATGGCAACAAAGGAGTAAAGGCAATTAAAAGGCAATTTTGCTGGGGGGTGGTGGGGGTGGTCCTGTTTGTTGACATCCAGTATTTCAGAGCTTTGAAAACAGTCAGTTTTAACACTTCCCTGTTAACTGGCCTCCAGTCTTATTTGTGTGGATTCTGTAGCCACCAAAAACAGCAGAAAAGGGTTCGTCGAAAACAACATGTTGTAAGACAGTAAGTATGAAAGAGGACAGAGAGACCAAAGCATTAATTAAGACTATGTCAATGTTTTCTTCATGTAGATCAGACTTAAGTCACCATAGCCTTTTCAAGCCAAATCTGTCTTTTCCCACGATATGATGAAACTTTGGGATGTGGCAGTCCCCAGCTACTATATACATCTTTGCCATATGCCACCATATCTGCAAGGTTGTTGGCACCCTAGTTGGACTAGCTCTGACTGAACAAGCTCAAAGGTTTGCCTGGAAGACTTGTTTCCAGACAGGAAATATCCCAATCTCTCTCTTCTTGGTGGTGCCAAACCTTTCAGGCTTCCCTTCACTGATTTTAGTCATATTATTAATGACTATAAGAGACTTAGCACTTTTCCTTAAACACAATGGCTACTTTTCTGCTGTTTCAACAGACAGATAAGAGGCACTACTTCATGACCTCTTTGGCAGAGACATCAGTTGCACAGCAGTGGATATCAAACCCCCAGACACTCTCATTAGGTGTGTTAAAATGGAGCTTCAAAGGGGGAGGGGGGGGAAGGCAAATACTGGGGATATTCAGTTCCATAGGATCAGCCAAAATCAGCGTCTTTTGGGGAATGTGGGCTTCTTCACATTAGTATCAATCTCTGAGCCCAAGATTTTTTGGGAGACCTTGATGCTTGTAGGTGAACTACACAAAAATTCCATCAATATTACATTAGTTATAAGCAGGTTTTGTATAGCATGCAATGTGGAATCTTTCAGGGTACAAGTAAAATTACTTAACTATGGCTCAAAATATTGACAGATTATGCATTTTATTGCAAGTCTTATGAAATAGAGTAGTTTCTCAACTATATTATGCCATACTACACGTAACTGAAATTGTGATCCTTGGTCTTTATTTTCTTAACAAAATAAAATTTAAAAAAAACCCCAAAGCTAGTTAGAGAGAAAGTTCTGAAATTGAGATCTTAAAACTTTACTGTTTTTAACATCACGGTTATAATCTTAGCTCATGATGGTCTTAATACTTAAAATTAGCAATGCCTTGTTAGAAAGAAATTTCCTCCAAAGCCTCTGGCAGTGTCCACTCTGAACAACAAGTTTGATAGACCATTAATCTGACTTGTACTAGCAATTTCTATGTTCTTAACTGTTTGCAGAGACTCAGCCTTCACAATCAGGAAAAACAGGCCAGAGGAAACACACTAAACAGAATTATATGACCATTGTATTATGAGAAAATAAAATGTATGCACTTTAAATGCTTTGAATTTGAATGCAGTTTAAATGCTTTGAATTTTGGAAAGGCAGTTGCTTTACTATCATAATGCATTTTGATAAATTAGCTTGCACTAATTTCCAATGCTATTTGTCATTGATTGTATGAAGTAATCGAGTATGTACTTTCAGAAACTGTACTGTGAGACAAAAGAAACTGACAAAGCACAATGAAAAACAATGTCTCCCTTCAAGTGGAACCAAGGTAAAAAATTATCCAGAACTGACCAGTGAAAACAATACCTCACAGGTGATTAACTTAGCTGGTTTAAAGCAGACAGCAATGAGATCACCTATTTCTATGGAACACTTTAACCACTATATTTAAACAAATGAAAACAGTGGTCTTGTAATGACTAAACCAAGAATATATTATGAAACAGTCAGGTCCAGGAAACTTCAAGGAGAAAACATAGACTGTCAAACAAAACTTTTCAATTAGATATACAGACATTTATAATATATCCTATTAATTTTAAACTAGTTTTATTTCTATCAGGAAGGCCTTATTAAAAAGGTATTTTGAAAGCTACTTTGTTTTCTTATTTTACATGAAAAGTAAGAAGTTAACTGATAACTACCACACAGGCCAGTAAATGTTTAACTGAACTAAAATACAAATGTTTTAGCTGCAATGTGTAACTTCTTATTTGTTACCAGTGACATTAGATGACTTCTGCTTTTGTCTTTGTTAGGATAATATATAATATAAGTGTTTCTACTGCAGAAAACATACAGCTTTACATCTTTGGTTTAGGCTACTACTTCTCTACAGTATTAGTTACTCATACCAGCTTCTGTTAAGTTTCTGTCTACAGAACTGAACCTGACCGTTTAGTTTGTATGTCTGAAAAATAAGTACATTATGCAAACCTGATATTATTCTCAAATAACTGGTATGCATAAACTCCACTAAAAATGCATTAATATTAATATAAATATACTTCACCAGTATATTAATCTAACGGTGAAAAATAACAGGTGAAAAATAAAAATATGTCACATTTTAAATTTCAGTACTGGCTAGCTCCTTAGAATACCACTGCAGTACTAACAGAGAGAAAATTATTAGTATAATCAAAATGGAAATATGCAGATATTTGAAAGAACAAGAGACAATTGTTTTGGAATTAGAGATAATACTTTCCAGTTCCAGTGCCACTGGGAAATTACCTTTTGAATCTGACCTAAATGAACACAGAACATATACCTGTATATGTGTGAGAATACAGATTGTTTTTTCAACTGACTTGCAAGTGGGATTACTGAGGAACAAACCAAAAAATAATATTGTCAAAACTTCCTCTTACATTCAAATGAAATCCATAGAAAAACACTTTGCTCATTAAACAGTATTGCACTCAGCTCAGATAATTTTTATCTCAATATCCTTACTGTTTTAGAAAATACCATGTAAGAATATAAAATACCATTGCTATCTGTAATCATGGGATTTATTATAAAAATGACTTTATCATTCCACGTACCAAAGCAAGTCAGCATAGCAATGCACCCTCTGTTCATATAGTAATTTCTGATCTCTTGCTGTGTTCATCAGGCTGCTATCTAACATGAAGGCAACCTTCCTCACACACACCTTACACTTGCTCTTCCCATCAGCCTGGTAGTATGGGCAGTGAGTAATATTGTGAAGAAAGAAGAAGATTCTGTACTTCCTCCAGGCCTCAGGTAAAAGGAAGATCTTTTGCCTCCTTCATCCATTTACATGCAGGCATGCTAGCACCATCCAAGAGAGCACCAAGAGCAAGGGAACAGAGAGCAGGCTTATGCTGCCTTAACTCAAATGATCAATGACAGTTTCTCCCTAGTAAAACCTGTCACCAGCTGTGCAGGAGCCTTTAGTAGAGGGCAAAAGAGCAAGGAGTTTGCTTTCCACCTCCAGCATGGACCAGGTCTCAGCCTTTGCACTGTAACACATCAATGCCAGGCTGCATTGCATGTCATGAGCCAACAGGTGACATCCATTTAGCAAAGAAGCATGCAATAGAGGCTTTGTTCAAGATTAAACTGTAATCTTCATTAAGGCTACCTTTCTAAAACTTCACATAAGTTACTAGACCACTGCCTCCGAGAAAAGCATCTTTACTCCCTTAACAGATGGAAACCATAAGCAGGATAAAAGAAGAATAAATGCCAACCTGTTTATTAGTGATACTAACCAAGAATAGGTGGCAAATGTTAACATGGAAAGAAACTGGCTTTTGCAGTATGCAAGCAGGAATGTAAGTAACTTGCAATCACATTCAGTAGGTTTTTGTTTCCCAGATCAAGTCCATTGTTCAAGAATATTGAAGGGTAATTTTGAAAACTGCACTGTCCCTGAGTTTCTGACAGTACAAACAAACTTCTTGTCCTTGCATTAAAAACAAGACCCCATTTAATGCTGTTTCTCTTAAAACATAATATCATAATGTTGTCCTAGTTGTCAGTTTAACAAGGCAGAAATAAGAAGCATACAGCATGCATAACACGTATTCTAAGAGGTTTTATACTCAGTTAATTAGTTTAACTATTGCTTTCATGGTTCAGTTAAAAGTTTCATGCTTCATTAAATAGCAATATATTTTATCACCTAAAAAAAACTTTTCAGTAAAAATACAATTGTCTTTTCAAATTTTAATCTTGTTAGCTGATGTATACATTTGAAGCATGTCCAGCTGTCCAGGTCTCAGGCTGCAGAGAGTGCCACAAGCTTGCAGAGGGCAGCAGGGGCAACAGCTGTATAAGGTGACAGCAGGTGGAAGATCTCCTCAGCCTGGTGGCAGAGCTGCAAGAGAAAGCAGATAGGCTAAGGAGCATCAGGGAGTCTGAGCAAGAGATAGACTGGTGGAACCACACCCTGAGCTTCCTGAAACAGGAATACAGACAGGCACCAGAAAAAAGTCCCCCATCAAACCAATTTGGTATCCTTCCTCCACCAGGATGTAGGCAGGGACTTAAAGGGAAGGAGTGAGTGGAAGCAAGTCCACCAGTGGGGCAGAAAACAAACCCCCTCCTTGCCCACACATCCCCAGGTACCTTTACACAATAGATAAGAGGCTCTAGATGTGGAAGACCGACAGCAGGAAAACGTGGGTGATAACTCATCTACATCAGAGGAAGGACCAAGACCAGAAAGACACACACGCTGTATTACTACAACTGCCATAAGGAGGAAAAGGTGGGTCAGTTGTAGAAGACTCACTGCTGAGGGGAACAGAGGGTCCAATAGGCCATACAGACCATACTCACAGGGAAGTCTGATGCCTCCCAGGAGCCCAGCTAAGGGTTATTGCTAGGAAACTCCTCAGTCTGGTAAGGCCCTCAATCTACTGCCTGGTACTGCTTTTCCATGTGGGAGGTGACAAAGCTGCAGTACATGGCCCAAGGGTGATTTAAAGAGATTTTAGGGTCTTAGGATGGCTAGTGAGTGAATCTGGGGCCCAACTGATTTTTTCTTCCCTCCTCCCAGTTACAGGCAGTGACATTGGAAGGATCAGACGGGTCCAGTCTATTAACACTTGGCTCCATGGCTGGTGTCACCATAACAACTTTGGGGTTTTTGACAATGAGATGACCTACACAGCACCAGGTTTACAGGTATCAGAGCAACCTTTCTCAAAGGGGAGGAGGGTCTTGGCTTAGGAGCTTGCAGGGCTCATTGATAGGGCTTTAAGTTAGATGTGAATGGGGAGAGGGATGATATCAGCCCTGCCTGTGACAAGTTGTGGAGGACAGACAATGTGGGTGCTGGAGGGATGGAGTGCCAGTATGGAACCTCCTCCTGCTCCCCCAGGGTGTGCTGGGGATGTTGTAGCACAGTTGAAGTCCTGTGGAAATGAGCAGGAGGCTCCTGAGGTAGTAGCTGCCAGGAAGGAAACTTCCATGGAACACCTTAAAGGAAGTAAGGGGTGATCAACTGAGAAGGTGATGCAGCCAACAGCCCAGCTGAAATGCCTCTATACCAACACATGGAGCTTGGGCAACAAACCAGAGGAGCTGGATGCTAGTGTGCAGCTAGAAAGCTGTGATCTGGTTGCTGTCACTGAAACTTGGATCCCATGACCGGAGCGTGGAGTTAAACCACCATGACATATGCTGGAAAAGTAGCACAGCAAGCTGTAGGCATTCCAGGAGACTCCTAGAGTGCATTGAAGATAATTTCTTAACCCAGCTAACAGACATCCCTACCACAGGGGATGAAATACCCTGATGATCATCAATACAAGTAAGGGGTACAGGAAAGGCAAGGAGTATAGTCATGACCATAAATTCCAGGAAAGTAAACTTCCAGCTCTTCAAGGACTTAGTCAGTAGGACCCCCTGGAAAACAGTCCTCAGGGACAAGGGAGCAGAACAGAGCTGGCAAATATTTGAAGATGCTCTCCATAAAGCACAAGAGCGCTCAGTCCCCAGATGTAGCAAATCAGACAGGAAAGAGAAGAGACCAGTGTGGCTGAGCCAAGACCTGCTGGTCAAGCTGAAGAGTAAGAGGGAACTGCACAGGCAGTGCAAGCAGGGAGAGGGAACCTGAGAAGAGTATAGGGATACTGCCTGATTGTGCAGGGATACGGTCAGGATGGCCAAGGCGCAGCTGAAGCTGAACTCGGCAAGGGAAGTGAAGAATAACAAGAAGGGCTTCTACAGGTACATCAACCAGAAAAGGAAAGTTAAAGTAAATATACTCTGAATGATGGATGAAAATGGTGACCTTCTATCAACAGACAAGGAGAAGGCTGAACTACTCAATAACTTCTTGCCTCCGTCTTCACGGACAATTGCTCTCCTCAACCTCCTGGGTCAACAGACAACAAGTAGAAGACCAAGGGGGTAAAGCCTCTCCCACTGCAGGGGACGATCAAGTCTGGGAACACCTGAGGAACCTGAACATTTAGAAGTCTATGGAACCTGATGAGATGCATCGAAGAGTCCTGAGGAAATTGGATTATGTGGTTGCCAAACCACTCTCCATGATATTTGAAAAGTCATGGCAGTCAAGAGAAGTCCCTGGTGACTGGAAGAAGGGTAATATCATCCGTATTTTTAAAAAGGGCAGAAAAGATCACCCTCAGCACTACCAAACTGTCAGCTTCACTTCTGTGCCTGGGAAGGTCATGGAACAGACCCTCCTAGAAGCTATGCTAAAGCACATGGAGGACAGGGAGGTGATTCGAGACGGTTAGTATGGCTTCACTCTGGGTAAGTCGTGTCTGACAAACCTAGTGGCTTTCTATGACAAGGTAACCACAGCACTGGACATGGGAAAAGAAATGGGTTTAATCTATCTGGACTTCTGTAAAGCCTTTGACACAGTCCCCCACAACATCCTTCTCTCTAAAATGAATAGATGTGGATTTGATGGGTGAACTGCTCGGTGGATAAGAAATTGGTTGGATGGTCATATTCAGACATCAGCTTGATGACCAGATGGAGATCCATAACAAGTGGAGTCCCTCAGGGATTCGCACTAGGACCAGTGCTGTTTAATATTTCCATTGATGATATAGAGAGCAAGACCAAATGCACCCTCAGCAAGTTTGCTGATGACACCAAGCTGAGTGGTATGCTTGACGCACCAGAAGGGTGGGATGTAATCGAGAGGGACCTGGAGAGGCTGGAGAAGTGGGTCTATGTGAACCTCATAAGGTTCAACCAGGCCAAATGCAAGGTCCTACCTGGGTTGGGGCAATCTGCAGTTTCAATACAGGATGGGGGAACAATGTGATTGAGAGCAGCCCTGAAGAGAAGGACTTGGGGGTACCGATTGATGAGAAGCTTGACATGAGCCAGCAATGTGCGCTCACAGCCTAGCAGGCCAACCGTGTCCCGGACTACACCAGAAGAAGCGTGGCCAGCAGGCCAAGGGAGACGATTTTGCCCCTCTATTCCTCTCCTGTGAGACCCCACGGAGTACTGCATCCTTTTCTGGAATCCTCAACATAAGAAGGATATGGAACTGTTGGAATGGGTCCAGAGGAGGGCCACAAACCTGATTGGAGGGCTGAAGCACCTTCCCTAAGAGGACAGGTCAACAGAGTAGGAGTTGTTCAGCCTGGAGATGAGAAAGCTCCGAGGAGACATTATAGTGATCTTCCAGTACTCAAAGGGGCTACAAGAAAGCCGGGGAGGGACTTTTTACAAAGGCTTGTAGTGATAGAATGAGGGGGAATGGCTTTAAATTGAAGAGGAGGAGATTTATGCTAGATATTAGGGGGAAATTCTTCACAATGAGGCTGGTGAGGCGCTGGCACAGGTTGCCCAGGGAAGTTGTGGCTGCCCCATCCCTGTAAGTGTTCAAGGCCAGGCTGGATGGGGCCTTGGGCAGCCTGGGCTGGTGGGTAGTGTCCCTGCCTATGACAGGGGGGCTGGAATTGGATGAACTTTAAGGTCCCTTCCAACTCAAGCCATTCTATGATTCTATGTTTCCATCAGTCTATGATTCTATGTCTATCAGACACTACCAAAAACTGAATTGCTACAGTATCTCAAAGCATTATGCAAATCTCATTCCACACTCAATGGAAAAAAATTTTAACCTGAAACAGAAGTACTTTGTCAAGAAAAAGAAAATCGTTTTGAAACATGTTGAAACATGTTTTTTCATAACTAAAAAGTTTCTGCACTGATCTCTGGTTTTCCACCTCCAAATACAATCAGCTCAAACAAACCTTGGATTCAGTAGTTGTGATTATTTTGTCAAATTCATTAAGTTCAAAAAATCAGAAAGTCGTGTCCTTAAGGAAGCATAACGATCAATGAAACTAACAGTGGCAAAGATAAAGAGACCAAAAGCCGCTCATAAAAAGAAACTTCTGTAGTTAATACTTCTTTTCTACCATAAAGGTTTACTTACACAGAGTATTCATTTTCTCTGTTCAGGATACTAGTAACCTCAGAGCAGTTTAGAAGAACATTTTCCAGACTGAGAAATTATTCCTTGAATGTACATCTGCATGATTCTTACAACTTCTCTGGAAATTTCTACTACAATCTACATACGCAATCTTGTTCTATGGAATATATATGGTCTGTAAGATGCACTGCAATAATAAAATTACATTAGTTCTTATTACTTAAGCTGACTTTTAAAGGAGGCCTCTATCAGCATCCTTCATATTATAGATTATTGAGATTCCTTGAAAGCTGAAATGTTATTACATCATTGTAAAAACCTTCAACTAGTCCTTCCAGTCTTATCTCTTTAAGTGAATGAGAAGCAAACTCTAAGAAAACTATACAAACAAGTATTTTAAATCTGTACTGTCACTATCACAACTCTCCTCTCAAAGCTTTAGATATTTTCCTTTCAATTCTTTTCTTTCATTATACAGAGACGTGCTAATTAAGTTTAATTTCCCAGGTCTTTTGTTAGTGTGACCAAAAAGAAAAGACCAAAATAAAACTCATTCCACCTTGTTAAAGTGAGCCCATCTGCCTTCCACAAAGCCAGGGTAGTAAGAGGGAGGATCATGGCCACTTGAATGGCTTAGGCCCTGTAACAATAACACTAGCTCCTCTCCTTACCTGTCATCCTTGCCAGAATTGATTTATTGAGAATGACATCTTAACCACAGGTATTATTTTGTGAAGAGGAGGCTGCTGTGTTGGCAGGGTTTGGCATCCAAAGTTGTCTACTGAGTAAGGTCTGATGTGAAGACACAGGAAACCACACTGGCATACCAACGCAATAGGGTGTGTGCATGTCTGCTAGGTCTGTCTGAAAGAAGTGTTCATGGATAAAGGCATAAAAAAAGCAAATGTACACGTGCTCTGCTGTGCTGAACCATCTTTGTTAAAGGCTGGAAACCCACACAAACGTCCTGATAGAGAATGAAATCTTTTTAAGAAGGTAGTCATCCCAACTAAGTATTTCTCTTCCATACCTCTCAAAAAAAACCCCACCAATGAAGAAAGAGTGTGGATTTGTAGTCTGAGTTTGGGGGTTTTCAATGCCTAGATGTTGTAGGTTAATGTTGGCTGGCTAATAGATGCCCATTCAGACAATCTTTCATTCCCCACTCTCATCAATAGAACAGGGGAAGAAAATAAGATGGAAAAGCTCCTCGGCCAATGTAAGGACAGTTTAATGAGAAAATCAAAAGCATTTGGAGGCGATGCAAAATACTGAATGTATTCACTACTTCCCATCAGCAAGCAGCTGTCCAGCGAATACCTGAGCAGCAGAGCCTTAGTACAGGGAGCAATTGCTCAGAAGGACAAATACCATCAGCATATATGTTCCTGCATTTTTCTCCTTTCCCTCAGCTTTTATTGCTGAGCATGACATCCCAGAGAATGGAATATCACTTTGGTCAGTTTGGGTCAGCTGACCCAAGAAAGCCTTGATGCTGTTCAAACACTACTCACCGGGAGACAAAACAGTGGTGTGTTATCACTGCTGTGTTATCAACATTACCTAGTCGCAAATGCAAAGCGACATTACATGGGCTGCTGTGAAGAAAGTGAACTCCATGCAGCCAGATCCATTATACTAGACATGGAAGAAACTCAAAGAAATCTCAAGAGACTGCTCTGGGAGAGGCATATATATGGGGTACAAGCTCAGAAGGGTGGAGAGGAGTAAGGAGGGGAAGCACATCCCAGTGCATGAAGTCTAGACTTCAGGGATCACTCCAAACTTAGAAGGTACTTCTAAAAACATGAGTCTACTTTGAAAAAAAACCAAATGCTTCTCCATTGTGACTATTTTAAAATATGTGGGAAAAAATAAAATTAAACATTTGATAAGTATTAAACATTCAGTTTTCTGTTAAAATCATGTAGCTGTAGGCTACATTTTCAGGAAAGAAAGTCACTAGTTTCATAACCAGGGATGCCCTGTTGGTTTCAGACAAAAGCAAGAACTTTGAATATGAATACTTTCACTCTGAATAATTCTTGAAAAGCCAATTTCTGCTTTTAAATCACTATTACACAAAGGTTGTTGATTTTTTAATCAGCAGGCATTTTTTTCAAAATTGTGTTTCTGTCTGAGAAATCCAAGCAAAGAGGAATTCTGAAGTCCAAAACTGCAAACAGAGCTAAGTGCCCCAGGCACCACAGGGATGGTTGCTTTCCAAAAATTATAAATACTACACCACCAAAATTCCTTCCCCTGCTCTTCTCAGGTGTATATGACTTGGATGTAGAAAAGTTACTTACCCAAGATGCTCTGAAACAGGCAAGCAGAGGGACAGTAGCTCCTCAGAATCAGGGCAGTGGGTCAAATGCAGTGCTTGGATGAAAAACAGTGACATAAACCACTCCTCCCCTCTGGACTAAGAGGAGGAGCCCAATCCCAGCCGGTCTGCTGGTTGCTCCAGAAGGACTTCAGTTCTGCACCACAGATACATGCACAGGCTGTAAAAAGTAACAGCCTATCTCATATAAATTTAGAAAGTGGAGCAAAAGCTAGGATGTGAAGCAAGCAGCCCAGAATTATAACTATCTCACAGGAATATGGATGTTGAGAGGGAAATTAAGCCAGGAAGTGAATTTCAAATAAAACTTCCAAAAGTTGTTCAAAGATCCTTCCTTTAGGTCTGGATTTAATTCCATATAAACACTGAAAGCACTAAGTGCACACACCAACACGTATTCTTAATTTTCGTAGCTCTTCCTGACTGTCCTCAAGATCAGAAAAGAGACTTAAGAGCTGGGGCTGCCTTATTGCTTCTGCCTCACATGTAAGACAACTCCTTCTTAGTTTCCTAGGTGAAAGGGCCAGAAGTATATATCCAGAGAGAGTGTCAATGGGCCTAATAATTGTAGGAGACAATCCAAAATTGTCAGGTGAAACAAGGTTGTAGATCCTTTTATAATTCTTCTTGTTAAAAGTCAGGTACTGAAATCTGGAAATCAACAGCATTTTCTGCAATGCCAAACAAATAAATCTTAAACCCTACCTACATACCTTCTATTGTGATTTTTTGATCCTAACCGTATTCAGTAACCTACTAAACGGTCCCTTTGATCTCTGGTCCCAAATACGTATTGGTCAGTTTCAGCTCTAACTTTTGCTTTATGTAATGAGAGTAAAGGTTTCATCAAATTCCCTTTGAAATAAAATTCTTGGTCATTGTTTTAATCTCATTCCACAAGAAGTGCAACACAACCATAATGTCTCACAACTGCCTGAAGAATAGCCATGAAGTTGAAAACTTATGCATAAGAATAAAAGACTGAGGTAACAAAAGGAACCTTGTGGTTCATGTATACTACAGGCCACCTGGTCCAAGGGTATTGAAGGAGCTGGCGGATGTGTTGGCCAAACCCCTTTCCATCATCTTCAAGCGGTCCTGGCTGACTGGGGAAGTTCCACTGGTCTGGAGGCTGGCTGATGTTGTGCCCGTCTACAAGAAGGGTCGGAGGGAGGATCTAAGGAACTACCGGCCTGTCAGTCTGACCTCAGTGAAGTCATGGGAAAGTCATGGAACAGGTGATCTTGAGTGCTATCATGAAGCACATGCAAGAGAACTGGGTGATCAGGCCCAGTCAACATGGGTTCACAAAAGGCAGGTCTTGCCAAACTAACCTGATCACCTTCTATGACAAAGTGACCTGCCTACTGGATGAGGAAAAGGCTGTGGATGTAGTGTCCTTGGACTTGAGTAAAGCCTTTGACACCATTTCTCACGCTATTCTGCCTGAGAAGCTGTCAGCCTCTGGCCTGGACAGGCGCACACTCTCCTGGGTGGAAAACTGGTTGGACGGCCGGGCCCAGAGAGTGGTGGGAAATGGAGTTAAATCCGGCTGGAGGCCAGTGACAAGTGGGGTTCCCCAAGGCTCAGTGCTGGGTCCAGCCCTGTTCAATGTCTTTATCAATGACCTGGATGAAGGCAATGAGGGCACCCTTAGCAAGTTTGCGGATGACACTAAGCTGGGAGGAAGTGTTGATCTGCTGGAGGGCAGGGGGCTCTGCAAAGGGATCTGAACAGGCTGGGCCACTGGGCTGAGTTCAGTGGGATGAGGTTCAACAAGGCCAAATGCCGGGTCCTGCACTTGGGGCACAACAACCCTGTGCAGTGCTACAGACTAGGAGAAGTCTGGCTAGAAAGCCGCCTGGATGAGAAGGACCTGGGGGTGCTGGTTGACAGTGACTGAACATGAGCCAGCAGTGTGCCCAGGTGGCCAAGAAGGCCAATGGCATCTTGGCTTGTGTCAGAAACGGCGTGACCAGCAGGTCCAGGGAGGCTATTCTCCCTCTGTACTCGGCCCTGGTGAGACCGCACCTCGAATCCTGTGTTCAGTTCTGGGCCCCTCACCACAAGAAGGATGTTGAGGCTCTGGAGCGAGTCCAGAGAAGAGCAACAAAGCTGGTGAAGGGGCTGGAGAATAAGCCTTACAAGGAAAGGCTGAGAGAATTGGGATTGTTTAGCCTGGAGAAGAGGAGGCTGAGGGGAAACCTTATTGATCTCTACAGCTACCTGAAAGGAGGTTGTGGAGAGGAGGGTGCTGACCTCTTCTCCCAAGTGACAGGGGACAGGACAAGGGGGAATGGCCACAAGCTGTGTTAGGGGAAGTTTAGATTGGACATTAAGAAAAATTTCTTCACAGTAAGTGTTATCAAGCACTGGCACAGGCTCCATGCTGAGCTACTTCTGTGAAATACAGCAGGCCTAGACTCACGAGGGACACACTGCCCTGGAGCACGCTACACATCTGCAAGTGTCCGCTGTGGATAAGTTGCTGGTGAAAAAAATAGACTGCCTATCTGCAGTTAAACAAAAAAAGAGCTTTTCCCTCAGTTCTAGCTCTTGCATGCAAATATCAGCACTGCTCTTCAGAATATTGTCTACACTGAGAAAACACGTTTGTTGCTTTCAGAAGTCCTGGCTACCCTGCAGCACCCTTGAAGTCTTGCAGAGATGAGACAGGGACCCTGGAGGCAACAGGAACAAAGATGGAAACACCAGTGAAACACCTCAAAGGAATTAAGGGGTGCATCTCTAGAGGGATGACATGGCCCGGCTGAAGTGCCTCTACATCAACGGATGCAGCGTGGGTAACAAACAGGAGGAGCTGGAAAGCTACAACTTGGTTGCCATGTCTGAAACTTGGTGAGAAGAATCTCACAACGGGAGAGTGGCTGTCGAAGGCTACGGGCTGTTCAGAAAGTACAGGTGAGGAAGGAGAAGAGGGGACATTTCCTTCTACATCAAGAAATGGATACAGTGTGAAGAGCTGTCTCTGAAGAAGAGCCACCAGCAGGGACCCTTGCGGTTAGTGTTTATTACAGGCTGCCCGATAAAGGGGAGCCTATTGATGGAAGCCTTCTTACACCATCGACAGGAGATACAGGAGCTCACAGGCTCTCATTCTCTGGGGGACCTCCACCACCCCAACATCTGCTGGAAAGGTAGCACACTGAGCTGTAGGCAATCCAGGAGACTCCTGGAGTGCATTGAGGAGAACTCCAGGTAATATGACAGCACTACCAGAGGGGCTGCAATACTGAACTGCTTTAGTCTTTACTGCTATGGCCGGCCCTCAGGAATCCCAGACCCTGGAGGAGAGACAGAAAATCTGGAGAAAGGAAGACTGTACTTTGGACAAGGAGGATCAGTTTAGAGATTATCTAGGCAAACTGGAACCTCACAAACCAGGGGCCATGATAGGATACATCCACGAGTGATAAGGGAGCTGGCAGATATTATTGCTAGACCACTTTTCATCATCTCCACTGGTAAAGTTCCTACTGACTAGAAAAGGTGAAAAATAACTGCCATTTTTAAAAAAGGAAAAAAGGAAGACCCAGTGAACTACAGGCCAGACAGTCTCACCCCTATGCCTGGCAAGATCATGGAGCAGATCCTTTGCTGTAGCACATGGAAAACAAGGAGGCAATTGGTGACAACAAATATTGCTTCACCAAGGGCTAACCACGCCTGATGAATCTGGTCAGGGGTTGGTACTAGAGCCAGTGGAAGGTTGATGGAGGTGATTCTGTCACTTTACTGTGCTCTGAGGAAACCCTACCTGGAGTACGGTGCCCGGCCCTGGAGCCCTCAGAACAAGAAAGACAAGGACCTCTTGGAGAAGTTACAGAGGAAGGCCACAAAAATGATCAGACGGGTGGAACATCTCTCCTATGTGGAAGGGCTGAAAGAGTTGGAGCAGTTCAGTCTGGAGAAGGGAAGGCTCTAGGGAGACTTAACTGCAGACTTTCAGTAATTAAAGGGGACATGCAAGAATGTCTGGGACAAAGTTTTCAGCAAGGCCTGTTGCAACAGGACAAGGTGTAACGGCTTTATACTAAGAGAGAGAAGATTTAGACTAGATATAAGGAACACATTTTTCATGATGAGGGTGGTGAAACACTGAAACAGATTTCTCAGAGAGGTGGCAGATGTCCTGTCCCTGGAAGCATTCACGATCAGGTTGGATGGACTGACACTACAGTGTTAGGTCTTGACAAAAGAAGACAGTAGTGAAGTAAGAGGAAAGAAAATAAAGTATAGAGAAGAAAGTAAAACAAAACTGCATCTCTCAGGTGAAACCTGTGAGCTTTGAGGCACAACGCTTCCCACGTATCTCTCTCAGGAAGTACAGCTTTCCAAAACTTCTCCACTAACCTGAATGTCATTTACACAGATTTGGTCCTTGCTGTTCCCCTGGGCTTGCAGCAGGGCAATTAGCAGCATATTCCCTTTGTCCAGCTGGCAGAATTATATTGTAGTTAAGTACATATGGGGACGTACACTTTGTTCTCCCCCTTACTCCTACAGACACCCTTCACACACTTTCAGCTCCAATACCCAAATGAATTTCAGTCAGTACCGGTCTTGAAGCAAAAGGCAGAGTACGAAAAGAAATCTGCTTTATTAAAAAGCATTACCTTCCTGTGCAAGATTACTTCAGTTATTCACATGGTAGACATTTCACACTGTAGCTGTACCTGCTCTATACCTGTGTCTTCCTGTAGCTGCATGTGAAGTAAGTTTTTTAACACTAGAACATGTTTGCTTATAAGTGCTGTCACACTAATTCTTCCTAACTCTACAAAGAAATGAGACTGACAGGGGATTTTAACAGTGATGTGAAAAGCCCCAAAGTAAATGGTAGCAATGTTGGGGAAATAACCAGAGCACAATGACAAAGGGACAAGCAAGAACATAATCACTGAGAGATGAAAAGCAAGAGCTATGCTTATGACTGCCCTCCACCTTTTTTTTTTAATTTCATTGCATCTCTTAAAGAACCACTTCCCCAAAGGAGCTTCTGACATCTACTATCAGTCTGGGGAAACAAGAAGTACTAATCTGTGTCTTCATTGATTTACCATGCCTGCCACTGGTGATTTAGAGGAGCTACCACTCATCTTTGCCAAGAATGCACTCTCCACATGCAACTATAGGCCTAATGCAAAGAACCATGTTCCAAATTTCTGAATAGGACTCAGCAGCATCTCAAAAATGTTTATTAATATTCATAGCACAGGTACATTTCAGACAAAAAGAGACATGCTTAAGTCATGGGAGAGGTAATTGAGAGGTATGGCCACAAGTGCTGTGCAGACATTAACACGCTTCTGTAATTTGCGGTTGTACTTTTTTTTTTTTTTACAGTAACAGCAGCAGATTTTTGCAAATACAGTATTAGCAACAACTTGGAGTACCCACAAGAGGAACTGCTAATGAGAAAGTAGCAAAACTGGAGATCAGGGGAAGGAACAGTAGTTTTTCACAGAAGTTAACAGACATGAAAACCATACAGATATGGCATTTCATATGGATTTGTTTGTTTGTTTTCCAGTATAAGGGGGGGAAATCTGCCATAATGTCCACAAAGACTAAAAAAAAACCTGTTTCGGCAACCTTTCACTCACTGAGTTTCAACTTCACCCTCTGACAGAGAGAAATTGTTACTATCTAAAAGAAATGTCTTTCCAGCTACACCAGCTACCACCTCTCTCAACAGAAGAGGTTAATTTAAAAAGATCTCCAGATTAAAGAAGAAACTCATGTTGGAGTCAGTGAACATTCATGCAACATTTTCTGTTAATAAGAATGTACAAACTCCTGCTTTTGTGACCAACAGGGGACACTGACATTTAGAAAGAGCTTGCCAGCATGTATTTTCAGAACTGTCTCAGACAGCACTATGGCTTATCTTCCCACTCAGAGGCTTTTTTCATCAGCATAAGAAGGCCCATGTTTCCTTCTCAGTCCGCTTTCCTAGTACCATAGCTAAAAGTGATTATGACTGTTCTCTACAGAAAACACACAAAGCAATGTCCTTTTCCTCCTTCTGAGAGAAAGACTTGAACATTTTGTTTCAGGTTTGGATGCTGAGAATACTTCAGCCATTTGTCTTCCAAAACAAACCCTGAATCTTAATTTTTCCCCTTATAAATGTCAATGCACAATGATAAGAAAATCCATATATAAACAAGCCTTTCAATCTACAGAAGACCCAAAGCTATGGAAATACAAACCAGCACAAGAAGTGAAGCCAATGTCAGTGTGTACTTATGATCAACACAGGTGCAGAAGCACTTGCTAAATTTGAATTGAGCAGTGTGCTTAACAGAATTATACCTATGTTTGAATTAACACTTCCAGATTTCAATCCCAGTTGCCCTACATATATTGACATTTTCATCCTGTATGGTCCAGACTATGATCTTCTACTTCCATTAGTCCTTAACCTTCCCACGATAGTATTTAGTAGGTAAAAGGGATTCAGAATCAGTCACTACGATGTTTTCTATTTCAGATAATATTTACATCTGTCAAAGGCACAATTTAAAATCAAGATCTATTTAGACTTACTTCTCATATTTGACATATCAGTCTAAGTTGGGTATTTAGGGTGTTTTTTTCCTCACAAGTGAAAGAAAGAATTTTTGCAAGCCCCAAGTTTCAGTTTCTCCATGTCACAAAATTACAACTTGCTGTATTTCCCCTTCACATGAGCAAGTTTTCCTTTTCCACCAATGTTGTTCAACAAAACTGGCAGGGATTGAGCTGCAGAAAGGTTAAGAGGAGTGATGAAAAGACACAAAAGAGAAGGGGAAGATAGGCTTATCTGAGGTACCAGATGAAGCCCCAAGGCACATAAGGCTTTTGGACAGAGTAGGTGTAAACAGCAAGGAGAAAGAATTGTGATGCTGGGGACACCAGGACTTACCCACCAGCCCAACTGGTGGGGACCAACGGCCTCTGGCAATCATCACTCAGAGAGCTATATGGAACAGGCATGGATGAAAAGTTCTCCAGTACCTAACTAGACACATGGTTGGTCTCATTTGATTTTTAGATATTTCTTAGGGCAGGCTCAAAGCTGTCAGGCAACAGCACTAACCATCCCACTGCTCAGGAGTGGGACAGGAAGTGTGCATTGGGTATGAGAAGTGATCTTCCAGCAGGGCTCGAGGTCCTAAAATGAACAGGATTTCTCTTACATTACAAAAGATTTTTTAAACATTTCCTCTTACTTGAAAACCAACTAATTTTATTAGATAGATTTATTTAAGCAAATAAATATTCAGGCACTCCTCCCTTACTGCCAAAAGCATCAGAACACTCATAAGAAACAATCTGGATTGTGTTAGAAGATATATTTCCCTAATTAATTGATACCAATGCTGGGTCAGTAGTTCTTTAGAAGTACATTTATTTGGGAATGCTGATTGACAGACCAATTATAGTTTGGTTAGCTGGAACTTGAAAGCCAACTTCAGATTTATTGATAGATGTTTAAACAGCAGTATAATACAAACGTAAGTTCAATCTAGATCAAACATGCTCTTGCTGAACTCTTGACTTATCCTCTGAAATAAGCCACTGAAAACATCTCAGTAAAGCAGAACAAGGATGTTAAAGCATATGTTATGCAATTAAGAACTATATTTAGGTGCCAAAGTAAACTTTTTGTTGATAACGTCAGTAATGATGACGACTGCCTGTCATACTATATTGGTATTTGAATAAAGCATGAATTGTAAATTCAGGTAAATAGTGAAATTTATTCTGAGTTTTCTGAAGTGTCTTTTTAGTAAGAGTGGCTATTTTCTTTTTACCTTTCTAAGTAAAACATATTAAACCACACACACACACATATATATATTAAACTTCTGTGCTCAAAACCAATTAATCATAGAATTCCTGGTAATCCCAAAGCGTTTTCAGTGGCCCGATCTCTTTCAAGTCTCAGAAACAGGTAGACTAAGGCAAAATGTATCCCCCACAAATTCAGAGAAGACAAATGGGGAAAGAACAGGGGGATACACAACTAACATGGGATACAATAGTTCAAGAAGCTTCAGCAGCAAGTACCCAGCAGGAACTAAAATGGAATTCTGCCATGCTGATGCAAATGCCAAGTTCTGACAACAACATCAATCGACCCATGTTTTTACATCTGCATCTCTGCATTCCCTGCCCAGAGCACCAGCTGCTGCACCCAATACATATTGAGCTGTTTCCTCAAAATCTGCTGAAAAGATGATCTGTACTCTTAGAACTAGCAGTGAAGGACACACTCCACAAATTGAAGTATAAGGTAACATGCAATGCCTGCAAACACTTCATGGGCCTGGACAGGATCCCTGGTACAGAAACACAAAGAAACACGTGCAGGCTATTAATAATTGAGTTAGCAACAAGTCAGATACAATTAAAGGCAGTTTACTGTCCAAGCTAAGACAAAGTTCAAATACGTAAGCATGGTCATTTAAAAGAACTCATGCAAATTTTTCTGTCTTCCTTGAACTTGGAGACAGAACTAATTATCAACTTCAGCTTCAGAAAGGCCAGCCACAAGTAAAATAAAGGAGAAAAAAATCTCATTGGCATGGGCAATTCCTACTTTTATTTACAGAGGAAGTACAGAATCACAAAATCATAGCTGATATCAAGTTGGAAGGACCCATATGGATCATAGAATCCAAATCCCTACTCCTTGTAGGACTGTTCTAGGTATTTACAACTGCACAACAACTTTTAAAATAAATAAATAAATTTTTTAAAAAAGACTATTTTTGCACTTTATGAACAGAATAGTTGTCAGAAGAATTGCTTCTCTTCACATTATTTTACATAAGTGAGGGGTAGGAGGGAGCATCTAGAAAGTAAGCCGTTCGTATGCCTCTTGTTCACCATCAACAAATGGGTCTGCAGTAACAGAGAACAAATGAAGGAATGCATCACTGAGGTGAAAATCCTGTTATAGCACTGCTCGGAAAGGTGATAAAGTTCAAGAACACAGTGGTAACAGGCAAAAAGACCAAAATTCAGCATTTGCACACACATCAATGCTAAACTGTGCACCAGGATGTTTTCTGGCCCTGTGTTCCCCCATGTAAACACACAACCAACCTGTCCTCTCTCTGTAGGTGCATGTGCAGCTCTGAAGTTAATTTTGTGTTTGACATCAATAAATTGCACTTCAGGTGGAAATCTCAAAGCACCATACAAATGTAAAATAACTTATCCAAAATTTGTCAGTGAAAAAATAAAGATGTAGCAAATTTAAGTTACCTACCCATGTCACACCAAAATACTCAAATTTTACTTCACTTAGAGGCAAAGGTCACCCCAATGCAGTTTTCATGTATTTTCAGGCACAAAACTTCCAGAATTTTCATATTGCAACCAGATTTTTACTATTTTTATTCCAAATTTCCTGTATAAAAAGGTGGCTGAAACACGCATCTCTCCGTATAAAAAAAAGATTTTTTTGGTGCCACCTCCTGGTGATACAACAGAACTGAAAAATCATACACTAAACCTAAGCTTCTCAAACAGTGAGGTGAAAACACAATAGTTTGGCCTGGTTTGGTTTGCTGGTTTAAGGTGGCTTGACCTAAGGCACCAAATTTTCCTCTCTGCAAACACGAAGGAAGACACTGAACTCATTAGCCATTTTTAGGATGACATAAGCGCAGATGCATAAGCGTCCTTTAATCAGTGACAACATCCCCATCCAGCCTGCCCATGCTTTCTTTGTAGCCTTCCGGTTGAAGATACTCTTTCGATGCTACTGACAACAGCAAGCTCTCAACATAGTGAAAACTGGTGTCATAAAGCTGTTGATAAATACACCCTGCCACCTTCAACTAGCTTGTCTCAGTCTGAAAGAATAACATTTGATCTGAGAAAACCATAAAATATGAGCTTTACTCAAATCTACCCCTTCGCTATACTGTATTTTGGATAGCTACAATTCATTGTCCAGGCCTGCAAAGCAGAGGATAAAGGTATAAGGTTGGGTATGAGAGAAGTTAAATTACCTTCTTAACACGGAATGGGTAAGTGTTGGCAAAATGCCTAATACTCTTGAGGGATTTTACAGTTTAAAGTAGATCATTCTTGGCATTAAGCCTAACACTCTTCAGGGAATTTTCTGTAAGTTGCCTGGGGCCTTTATAACACATAGTCCAGCATGTGATTTGGTATCACCAGTCGTTTTTATTTTCTTCAATATTTAGTTCTTAAACAAAATTCTGAATGCTTAAGATAAATACCCTGAAAGTACAGAGTCAAAGTTAATGTGAATCACTGCCATCATTTGTGTTCCAAGAGTTGCCTGGACATATTTATGTTCAGGAGCTGAACCATGCCTGAAATATGACAGACTGGGCAAAAAAAAAATTAACTTAAAAAAAGCAGTCCAAAGTGTATTGCAACAGTAATCTGTGCATCACCTTTTACATAAAAATGAAGTCAACTTCTTGTACATCTTGTAAGACACATTCCACTGAACAAAAAGTGAACCTTCTCAAACCTGACTAGGATTGCTGGTCACGCAGCCTCTAAAACTAATTGCAGTATTAAACTCAACGGGTGTCATGCTCTCAGCTGTGCTCTTTTGGAAAGTCCTAGACCAGACAAACAAATCCACTGAGACCCATCCCTACTGTCTTCAGACGCATTTCCCCAACAACTGCCAGAGCGGCAAGTAATGATTTCTTTGCCTTTATGGATCCTGTGATGTTTTTCAAGTATGTCAAGATCACTGAAGCATATGCAAAGCTGGAAAATGTGTCACGCAGGATAAAACTAAGATCGTTATCACTTAATCACTTTGCTGTACCTAAACATCATCAATACCCAGTCTTTAAAACTGCTGACAATTGATTACAGAAAACAACTGAAAAAGAAAGTCAGTCTTGAGTCAAGCTTTCTGTGTAAGGAACTGCACAGAATACTGATGAACATCTTTTTTCAGACTGTGCCAGCTGACACGTAAAAACAACACTACTAGAGAGCAAAATAAGAATGTTAAAGAGATTTCAAGTGTGGCTCAAGCTGCTTACTGATTAACATTTCTGAATGTAACACTCCTCAACAGACCTGTGTGGTTATTATTCAAAAGTGAAACAAGGCTCTCTTGGCAACTGGAGACAAATGAGCCTGTCTGTCCGAGTTCGCAGTTCTCGCACAGCTTAGCAGCACTGGAGCTGCTTATTCTTCCAGAGCCTCTAGGGAAAAAATAAAATCCCAATCCCAAGATTTAATGCCTGTCATCTACTTCCAGGATGAGGAAGAGCCCTAATAATCTCCAACAGGAAACACGCTCATCTGATACATGAATATTAGCTAACTGGTTTTGCTAAAAAAAAAAAATTACAGTCACATTTGCAAGAAGATAGCAAATAAAACACACAATGATTTTTTTTATGTCAGGGAACAAACATAACACTGCAGGAACACACAGAAATTGAAGATAACAGCTCTCTTTTCAATGACCCTGTAAAGAAGAACAAAAGAGGTCCAAGTTTATTTGCAGAAGTTTCTGAATTGCATGGTTTAGTGATTGATAGGAATGGTTTTACTCAATGATCCCATGGGTCTTTTCAAACCTGGTGATTCTATGATTCCTGGAATTTCTTTCTAAAAAATATCCAGATTCACTTTTTCAAGCACCATCTGAAGTATTTCCATGTCAACTCTTTATCACTATAGCATATTCTTAGTCACATACCCACATGTTGACTACACTGGTTTTAGTAGAGCAGTCAAAGTGGAATGAAAGGCCAGACTGGTTTTCAAAGCTTGAATTCCTCATGTGCGCAGTGTCACCTGCAGCCAGGGAGAATGGGGGACCCAAGGAGATGGCTACGGCTGTCATGACTGACAGCTGCTCACAAGCTCTAGAAAGTCTTGCTTGACAGACCAGCTCAAACCAAATCACAATAAGGAAAACCAAAAGTGGGGCCAAAAGGCTGCGTCTCGCCTCCCCATGTCCATATTGCATTTCTCCACTGGGTTATGCGCATACTGTCTGGAGGCGCAAAAGGTGCACCACCTCCACCAACAGCACCCCAGCACAGAATTTCAGTCATAGTAGAAAATCTCCATTAGCCAAATTCACGCTATTTTAAGACACCAATATTTTGTCTTACAGGAAAATCCACTGCTAAACTTTGAATGAACTCTCATAAGCATGTTAAATATGTTCACAGCAACTCAGACCAAGAAGCCAGCTCCCCCAGCAGGACCCTTGCCCCTGTGGTGCTTATGAATAATGCTGAGGGAAAAATGCAAGGTGCCCCACCAAACTACTCCCACAGCCACTTTCTGCAACTATCTACACCAGCAAGATTTCAAAAACATGTTTTCGTACATTGAGTAAGAGAAGCCAGTATAGGTGTTGAACAGATTGGTTATTTCAGAAAATATGTGTTGTTTTCAGAAAGATTTGGGATTTGTATCACTACATGAGACATGAGAACAATCAGGATGTGCCCAAACATAGTCCAGCTCACACTCACAAGTCCATTGTCTGCATAGAGAAGTAAATAAGACAAGCAGTAAGAACAGCTACTATGTTTTCTAGAAAATAAAATACTATTCAGATGTGTATAACGTGCAGGTATGCTGGTAATAAATCCTTACATACACAGATTCTGGACATCACTGCATTTAGATCACAGCTCTAATCTGAACTATTTGATGTATACACATCTCTTAAAAATTACCTTCTTGATACAACAGCCAGTATAAAGTTTTATTTTAAAAATTATATTATTTTTCATTACCAAGACTTCTGTCAAAAGATCTGCATTGATGAAAGAAGCTGAAGACCAGTGCTGGCCAGGTTATGGTCTTGTGCCTTCCTTTACCGTTCTCACCCTTTTCTCCTTTCTGCTCATTCTGGCCTGATGTGTCTCCAGCTCACTTTCACCTCAGCAAATACAGTCAGTAAAGATCTCTTTCTAGGCCTGAGTAAATCTAAAGTTATGAAACTGATTATTCACAAAAAGTGATCAAATACACATACCAAACAAGAGAAAGCCTGTAGACTTCCTATGTCAAACGTGTACTGTTACGCCTGCATTTTGCACCTAATTTCTATATGAAAACATCTAATATGGGTACACAAAACAGTTCACTCCCAGCTGGGAGCTGGGAGAAGAGAGGATCACTGCACTAGCACATTTTTCTGTACTGAAAAAAATCCACTGTTATACTTTTTTCCTTTTCGTATGCACAATGCAGTACTGGAAAGTTTATTATACCATCAGTACTACACAGGAGGTAAAGTAACTGAAGTCAGAGATGTACGCTGCTGTGTGTTCAGACTTGCTTTTTTCCTCCATACAGTAACACAGCAAAATGTTCTTCAGGTTCTCATCATGCACAAAAGTGTAACAGTTTCTCTTAGTGCAATGTAGATGGCACCCTTTCTACAAATCAACTCCTTTCAAAGCTTTGTAACCTTATACAAGATTAAGAGAATCTACATGCAAAATAAAGGCTCTCTGCGTGTTGCCTACTGAAGATTACCATTCTCTTTCTGAGCACTCAGCACCATCTCAAAAAAAAAAAAATCAAAAAAATCCCCTCTTTAACAAGCAAGGCATGTAATTGGTTTGCCCCCAAATATTTTGTTCTTTCTGCCACCCCAAACTGAAGCGTCTGTTTTCTTGGGGGGTTTTCTACACTGTTTTATCCATTACTGAAAGAATGCAGGGAAACTATTCCAAAATAACCAATAAGTCATTTTGTTGCACCTCTTCCTACTTTTACTATCCTATGTGTTTTAAAGTAAAAAAAAGCAAAAAAACCCCAACTTTCAATAGTGTAAATGTGTACAACTAAGACAACTGTAAAAGGAAAATTTGTCTTCTTGACATGAAGGTTTAACTAAAATAAGTACATACAGAAAGGCATTTCCCTCCATGCACTGCCACCAAAAAATAGGACAAAATATGAAATGAGCTGCACAAGCATAAAGTGTATGAATAGTTTTATAAGGTTCACAGTCTCCTTTACATACATGCTATGCTTCACGCAGTATAGCAAGGTTCAAAGTTATCTGATATGACCAAGAGAGTGAGACTAAGCTCTTTCATTGTGGGTACATTACCAGCACACATCATCTTCAACGCTGTAAATGGTCCTTCTAATGGCAAGAACTTTATAGCATAAGGAATTACTAATCCAAATTCACAGAAACACAGACTCTTAAGTCCATTATATCTGAAGTCCACAGTATCTTGTTTAACCAGAATTGTTCATACATAAGCTTCCCTAATGCCAGTGCTTCATCTGAATTTTCTTCTTGCTCTCCCACAAAACAGCAGACTGCTTTACATATGTTTGAGCTAATCAGGCCAAGAAGTAAAGATGGAAGTAACAGCAGCTAGGAGCAGAGCGGTCAGGCACAGCAGACCAAATCCCCAAACCAAGGACATTAAACTAGGGTTACTCTTCACCCTGTGCTGCTGCTCTGTAACATAACATACATTGCAGAAGGATTAGTTGTTTATGTAGGGCTATTTTAGAGATGTCAACATGAATTCTCTCGTTTTAGATATGCAGTTTTGATGACAGCAGGAATCAGACTCTGCCTGTGGTGAAAGAGAGATAGAAAAGTTCCTCCAAAGCTCATCATGTGAGGAGTCCACCTCTCTTCACTGTACCAGGAGCTTAATATATGCTGTGAATTACACCCATCACCACCACCAAAGCAAGCATCAGACTGGTGATCTCAGAGGTCACCCAATGAATATGTACATGCATTACCACTGGTCTGACTCAGCAGAGCACTCACGCATGCAGTTAACTTTTAACTTGTTCTGAAAGTATACTGGTTTCAAACCCGCAAGCCTCGCTGAGGAAGGATGACTTCCTAAGTTTTCAAATGGAAGTAGTAAAGGAAGACAGAAAACTGAGAGAAGCAACACACTTGGAATAAAATGTGAAAGTCTGCCTCCTTTTCTAGACTTTCCGATATCAACACCAGGTTTCCTTGGTATTTTAAGCCATTTAATGATTTTCTATACATCAAATTCTCATGTCTATGCACATTCAGTTTTAAAAGCATGATACCAAAACTCCTCCAAAAGAGTCTCTCCATCTCCAGCATGACCAGAGTCAAGAAATGCTGAAAACATAAGAATTCTGGTTTGATGTCAAAAACTCAAGAGCAGAGAGTCAAGTACTTTCTCAGAGATAAGTAAAACTCTGATGCACAAGCACTTACTCACAGAGGACCAGCCTCCCACATTTTGTGAGGTCTATGCATCGTTATTTTCTACAGCATAAACAGTGGTTCCAAAAAATGGATTACAAATCTATGGTAGAGACATGCTCCAAAGACCTTCACATCTTCTCCAGCCCAAGCACTCTAAAAAGTGTGACAACATTGCTGTTAGTCACCAGTGGAAAGCTGTGTTCATGCATCCAATAAGGAGTATTTCTGATAGTACTCACAAACTTCCAGTGCCACAGAACATAAAATGACTATCTGGATTTGTTGAGTCAAGGGGTTAGGTTAGCAAAGAAAACTACACTGTTTATAAAGCATCTTATGACAGCTCAGGGATTCTGAGTAAATGCTGTGTAATACAAAGCCTCTGGGAATAATCAAACGATGAATAACTTCTGTGGAAAAGAGCAAAACATTTTGTTTCAGTAAAAGAGTGGTAAAGAAGAGATGGGATACCATCTACTAAAACAGGTACCAGCAGGCATATGATATTGGAGAAGAAATGCTATTAATAATAGCAATAGAAAAAGGAGTCCTACCTTCACCTTTGCATGGGGAGAAAGTATTTCCAAATACTTGCTGTTTTGGCTTTAAAGACTGTGGGACTGGCAGTCGTGGGGGATGTGGGACTTGAAATAAAGACTTCCCATTTGTAACCGCTTGTTCCCTGGCACTTAGAGCAGGAAGGTGAAAAGTACTGTTAATAATGTTGCTTTAAGGAGATACCCCTACTCCAAGGGGCACCTTTAAGTGTAGGCTGGCAGACAAGCTTCCAGTAGCTGGACTTGAGGTGCTGCTATTTGAAGATGGGCAGGGCTCTCCTGCATGAACACTGATAGGTGGGATCTGCTGTCCACCGATCATCCTAGATCCATGGGGAATGCCTGTTGTCCAATGGCTCGTAATGCATGACCTTTCATTCATTTTTAAGAAGTTAATGCAATCAAAGTGTGTTTAACAGACCCACAGCTATGACTAATATCAATCCAAAGTCAGTAAGTAATCCATTGTGTATTATGCCTGTTTAAAAAAAATACATAAATAAAAATAATTTATATTGTAAGTAAATAATACATGAAAAAGGACTGCACATAACTTCGTGACATTACTGTTACAAGAAACAAAGTACAAGAACTATATGGTCTGTCAGGGAGACAGAACAAAGCCTCGCAATGACGTAGAGCTCCAACATGGAGAAAGCTTCCTCTTCAAAAGCTGAAGTTTGCAGTAAGGTCAGCTGCCTTCACATTAGCTAAACCAGCCATGAAATTAAATGATTTTTGACCAAGTGCAAGAAAGCAGTGAAGAGTGAAAAAATTCTCCGATACGGAGTTCTCATGAGGGTAAACATGACTATTACTCCTTTTTCTGGCATCTCTTCAGTCTGTTAATTAAAACAGTGCTGAAAAGCACACACAGTACACCAGAACTATGCAGATATGTACAAAACAAGATATAGTTCATGTTTTAAAGGATGTGCATACAACAAAACAAAGAGGGAACAGCAAAACCACAGAGATGCCTCTATACTCCTTCAAACTCTGTGACACTTCACAGAGAAAGGAATTCCAAGAAATCACAGCACAGAAGTATTCCTAAACGTAACTGCAATCACTTCAAAAGTGGATGCTTATTGTAAGCCTAGACATATGCCAAAATTTAAATGCCATCATACAGCAGCAAATTTTCAAGGACATCTTTCAAATTATACCAATAATTTTGGAACTCTGACTTTTCATCACTTACGTTTCCTGTTATTTGAATCTTAGCAGAGAAGACTGGTAAGGGGATTGAAAAATCATCTCAGCTGCAACCTACCCCAAGGCAGAATCAACTACATCTAAATGTCTCCCAACATAAAAAAGCTTTGTAGGTAAAAGCTGCACTTGCCAGTGTAAATCAGTGGGCTACAATATAGCACAGATTAGCTAACTTCAGTCCTAACTCAGCTGAACAGCACATGCCAAACTTTCATCACTAGCTTCATATGTATAACATTAAGCACATGTATAAGTAGTTTGTTCAATTATAGACTCAGTACCTAATTAACTTATTCTGACAAACAAATTAAGTTGGCAGAAATAAAGCTAAGTACAGCTTCAGTTATCGTTTTCATTGAATTAAGCATTATGATCTTGCTGCAGGAAAACACTGAGCCGCAACTTATACCTTCACCTCATGAGATTTTTCAGCACCAAAGCCAAGAAGATTAAGATGTTCATACTTAACCCTTTGCTTAATATGATTTTGCAGTGTGTCAATTTTCTCCATCTGAGAACTGTCAAAAAAAACCCAAAGCAAAATACACCTATTTGTTTAGCAAAACTGCACTCATAGCGCACTTCCAGATTAGAGTAAAAGCTATCTAAGTGTCTGTGTAGTCTTATATCCATATATATTCACACACACTCTCCAGTTAAAACTCACTAATAATCAAAGTCCTAAACATATTACCTTCAAAGGCAAGAGCAAAATCCCAACTGACATTAAGACATGCCCCAACCACACTTACGTGGTCATAAAAGAGTTATTCTACATACTATTTTTTATTGTTACGTTTTTATGGTATGGAAATAGAACCTGTGAAGCATACCAATCAAAAGCAATATAATTTACTCTTGTGCCTGGCTGAAGCATAAACCACTCTCTGCAATCCAGCCAAGGGTAGGAGAGCCAACTGTTCTTAAATTCTCAGAGTTTGTTTTAAAAGCAGAATGTACCTTGCCCTAACACGGGTGGCTAGATCCTTTAAAAAGGGCATACTAACAAAGGCAGTTGTTCTGCTGGCAAGGATATACAACATGTCATTATAAATTGGCTACAAATAAAAATCATTCTTGCCTGTAGTTATTGTCTGCAGTGTTTGCTACATTAGAAAAGTACTAATATAATCAATAAAAGATTATACATTACAAATGCATTAGCTTTACTCAACAAAAGCCTTCAGTTTAATCAACAGAAGAATATTTCTGCACAGCTTACACAGACTTGCCAGCCCTATAAAATCCAGGTCAACATATGACTTCAATTGCTAGGAGGATGGCCTCCTTTATTATTCTCCAGTAGCAGTCTATCACAATGAGTAAGAAGTGTTCTATGCTACCATGTCTCAATTTTATCATTGGCTACTTCTGGATTGGCTTGGGTTTTTTTCACACTTGCAGAAAGACCTCTGGGCCTGTAATCTCTTTCCTCATGCTACTACGCTGTATGTTGAAACAATGCCCCGAAAGTACACATAGAACAAAGTATTTTAATGAAAGCAGAAACAAATTATGTAATTCCTCTGCATTTTCTTTCCCTCTAGTCTCCCTCATGATTCTATCACAAAATCGTCTAACACTACATTAACATGCAAATCAATGCTTCCTTTCTTTAAAACATTAAAGCACCTTGGAGAGCAGAAGTTTTCCCAGGTTTTTATTATTATTTTGCAGTATTTTGAATATTATTTACTTATTCTCAAGTCACTTTTTATTAGTTAGGTCTGTTTAGCATCAACTTCCATTATGGTGTCAGCAAGTTCTCACATCAAAGTCAGAGTGGCCAAACTGGTTAAAACCAAACCAACGCATTACCTAGAGGTGAATTAAACCATATATAACTGACTAAATGCCAACTGGACATGAATTATATTCTAAAAGTATAATTGACTTTTGCATCAGATCCATAAATTTCTAACCCAAGTTATCTTGGAGATGGCAGGATTACAGTACCTACTACAACAGCTTATTTAGAAATGAGCTTAGAAATCCTGAATAGGGTTGAAGCTTAAAGTACTAAGTTAAAACACACAAAAAAATGCAGGAAATAATAATATCCTGAGACTAAATGGCTGCATTGACAAATTCTTTTCTTCTACCAAAGGAACACGAGCATTTGCCATCTCTCTAGGAAATATTTCTGTCCATCAGTGAGATATTGTAGTGACCTTTTAATGCTCCCACAGAAGTTAATGAAAACACAATTATGTCGACTGCTTCCAGAGCCTCTTTTTTCAGCTGACATAACTCAAAGCTCTATGACTATGCATCTATCAAGAACAGCATGACAACATAATTACGCAAAATCCATAACAATGATTCATAAATTAACTTTCAGAAAGCCATGTAGTAAAATTTGTGTTCAAACTGAAGCCCTTGAAAATCTGAATCCTTCAAAAAGCAAAACAAAAGAAGAATTCACATATCTGGCTGCAGCACAGTATGCCGTATAGTCTGCGTCTACAGTGCAATTTTGAAAAGTAATCAGAGTCGGCTTACTCCTTCACCCACTGAAGTAAGAGGTTAATACACATTTCAACTTCGATAAAACCAGGATTACAGTGCTACAGAGATCAGTTTAAGGGCTTGTAATAAATTCAGCTGAGAGACACTTCCACAAAATAAATTATCAGACGTTGGCACTTCATGCATAGGGTAGCGAGCGCTATCCCACACCAAAGAAGGCAACCGAGAGACAATGCACTGGACAGTCCCTCCTTTCTCTTCTTCCACTGGAGACATATCACCTCTACAACAGGTATCAGACACTGCAGAAATCAAACACAAACTCTCACCTCCTACTGGGAATATGCGATCCAAGACTGCGACTGCTTTCCTGCATCTCCAGAGGAACCTGGACAAGCTCAAGAAGTGGGTCTGTGAGAATCTCATGAGGTTCAACAAGGCCAAGTGCAAGGTCCTACACCTGGGTCAGGGCAAACCGCAGTTTCAATATAGGATAGGGGATGATGCGATTGAGAGCTGCCCTGCAGAGAAGGATTGGGGATGCTCACTGATGAGAAGCTCAACATGATCCGGCAACATGTGCTCACAGCCCAGAAGGCCAACCGTACCCTGAGCAGCATCAGAAGAAGCGTGGCCAGCAGGTTAAGGGAGGTGATTCTGTCCCTCTGCTCTTGTGAGATCCCATCTGCAGTGTTTTGTCCAGTTCTGCAATCCTCAACATAAGAAGGATATGGAACTGTTCGAATGGGTCCAGAGGAGGGCTACGAACAAAATCAGAGGACTGGAGCACCTCTGCTATGAGGACAGGCTGAAACAGCTGGGGTTGTTCAGCCTGGAGAAAAGAACGCTCCAGGGAGACTTCATACTGGCCTTCCAGTACCCAAAGCAGGCTTACAGGAAAGCTGGGGAGGGACTTTTTACAAGGGCATGTAGTGATAGGACGAGGGAGAATGCCTTTAAACTGGAGGGGGGAAGATTTAGATTAGGCATTAGGAAGAAATCCTTCACGAAATTCTTACCCATTCAATTCTGCTCTCCCCTGCCAGCCCTTCCGTCCTTGCATGCTCATCTTATTTCCAGCATCACCTGTCAGGGGCACCACAGCGAAATAGTCAGAAGTCACGGTCTCCACTGATGAGTCAGTCTGGGTGGTCTTGAGGACTGGGATGAAGAGGATGAAAAGACAGCCACCAAAAGCTATAGGGAAGCCACACCTCAGCCTCAATGACCACTCAGTGTCTACGGAAATAGGGCCTCAGAGGTGTTTGTGTCTCTCAGCTGCTGGGACAAGGACATGCCCTAACACAGGTGCAAGTTCCCAACTTAACTCATTTCCAAAAAGCACGCATACACATAGGACATGCTGATATTACGACTTTTGTGCAGTTATCTGGCTACAGCTTACAGACAAAAAGCATGGTAATGAATTCTTCTTGGAAAGGAAAACCACACACAGATTTAACTAGGGGAAAAAAAATAATAATTGCTGAGAGCCTGAACTTTAGGCTTGGAACAATGTACACGTTTGCAATAAAAGAAGACAATGTGAGTTCAAAACTGAAGCTATAAAATAACCTTTTCACTTAATTTATAGAGAAGCTCTTGCTAACTTTTCATGCCAGCCAACATCTCAGAAGTTATGCAGTACTGAGAATAATAAATACCTTACATTAGCATCCACTGGTTGGGTCATTTGTATCCATTTCTTGACAATTGTTCTCTAGAATTACCACAGGGGGCTTCACTCCAAACTACAATACTCTGATAATAGCATGGTTTCCTTAGGCCGAGGTGATCGGCCAAGGAAAATTAGAAGAGTGTCACACAACCTAAGAGTTTCATAGAATCACAGAATCATAGAATCACTAGGTTGGAAGAGACCCACCGGATTATCAAGTCCAAGCATTCCTATCAAACACTAAACCATGCCCCTTAGCACCTCATCCACCCATCCCTTAAATACCTCCAGGGAAGGTGACTCAACCACCTCCCTGGGCAGCCTGTTCCGGTGCCCAATGACACTTCCCATGAAAATATTTTCCTAACGTCCAGCCTAAACCTCCCCTGGTGAATCTTGAGGCTGTTTCCTCTTGTCCTGTCCTCTGTCACTTGGAAGAAGAGGCCAGCACCCTCCTCTCCACAACCTCCCTTCAGGTAGCTTTAGAGAGCAGTGATGTTTCCCCTCAGCCTCCTCTTCTCCAGGCTAAACAACCCCGGCTCTCTCAGCCATTCTCCTGTTCTCCAGTCCCTTCACCAGCTTTGTTGCTCTTCTCTGGACTCGCTCCAGAGCCTCAACGTCCTTCTTGTGGTGAGGGGCCCAGAATTGAACACAGGATTCAAGGAGTGGTCTCACCCGTGCCGAGTTTCTAGTTCTCAAACACCAGTAGTATGCCTTCCTGACACAACATCAACAAATAAGTCAAATGAAAGCTAAAGGAGGCCCTCTACAGCACTGTGAGACAAGCAAACATGACTGAGCTTCTCAGAGCTAGCATAACAGAATATACTAATTACTTATTACTTGCATCATTATAATTCCTAGGAAGATTAGTCACAGAAAGGAAGTCTTTGTGTGAGAGACTGTACAAACACAGAGCAGAGCACAATCACCAATATGGCTGCAACTGCCATCAAAAGGGAACCCGTTATCAGTGGACATGGTGATGTATATCCTAGTGGGGTTGGGATCAAGCTTTTTTACCTTGCTGCCAGAAAAGCCTTTTCAGTTTTTTATTATGGTAATTAAGATCTCCTGACCTTTTTCTCTGCTAGGACTGTACATGTCAGAACTGCAGTACTGCAAGTGGTTGCTGTAACAGAACAACGTGAGCTTCGAGGAGCAACATTATTCTCATTAAAGCTAGCTATAAACTTCAGAAAAACTGCATTAAATACTCAACACAAATCTTGCAGCACTAAGTACTAGTCAGAGGTGTGCTTTCCAACATGCTGTCAATAGCTGCAGCATCCTTACCCAGTAATGCACGATTTCTGCAAACCCTGACTTGAGCACCTTTTACTCACATTGTAGCCCTTCTAGCTTTGCCTATAATGACTTTGGACTTTGCAGGAGTGCAGCCACAATTGCTAATGTTGCAGCATCAGCAATGGTAAGAGATCCAGTGCATGCAGGACACAGGAAAGCACCAACGATGTCCCCATGAGAGCCAGTGGCAACGCAAAGACAAAGACAAAGGCAGCTGCCCTGCTTTGTTGCCCTCGTCCTGACTGCCACTTGTGGGGCAGCGAGGACCAAATGCTGCTGAGCAGATGGCCTGGCAGATGCCAACCACCACCTTATCACAACCACGGCTCATGCCACACACCTGGCAGCTAAAGCATTAGCAGCCTCCAGCCGCGCCAGAAGCCTCCTCTCTCAGTAGAGAAGGACAGTGTAGAAAGCCACCAATTTCAAGCCGAGGACGTGGAAGAGGCTGGAGTTGCTAGCAGCACGTAGCCCCACAGATGAGGCAGAGCTGTCACCTCACTCGGCGTGACGGGACTGGGACCCTGCCTGGGGGAGGCAAAACCCCCACGAGGGACTGCTCAGCATCGGGGCCAGGAGCGCGCCTGCCGCCCTCGGCTCTGCACCCCCGCAGGGCTCCCGCTGCCCCGCAGCCCCCGCACCCCCGCAGCCCCCGCACCGCTCACACCGCTCACATCGCTCACATCGCCCCGCAGCCCCCGCACCGCTCCCACCGCTCCCAGCGCTGACACGACTCCGCGCAGCCCTTGGCGCTCCCGGCGCGCCGTCTCTCCGCTCGGCAGCCGCTTCCCGCAGGTCCCTGTCTCCGCTCACTCATCCCCGGGATGACCAATCCCCCGAGAGGGTGTCTGGGTCCCGTCCCCCCAGACCGCGCTGCGCCCCCATCTCCGCGGCGGGGCGGCCGGCGAGGCGAGTAACTCGGCGGCGACTCCACCGCCGCGGGAGGCTTCGTTTCGCTTTTCCTTCTCCTCCTCCCCGCTCCCCCCCCGCCGCCGTCCCCGCTCGGACGGGAGGCCGGGACCCGCCGAGTCGCCCTCCCCGCGGGGGCGGCCCCGGGCCGGGGGGAGCGGCGGGGGGAGCGCGTCCCCGCGACCGGCACGTGCGCGCGCCCTTAACCCTTTACGCGCCGCAGAAACGCAGCGCGAGGGCGGGAGCTTCTCGCTGCCACGAGTCTGGGGATCCCGCTTGCAGACATCGGAGCGCTGGAAGCGGGGTGAAGGAAAGTCGGAAGGAAACTATTCATAGACTCATGGAATCATAGAACCACTAGGTAGGAAACGACCCACTGGACCATCCAGTCCAACCATTCCTATCAATCACTGACCCATGCCCCTCAGCACCTCATCCACCCGTCTTTTAAACGCCACCAGGGATGGTGACTCAACCACCACCCAGTGCCCAATGACCCTTTCCGTGCAAATATTTTTCCTAATGTCCAGCCTAAACCTCCCCTGGCACAGCTTGAGGCCATTGCCTCTCGTCCTGTCCCCTGTCACTAGGGAGAAGAGGCCAGCTCCCTCCTCTCCACAACCTCCCTTCAGGTAGCTCTAGAGAGCAGGGAGGTCTCCCCTCAGGCTCCTCTTCTCCAGGCTAAACAACCCCAGCTCTCTCAGCCGTTCCTCATAAGACCTGTACTCCAGCCCCTTCACCAGCTTTGTTGCTCTTCTCTGGACTCGCTCCAGAGCCTCAACATCCTTCTTGTGGTGAGGGGCCCAGAACTGAACACAGGATTCGACGTGCGGTCTCACCAGGGCCGAGTACAGAGGGAGAATAACCTCCCTGGACCTGCTGGCCACGCCGTTTCTGACACAAGCCAAGATGCCATTGGCCTTCTTGGCCACCTGGGCACACTGCTGGCTCATGTTCAGTCGCTGTCAACCAACACCCCCAGGTCCTTCTTCTCCAGGCAGCTTTCCAGCCAGATTTCTCCCAGTCTGTAGCCCTGAACAGGGTTGTCGAGAGAAGAACAATTGCCATGAGATGGGAGGCTCGGTAATTGGAACGTGTTGATTGTGTCAGTTTGTGTCAGTTTTATTCACTTGTGCTGTGACTGCGGAATTGAGAATATAAATGAGGTGAAGGTAAGTGATAATGCCAAATGCCGAGTCCTGCACTTGGGGCACAACAACCCTGTGCAGTGCTACAGACTAGGAGAAGTCTGGCTAGAAAGCTGCCTGGAGGAGAAGGACCTGGGGGTGTTGGTTGACAGCGACTGAACATGAGCCAGCAGTGGCCCAGGTGGCCAAGAAAGCCAATGGCATCTTGGCTTGTGTCAGAAACGGCGTGGCCAGCAGGCCCAGGGAGGTTATTCTCCCTCTGTACTCGGCACTGGTGAGACCGCTCCTCAAATCCTGTGTTCAGTTCTGGGCCCCTCACCACAAGAAGAATGTTGAGGCTCTGGAACGAGTCCAGAGAAGAGCAACAAAGCTGGTGAAGGGGCTGCAGAATAGGCCTTATGAGGAACGGCTGAGAGAGCTGGGGTTGTTTAGCCTGGAGAAGAGGAGGCTAAGGGGAGATCTTATTGCTCTCTACAACTACCTGAGAAGAGGTTGTAGAGAGGTGGGAGGTGGCCTTTTCTCCCTAGTGACAGGGGACAGGACAAGAGGGAACGGCCTCAAGCTCTGCCAGGGGAGGTTCAGGTTTGACATCAGGAAAAAATTTTTCTCAGAAAGGGTCATTTGGCACTGGCACAGGCTGCCCAGGGAGGTAGTTGGGTCACCTTCCCTGGAGGTGTTTAAAAGACGGGTGGATGAGGTGCTGAGGGACATGACTTAGTGTTTGATAGGAATGGTTGGACTCGATAATCCAGTGGGTCCTTTCCAACCTAGTGATTCTGTGATTCTATGATTTGCCAACAGGATAGGAGTTTTTGCTGTTGTGGTTGAAGCCCACTGAGAAGTACATTGAGCAGGGAGCAAAGAGGTCAAAGAATACAAGACTACTGAAGTTAACATTAGGCTTTGCAATTCAGGTCTAAATATCATCCTTAATTTTTGATGTGACTTTTGTGTAATTTTTTTTGATGTAATTCTTGTGTGCTGAAGAAGCAAGTGAAGTTCATGCAGGATAAATCAGATGAGACTAATAAATACATTGAAAGTGAGTACAACTGAACTTTTCTTTGTGGGTAACACTAATTGCATGTTCATATGTGTCATGCACCATTGCGTGATCATACCCATCAGTATGAGACCGTACTCATTCCACACATAAATCATCCACCTTCATGATGAAAAGGATATGCCTTAGGCCTTCAGGAAGCTACTACCTTCTGTTATATTTGACTTGTTTTTCTCTGTTGCAAACTTTCTTCCCAGCAGCTAGAAGTGTGTATCTAATGGAGGTAGTGGATTCAGAAAAGGATCAGAAAGGATTCAGGAAGTTCACTGTATCAGAATCCACAACAACATCTATCAACTTAGTTTGTTGTCTGTCATGGTTTAGCCCCAGGTAAACCTCCTCTGAGAGACCAGGTAAGGTAGTCAGCTATTTAATTTCCTTCAAGGATCTTTTACTGAAAGCCCACCGATACCTTTTTGGGCCCGTGAAATATGCTCTGCTGAAGTGGTCTGTGCCGGGGATGTATGGAGTCTCTGGGCCAGTCACAATGGAGTTATTTTGCCACTCATTCCCAGTTAGACTCATTTGGCTTACCTCCTGGGAAACTCCTATCCATCAAAAAAACACAGATGGGTTCTTCCCCTTTATACCTTGCTGGTATTAGAGCATATTCATTGTGTATCAGTGTCTACTAGAGCCTTATACTCTTGTGACTCTGAAGTGCCAGGCAGGCCAACAAATCCAGACAGTCCAAAAAACATTGTGGTCCCTTTCCTTTGTCTGGCTGGAGGGAGGGCTCCTCTAATCTTTGTCATAGTATTTGTTACTCATTTCTTATAAATATGAATCAGAAGTCCCTTCAAGAGGATCAGAAGTAAGCTCAGCCCTTCTGCTCTGGGGAACAGCCCGCTGGAGACTGGAGTGGCATTTTTTCCTGGGAAGATACCCTTTTGTGTTGTTTTATCTTGCAACTCATGTGCCCATGCCTCTAGGGTCAAGGTGTGGGTTTTTTTCAGAAACTAAAATTATTAGATGATGATCAATAGTGAAGGCTCCTTCAACGCACCTGAAGAAACTAGAACTGAGACTGATGAGTGGGATAAATTTTCCAACTCTCATAAAAATCTAATGAGGGAGAAGACTTAATAGCAGCAATACAGTTTAGCTAACATAGCTAGATATCAGTAGTTAACTGACACTTTTCTCCACATATTTCATATGCTGGGGTTCAAATATCTGAGAAGAACAGAGAGACCACATTTGCCTGGGAACCTCAGTCTTCATGCCTAAACAGAATTTGAAGTCAAATAGAGTTTTATGTGGACTAAACTATAGTGAACCAAACACATGTAATTTTCATTCAGAGAGTATAAGATATTTCCGTATCAAGAGCTGGCTTGACATCTATTCCATTCCCTAGTATCTACTGATGACTGAAAGTGTGAGAACTAGCAGGATGCTAATTGAGGGTCAAGTAAGAAGCAAAGAGGGAAATTTCCCACAGTCCACCTAGAAACCTTAGAAGAAAATGCTGCGATAAGGTGCAGCTACTGTTTGTTTGTCCTACGGTGAGATCTTCTGATATTAATAATTATTTCTTCTGTAGGCTCCAGCAGTTTAAGATTGAATGACTGATAAGTGCAATGGTGAAACTCACTTTTCTTGTTTGTGAGAGTAAGCATTTTAGTAATCATTTCTGTGATATGCACATACCACCACAGTTTTTATCCTACTCTTGTTTCTGTACCAACGCACTCCAACACCGACTTCTAATGTTGAATTATACTTCATACCCTGTAATAAATACCTACCTGTATGTAATTAGCTATCATCACTGTAGTCCCTTAGGATTTCCACCCAAGGAACTAATGTAGTTCAGAAAATACTGTGGAAATCACATTAAAAGTTTGGTCCTTAATAAATCAGATGTTGAATGTTTCACCCAAAACCTGCAATAGCCACATGTGTGGCTACTCATGGAGAGATCTGTTGCCTCATTCCAGGTAATGGGCTTCGTGTGGCAGTAATATATGCACGACAGCAACAGCTGCATGGATATGCCTCCTCTAAACCCTTTTCTAAATTGAATGTCATCTTTGGGAAGAGGCATGCTGACGGCTGGGGCGTAGCTCCGGATCTTCAGAAGTCTGCCTGCTGACAGCAGGAGAAAGTTCTTATGCTGCTTTCACATTGTATAAGGTGTATTCAGTCTGACTGTACGCATGTGGCATGGGATTTGTCCCAAGTCATAGAAGGGAGGACGAGAGGTGGGCCGACACTTGAGTAAATTGATTTGAGATGACTAGTTGCCTTTCCTGTGTTTAAGTGCAATAGGCTCGGAATATGTTTGTAACGTATAGGTCAGTACAATTAATGATGTTATATCCTCCAGCCTGGTGGATGTAAAATGTAAACACTATAAAGTTAAATTTTTTGGTAGTTTAGGAGCAAGAAGAGCTTATCCTTATTGCAAAGAAGTATTCTTTCTCAGCCTTGTCCAATCAATGCTAAAACCCAAGTAAAAGGCATCTTGACTTTATACTTTCTACCACATCTTGAAGAAAATCACTCAGGCACTCATTTTTGTTGTTTAGAACGTGTCCACTGTGGGAAGATACGCAATTTTAAAATAAACCGAATTATTTGTTGCTACCCTTTTTTTTGTTCAATTTCCCGTGCAATTAATTCAGATAGATAAGAAGTCTAACTTTTTTCCTAGAATCATGTGTTTAACGGTCAGAATTTGTTTCTCATGTCTTCTACTTCCACAGAGTTGTCCTAAAAAAGTATTTCCCAATATGGGGTCAGATAAAGACAGCTGTTTGTGTTTAGACATAGTTAGAAATGAGAAAGATGTCTTCATGTTAGCTAAGTTTCAAAATCCGGACTTCCCTTGAGTTATTTTCATAACAGTACGCATTCATATTCCCAGCCCTCTATATAGAATTTTATACACATCTCTTCACATTTAATTACCTCAAAAAGAATCTTAAAGTACAGAGATACAGTGGATTAGAAACTCACATCCTGAGTCTTGTCTTGGTTATGTGTAAAGCAACACTGACTTCTTTCTTTTTATCTATTTGCAAAATGAATGTAACCAGCCGTTGTTATCTAGTTCTACAACCTTTACTTAATTCCATTTCAGTTTTGTTTTTTAAGCTGCACTAGTGTACATTGCACAAACATGTAGCTGTTCCTAATTCATGATTATACTACTTTGTTCTTGTTTAAACAACTCTGCACAGAAAAGAGTAAAAACAGGTCACACGCTCCACTCTTGCTAGGGGTATGATGCATCTCAGAAGTGATAAAAAATCTGCAGAGGCACCAGAATTCCTTAGTAAGCTATGGGTTCTTTAGTGTGACATCGGTAAATTTGGTGTATTTTAAATTTTATACTGTAGTATTCTGCACTGCAGAACTGCAGAAACACCTTCTGTAAAAAAAGTGAAATTAGACAAGTATCTTTTTTCATAATAATTTCAAAAGTACAAGAAACTTAGAAACCCATTATCTCAAAATTCTGTATTTTTTCCACTCCTGAGGGCATGTAGCTTGACTGTGATTCCGCACATTTGCCTTACAGCAAATGCTGCAGATTAGATCCTACTATTTTAGTTTTTGTCTTCAGATATTTCTACACCTATGTTCAGGCCATAACCCTGAGAGGCCATGGTGCAAAGTACATCCCAAGACTTCTCGGCAGCAGCATGAAACCAGATGCTTATGTGATGAACTCAAGTATTTATCTTAGTCTCTTCAGCTTTTGAAATGTGCTGCATTTTTACTTATTATTTCATCTACTGGATACAATTCTACTCTGTGATATACCTGTGCACTTCACTATCTTCTGCGAGCCTGACAATGCACATCCATAACCATACAAGATTTAGGTATGTTTCTATCAATTTTCTCCACACTGCTAAAAACATTTTCTTATCCTCTTGGTATGCTGCTTTGTTATGTACATAATTTATTCTGCAAGGGCGCCTAAGATCCCTTTTGAAATCTCTTCTCTCAGAGTATAAGCTACTAATTTTCTGTGCTCTGAATCTGAAGTGGTTTCCATTTCCAGAAAAACCTCTAGCTTTCATAGATTTAAGATGGAGCTGACTTGGAAAAATTTCATTATCAGAAAAATTCTACAGTATAAGGATTAGAGGAATAAATCTGGTGAACTTCAGCGTTAGGAGAAAAATCCTGCAAGCTCCCCAGAGAAAAGTTGTGATAATGAGACCTCCTACCTTTTCTTTTTAGGGTTCCCAGATACACCTGTAATGAACGGAATCACAGAATCACAGAATAACCAGGTTGGAAGAGACCCACCGGATCATCGAGTCCAACCGTTCCCATCAAACACTAAACCATATCCCTCAGCACCTCATCCACCCGTGCCTTAAACACCTCCAGGGAAGGTGACTCAACCACCTCCCTGGGCAGCCTGTTCCAGTGCCCAATGACCCTTTCTGTAAAGAATTTTTTCCTAACGTCTAGCCTAAACCTCCCCTGGCGGAGCTTGAGGCCATTCCTTCTTGTCCTGTCCCCTGTCACTTGGAAGAAGAGGCCAGCACCCTCCTCTCTACAACCTCCTTTCAGGTAGTTGTAGAGAGCAATGAGGTCTCCCCTCAGCCTTCTCTTCTCCAGGCTAAACAACCCCAGCTCTCTCAGCCGCTCCTCATAAGGCCTGTTCTCCAGCCCCTTCACCAGCTTTGTTGCTCTTCTCTGAACACAAGAGACCTGACTTGCGGAAACTCATGTAAATTATTTCTTGTGCAGCTGAATTCAGTTATTGCTGGGTTAGGTACAAAGTGTACTATGTGCTAAAATGGTTCTTTTTTTTTTGTTTTCCTGACAGCTCTGACAACACATAATGTTGCATAGCCTAGGGATGCATAAATTGTTGTGGAGAATATTGACCACAAAGAAACAGGAAAAATAAATACTAATAATCTTTCCTTTTAGCAACCAAGAGCATTGACACAAGTTATTTTCTTCAAGAAGACGTACCTTATCCCTTTATGTATACACACACGTACACAGGTATACACCTAATAATCCAACCAAAAATAATCCTATCAATGTCTGATGCAAGCCTATACCCATTAAAGTAGAACAAAATTGCGTGTCGGTAAGAACTGGCAATAAACCCCCAGCCACCTCTGACTTCAATTGCCATATTGGAATCACAGCTCCTAAGATAATTTCTGTTAATGGCATAATAAGATCATTAGGTGATTTTTAGGTTCCTATGATTATTCATCTCAATAAAGAGCAACTACATATCAGAATTTAAGATTGTGTGAGTTTTATTATAACTTAGAGCTCAGGGTCCGTCTTCAAAAAGCAGAATGACCTGGGGCGCTAGAGTTTTTTTATCCTGGCTCTGAGAAGTTAAGTCAAAATACAGTATATGCTAATGACTTACTCTCACAGTTACATGGAACACATGTCCATGAAGAATACATGACATTTTATTTGCCCCCGTGCAAACAAACACGAGGCATAAATACTGTTTATAGACAAAAAAACGTTCAGCATTCACTCAGAGTTACTGTAATCGTACTGCAGAATAGTATTGTCGTTGTCTCAGAAGTGGGTTTGTAGTGACCTCTGTAGGACAGACCTGAGACAGGGTGCAGTAGTGCTCCAGACTCACTTTTGGTAAGTCATAATCATGCTGGACACAGCTGTAGCTTCTCCAGCTTTATCACAGTACAGGTCTTCTGCCTGCCCATACCGGGATAAGAAATTGCTGACAGCCCATGATAACCTAGGTGCTTGACAACTTTGCCATGGCAGTGTGATAGAGACCTCTGCATTGGTCCCTGGAGCCTTTAGACATGTAGGTACCAGTGGTGACTACCATAAGGCTTCACCACCCTCACTGTAAAAATTTTCTTCCTCATATCTAGTCTAAATCTACTCTCTTTTAGTTTAAAACCACTATTCCTTGCCCTATCACAACAGACCCGGATAAAAAACTTGTCCCCATCTTTCTTAAAAGCTCCCTTTTAGTACTGAAAATCTGCAATAAGGTCTCTCTGGAGCCTTCTCTTCCCCAGGCTGAACAACCCCAACTCTCTCAGTCTATCGTCATAGCAGAGGTGTCCCACTGCTCTGATCATTTTTGTGGCCTTCCTCTGGACCCAACCCAACAGGTCCATGTCTTTCCTGTGCTGAGAACTCCAGAGTTGCACGCAGTACTCTGGGTGGGGGTCTCACCAGAGCAAAGTAGAGGGGCAGAATCACCTTTCTCGACCTGCTCACCATGATTCTTTTGATGCAGCTCTGGATATGGTCGGCATTCTGGGCTGCAAGCAGACATTGCTGACCCACGTCCAGCTTTTCATCCACCGGCACCCACTAGTCCTCTTTTTCCAGGCTCCTCTCAATCCCTTCGTCCCCCAGCCTGCATCAATACTGAGGGTTGCCCTGATCAAGATTCAGGACCTTGCATTTGGCATTGTTGAACTTCGTAAGGTTCACATGGGCCCGCTCCTCAGGCTTGTCCCCGTCTCTCTGGATGGCATCTCATTCCTCTCATGTGTGAACCACATCATGCAGCTTGGAGGCAGATGCAAATTTGATGAGGATGTGCTCAGTCCCACTGTTTATGGCATTTACAAAGATACTGAAATATACTGGTCCCAGTACAGACCCCTGAAGGACACCACTTGTCACTAGTCTCCATGGGGACACTGAGCCATTGACCACTACCCTCTGAGTGCAACCATCCAGCCAGTTCTTGATCCACTGAACAGTCCAGCCATCAAATCCGTATCTCTCCAATTTAGAGGGAGGGATGTGGATGACCACGTCAACGGCCTTACAGAAGTCCAGGTAGATTTTATCCATAGCTTTTCCCTTCTCCACTGATGTACTCATTCCAACAAAGAAGGCCACTAGGTTGGTCAGGCATGACTTGCCCTTGATGAAGCCATGTTGACTGTCTGGAATCATCTCCCTGTCCTCCATGTTCCTCAGTGCAGTTTCTAGGAGGATCCATTTCGTGGTCTTCCAAGGCACAGAGGTGAGGCTGACAGGCTGGCTGTTCCCAAGGTTCTCCTTTCTACCTTTTTTAAAAATGGATGCAATGTTTTCCAATCAGCAGGGTCTTCCTGACTATCGTGACTTTTTAAATATCATGGAGAGTGTCTTGGCAACTACATCATCCACTTCTCTCAGGACCCTGGGATGCATCTCATCAGGTCCCATAGAATTATTTATGTATGTTCAGCTTCCTCAGGTGGTCACGAACCCTTACAGGGGGAGGGACTTTTCTCCCCAAGTCCCTATCTTGCAGTCCGTCCACTCAAGAGGTGGGGAGAGGATACCAGTGAAGACAGAGTCAAAGAATTTGAGTACCTCATCCTTCTCTATGCGCTTTTTAACTAGTTTGCCAAGCTTGTTTACCAGGAGGGTACACTTTCTTTGACCTTTGGCTTCCTCATGGGAGGATACAGAAAACGCAGAGCCAAACACTTTTCAGAAACGCACATCAACAGATGAAAAGCAAGAGACACAAGCTGGAGCATGGAAATTCAGACTAGAAATAAGTAAAATGTTTTTCACTGTGAGTGTGTTCAAACACTTTGAAACAGAGAGGTTGTGCAGATCCATCAGCCTATACAAGGCTATGATTAACTTGCTGTAGTTGACCATGGAGTGTGGACAGAGTGATCTCCAGAGGCGCTGACCAGCTTCAGCTAGCTATGGTTTTTTTTTTAAATGGCTTCTATATAAGGTCATTCCAAGTGAATCTACACAGAATTTTTAAGTTTGCTGCTGTTTAGCAGAAACCAGCAGAACTGCAGAACCTAAGTGGTTCCTAACTCTAGATTCTCAGAGCAGAAATGCTGCACTGGCAAGTAGCATGTACCTCATGTTTGTAAAATACGAGAACTTCAGGCAGCACTCAGAATTCTGAAGTGATAAATGACTAAGAAAAAAAATGTTGTGTACATTTTTCCAGTTGTAATTACCATGAGCAGGCATTTAATTTCTGTGAAGTTCCAATTGAGATATACTGAACTGAGAAATGCGTGTTGAACTGAGACATCTATATCAATCTCACCTTTACTTCAAACAATATTTATCTTGAAAGGTAAGTCTTGGTAGTGCTGAAAAACCTCACAGTTAATATGTGTATTTAAGTGCTTTTCTTTGTTGAGATCACATCAATTAATAGCAATAGAGGCGTTGAAAGGAAGATCACTATTAACAGATGGAGAGCCTGGCTGTGCCTGGCTCTATTTGCAGCCGCCCCCAGCAACCTTAAGGTCAATACTGCCATTTTTGCTTTCGGGGCTACAAATAGGCAGCACTCAAACAGTCATCTGGAACATCAGCAGGAACAGAAAAGGCTGTTTCCTTACACCAGCACTCATCACACAAGTTTACATCGTCATGCTTCACAAAATTCATTACTATTCCCCTGGCAAATTGGGTTATCATCTTGCCAAACCAAGAACAGGGAGCACACTAGAAAAAAGGGCTCCCAGCAACACATAGGGAACTAGGGCCTGAATTGTAGAGAAGACCATCTATCTGTTCTTGAATCAAGCTCTATCTCATCACCTCCACTGATAACCACAGCAACACCAGCACTGTTGACCCAAAACCTGGATTTCACAGCCTACTGCCTTTCTGCCCAGAGTCCCAACTGGGCATTACCAACACTGCCCAAAGACTTGTCATCAAAAAACTCCAATCTCCTAATTATCCATCAAGGCAGAAGCCTACAATGACATCCACTGAACACAGCCCACTTAGGTGTCTTGTGCTGTATGCAAAGAGTTGCTTCATGCCATTTTGTTCCTCTGCAGCTACTGTATAGAACACTCTCTGGTCTCTGCCCAAGCACATCCCTATCTGCTCTCCCACTAGTAGCAGAAGGTGCAATAAACAGGCAACAAGCTCTTCACACAGCTGTTCCTCACCTGCAGGCAAACTAAACAACAGGGCTTTTATCTGAATGAAATCTAGTCCCGTGACACTCGATACTTTCTCACAAATTAGTCAGGGCTCCACATAAAAGTGCTGACTGGTGGGAAGGGACGTTCCAGATTGTGTATGAAAAGAGTGACTCAGCAACAGCCAAGCTCTAGAAGACATTAGCAGGGTTGGCACAAGAACTGGTGAAACAGAGGCAGGACAATATGCCACAAGAAAAGATGCCCTGTATAGTATATAGTATTAGATTTACTAGGGTGGCATGGAGTACTTTAGAGGCTTCAAATTCGAACACCTCTTTAAGCTAAAGAATTCTCACTAGAAAAGAAGTACGATTGAAAAAAAGAAGTGTGGACAGAGAAATGCTCATTTGTTCTGGACTATAACCTTAATATCTGTGAGCCCAGTAAGCATAGTTGTGCAAGACATGGAATTCAGAGATCAAATCACAATATCACAAATATTGATTTAATTTGTTTTCACAGCGCTGATTTTTAAAAGCCATTTCTTTCAGAGCTCTCCTTTTCTTTTGATGAAAACACAAAATGTTCTCTCATCAATAAAATGAAGTTACTTATCAGACCAGGAGCTTCTTGGGAAAAGAATTTAGATCTCTGAGCATGATTTTCCACATTAGAACAACAAAGTCCACCACTATGTTATCCTACCACAGCTGAAAGGCAAAAATATTGTCTAGTTTTTCTTCCTTTGGCATTCAAATAGCCTTCAAGCAGAAGTGCTTCACAAACAGGTTGTGGTGACCCTGGTGTCTGAGACTAGGCAACACATCTCTCAAAATTGCCACTATGAAATAACAACCATGAAGAATTTTTTCACATCAGGTTCACATCCTCACATCTGAGTGGCTGCCTACAGCCCTGGAGAAAACCAGTAGGCCTACTTGGCCAAGTATCTGAAGTGTGACCCCTACCCATGTCCTGATAATAATTATGTGGTGTACCTGTAGATGTCGCAAAACAGTGTTTTCATAGAAGGTTTCTCTCTGCTGCTTCCAGCTACCTCTTAAGACAGCAGTAGAACCTTCTCCAAACGCTGGTGGCTTTTCTTGAGCATTATTGTTCCCAGAGACAATCTTACACTTACTGGTCATTTTCACAGCAGATCTGTGTAAAAAAACGTTGTATCTTGTCAAACATTTAATATAAAATGTTTCTATGACTTGTTTTAGGCTTTCTCTTTCTTTATTTTGTATGGAAGTTCTTCACTGATTTCATGGCTTCAAGACTAGGCTGTCTTTGTATGAACAAGTCAGAGATGGCAATAAATTTTCTTTACCCAGAAATCAAGTTACATCTTAGGTGTGGCATGAACGAGGATTCCTGCATAGACAAATAGTGATAACATGCACTGGCAGGAGTCTAAGATATCGGAGATGGGAAAGACACTTTTGGAAGCTCAAACAGTCCTTTTGATAGCATACAATGGTGAAGATGTCCAACCTGAAAACACATTTATACTGCAGCAGCTTTTTGACATTCCGTCAAAATTCTTTGTTTTATTTTAATTTCTTACCATTCTGCCCTTCGTAGATTTAAAATAGAAAAAAAGAAACAAAAACAAAAAAACCCTTAAAACAAAAAAACCCTTAAAAACCCTTAAAACAAAAAACCCCTTAAAACAAAAAAAACCCTTAAAAATCTAAGAAGAAGAAAGGAAGACAAAACTTGCTAGAAATCAAGTGCTGAACAGTTGAGGAGGGAGGTAAGAGTTTTCTTTTTAGTTAAAGGAGAAGAGTGACACAGAGGACACCCGGATCTGCCATTTAGCTAGAAATTTCTCACCAGAAACCTCAGAAACATTCCCTTTTCTATGTAAGCAGTAACAGGAACCCAGGTGTTCTTGACTCATTGCTAGGTCCTAGCTCTTTTACTTGGTCTAAAAGAAAACACCTAGTAGCTGGCTTTGTCCAGTTGCCTGCTAGGCAGAGTTTTCCCTACCTGCCTCTTCTGACTAAACAGGCTCGGAAATGCATCTGTCAATTTTCAGCTGCTCTGACACTGGAAACATTTTGAGCTAAATCCAAAAGTCCTTTGTACTTACTGCAGGAGATGGAGTAACTTACTTTTCTTTCCTTTTGAATGGCACAGAGTGAGACATGGTGTAGTATGTGTTGGTGTAAATAGCCAGTGTAAGAGAAACGCTTTAACTCAGTACGTAGAGTAACATGTACTATTTATTGTTCTCAGTGTTGTATCTTCATAAAACTTAAGCTCTACAGCTTTCGAGAGCTGCTGTCAGGCAAGGAGGAGGTGAAGGAAGTCATAGGGCTGTGATCCCAAGGACGTGATCAGCTGCTCTGGACCCTGTGTGCCTGAAGCCTTTTTTTGCAACTGTTAAGTCAGTTGTTAATTAACTAATAGTGTTGTTAATTAACTAACAGTGTTGTTAATTAACAGTTGTTAACTGTTCATTTGTTGGCCTGTTAAATTAGGCAGGACTACGCACCTTTTTAGCTGGTGCTCAGGGGAGACCCGTACTAAGAGCAAGGCTCAGACTAGGGATCCCATAGTACAACCAACAAGATCAGAAGCTTGTGAGGAGGGGGTCTCGACTGAATTTGTACCACTGCCTCAGGCATCGTACTAACATGCCACAGAGCACTTTTCCCAGCAGGTGTTGGAGTAGTTGTCCCTCTTGGGGAGAGGCTTTGACACAGATTGATCTCTGGATAGTGGATACAGCACGCCAAGACTGTAGGGAGTGACTGGAGTCTCTCTCTGATGCCAGGTGAGATGGTTCTCTTCCTGCAGGAGGTACACTTTCTTGGACAACCTACGCTGCCAGGAGGAAGGGTGTAGTGATTAAGGCACGGACCCCGTCGATGAAGCAACAAGCGAGATCACCTTTACTGAGTGGATGCAAACCTTATTTAGTGTTTCTGTATCCAGTCAGCAGCTACCCCAGTGAATTTTCACCTGTGAGAATCCCACGATTACAGTGATAGAATGCAACCCACTATCTACCACAGATGTGGCCCTTGTCTTCATGTTTTCTGTCTAATGCATTCTTTTCTTATTAACTCACGGATCCTAGTGAAGATTCCAGGGTCTCAACAAGCTAGCAAGTATGAGAACACTAACCATTTACTCTGTGCTTGCTGCTAATATTATGGGTATGCCAAGGCATCAGCCAATTGTCCCAGTATACACGCCACAGTGAAATCTTTCATGCCTGCAGAGGGGTTACGGCAGGAAGCAAGCAGGCTGCACAGCATCAGGGAAGAGGAAAGGGAGGCAAACAGGAAGAATCTTCTCTTATATTCAATAACTTGAAAACCCACCACTCCCAACTGCAATAGAGAAGCTGTCAGTGTCCCCTCCTAACACTAAGATAAGTACAACCTCTGGGGAATGGAAAGAATAGAAGCTGGTGGCTTCTAGCACCAAGAGGAAGGCTCCTACCTCACCTAAGAACTAAGAACTACAAAATAAGTTCAGTACCTTCAAGGCTGAAGAGCAGCTTCATGTCCCTTCAGGCAAAGGATATGGTCCACCTGACCCTTAATATGCAATACCACAAAGAAGCAACAGCTATTAATTGTAACAGGTAACCCCTTGCTGCAGGGGACAGAGGTACCCATGTGTTGACCTGACCTATCAATTAGAAAGATTTGCTGCCTGCCAGGAGCCTGGATCCAGCATATTGTGTAGAGACAGCTGAATCTTATCCAACTCTCTGACTGCTACTTGGAGCTTCTGTGGGGAGATAAATGATACTGCTAGGGGAGTGGTACTCAAGGGCTTGAGGGTCCAGATAATGTTCTCTGTCCTGCTGATAGAAGGAAAAGATGTGAGGAAGAAGGTGCGCGCCAATAATTGGCCACAGAACTGGTGGAGACATGAGAGTTTGGGGTTCTGTGGCCATGGAAATCTGTTTGCAGATCAGTTTCTGCTGGGGATAGATGGGATCCACATCACTAAGCTCATCAAAGCTATTTTTGCCAATAGTATGGCTGACCTCATAAGGGGGGCTTTAAAATTAACAAAATGGCTTTTATTGGGGTCACTTCCAGGATTTGCATGTAAGGAAGGAAGTGACTATAAGGCATAATGATGGAGAAAACCTTTTCTAGATAGTGAACATTCTGTGGTGCCTTTTTAAAGTGCATACTAATGCATGAAGTGTGGGGAATAAACACAATGAGTTAGAGATCTATGTGCAGTTGCAGGACTACAGTCTTGTTGGATCACATGACAGGATGGCTTCCATGACTGGAGTGTTAAAATAAAGGTATGTAGGCACTATATAGAAGGAAAAATGAGGAGGGGGATTTGCCCTTTGCATGAGAGAACACCTGGAGTGTGTGGGTGAAGACACAACTGAGAGCTTATGAGGAAGGATTAAAAAGACTAAAGATAAGCCAAATAAACATCAAACAGTGGAGGAGATAAATCTGAGGTTCTAGTTTTGATAACTTTCCAATTAACAGAGGCATTTCCCTGTTGTTTATTCTGCAGCCAACCAAACAAAATTATAAAACACAAAAACCAAACCCACAAACCCCCAAACGAACATGGAGAAGACTGTAGGGTGTCCTAATATGGATGTCAGAAATTGACCATGAGGATTCACAGGCAATAGAAAGAGCTGAAATGTGACATATGTAACAACAACAAAAAAAGCACAGCAAGACACTTGGTTGTGGCTTTTTATTGCCAGTAATTTAAAACAATTTTACTCTAGTTTAATTTTGTGAAAATACGTAATACCTTGCCACTGTGAAGTTACACAGTACTACACTTTTATCAGTTGTAGACCTCTATCACACAGCAATCAGCATGTCTCTGCAGTGAGAAGAGAAAAGCAACAGGTGCTCTTTACCATGACTTAATTTACCACAAGATGTCACTAGTGTCAAATAGATTAAAGTTCAATAAGTTTCACAGGCTTACTATTTGGGAACTGTGTTTACAAAGCTTATTTACAAAATACACACCTTGTCAAAATCATCATCGTTGTAAAAATTGAGCCTCTTTAAACAAGAACTTCTATAATAGCTACGAGTGACTGGTGGTACACTGAGGTATAATTTTTCTAAAACCTCATCTACCGCTGTTACCTGCTTACTAGGCCAAAATGGTTACAAACATGGCATTCGTTACACGTGCTTCATGCTGGGTACATAGAACCAGCATCTGTGAGTAACACTAGAATAACTAGAAAAACCCTAGAAACAGAAGTTCAAGAGATTCAGACACATGAGAGGTCTTGGTAAGCTACGAGGGGAAACAAATTCCCATCTGCCTCCTGTTCTGAGTAGAAACGTTCTCTTAGCTGCATTTTGGCACCACTGAAAATTTACCTTGACAATGCTGTGAAGTGAAACATGATTTTTTTTCCTCTATAATTAATTTTGAAAGGGCAGACATATACCTAGAGGAAAATTTAGGGATGAGGTGTGAAACATTTTTCAGTGATGCATTTTGGCACGTCCCATCAAGGTAACCATTGACTATACCATGACAAATGGTGTCCCTCAGGGGTCTGTGCTGGGACCGGTGTCGTTTAATATCTTTATCAATTACATAGAAAGCAAGATTGAATGCATCCTCAGCAAGTTTGCAGATGACACCAAGCTGAGTGGCGTAGTCATCACACCAGAAGGATGGGATGTCATCCAGAGGGACTTAGACAGGCTGGAGAAGTGGGCCTATGTGAACCTCATGAGGTTCAACAAGGCCAAGTGCAAGGTCCTACAACCTGGGTCACGGCAAACCGTGGTTTCAGTACAGGATGGGGGATGATGTGATTGAGAGCAGCCCTGCGGAGAAGGACTTTGGGTGCTGATTGATGGATGAGAAGCTCAACATGATCCGGCAATGTGTGCTCACAGCCCAGAAGGCCAACTGTATCCTGGGCTGCATCAAAAGAAGCGTGGCCAGCAGGTCGAGGGAGGTGATTCTGCCCTTCTACCCTGCTCTCATGAGACCCCACATGGAGTACTGTGTCCAGTTCTGGAGTCCTCAACATAAGAAGAATATGGACCTGTTGGAATGGGTCCAGAGGAGGGCTACAGAGATGATCAGAGGGCTGGAGCACCTCTGCTGTGAGGACAGGCCGAGAGAGTTGGGCTTGTTCAGCCTGAGGAAGAGAAGGCTCCAGGGAGACCTTGTAACAACCTTCCAGTACCTGAAGGGGGCCGGCAAGAAAGCTGGGGAGGGACTTTTTGCAAGGGCATGTCGTGACAGATCAAGGGGGAATGGCTTTAAATTAGAGAGGGGGAGATTTAGACTAGACATTAGGAAGAAATTCTTTATGCTGAGAGTGGTGAGGCGCTGGCACAAGTTGCCCAGGGAAGCTGTGGATGCTCCATCCCTGGAGTTATTCAAGGCCAGGTAGGATGGGGCCTTGAGTGGCCATAATATATCATTAATATTAGCAATACTGGAACTAATTGCACTTGGATTAATAGTGGAATGAAAGGATGCGCAACATGAAAGCCCACTGGTATCTTCTAAGCATTAAGTATTCAGGCCTGCACTTGTTTATCTAGGCAGAAATTACAAAATACCTGAGTAGAGTAAAATAGTTGTGCTTCAGAGGAGTATGTGTTCTGTTGGTGTCAAACTGTCTTGGCCTCACTCTTCCATCTGCTTTATCTTCTTGTTGTACATATAGATACCGCAAAGTACAAGCCTCTTACCAGTGCTACCAGTTTCATTATAAAGTAGTAATAATCTCAATTTTGAGAATGTTACAGTGTAAAAAGAGCTTTTGCTGACATCAGTGACAGACACAGAGAATGATGCAAAACTCTCAGATCAAATCTCCACAATCAGTTCTCTAAAGCAATATTTGGCATTGGCTTAAGCAGTCACCAAACTCCCTCTGTATTTTCTTATTATGTAACAGGAAATCTTTTTCCAAACTCATCTTCTTAAAACGAACTGCATTCTGCTTGGATGAATACACATAAGCAGAAAGAGTCTCCCTTTTATAGAGATAGAACTGTTAAAGAGAGGTATAGTATTGACACAGGAGAAGTCTTTTCTTTTTATTTGCATCAGTTTTACTGATTTTTCAATTGGCCAGGATTTACTAATGCATTAAATACCAATATTCCAAGTTCCGTGTTGCTTATTTAGGATGAAGCTGAATGTGAGAATTCAGAGACTTGTTTCAACATCCTTATTCACATGATGGAGCTGCCAAATGGAGGCTTGATGAGATAAATATCTTCTCAATAGTATATACTTATCAGAAAGGAGGCGCATCAACCTCATTCTGTACCCAGTCTTTCTCCTAGCTTCTGACATCTGAAGGTGGAATACTAAAACATTATCATCTGCAGTGAGACAGAATACATGAAAGAATGCTGGAAGACAATAAGTGAACTATGAGGCCAAAGTAACAAAAAATTCAATAATTGGATACAGCCTTAACACATACTTGTAAAATAAAGAAGAAAATCCCATCCACACCCTGTACAACAAATCTAGAAGAAGAAAGATAGGCTTTCAGAGCTATGCCATTTTTCATCAGCTTTGACTAAAAGGAAGCCCTCAGCCATTATTTGTTGAAATAAGTTCTGCAGTAATTTCTGTGATCTTCCTGAATGAAGAAATAAGAGGACTGTGAAACACACTTACTCAGAAGCTGAGCTTATATGTAAAGAACAGAATGAGAAATTTTGCTCGTTCTTTCAGAGGAAGAAGCCATTCAAATTTTCCAAGTCAGTGCCAAGAATCACTGGATATCAGTTTTAAAAGTTCTAAGAGCTCATCTGTCACCATTACTGATTTACAGGATTTTAAAGTTGAAGGATTTACCTAACTTGCCTGATCTGTGTAATGGAGGAGAAGTATGCATGGTCTCATCAAACCCGTTCTCCTCTTCTTTATCTAGATAACCACAGAATTCCATTTCTCAGCACTGCAGGTAGCTAGAATAAGGTCAAATCATGGGGCCTTGTAAATTCATTGACAGAATTTCTCGATGACTGCTCTGATCTCAGCTAGCACAGCTGTGAGGATACTTGCTCAGCAATACTACTTTGATGGCAGAATGCCAACAAAGAGGTCTTTGTGAGCTCAGTTGCTTAGCACCATTAATTTACTAGCTGAAAGTCAAAGGGGTTTGGGATGCACGTGGTAATTGTCTCAACAATTCTGTTGTCAGCCTGTTGTTGTTATGTCAAGACAAAGCATGTAACATTTTTGTTAGACTGATGTATAACATTGTTATATGCTCCTAAATTCATGGACAACATGAAACAGCATGATTGCTGTGAAATTCATGACTTCCTTGTCTGGTGTAAGAGAAGATGCAGTACCAGCTTCTTTCCTACTTCAAATCTGGGTTGAAGAAATTGTTCAACCTTGAGCTGAAATTCTTTCTCTCACCTTTGAGTTAGTCTGTTATATCCATTATGTTCACATTCTTAAGGGGTTTTGTTTGCTTGTTTGTTTGTTTAAAGTATTTTCTGAGAGAAACGAGGTGTAGGAATTAAACAGATTTGCTTACCACAAGCAGGCTGAAGAGTGGAGAAGCGTTACACAGTGTATTCTAAGTCACTCTCCAACTAGTTCATTGTTACACAAGATTCATAAGAGCCAGTGACGTAATTTGTAACACTTGATGCATCCACTTTCCACACATGATAATTTTGTTTTGCTTAGTTTAAACAAGGATTTAGTTTACAGATGTTGCTTGCGTCTAAACCAGTTTCTTCATTTTGTTTTTATCCTTTCATCACTTTTTAATATATGGCTTCAAGGTAAAATATTGACGTAACAATTCTTTAAGTAGCCAATATTCTTCCTGAACATTGTGTGCTTTGTCAGTGAATTCCTTTCTTAGTATTGGCGATATGCAAGAGTCTGAGGTCAGTCAGGAGAATTTCCAAAGTAATTTCATGGTGGGAAAGAATAGCTTTTTCTTTAGTATTTTTTTCTGTTCTTTTTTAAAGTGATCTATGCTATGTTTGAAGATGCTACTTGTTGTCCAGCATTTTAAGTAGTTTACATGAGGGGTTTAACATTCTCTCTCTAATCTGCCAGTGTTTTACATCTGCATTGTGTTAGCAAAATGAAGAGGACATAATGAAGACATAAGGTCATGGGCTAGTAGCCAGTCTCTGCAGTCCCTTTCTTCCTCTTATATTGCTCTCAAATGGGAGCAAAATTTGTGAAATAAACACATTAAGTTTAAATAACATCCCTTACTCATTTGTTTCAATCACAGAGGTGGTGGTTATGAAGAGTCATCATCACAGTCATTTTGTGGCAGACATCTTTCTTTCTCTTTCTCTCCTACAAAAATAGGGAAAATAGTATAAATTGATCCCAGGTGGATATAAAAAGGACCCTGTCCCCAGCACTATCCTTCAAATGGTTTGAAGGGAAGGTTTCTTATTCCACCAGCACCTACAGCAGGCAAAACCAACAAAAGGAGAATGCCAGGAATGCAAATTTGCTGATCTACATCTACTCCAAACTCTTTTCTTCTTCCATACTTTAACCATATCCAGTCACATTCATCTCAATAAGCCTCAGTCTTTACAACCCCTCCCTCTGAAGGGTTTTGAATCTTAAATATCCTTCTTGGAAAGCACTTTGCAAAACACCTTCTGATGGTGCTGTGCCTCTCTTTCCATTAAGACTATGTTAGAAAAGCAGAAGGAGACAAATCCACAAAGTGGCATCCACCACAGTGGATATTTGACCAACAGAAATAGACCTTTTTGTGCCACCATCTAGAAGAAAGATTTCCAGAGCAAACGTATTACTGATATGTTTGGAATAACCAGGCTTGGGAATGACCACACACAAATCAAGGGAGGGAAAATTCCCATTGCTTTGTGTCCAAAAAGGGTGGGGCCAACCCTCCTCTCTCTGTACTGAATGCCTCTTGTACTTGTGAGAGACTTCAATCTTCCTGATATCTGCTGGAAGTACAATAGAGCAGAAAGGAAGCAGTCTAGGAGGCTCCTGGAGTGTGTGGAAGACAACTTCCTTGCACAGCTGGTGAATGAACCAACAAGGGAAGGTGCCCTCCTGGAGCTGCTGTTTGTGAACAGAGAAGGCCTTGTGGGGGATGTGCAGTAGGTGGACGCCTAGGACAAAGCAATCATGAGATGATAGAGTTTTCTGTTGTAGGTGAAGTGAAGAGGGTGGTTAGTAGGACAGTAGCATTAAATTTCCAGAGGGCAGACTTTGAACTCTTCGGAAGGCTGGTTGGCAAAGTCTCATGGGAGACAGTACTTCAGGGCAAGGGAGTCCATGAGGGCTGGGAGCTCTTCAAAAAGGAAATCCTAGCAGCTCAGGAGAAAGCCATCCCCATGTTCCGGAAAAAATGCAGGCAGAGGAAAAAACCAGCTTGTTTGAACAGAGAGATCTTGAGTGATATCAAGAAGAAGAGAAACATTTACGGACTCTGGAAGAGTGGACAGGCCTCTTGGGTGGACTACAGGAGGGAAGTGAGATTGTGTAGAGAAAAAATCAGAAGGGCTAAGGCTCAGCTAGAAATCAGATTGGCAAAGTCTGTGAAAGATAACAAAAAATCCTTCTATAAATATATAAATAATAAAAGGAGGACTAGGGAGACCATACAGTCCCTATTGGATGCAGAAGGAACAACAGTGACAGGGGATGAGGAAAAGGCTGAGGTACTTCATGACTCCTTTGTCTCAGTCTTTGATTGTAAAGGAAGTTATTCCTTCTGTGTACAAACCCAGGAGCTAGAGGAGCAAAATGAGGCTCCCAGGATCCAAGAGGACGTGGCCAGAGCCTTGCTTGCCCAACTAGACACCCACAAGTCTATGGGGCCTGATGGGATTCATCCAAGGATATTGAAGGAGCTGGTGGATGTGCTGGCCAAACCCCTTTCCATCACCTTCCAACAGTCCTGGCTTACTGGGGAGGTTCCACTGGACTGGAGGCTGGCTGACATTGTGCCCATCTACAAGAAGGGTCACAGGGAGGACCTACCGGCCTGTCAGTCTGACCTCAGTGCCAGGGAAAGTCATGGAACAGGCGATCTTGAGTGCTGTCATGAAGCACACGCAAGAGAACCGGGTGATCAGGCCCAGTCAACACGGGTTCACAAAAGGCAGGTCTTGCCAAGCTGACCTGATCGCCTTCTATGACAAAGTGACTCGGTCTGCTGGACGAGGGAAAGGCTGTGGACATGGTCTTCCTGGACTTCAGTAAAGCCTTTGACACAGTTTCTCACAGCATTCTGCTTCGGAAACTGTCAGCCTCTGGCCTGGACAGGCGCACACTCTCCTGGGTGGAAAACTGGTTGGATGGCCGGGCCCAGAGAGTGGTGGGAATGGAGTTAACTCCAGCTCGAGGCCAGTGACAAGTGGGGTTCCCCAAGGCTCAGTGCTGGGCCCAGCCCTGTTCAATGTCTTTATCAATGACCTGGATGAAGGCAATGAGGGCACCTTTAGCTAGTTTGTGGATGACACTAAGCTGGGTGGAAGTGTTGATCTGCTGGAGGGCAGGGGGCTCTGCAAAGGGGTCTGAACAGGCTGCACCGCTGGGCTGAGACCAATGGCATGAGGTTTAACAAGGCCAAATGCCGAGTCCTGCACTTGGGGCACAACAACCCTGTGCAGTGCTGCAGACTGGGAGAAGTCTGGCTGGAAAGCTGCCTGGAGGAGAAGGACCTGGGGGCGTTGGTTGACAGTGACTGAACGTGAGCCAGCAGTGTGCCCAGGTGGCCAAGAAGGCCAATGGCATCTTGGCGTGTGTCAGAAACGGCGTGGCCAGCAGGTCCAGGGAGGTTATTCTCCCTCTGTGCTCGGCCCTGGTGAGACCACTCCTCAAATCCTGTGTTCAGTTCTGGGCCCCTCACCACAAGAAGGATGTTGAGGCTCTGGAGCGAGTCCCGAGAAGAGCAACGAAGCTGGTGAAGGGGCTGGAGAACAGGCCTTATGAGGAACGGCTGAGAGTGCCGGGGTTGTTTAGCCTGGAGAAGAGGACGCCGAGGGGAGACATCACTGGAAGGAGGTTGTAGAGAGGAGGGAGCTGGCCTCTTCTCCCTAGTGACAGGGGACAGGACAAGAGGGAATGGCCTCAAGCTCCGCCAGGGGAGATTTAGGCTGGACATTAGGAAAAAATTTTTCACAGAAAGGGTCATTGGGCACTGGAACAGGCTGCCCAGGGAGGTGGTTGAGTCACCTTCCCTGGAGGTGTTTAAGGCAAGGGTGGATGAGGTGCTGAGGGGCATGGTTTAGTGTTTGATAGGAATGGTTGGACTCGATAATCCGGTGGGTCTCTTCCAACCTGGTGATTCTATGATTCTATGAAAATTTATTCAACCTGTTCTGCTTTTTTTGCTATAGCCATAGGAACTTAATATTCTCCAGTTAGCAGAGGACAGTAGGCTAAAACAACAGTAAACAGAATAATCATTTATTTAGAACACATTAGGAACACTTCACAGTATATCATAGCAGGGGGACTACATTAACAGGGTGATCAAAAAAAGAGTGATTCAAAAAAAGCAAAGCAAAGACAAAGCATAGATTATTGGCTGGTTGTGGAAACTGTTGAGTTTTTTCCTCCCATAAGCAAAGCTGTAGAAGTAAAGACTTTGTATTATTTCTGCACAGGTAAAAGACTGTTTACTGAGTCTACATTTTCTTTATTTTGTATAAACATACCAATACTTAGATTAGGACTTCCATATGGCTTACAATGTTTAATTTAAATACAGTGTTATGTCTTGTTGATTTGTTAAGGTGCAATTTATCAAAACCTACAGTAAATAGTTTCTTCTCTTAATCAATTCTCTTTGGCACGCTACTGGTTTATTTAAATACAAAACTGTAGGATGTAATCAAGCACCTAACGCTGGAGGAACTTGAAGGTTTTTTTGTTAGCATGAGAATGCAATACCAGGTTTACCACAAGCTTACTTATGAACAAAGAACTGTATATGAATTTCAGTTTACTTTACATAAAAAATGGCTCATGACTTTAACGTGCAAGGCAAAAGAATTTGTTACAGCTACTCCTCCCTTGAGGGAATGATTTTTGCACCATGAAAATCTTCTATGAAATGTTTTACAAAATGGAGCTTTCTTATGAGGAAGTACTTGATGCTTCTTATCCTATAGGAAGCCACCTGAACACATGATGTTCTGCATCCAGAAAGGCTTTCTAAGGCACAGTTCAGCTGATATGTTGGCGCTGTAGTAGTGTTGCAGCTACGAACTTGCATGTTCAACTGGCAAACTAAACCAAGGGGCAAAAATACCAAGCAGTTTGTGTAAGAAGTTCAGTGACAGTGGCTTCTTTCTAGAAAAATGTATGCTTCCTATATTCTGGATATTATACCTGTTTTCATTCAAAGAAGAAAAGGTTTAGAATTTGCATTGTGCATTGCTATATAGTCTATTTTCATTTCTGCCTACTTTTGGGCTGATTAATATTTGGTTAGAATACTGTGAGCTGTGAACAACAGTAAATGGACTTTTTTCTGCTTCCGGTGGAAATGTACTAAAGGCCATCAAAGTGGACTTAAATTGGTGAAGTATCACTTTACAAAAAAATCTTCAAATGCCAGAAAATCAAATCCCCATCAATTTATTTCGCACCTGGAGGCCAATTGCAGCAGTTGGCACTCACATGAAAGGCATTGGGAAGCTTAACTACATAAACACTGGAAATTCTTCTATGCCCATTTATTTTATAATTAAAGAAAAATGAAACCCTGTTCACAGTAAAATACTTATTACAAAACCTTTCTGACCTGTTCCTTCCTGAGTTACCCAGGTTGTATCCTCTCAGCTGCAGAAATGAGTATTTTGGCATGTGATCAAGTTACAGTAGGTGTCAAGTACAGTGTAATCTGTTTAGAAGGCAAGGAGGCTTAAAGGGATTTCATACAGGTGCTTTGTAGTGTGGGTAAGATGTGGAATGCTGTGCTACTCCTGAGTAAAACATGTTTGACTGTCACAGCTAAGATCCCCATTTATAAGCATGCTGATTCTAAAGAGGCATTTCATAGCCTCAGTAATACTATATAGTCTTAAAAAAAACCCCACAAATCTATTTTACAACTATCTCTTTATTCAACCTGAAAGCAAGGACTAAAAGTGGTGAGTCCAAATTGTTAGGAGAGATGATGAGAAGGGGGCAGAACTGATGAGGAGAATCAGAGTTTGTGTAGTAAATCAAATCCATGTGAGATGTAATTAATTCTCAAATTATTTATTAAGCTTTTTGAGACACTGCATATGGCCATGTCCTTTAGATCTCCTGTTTCACCTGAAAGCTGCTGATTTTAGAACTTAGATGTCTGCATGAGGGATATGTCATCAGACTTATCTACAGCAAAGCCTCCATTGACATATGATTTCTTGGTCTCTCTTTCACTACTACCAGGTGTTGTTTCCAAGGCAAAAGGATTGACTATGTTGACTTGAGAGGTGCCATCCCTCTGCTCCAGCTCCTCCTTAGAGAGCTTCTCCACTATCCCTGCACCAAAGGCATCCCCCAAGACATTCACCATTGTTCTGAATCGATCCCTATGGAATAAAAATGTTAGCAGACAAACTATTATGCATGTTACTTAGAAAATCCTTTCAGCAAAAGTAAGCTATCCTAACAAATGCAGAGCTATTTCTTATCCAGTGCAGATTCAGAGTAATTCTGCAATTAAAAGAAAAAAATCTTGTAGAACAAAAACCAATTTTCTCCACATGTATTTGAAGCAACTTGCAGTCATTTTCATGACAAATTACTTGGCATAGGATGTGTGAAACTGCAAGTCATGTCACTAATGCTTTGGATCAGTAATAATACTGATGCACACAAACTTACAAAATGTTGTAGCGATCATTTCTCAGGCCCTGGAGTAGGCTGCAGAGCTGGTTCTTTTTGTGATGAGACTGCTTTTGTTGGGAGGAGATATTGTGGGGTGCAACAGAGGAGTCTGCATTGTGCTTTTTGCCTTTCTAACAGTCATTTCCTCCACCAGAGGAGTGCCTCACCCAACATCTTCAGCATTCTGTCCCAAGCCCTGGAAATGGGAAAGACTAGCTTCTCCTTGTTAAAGGGTTGAAGTACAACGTTGTAATAAGCAGGTCACCTAAAGAAATGTGATATTTCTGCACTGTTGATTTTTCTCCAAACAGAAATCTGACTTGTAGGCCCCAAAAATCTGCCACTAATTAGCAGAGGAGCAACAAAACCATGCAATACAGCACAGTTTGAAAATTGGCTCTCAACTAAGGTAGGGAGAGTGGAAGGTCATGCTTTCCTGTTTTTTTCTCCAGCCTTCTTTTTAGCTACACAGCTGCTCTGTAGAGAGATATTGAGGAGGATATATTCACAAATAGAAGGGACTGCAAAAACAATAGTGAAGTGACTCGGTGTGTTTCATATATCTATTCTTCTACTACAACCACTGATCACCAGTGCTAAAAATGCCTGTGTGTTCTTCCCTTGGAAAGGAAATGCACGGTAGAGAAAGAAAGAGAGAATGGTCAAGAAGAATTCTGGTAGGATCAATGTGACAAACAAGGAAATTAATAGCACTGGAAACTCATCTTTCTCAATATTTCTGTTCTTAATTTTTTTCTGTTCTTCATTAGAAACATGGAAGTATTCCTTAAGCGTATATAATAAAACTTTGGTAAGTTCGGAATTAACTAGAGGATTGGTGATTAGCCACTACTAGCAGGTTTCAAAATAATATTTTAGGCATCAAGTACAAAAGGCAAAAGCGTTAATGATCTATGTGGCATCATGGCATGCATTCCATCTGCTGAGGTGCAAAATGCATTGGCCGTTATCCCTGGTACATTGAATTAATCTTTAATTTACTTTACACAGCAAGACACTTTAATCTGTAAAGTATCTCAGTTAGAATCAGAAACACCTTGAATTCCACCCCTGTTTAATGATGGAACGGGTAGCTTCCATGTATACATATGGTGCCTAAGAATCACCTAAACTGTGGACTTTCAAATTGCAGATGAGATCGTGATTACTGTAAGAAACAGGAAATTACTGTTCTCTTTTTCTCTCTCTCCATCCCTTAAAAGAAGCAGATGGCATTGAATAAAATGATTACGATGTAGATTAAATGTCTCGGTGCAACACATTATTAGGTTATGGAATTCCTCTCCATGGGATTTGTGGAAATCTAAAAGTTTATATGGGTCCTGAAAGCACTGAAGCATTCATAGAAGAAAAAGAAATCTACTGAGAACTGTTAAAACAAAAACCACCTCTAGCTCAAGAACTCTGTAAGCTGCAGGAGCCTGGGAGAATGTTTAGGGAAAAGAACAAATACACGTCTGTTCTTACACTCTTCTTCAGTTACCTGCTCTGAGCCAGCAGCTTGTACTGATCTTTACCATCCTTAACAAAACTAAATGCCGACTGGGTAAAAAAGAAAGCTGGAGAAAAGGAAAGGATTGTGGAACACAGAAAACAAACTTATTAGATGCCGTTGCAGACAGTTGATGGAGAGAATGTACTTGTGGCTGGAGCTGGTTTTTTTCTGAACAATTATGCTTATACAGAAATTGAATTGATTCTTGGATCCATTCAACAGCCCTGGTTTTCTGAACGCTGGCATTTCTCTCTACAGCTTGCAAATTGAGTTACATAATCAAATCTATTATATATATACATCTGTGAAATACATAGGATGCTGCCAGAAAGCCTTCAAGAAATCGATAGGAAAGGGTAGGGGAGGAACAGTTTTGCATTTACCTTCAGTGTAAATATCAGCATAAGAAGAAGATCATGTAATGATTAAGATCTCTGCGTTGATACCAATGAAATATCATCCATGTTGAGTTACTGCAGGTGAACAAGGCCTTGGGCTGAGCGCTAATGCTCAGTTTAGAAGGAAAAAAAGGTGTATTACCAACTAAAGTTATACTCTTTAACTTGTGACTCTTGTTATTACTTCCCAGTGAATCATGGGACAAAACTGAATGCTGATGTCCTTCTCAACTCCAGAATGCGCTCTGTGATTCCTTGCAAAAGTAGCAGAGAAACACCTCAGTGTAAATTGAAGAGAAAAGATTACTGGTGAAAATGTTTCTCTCCAGAAAGAGCTGCTTAATAGGTCTTCGGGGTTTTGATGTGCTCCGAGGTGAGGTGGTTCAGATCAGGCATAAGGAACACCTTCTGTTTGTGTGTGCGTTCTTGTTGATCAAGCTGCTGGGCCTTTGAAAAAATCTCAGTAAAGACCAGCCCTAGCAAAATAACGCTGCCAGCACAGACCCCCATACAGCCTGCCATATGTGTGCCTGTGGAGTTAAGGGTCAGTTTTGCTTAGTTCACTTGCTTTTCAACAGTGCATGGACTTTACGTGCTTTGTGGAAAGCAGCTGTGTTGTTCTGTCTGTGACTGCATCTGATTGCTATGAATGGTGTTTGTATTTAGCACAATATTGTGGCAGCTGAGACACTTGAGAGGCAGTCCTCAGTACTGGCAGATTTGTCTTTCCCGAGTGTCACGTTAATAATTTATTAATGGCCACTGGTTTAAGGTTGATGGCATCTCTGGATGTGAGGTTACTCACTGCTACACTTGCAGTTGGACTTCTCTCAGAATTAGATCCATTACTACATTCAACTCTATACTGAACAAGCCTGTCCATTAGAAGAGCTGTTGTCCAGTTCCTGCAGCAGTGCTAAATAATTTTGTTACCTTCTTTCTCAGACTCACATGTTCCCATACAACCTATGTAAACATTAAAACTAAGGAGAAAGATTTAAATATTAAGTGCCTTAAACTTACAGAAGCCAGTCAACAGCAATGATGAGAGTAATATCTTCTGCAGGCAGTCCGACAGCACTCAGTACAATCACCATGGTGACAAGTCCGGCTTGGGGGACACCTGCAGCCCCGATGCTGGCTACTGTAGCTGTGGCACTAAATCCCAAACAAAGCCCAGAAAAAGCATTTACAATACATGTTGTTCACAGAAACTCTTATTTTCTGGCACAAATAGTCTTTTTTCACGGCAAGAAAGAAGTCCAAATGTTCCAGTTTTCCTCTCAAACATATCTACTCAAAGTCTGGTGACAAGTTTAAGGAACAAGTCATTATAAATGCTGTTACGGTTACACTGCAAAATAACAGGTAACGCATGACTAACAAGCGAACTGGACAGATCATTGGTAGATGCCAAGCTGCTTTGCGAGTGTTTGCAGTGGAAGAAAAACAGCAATTTCCACAATGGTGCATGTCCTGGCCCTTTCTACCTCCTCATAAAGTTGCACAGGAACGGCCTCAGACCAAAACGTAAGAATGTTTCTGCTGCTTCTGTGCTGTGAATAATAGTTGCACTTTCTCATGGGGTATCCAAAGTTAATGTACTCATTGAAAAAACACCTCCAACAAAATGCATGTGAGGGCTTTATTCTTACCTAATGGTAACTATTTTGCCCATATCCAGTTTCATGTCATTCAGTTGTGCAATAAATATAGCTGCTACTGCTTCGTAAAGAGCTGTGCCGTCCATGTTGATGGTAGCTCCAACTGGAAGAACGAACCTGGTTAATTCTTTTGTCAACAAAGTTCTTTTCTTCTGCACACCGGAAGGTGACAGGCAAAGTTGCTGAACTGGCACATAGATAAACATACAAAGTAAGCACAGGCTTGCACACCGTTTCTCTCATACCCCTTTTTCCTCATAGCCTGATCTGCTCTAGGACTGAAATGGAAACATGCAGGAAGGCTGCAACATGAAAGTGAGATCTGGCTTTTAATGCAACATAACTTTTGTTACTTCTTCTAATTATGGTAAGGAACAACAAGGTCTTAGTTATCCTCAAAAATACATGGTAAAATCATCATCACATGCTCACAGAAACAGCGCAACAGCTTAAATTCTAGCAAGCCTGTGACTAATGAACAGGACGATGAAGAACTGTCTCCTCCAAGGAGGGACAGACTCTTGTTCGCTGTAAGGCCAGCACAATCCCTAGTGCCCCTTTGGGTACTCCAGAAATAATGAGGAAAGTAATATTTCAACTTCCAAGGGATTTAGAATTGGCTAGGTGAAATCAGAGTATGTAACAAAGTAGCAATAAAATCAGAGCGCAAACAATGCAATTACTACTAAGAACACTATGGAAAACAAATATTTCTTTTGTTTACCTAGAAGAAATCATGAGGGCCGTCAGAAGTGCTTGAGCCATCCCCATGGCAAACTGATAAGGATTTTTCCTTACTATTACTAAGTAGATCAGTAGCAGAACTATACAGGAATGGATTGCAAGTCTGCAAAATAAAACAGACTAGTTAAAGAAATGGATCCATCTCATTGCCTTGTTTTAATAAGGTGGTGATAACAGGTATCTAGTTCTGTCCTCAAGTACACTTTTGAAAGACTAAAGGTGGCCTTAATGACGCATATGTTCAAAATCTAGAGACTATGTCACCTTAAGAAAGTGTAGACTAATGCTCTTCCATACTTCCTTTTGGAAAGGAGAAAGAGATTATTAATTGTTTCTCTTTCCAAAGCAGAACAAGAATTAACCAATATATTGGAAATAATTTTAAACCGATGAAGATGAGAAAACTAAAGTAACAAACAATATTTAAACTGATATGTAGAAGGAGATTTGAAATACAGTAAAACACTCCAATCTCCTGCTAAATCTTTACAATGCTGACTAGAGACAAAACACAAAAGCAGACTAAACTATTTTTCCAAGGTCTTCTGTTCTTATTACAGAACACATTTTGGAATTGAAGATAACTATGGTTTCCAGTTAGGGACAGATGAATTCCACATCTTTCTGCAGAAACTTCAAACATGATCCTAAAAAAATTACACACTTGCTTTGTGAAAAACTGTGTAAAATTAGGTCTACAATTAAAATGTAGTGAGGCATTCCAGGCTAAACAAATGAGATATATGTAGTCTCACCTTCTTTAATCTTGTAAGACGCTGAAATACTGTCTTTTGAAACTATTAATTTTTAAAATCAAGTCTGTAGATGTGTAGAAGATTAAATTGTCCTCTTGACTTCAGGTGCTTATGCGTTTGCCTTGACATTTGTGTGGGTCTCAGGGACAAACTCATCCTTCAACTTGTGCATTAATTTTGAACACTGTGCGTATTTTGTGAGTATTAAGATTAGAGGTAAACAATCTGCTCTAAGTATATTTGAAATGAAACCTATATGAAAGGTGTGTGAAAGGTGTGTGAAATATTTCCTATGTTCCAAGGTGGCAAGCAATTATGAAAAGAAATTACCACAGCCTGGAAAGATGAATCCCAGAAATGTTGTCATGTATGACCTTGGGATTTTTATTCTATCCTCACAAGATGTTCTTGCAGACATTACTGTGTTGTAATGGTCTTTATGATTTCAGAGCAGCTGATAAAGACAGCAATAAATCATGGTACCATTTGTTCTCCGCAAAAATACGCCGTTAAGAGAGCAGTAGCAACACTACAGAAATCCACACCAGTGTCATAAATCATCTGCATAACCTAACTATTCGTTTCCTTGGAAAAATCATCTTTTTAAAAGCAAGCACCATTAATGTTTTCATTCTCTATGTCAACAACTGGTTTATTTAGTGGAATGTAAATAGCAGCATGCAAATGTATTGATAAAATTTTGTGAAGAATTTTAGAGAGAAATCAAACAATTTATATAATGGTGCCTGAGAACAAACTGAATTCTGCAGAACATATAGAAAAAAATATAAAGAGGAACGGGTATTGTTAGGTGTCTTTAGCAAAATGCTGATGAGACTAAAAATTTTGAGTATTTCCATGTCTAGAAGCATACTGACTTCCAAACCTTTATTTTCAGAAACTTATATGTGCATGCATCTTTATAGTGGCAGCATGAACATAGTATTACCCCAAATAAAGTATTTATGCATATTTGCTTTGCTACTACTGGTTTTACTGAAACGAATTCAAAGTAATATTCATTTTCATGCATAAAACACAACTCACAGCAAACAGCAGAAAACTTCATACCAAATATTATAATCAACTGAAAAGAGAAACTCTAGTAGTGCTCAGTTTTAAAACAGGAAGACGCTCGTCCCTCAGAATCCCAAACTGGCATTCCTTACAGCATCCAGATAAGCAGCTGCTTTGCTGCTTTCAGAAAGGACAAAGGCACAGGCAAGAGTCAGGGTTTTTTTGGGTTTGTTTGGTTTTTTTTTCCACATCAGGCTGTGACTCCTTTGGCAGTTGTACTATGCCTCATACTTTGATTTTCCCCCTCTGTGTGACTGCTAACATGCCCTTGTCCTGACATTGTCACCATCGTAAGTGAGAAGCCAAAGAGAATTAGTGGCCACTTGGAGCAGAGGCACTGGGGGGAGTCTGTTCCCTCATAGTGACCTGAATGAGACACAAAGACTGAGATGTGTTGCAGACAATGGTGGGTGAGAGATGGTAGGGCTGAGAATGTGAAAGGTCATGAGTAATAAAGCTGGGAAGAAAGTGAGATAGAATACACGCTGGAGAGGAAAGTTAAGGGAAAGGAAGAGGATGACAAGACACACCAGCCTTCAGGCTGTTGCACTTTTTCTTGATAGGGAATACGAGAAATAAGTTTAAGATAACCTGTAGTTTTCAGGATCAAGCTTCAAGGTAGGTTGATACAGAGACAGCTACAGAAGACACTGATGAACAGGACACTCCGCAAACAGACAATGTCAAGTAAATAAGGATGAAAACCAAAATGACAGTAGGAACAGCAGTGTTGAAGAAAATAAAAAGCCAAAGACTAAAACTTCTGTTTGCTGAGAGGTGGCAGAAAGGGTATTCTTGCACATTGGAAAATGTAGAACAAGTACCTCTTTCCTGCAGCCTACAGCCTTGTGTATATATTGTCATCTTTGCTCCTGTGATCTGATTACAAAATGATGCCCCCAATGGCTAGTTTTGCAGAGAATGTGGTGCTGTTAGCCCTTGACCACAACAGCTTTAGCATCATCCACTGTAGGACATCCTGTAAGAGACAAACTCTGCAGAGGTCTACCCTAGCAGCCATCACAGAAAATCATGGCAATCAGGAAGTTTGGTGGAACACAGATCTTTTCTCTTTGAGGTTGTGACGCTGGGTGCCCTTAGAATATTCAATCTTTCTGATTGCTCCTGCGAACCTACTTAAAATTGTTATGCCTGTCAAGTCCATGGCTACCAGCTAAATGGGAGACTAGATGTGGTGGTAGTTTACTTCGCAGTTGAAGTACTGTGAAGAAGGCAGTGCGTCTTCACACATGTCTTAAGGAAGATATGCCCTGTTACACTACATGCAGTTACCATTAACAGGTAAACAGTCATAAGATTTGTTATCGGATCTAAAACTGTAAAACTTGCTATCGGATCTAAAACTGAAGTGAGAGGGCAGTAATAACCCATGAAAAATATTCCTCCTCTGAGTTTATGTGAGTGAATAACATAGAAAACCTGTAGAGTGATAGTGTTATTCTACAAACGACTTTCATCTAAATTATGATCATGGCCTCGTTTTAAATGTACGTAGAAAATATTAGACCCTAGATTTTCAGTCTCTTGTAAACATTGACTTTTGCATCCTTTAAAAATGCATTTTCTTCTCAAGGTCTAAATGGAAATTCACAAAAAATTGCATCATGCACTAACTAAACATGACTTGCAGTCATCTCCATAACGTTTTGAAGGAGTCATGATTCAGTGTTATTTCTGTTATTTTTACTTAGGAAGTCATTATATCTCAAGTAATTTTTAAGCAGCTAGTCCAAACATACTGGCTTTTGCATAAAACCAAACAACACTTTTGAAATAAATATGATTATCTAGCAAAGGTTAATTCCAAAAAAAAAAAAAAAGAGAGATCCTTCTTGGCTATTTATAGAGGAGTCTGCATTTACGACTAATGTATCACCCTTCTTTCTGCCTGGTTGTCAGAAAGCATGTGAATGACATTTGAAGAATGGCATACATATGCATAAAGTGGTGTGAAAGAAGTCCTTGAACAACTTTAGATCTAGCCTCTAGACAAAACATTAATAAATCCTTAGTATATTGAAAGAATTATAGGAGTGGATACTAAGGCAATGAACCAAGAATGCCTAGAAGTTTTGCTTCATTGAGCTGGAGACAGAAATTTAAATGCATTTAACTTATTTGGACTGCAATATCCATTTACCTATTTCAAGGGTTCTTTGTAGGATAGTCCTCAGAGATATATAATGATCTTGCATTATAACCTTTATTACTTGGAGCAGTTCAATTGCCCCTTTAAGGGTCCACACCTGCAAGGCTCCACATAGTGCAGGTGTAACCTACCCCTCTCCTTACTGTTCTACACAGCCAAGGGTCTAGAAGAACAACTTACTTTGGGTAAGTTACTCAGACAGCAACTGCTGCTTTTGCAGCTTCATCAGCTTCCTTTGCCTTGAAGGAGTAACTAACAGTGTAAGCCCTGGGGCTTCGCTCGATGTCAGCTGCCTGCTCTGCATTGAGGTGGGAAGGGATCAGTTTCCTCTTCACCATCGTTTACTGTGCACTGCACTTAATACACATTTGTATTGGGTAGTGGAGCTGGTACACCTTGGTCCCGTGGAGGCTGCCAACTTAATCCAGGTATCTGTTTATTTTCAATAGGCTGGGATCCCCTGATAAGCCATGATTAACCACCTCATTCTTTTCCAACTTCTTCCAGTATCTAGCAGAAGTGTTGCCACTCTCAAAAATGCAATGATACTGGCTGTTTCAGCATGAAGCTGAGAAGATGAAACATTGAATACACGGTCAAACTTTGCTTTCTTTCTCAGAATGCAAGGCAGTGACTTTTAAAAAAACCCATATGCATTCAGCAAAATGTGCACTCAAAACATACTCTCACATCCTCACAATATTTTCACTGTTAAGAATTTTTGTTTATGACCTAGAAGAGGCTAGGTGTTGTGGATAACTGAGTTGTAATCAACTCAGCTCTAAAAACTGCACTTATTTCATTTCATCCTTAAGAGAGGACATACCCAGTTATTACAGTAGCCATATAAAGACCCAGTTTATGGAAGATTTCCCAGTTGTCAACTGCTATTATCTTCCCAGCAATTAAAAACATGACACCAACTGGCATATACCTAGAAAGCGAAAATAAAGCAGTTAAAAATGAATTATCAGAAATACTGTGTGCTCATCACAGAACAATTTCTTGCACAGTATACCTTTTCATAACCAATTGAAGACTTTTTTTTATATTGTATTATGCAATTGAAAGCTTTTTTTACCATCTATTACACAACTGACTTTATTCACTTGCAGCAAGACTACAATAGAGGTGATGAAAAACAAGATTAGAAAATTAAAGTAACTGTAACCTTTTGCATAGTCTAGCAAGTACTGTATGATCTGGTGTCACAAAACACACAGAGGTGGAAGTCTGCAGGGCTAAGACCAATACCTGTGAATTTTGCAATCACACACTGATAAAGAAGGTCTCCTGTGCTAAGCGCAGCTGCCCTGCAGCACTGGGCACTATATGTGGGTCACCTGCACAGAGTAAGAGTGACTCTAGCATGTGGAGACAGTACGGTCATCAGTGTGTTGCCTCAGGTCCCCATCCCTCAGAAAACCATGGCCATACCTCACAAACATGAATAGCTGCATGGGCTACTGCCTATAGAAAATTCAAGGCAAGAATCAGGACTTATGCTAGGAACAGTTCTACTGCACTCTTTTTGGTACTAATGAGCACACTGTCACAGACAGAAGTTGCCGCTTCAGAGCTTTGAGTACTATAAATTAATTTATAAATTTGTGATTGTATCAAATTTATACATTTTGAAATATAATCTAATCTTATAAAATGTATGCGTGCTATCTCACAAATAAAACAGCATCTTGTGCAAAGCAGGGACTTCTACTTCCTTCTGAGCCCTGAACTTGGAGAAAGCAGAACTAATTCCTTATGCTGACAGCATTAAACTTTACCTTATTCAAGGCAACAACTCCCACATCTGTAGATACACAGGGAGCCTGTAGCCACAGCATCATGCACATGCAAGATAATGGACAGTCAGTTTATGGATAGGATCTTGTATTTGTGGCATGTGTTAATTCTTAAGTATTATTAATGGTAATTTGCTGCACATTGAGGCAGCCTAATTCATGGGGCAGTAACTCAGCTTGAGATTAAGCCAGCTGCTTAGCAGAGGACAACTTCCAGAAACCAATTTGCCTTTCATTAAAGGTAACAAAGAGTGTGCAACTAAACCCTGGGCAGGTTTACTGTTTTATAGACTTCTCAAGAGTGCTGGGACGACAGAGATATCCATGGAACAGGCAGATCTGATAGGCTACTCTTTGTGTGAAATATGGCTATTAGGAGAGTATTGTAGTAAAGGGCATAAGGCACTCCACATGTTGAACTGAACTCTGGAAGGGATTGTGTGGGCTTATAGTCGTGGTCCTGTAATTATGGTCTGCATGGACAAAAGCTCTGTGAATAGCTGTGAAGTCCAACCAAACACTATCAGATGAGTCGCTACATTTTTAAACTGTTTTTTCCATCTGAGAATCTTATGATAGAATATTGTGAGAATGTTTTTTCAATAAACCTACAGGCAAAAGGTAAATGCTTTTAAGTTGTATTTTGCAGACCATTTTGTAATTTGCTCTGTGTCGTGGCTTGTATATTAATTTCTATTTCAAAACGAACTTGCCTCCAAGGACAAAAATCCTGTGAATATAATGGCTACCAGGGAATAGCGTTCAAGACTAGTAAGGGCATGTGGGTGGCAATGCTTCAATTATCCTCAAATTATCAGTGCAGTTGTACTGGTTTTAGACAACCCCCTAGCAAAAATGTCTGAAAAACTCGGGTTTCTAGTGTACCAAAAACTTGTTTCTCGAGTATATAGTAAGCAGAAGCCCCATATCTGGTTTCCTCAAAAGGATCAAACTCTACAGAAAGGAAACTATTAACTAGCCTTTCTTTTAAAGTTGTTTGCTGTAAAGCACTATGCAAAAGCAAATACAAAGTATGAGTCTACTCTTACTTCTTCAATGACAAAACCTACTTAAAGAAGCTGCTAGAAAATGCCAGTATGTCCTTGGACTTACCATATAATTATCTGAACTATTTTCAGTGTAGCTTCGTTCAGGACATTGGAAAAATCCACCAGCACTTGTTCTTTCTCTCCCATTTTCCCAATAACCACTCCGAAAACAATACAGAAGACGACCAACCCCAGCACATTTATGCCGCTGGAATATGTGCCCACAAGTTTGTATTCCTCTGTTTTGTTCTGCAGATTTAAGAGAAAGGAGTTACTATATGAACACACTGAGTTTACTTTAAGGTGTTGTGAAACGAAAACACATTTAGATCTTTCTTTGAAAAGACACAGAACTCTTCCCTAGTCACTCTATTCCCTTTCTAGCAGTGCCAAGTCGGCAAGTTTAGGAATGAAGGCAGAACTAAACTGTCTTTGAATGTTTTGTATTTCAAAGCTATGCAAGGATCTAACCGAATCCTAGCAGGGGGTAAAACACACCTTAACTTATGTTGCCCTTTCTATAGACTTCTAGTACACACTATGGCAAGGTCTATGTATCCACAGTCATGTCCCCAATATACTCAAGACTTATTCCCTGTTGTGGAGAACAAAACACAACTGATACAAAATCATTGCGTTTTTTTCTGAGCAACTAAAGGGTTTGTGTTCGGATTTAATATAAGCAGTATGTTCCAAAAGAACTGAGGTAATGATGTCCAATACTACTCCAAGTTTAAAATCTATTGTTCAGCTGAAAGCAGTGAAATTGCATAATTCATAGCAGAATTGGATGCACATAACAAAAATCCTACAAAATAAGCAGGTATTCACAGATATTCCTCTGTGTTTATGCAGAAGGGGTACAATTCTTTACTACATCCTGCTTCAGGATTTAATTAATGTTTTTTTTTGGTATAGCTTATGTTCCTACGTTCCCATTACTATAAGATGAAATTTGGAAGGAGTATAATAAAACCCATATTGATTTGGTACTGTGTTCATATGCTACTGAATTCCTTTCTGTCTCTCCTGTAGCAATTCTACGCTTTGTAAATGATCAACACCCATAAGTAGTCCACACCTCACATCAAAGGTTTGTCAAACCTCTTCTTCACTTCTGTCTTTTTACATTTTTTTTTCCCGAGTAACAAACAAATAACAAATGCTTGCCGCTCTTTTGATTTCTGCTAAAAACAATTATGATTTTCCATTCTTTCCACTGTGCTTACAGCTATCTCACAGCTGCTCAAGCATTTCATATCTAGGCTTTCCGTGGTGACTGTTTTCTTTAATTCCTCAGCAAATTGAAAATTTATTAGCATATACAATTAATGGAGCATATGAGTTGATTATTTTCTTACATCATCTATTATCTTTGGATTGTTTAGCTTGCAGTGGAGTCCTGTGGTGTTCTTAAACCTGCTTGAAGATCCTCATAATCATCTCTAGCATTTACTTATCAAGTTTTGTGCCCTTGCTAAAATCTATCTATGTATCATTTCCTCCCTTTTGTCATTCACTAACCACATCAATTAAACCAAATTTATTGTAATTTCTTTCTCCCCACTTTATATATTATGAAGGAATACAATAATAAAGGCCACACCTGTGTTGCAGCAGGTCCTCCTGTAGATGTGGAGTTCTTGTTATCCATGGCAGTTTTAGCTTCTATTTTTTCACGTTTGGTTTTATACTGGAAAAGTTTTTCAAAAAAATAGAAGAGCTTATTTAGAAACACAAGGAAACTGAAGAATGGACAAAGGCTTAGCCTTTGCCCAGTAAAAATAAGAGAAAAATGAAGTAATTTGACCTGAAGGTAGCTAACATAGACAAACAGGCTATTTCCAGTTCAGGGGAGCCATCACAGTTCTGTACTTCAGGTGCTGCAGATCAAACAAGTGATGTGCAGATAATATGCTATGAATTCTGCTCATGAGGCTTCATGGGGAGGGGTGGGAGGGGGATGCTGTGGACCTGGTGTAGTCTTGTCGGGGATGAGATACAGCTCCTGATAACGGCAAGGGGACTTTCTGCTGAGGCAGTCTCGAAAGAATTGCTGAAAACCACCTCAAGAGGGGTCTGTAGAGCAGAGGCACCTTATAAAATCAGACCCCTGGTAATACGTTCAGTGCAACTAACACCATTATACAAGGCAAATATTCTCTGTGGCCAAGCTGTTCACTTATTAGTCCCCTTTCTCCTCATTAGCAGGCCCTGAAGCTCCTATGCACCAAGCAGACGTACCAAACAGGTTTCTTCTTCCCCTGCCTACTGGCTTCAAGGTCCCTTGGTGTCAGGCTGACTACTATCTTCCTTAGTGGCCTTGGAGGTCCCAGGCATCCATCAGCCAGACGGTGGTAATGACCCCACCACAGAATATAGCATAACAGTAAAACAGCATCCAGAGCACCATCTGTAAAACCAAGCTGTTACAAGTCCTGAAGAGGAACTTGGATGAAAGATGCTGCTGGACAGTGAGACCAGCCACTCCAGGTGCCCAGGGCCGCCTCCACCATTGTCCACTCTCTCCAGGGACTGAATGAGTCTTATTATTTTACATCTTTTTTTGAGTCTAGATTATGATTGTTTCATTGATACAGCAAACCAAGCATTAAGATTCAACCCAATCTGCAGAGGGTCCAGGTGATTATAAACCGTAAGCTAAGTGGTGTTATTATAAAATTGTATGACATTGATCCTGCTTCTAGAAATTTTATGTGATTCCGAATATAAAGTCTGTGCTATTCTAATCATAATATCCTGTTAAGAAAATAAAGCTTTACTTCTAATTATGATTTAGTGCTGTCATAATTTTGCTAAGGATCCCTAAAGAAACTGTTTGCCCCTCAGTGTTGGGTGACAATAATTAACATACAAGAAAATCTACATGGTTTATAAAGTGGAAATACATTCAGTGCTGTGCACAGCACGACAGTTAATATTGTTTCCTGGGAAAGGTTAACTACCTCACGTAGAAACCTCAGATAGACTGGTAGGAGGCTGCTGAGGAAGACAAAAAGGGAAACAGAGAGCACCACAAAAAACAGTTGATATATTTACTCATATAGATGACTGAATCTGAAGTAAATCTGATATACAGACAGCGGTTTCCTCTTTCATACTGCAAATCTCACTTTTTATGAAAGATGTCTCAAACAGACTCTACCAATTGGCTGCCTGTTCCTCAGGATGGATCATCAGGTCTGGTAATGGACACGAGATGTGAAACACATCAGGGTGAGTTATGCAGATTCCATCAGATACTGGGATATTTTAGGACAGATCCTCATGACACGGTTCTTCTAACTGCCTATCTCAAAAGGAAATGTCTTGTCTGCTTGGTTTCTGCATCCAACTTCTAAACAGTGTCTTCTTGCAAGGGCTGATCAAGGACTTAATACCCAATAACAGAGTGTTTATCATACTAGAAATGAAACCAAGATGCCTTACAAAAAATCTTTTTACGGGACATCAAGATACTCTTGGACTCCCCTGGACTTCTCAGAAATAATTAATCTCCAACATAGTTTTTAGGGACATCAAAGAAGAAGATTTTTTAGTTACTAATGAAAACTACAGTAGCAAAGAGGAATATTCAAACTCACGTGTTGGAAACAGGCCTGGAGAATGTTTTCTGGGAACATATTCCTGTTAGAAAAGTAGAGACGCTAAGAACAGGAAGAGTAAGTTGCTTATAAAACCAAAATGACTAAATCTACTGCTTGAAAAACAGATCTGATTGTGTTCATTTGCCCAGAAATAAGTGTATTTAGCACCATCAGATAGATATAAAGCTGAAAGAAATTAAGGGTTCAGGACTCCCCAGTGGTCAGTTAACTGTTTTCCTACTGTTGAATTTTTGGGCTTATTTTTCAGTATTTGACATTTCTGTTCATCAGCTACTAAACGCAGTGGCTTCCTTCCTGCTACATCAACTCCTTCATTGGCATGAGGAATATAGGACATGCCATTTTCACAGGATTTGTCCAATAAAGGCAGGGGAAAAAACCCAAACCCCAACTCCAACCTCTTCTAAACACTAAGCCGGTAGAATCAGATGTAAGATGTGCTCTGTTGTGGTTTTGAATTCAGAAATTAATCTTGGCTGACAGAATATTACCATGCATACTCCACGGTCAAGAACCATCCTCAAACACTGAAAAACTGGGAAATTAGATGAGAAACAGTGCAGTCTGGGTGTGTGCCTCATTTCCAACCACCAATTTCAGATTCAAATAATTGCAGAAAAAAGCATTTATTGAATACAGTGCAGAAACAGGCAGCTTATATGCTGAAGTAGAAGTCTTCATCTTCCTTCCAGATCTTTCACAAATTCCTGCCTTAATTTTTTCAGCCATTTAAAGCAAAGTTTATTCAAAGGTAAGAGCAGTTTGTAAAAGCCTGGGAATTTCCTTAATCTACTGAAAACTGTCTGGATTTTAATCTTAAATCTGATGAATATAAGTACATGGGAAACATAACTATAATTCCTTTAAATGAGAATTTCAGAGCTACAACTCCTAAGGCACAGTCTTACATCTACAAGAAGCTGAACTATAAACTGAAGCAAAACTCCAAGCTACCCTTAATAACACTTCACATCACTTTGAGGACATTTGCATGGAACTACATCAGCCTTGTGAAGATTTGTAGAAACATTCATGTGGAAATTACTGATAAAAGGCTGCAATAGCTTTTTTTTATGCAGCTGATTGCACAGTTTCTCTCACTGATACATGGGCAAGCGACCATGAGGAATGAGATGAGCTACCCAAGGACTTGTCATTCTAGTCCTGCCCAGGCAGGAAGGGACAGAGGCTGGGAAAAGCTGTGGACTGCCAAACTGGCTGTGGGGTTGAGGACTCTTAACCATCTTACATATAAACCTCAGAGAAACAGAAGTATTCTCAATAAGACGTACTTTGATCTGTGCTGGGGCAGAGGTACCCCAGATGACAGAAATTCTCTATTAAACACAATGGAGACCTTTTCAAGGCAGACATACACATAGAATCATAGAATCATAGAATCATAGAATCACCAGGTTGGAAGACACCCACCGCATCATCGGGTCCAACCATTCCTATTAAACACTAACCCATACCTCCCAGCACCTCATCCACCCGTCTTTTAAACGCCACCAGGGATGGTGACTCAACCACCACCCAGTGCCCAATGACCCTTTCCGTGCAAATATTTTTCCTAATGTCCAGCCTAAACCTCCCCTGGCAGAGCTTGAGGCCATTGCCTCTCGTCCTGTCCCCTGTAACTAGGGAGAAGAGGCCAGCTCCCTCCTCTCCACAACCTCCCTTCAGGTAGCTCTAGAGAGCAGTGAGGTCTCCCCTCAGCCTCCTCTTCTCCAGGCTAAACAACCCCAGCTCTCTCAGCCGTTCCTCATAAGACCTGTACTCCAGCCCCTTCACCAGCTTCGTTGCTCTTCTCTGGACTCGCTCCAGAGCCTCAACATCCTTCTTGTGGTGAGGGGCCCAGAACTGAACACAGGATTCGAGGAGCGGTCTCACCAGGGCCGAGTACAGAGAGAGAATAACCTCCCTGGGCCTGCTGGCCACGCCGTTTCTGACACAAGCCAAGATGCCATTGGCCTTCTTGGCCACCTGGGCACACTGCTGGCTCATGTTCAGTCGCTGCCAACCAACACCCCCAGGTCCTTCTTCTCCAGGCAGCTTTCCAGCCAGACTTCTCCCAGTCTGCAGCACTGCACAGGGTTGTTGTGCCCCAAGTGCAGGACTCGGCATTTGGCCTTGTTAAACCTCATGCCATTGGTCTCAGCCCAGCGGTGCAGCCTGTTCAGATCCCTTTGCAGAGCCCCCTGCCCTCCAGCAGATCGACACTTCCACCCAGCTCAGTGTCGTCCGCAAATCACAGAATCACAGAATCACAGAATAACCAGGTTGGAAGAGACCCACCGGATCACCGAGTCCAAACTTGCTAAGGGTGCCCTCATTGCCTTCATCCAGGTCATTGATAAAGACATTGAACAGGGCTGGACCCCACTTGTCACTGGCCTCCAGCTGGAGTTAACTCCATTTCCCACCACTCTCTGGGCCCGGCCGTCCAACCAGTTTTCCACCCAGGAGAGTGTGCGCCTGTCCAGGCCAGAGGCTGACAGTTTCCGAAGCAGAATGCTGTGAGAAACTGTGTCAAAGGCTTTACTGAAGTCCAGGAAGAGCACGTCCACAGCCTTTCCCTCATCCAGCGTATGTATATATGCACGTTTAATTTTATAAACGGCAAAGAACTGTGTATCTGGAGTTGCATTTCCCCAAGCCAGTCATATTTCCTGAAATGAAAAATGCTGAGAATGCCAATTTTAGCAGTTGATTCTTACATGACAGATTAAGTAAAAATTCTACAGAAAGAAAGCAGTGGGTAGGAATAGTGACATAGAGCAGAAACTGATTGCACATGGTGAAAAAAAAATAATAGAAACCTTTTTGAGGGAACTACTTAGCTACTATTCCAAAAGCAGCCCTTCTGGGGGGATTTTTTTTAAAAGTTTTTAAACGCATTAGCTCTGAAAACCTGCTCGAGTCTTCACAGACATTTCTAGGGATTTCCTTCTTCCAACCACATAAAGAATCTATTGTTTTCCAGGATGCTGATGCGGAAAGACTCGTTATAAGATTGCCTGATGATGGAGAAAACTTGTTGACTATGCAGCCCTTAGAAACTTTCGCATACTATGCCTGTTACGAAAGGAAACATAACATAGAATCACAGAATCATAGAATCATAGAATTATTCAAAATGGAAAAACCTCTCAGAGTGGCTCCAATCCTTAACCTACCAATGCCAAGCCACCACTAAACTATGGCCCCAAGCACCACATCTACATGTCCTTTAAATACCGTCATGAGTTGTAAATCACATCCCTGGACAGCCTGTTCCAGCGACTGACAATCCTGTCAGTGAAGACATTTTTCCTAATATCCCCCCTAAACCTCCACTGGAGAAACCTGAGGCCATTTCCTCTTGTCCTATCGCTCGTCATTTGGAGAAAAGACCAACAACCACCTCACAACAACCTCCTTTACAGGTAGTTACAGAAAACAACAAGGTCTCCCCTCAGCCTCCTTTTCCCCAAACTAAACAGCCCCAGGTCCCTCAGCTGTTGCTCACACCACTTGTTCTCTAGACTTTTCACCAGCTTTATTGCCCTCCACTGAACAGGCTCCAGCACCTCCATGTCCTTCTCATACTGAGGGATCCAAAACTGAACACAGGATTCAAGGTGTAGCCTCACCAGCACCAACGGACACAATCACTTCCCTACTCTGGCTGGCCACACTCTTCCTGATACAAACCAGGAGGCTCCTGGCTTTCTTGGCCATGTGGGCACACTGCTTGCCCAAATTCAGCGGGCAGTTGACCAGCACCCCTCAGGTCTTTTGCACCAGGCAGTTTTCCAGAAACTCGTTGCCAAGCCTGCGGCATTCCGTGGGGTTGTTGTGACTCAAGCACAGGACCCAGTGCTCAGTCTTGTTGAACCTTATACCACTGGCCTCAGTCCATTGGTTCAGCCTGTTTAGACCCCTCTCTAGTGCCTTCCTTAAGCAGATCAACACTCCTGCACAACTGGATGTTGTCTGCAAACTTACTGAGGGTGCACAGAATCCCCTCATCCAGATCACTGACAAAGATATTAAACACAACCAGCCCCATCACTGAGCCCTGCGGAACACCACTTCTGACCAGCACCAGCTGGATTTAACTCCATTCACAACTCTTTTGGCCTAGCCATTCAGCCAGTTTTTACGCAGTGAAAAGTACATCTGCCAAAGCCATAAGCAGCCAATTTCACAAGGAGAATCCTGTGGGAAATGGCGTTAAAAGCTTTACGAGAGTTCAGGTAGACAAAGTCCACAGCCTTTCCTTCATCCACTAAGCAGGGCATCTTGTCATAGAAGGTGATGAGGTTAGTCAGGTAGGACCTGCCTTTCCTAAATCTGTGCTGACTGGGCCTGATCACCTGGTTATCCTGTACATGCTGCTTGATGGCACTCAAGATGATCTGCTCCATAAGCTTCCCCTGCACTGAGGTCAGCCTGACAGGCCTGTAGTTCTCTGCATCCTCCTTCTGGCATATCTTGTAGACAGGCGTCACATAAGCTAATCTCCAGTCACCTGAGACCTCCTCAGCCAGCCAGGACTGCTGATACATGACGGAAAGCGGCTTGGTAAGCACTTTTGCCAGTTCCATCGGTCCTCTTGGGTGGATCTTACCTGGCCTCATAGTCTTGTCTGTGTCTAAGTGGTGTAGAAGGTTGCTAACCATTTCCTCTTGGATTATCGGTGTTCCACTCTGCTCTGCATCTCTGTCTTCCAGCTCACTGTGCTGGCAACACACAACAACTGGGCTTACTATTAAAGACTGAGGCAAAGAAGGCATTAAGCACCTTGGGGTTTTCCTCATCCTTTGTCACTATTTTTCCTCCCACATCTAGTAAAGGACAGAGATTCTCTTACTCTCCTTTTGCTGCCAATGTATTTATAAAAACAGTTTTTATTGTCTTTTACTGCAGTAGCCAGATTAAGGTATAGTTGTGCTTTGGCCCTTCTAATTTTCTCTCTGTGTAACCTCACAACATCCTTGTAGTCCTCCTGAGTTGCCTGCCCTTTCTTGAAAGGTCAAAAACTCTCCTTTTTTGTCTGATTTCCAGCCAAAGCTCTCTGTTCAGCCAGGCCAGGCTTCTTCCCCGCCAGCCTGACTTTTGGCACGTGGGGACAGCCTGCTCTTGTGCCTTTAAGACTTCCACCTTGAAGAATGTCCAGCGTGACTCTGCTGCTGCTCCTCCTCCTCCCTTCTCCAAAAATCATATACCCTATCGATAACTTCATGACTGCTATGGCAAAGGCGGCCACCAACCATGTTTCCATGATGGCAACTATCTAATAGATGGATCTCCATCTGGACATCAAGCTGTTGACCACTACCTTCTGACATGTTGACCACTACTCTCTATTCTCTCTTTATTCATCCAAACAGCATTAGAAAGTATTTTGATTGTATTACACTTAGTAACTCCATTTCTATTTGTTTGGGCTTCTGCAACAAGAGTATGGAAACTGAACAAGAAAACCTCACCTGATCACATCCAGCATGGCATCAACAGTAGTGACTTCTGGAGTACTGCCCATTCTGTCAATCTCATCAGCACTTTGACGCGCTCCGGCTTTAATGGCCACAACTAAGATCATCCCTGCAGAAGGAGAACCAGAAGAAGGGCTCACAGGGCAAGCAGATGCATTGGTGCATCCTGCCTCAGTGTATGCCATGTAGCTAAATTCTTCATGCACTAAAATCCAAAAATGCTTCCTCTGTTGCTCATGCCAGGCTGTTCAGAAAAGAGAAGTCTATAGCTGGTGTCCTTAAATGTTAGGTTTCCCCCAAAAAGGAGCTACTTGCAGCTCTGCCACTGAACTTGGGAGCTGTAGCTTTGTTTTGACATGTATGGTACTAAATCATCACTGCTCACCAAAAGGGTAAATTTCTTCAGCTTGGCTTCAGCTGAAGTGTTCAGCAACTTCTGCATGGTGATACTTTGAATCGCTACTTACATTTTCCCTTACAGAGTTCTTCTTGTTACTAGCTTTCCAATACAAATACAAATGTGTTGTCCTGTGACCCTGAATTACAATAGGATGTTTTGGTAAACTTAGTTAGCAATAATGTTACTTGCAAGAAAGGATTCAGAAACAGAAAAAGAATACTAGACTGAAATCAATGAATTTTCCACTTATTTCCGTGGCTTCATTTTAGGCATTTTTACTACTACATGACATACCAGACTTTGCCAAATGTACATTTTTCCCCCCCTCCCATAAGTCCCAAAACACCTAAAGCAAATGGAACAGCTAAATCTCAGTGTGGGGAGCAAGAGGCATTTGTATGACTCCTCAGCCAGGAACAAGGCTCTCTAACAACAACTGTGAATAAAACTGAACTGGATTTGTGCAACTCTTCACAATATAATATCACAGAATAACTCAGAATAGCAAGGACCTCTGGAGGTTGTCTGGTTTAACCACTCCTTCAGGATAGGGACAATTTCAAAGTTAGACACATCTTAATGGTAGTTTTTATTAGTTTTCCTTACTCTTTTAATAGAAAATTCCCAGATTAGGTACCCTAAACAATGTAAGCACAGTGATACATTATTTTCAGTGATGCAACCTCTAGAAATTAAACAGGCCTTATACGTGCTTATGGGATTCTTTTTCTGTTGTTAAAGACCACTTTACTTTACAAGTAGGTCACATACAACGTACGTCTTATGCTTCAAATACATGTTTCACTTAGGCTCAACAAACGCAATGATAAGCCACACAGAGAAGGGCAGCTGACAGTGCAGGATTTGATTTGATTTCTTATTTAAGAAGATAGGCAAAAGATGTTTGTTTAAGCCACTATGAAAGAATTCAAGTTTGCTGGTAGGGTATGAACTTCCTATAAGTGGGGATGTGAGTTTTAGAAAGGTAGGATTCGAGTCTGGCACTGACAGAGAGGACAAAATCCTTAAAGGAAGGAAAGAAGATAACAAGTAAAGCAATATTTTCTGTCACTCTTTCAGGTGGGACACATTACGCACACTCACATCTGAGAACCAGTGACTATCACTTTGCCATTGAGGAAATGCCCTTTCTAGGTAATGCTCGCCTTCAATATTTGCTCATGTTTCTCACTGCTGGTCACTGTTTACCTAAGCAGACAGCTTAGGTAATCAAATCCTCCCTAAACTGAAGGCAAAATTGCCTGTGGCTTCATGCTGGATATGAATACAGCCCAAATGTGAACAGCAGGACTAAATTCTCCCTGTATTTGGCTACAAGTATATCAAGATGCTTGGTATGATTCCTGCCTCTTCTCCCCATGCTGCCTTGGGAAATCAGTAATGTTACAGTGCTGTATACTTACAATCATGCAGCGCCGAGGATTTTAATAGTTACGGCATTACAGAGTACCTAGTGTTACAGCAAGGATCGTAGTGGAGAAATAATATATGATCGCTCTCAAACCAATCTTCCCCGAAACGTTGGAATCCAAACCAGCAACACCTGCAAAAAGAACCGCAAAACCAAAACACTAAGAAACATCCTTAGAAGAAACTTGTTATTTTTGTAAAGACAATTATTTATTGTCTCTTATTTCTATGCAGGAAATTTTTCCTTATTCAAGGTATTTCTAAATATCGGTTGCATTTGTGAGAAGTGTCTATAGCAGACCAATATATCTGCTTCTGCTTTGCAAAAATCTTATTTCTCTGGATTTTTCCAGGACTCAAAGCTCTTGGTACTGTTTTTCTCTTGTTGCCCAGTTTTCATTAATTTGCAACCCACACGCATGTAAAAAAAATAAAAATGGAAAAAGTGAAATCAAGTCTCTCATATCTTCTCTTTCTTGTCCCAGGACCTCAAAACCCTACCAAAATGAAATGCTGCACTGATTATGTACCTTTTTTTTTTTTTTTTTTGGAAGAAAGGATGGGAATATAACTAATAAGACTGATGTTAATAATTTTGTTTGACGGAATAGCAGGAGGCATCAAAGCACAACAGGGATGAGGATGGTACAGGACCCTCAGTAGAAAAGAAGAGGCACGTGCTTTTGGGCAAGATACATAGACATCCCATTTGAAATCCTGGGGGAGGAAGGAAAACTCCAGATGTTCCTTGCCTTGCAATAACTTCTTTTATTCTTTATTATGGACCCTTTTTTACCTGAATAATTTGATTGCTATTTCCAGGATGAATATCAATTTAATTTTCATATATTTTTATAGATTTTTTTTTCTCTATTACTAGGTGATTCTGAGGACTTTTCTCTTTAAAAAATAACCAGAAAAGAGGACAACATTGTAAAACTTCTGAAAAATCAGAATTGGAAAAACGAGACGATTACAAGCGACCAATTTAATCCCAAGTTGTTTTCAACTACTGATTTTTGCATGTGGAATATGTTATGTTGCCAAAGTTATAGACACTTAGCTTCTCCTACTCCTATTTTAGAACCCCTGTCTACCTGTTTAAGTGCATCAAACCAAGTCCTGTTAAGACTGGATTATAGCACCATCAGTCACCTGCAGCTTTTGAAGTCCCTCTGAAATTTCTTTCATAATCTTGTTTCGTTGTACATATTTACAGCTGCTTCCATGAAATGCGAATGTATAAAGCTACTTTGCCTAGGAGAACAGTCTGACTTAAACAAAACTGAGCCTAAGCAGGAAATATGGTGTTCCAGAAATTTTTACCAGTAGCCACATGAATTAGTCTCAGTTTCACACAGCCTTAAAAAAGTGACGCTTTATTACAACACAAGGTTGCAACTTCATGAAAGACCAATATTTACTATTTTCTGTCTGACAAGAGCGATTAATTTTTTTTTTTTCCATTCTGGTGTCACAAGGGTATAGAGAATGTTCCTAAACAAAGCTATGCTTTTGAAAGTGCTGAAAAAGTTATAATGCAGCCTTGAAAAATCATTGAAATACATGTTTCAATGCTACTGGCATTGTTAAAGCTTCATGCCAATCCAGGAAACTAATTTTCTAAACTTTTTTGTGATTAACACTCTTCTCTCTTTGCCTTCCTGTTTAGTAAGGTTCTTCTGGAACATTCTGAACACAAACCAATCCCCAGGTTTTCTTCGTCCACTCTTCTGCCTCTAATGACAACTCCACTCCCATTAAGCACAGGAGCATCTTTGTGCAACTGCCAACAGAGTCAATCCCATTTTACTGCTTCCAGATTGGTCTACAGCTTCTTTTATTGTTTCCAAGGAAATGTAATAAAAATATCAATGATTTCTGTATTTGCCTTTCAGAAGTTACTCAGATCTTTTGGACTACAAAGAATGCATTTGAAATACTCACTGTTTCTTGTTGAATAAAAATCCATCTGAGGTCTTTCAAAACCTCCACTAGTGTGCCAGCACAATGCAGCAGAACTAATGTAATTTTGTGCCTCTGCATCAGGTGAAGTACTGTGGACTTTGTAACAAATCCTAGAGGAACACGCTCCACATTCCCAATGACAAGGCATCTACCTAGGACTCTGTGCTGGGTCCAGCCCTGTTCAACGTTGTTTCGTCTGTGTACAAACCCAGGAGCTAGAGGAGCAAAATGAGGCTCCCAGGATCCAAGAGGACGTGGCCAGAGCCTTGCTTGCCCAACTAGACACCCACAAGTCTATGGGGCCGGATGGGATTCATCCAAGGGTATTGAAGGAGCTGGCGGATGTGCTGGCCAAACCCCTTTCCATCACCTTCCAACAGTCCTGGCTGACTGGGGAAGTTCCACTGGACTGGAGGCTGGCTGACGTTGTGCCCATCTACAAGAAGGGTCGCAGGGAAGATCCAGGGACCTACCAGCCTGTCAGTCTGACCTCAGTGCCAGGGAAAGTCATGGAACAGGCGATCTTGAGTGCTATCATGAAGCACATGCAAGAGAACCGGGTGATCAGGCCCAGTCAACACGGGTTCACAAAAGGCAGGTCTTGCCAAACTGACCTGATCGCTTTCTATGGCAAAGTGACTCGGTCTGCTGGACGAGGGAAAGGCTGTGGACGTGCTCTTCCTGGACTTCAGTAAAGCCTTTGACACAGTTTCTCACAGCATTCTGCTTCGGAAACTGTCAGTCTCTGGCCTGGACAGGTGCACACTCTCCTGGGTGGAAAACTGGTTGGACGGGCGGGCCCAGAGAGTGGTGGGAAATGGCGTTAACTGTAGCTGGAGGCCAGTGACAAGTAGGGTTCCCCAAGGCTCAGTGCTGGGTCCAGCCCTGTTCAATGTCTGCACTCAATGACCTGGATGAAGGCATCGAGTGCACCCTTAGCAAGTTTGTGGATGACACTAAGCTGGATGGAAGTGCATCTTGGCTTGTATTAGAAACGGCGTGACCAGCAGGTCCAGGGAGGCTATTCTCCCTCTGTACTCGGCACTGGTGAGACCGCACCTTGAATCCTGTGTTCAGTTCTGGGCCCCTCACCACAAGAAGGATGTTGAGGCTCTGGAGCGAGTCCAGAGAAGAGCAACAAAGCTGGTGAAGGGGCTGGAGAACAGGCCTTATGAGGAACGGCTGAGAGAGCTGGGGTTGTTTAGCCTAGAAGAGGAAACTGAGGGGAAACCTTATTGCTCTCTACAACTACCTGAAAGGAGGTTGTGGAGAGGAGGGAGCTGGCCTCTTCTCCCAAGTGACAGGGGAAAGGACAAGGGGGAATGGCGTCAAGCTGTGTCAGGGGAAGTTTAGATTGGACATTAAGAAAAATTTCTTCACAGTAAGTGTTATCAAGCACTGGCACAGGCTCCATGCTGAGCTACTTCTGTGAAATACAGCAGGCCTAGACTCACGAGGGACACACTGCCCTGGAGCACGCTACACATCTGCAAGTGTCCGCTGTGGATAAGTTGCTGGTGAAAAAAATAGACTGCCTATCTGCAGTTAAACAAAAAAAGAGCTTTTCCCTCAGTTCTAGCTCTTGCATGCAAATATCAGCACTGCTCTTCAGAATATTGTCTACACTGAGAAAACACGTTTGTTGCTTTCAGAAGTCCTGGCTACCCTGCAGCACCCTTGAATGACGGAAGAAAATACGGGACAACACACACCGATCAATGTGATCCAAGTGAAGCCGTTTTATTTAGGGTTCGTTCTGCTTTTATAAACTTGTTTAACTTTAGCCCGCCTTCAACAGTTACCTTCCTAATTTGCATAACACAACAGAGTCGTTGTAACCTTTTATAACCTTGAGGACCCTGGCTATGGCTTCCTAGCTCCTCCCAGCCACAGTGCTTGGGTTGCTCATTGTGTGTTGCTACCCAACAATTCCCCCGTTTTCTTTTTGAGCAACCAAGCACTACAATACTGGCAATGAAGATAAACAATCCTTGCTTTAACGCTCCAACAAGCCACTTCCTTGACTTGTGACACAGTTTCAAGAGCTGCAACTCCTGGGGCTAATAAACCGGCAAAAACTTTTTCCTCAAAACTCCAAAACCGAAAAATTTTTTCCTCAAAACTCCAAAAACATATTGTATCCTTGGTGTAAACAACGTTAACTTTCCCAAATAACAAGGTCCACCAACTGGTTTGCTAGGTATTCCGCCCCCATGCTCTGTCACCACAGATTAGAAAATATCCGGGTGGAAGAGCCTTTTCAGAACCGTTATTCCAAATTCCCTTTTCTGTCAAAAGACCACCCCAGTTTCTTCTTCCGATGTGAGGTCCTCTTGCTCAGTCGTCTTCCTTTCTTTCCAGGGCTTGATCCACTTTTGTGGCACCCAGCGAGGTCCAGTATCTGTTAGGACACAAGCATAACCTCTTCCTGTCATTTTCAGTTCAACAGGTCCTTTCCATTCACCTGAGTCCCAGTCTTTGTATTGTACCTTGATACCTTGCTGGTCCTGGTTATTCAATCCTGATTCTAGTGATCGATGATGAATTACAATTGGAGGGCTATTCCTAGTTCCAGTAAGGCGCAAAAAATTTAACACATAAGTCGCTTTTGCAATTCTTTCACTAGGGGGCAATACATCTCCTCCCCCTTTTTGTTTTTGCAAAAGGGACTTCAAGGTTGCATGAGAACGTTCAATGATTGCCTGACCCGTTGGAGAATGTGGGATACCCGTGTTATGACGGATTCCCCATTGAACACAATAATGTTTAAATTTTTGAGAGACATAAGCTGGCCCATTATCTGTTTTTATCTTTTGAGGTATCCCTAGTGCCATTATGGCAGCATACATGTGTTTAATTATGTGTTTTGCAGATTCCCCGGTCTGTGCCGTGGCCCATATGGCCATAGAAAAAGTATCTACTGAGACATGCACATATTTCAATCGCCCAGACTCTGGAATATGGGTCACATCCATTTGCCATAATTGTAAGGCTTGAAGCCCTCTGGGGTTTATTCCAAATCCTAATCCCATACCTTGTTTTTGACAATCTGGACAAGAATTGATTATACCTTGTGCATCAGACAGAGGAATATTAAATTGTCGTTTAAGTACTTTAGCACTTTGGTGAAAAAATTCGTGCTTGCAAAAAGAGATTTGTTCGAGGACCATTCCAAACTGCAGCAACAAAGCGATCGGCACGATTATTCCCGATTGCCAGGCCAAAATTAGGCTGATGGCTTCGTATATGATTAATAAAATACTTATGCTCTCGTTGCTCCAACAGGTACAGCAATTGTAACAATAAGGCATACAAAACTGCATTCTTAACTTCTTTTATCATAGCCCTTTCTATTCTACAAACAGTACCTACAACATATAATGAATCAGAAACTATATTAATAGGCTGTGATGTATATTGTTGAAATACCCAAACCACTGCTCGTAGCTCCATAGTTTGTAGTGAATCACCTGGATGTGTAAATATTAACTTCTGGTTCCATTGCCCTCGCTTTTGCCAGGTGATAGCAGCCCTACCAGATTTCTTTCCTGCATCTGTAAAAAATGTAATGCCTTTCACTGGCATTTCAGATCGCATCAGTATCTGTTCAAAGGTTTGGTTTTGTATCAAAGGAATCAATCTGCTAATTGGATATGTGTTGCTAACCTCTCCCATAAAATCTGCTAATGCAATTCCAATAGGTTCTGAATGTTCCATAAGCCAATCCAAATATCCCTTATTAATTGGCAGGTAAATTCGTGAAGGTTCAGTCCCAGACAATTCCAAAGATCTCTTCCTGCCTTTCATAATCAATTGACCAAACAGCTCGAGTCTAGTGGTTATAGTATTTTTCGGTTGATACGGTAAAAATATCCATTCTATGATTTGAAACTTTTGTTCTGTCTGTCCCAAAAGGCCAAAGGATGTTTTTGATCTTGACCAGAGTTAACAATACTAGCTCCAAAGGCTTATCTGCCACATAACGAGTTACATTAGCTTTTAAAATTTTTTCTATGATTTTGTCCAGCTGCCCATCAGTGGTCGCTCCCCAAAATTTGATACCAATCCTGTCCCCATTTGAGACAACACGTCTTGTCCTAATAACGCTCTGCTGAGGGAGAAAGTAGCCAATAAATCCCCCTGTTTGTTTTTTGTGAGCAGTGCAAAGTAAGCCCAGTGGCTGCTTTTTGGCTAGGCTAACGACAGCTCCACTGGTTTTCTCAGCCTGGGGGGGCTGGTCCTCTTTCCAACAGGCGCTATGGTAGCAGCTATTAGTCCCTTTGTCAAAGCGGTTACAGGCATTTTCTTTTCTCGAATGGGGGGGCAGCTTTTGTCTGGGGGCTGCCGCTTTTTTGCCAACCAATGTAGGTCAGATAGGGGCAAGCCAGGCATTAAATATCGGGGAAACCCCTCTCCTATTCCAGGAATAGGGATTTCAATATTATCATTCTGCTCCCAAAATCTATTTCCTCTACCCCAGCAGAATCCTGCTTGAATCACAAAGCACAGTGCTCCCTCAAGCTCCTGCAATCCAGCCAGCTCCCTTAGGGCACATGCATTTGCTTTCTCTCCCTTATCAATAACAATTGGGGGTTGGAGTTTGAAATCAGGATCTGCACCAAGAGCAAGATCAGGTTCTGCCACCCCGCCATTAATAATGATCAGGGGTTGGAGTTCGGGATCAGAATCGGGAATAGGATCCGATTTCATCAACCCCTCCGCCCCAAAACAATGAGCCTCATGCTGCGAACTAGAAAAACCCGTCTGACAACACCTCCCACCGCGGTTTAAAAGCGGCGATGTGATGCCTTCTGTTTCACCAACAGGACCCGCTCGAGCCACCCGCTCGGACTCTGGGGCTGCATCCAACGGACTGTAAGGTCCCTCAAGTTCTTGCTGAGAAACTCTAGTCCTGTCCTCTCCCTCATAAGCAACCTCTGTTTCAAACAGGGGTCGGAGCTCAGGGGCACGATGAGGCCGCACCCTCTCAGCCCAACAATCAGTGGCCGCTTCCCGATCACACAAATGTTCCCAAGCTTGATAGAAGGCAAGGCGCTGAGATGGGGATAATATTAACATAACTAATTGCCGAATATCTGCAGGACAAAGGGTATGACCCGTAAATATAAAGTCTAATAAACCCCGTGTAAATGGTGATTGCAAACCATATTGTGTACAAGCAGCCTTGACTTCTTTTAGTAATTTCCAATCGAATGGTTCCCATTCACTCGCTCCTGTCTGTGTATTTAACAATACAGGATACGCTTCCACAGTTACCCCTTCTAGAACCGCGTCCCTAATTACCCCCTGCCAACGCGCTCCCGGTCCCCGCCACCTTGTCCCCCCAGTCCCGGTATCAAACCCCATCGATGGTAGAGCCAGTGCAGTCGGTTCAGGCCGTGGCTGCATTCCTGGGTAGTCGGGTGGAGGTGGTTCGGGTGGAGGGCTCTCCTTTTCCTGGCGAAGTCAAATTTCTTCCAGCTTTGCCATCAATTTATCAAATTCTTGTCTGAAATTGGAGCACTCACGAGAGGGGGACACCAGACGTTCAGAGTCCTCACTAAACGAATCCTCTAAGGAATTAATTGAAGGACTTTCTGGAGGAGGACGCCAAGGAAGACCTTCATCTTCGGTAGCCTGAACCTCCTCATGTTCTTCCACTGGGGGAAATGGAGGAGAAGGCCAATCTTTGAAAGGTGGTGGCGGTGGTGCCTGTGTGGGTAAATTACTCTCACGGAACGATAAGGCAGATGCAAATGAACCACCACTGTTCTCTTGATTCCTATGCATAGCAGCATAAGCCGATGCCACAACTTCTCGCTCGACTTTCATATCACACAATGTCTCTTTAACTAACCGCCAAAGAGTAAGATACTGCCAAAGGCTCTTATTTCCTTTCGAGCATTCATCAAACAGTCTTTGTCCCATTCTCTCCCAAGTTTCTTCTTCGAATAGGGCAGTGGTCGTTGTTACAACGCCGCTTTTATAAGCCCATGTTAACATAGACTGCATCGCAGCTTTTTCGTAAGTAATTCCTCTCATTGAGAGCATATGTTGGAGGAGCTTCTGCGCAGATTCTATCCGAGCCTTGTCCTCGGAAGAAAGCGCCTGCCCCATCTCCTCCCCGACCGCTCGCCTGGCCAGTGGCGAGTTTCCTCAATTCCTTAAGCTGCGCAGCTCTGCCAAATTTTTTCCCGAGTGCCGGGGACAGCACTCACCTACGGTCGGCTTTTCCGTACCCCCTGCTCTGCGTCTTCAGTCGTTCAAGGCAACTTCGGCAGGCCACCTGAGGGTCCCTGTTCGGGCGCCATTTGACGGAAGAAAATACGGGACAACACACACCGATCAATGTGATCCAAGTGAAGCCGTTTTATTTAGGGTTCGTTCTGCTTTTATAAACTTGTTTAACTTTAGCCCGCCTTCAACAGTTACCTTCCTAATTTGCATAACACAACAGAGTCGTTGTAACCTTTTATAACCTTGAGGACCCTGGCTATGGCTTCCTAGCTCCTCCCAGCCACAGTGCTTGGGTTGCTCATTGTGTGTTGCTACCCAACACTTGAAGTCTTGCAGAGATGAGACAGGGACCCTGGAGGCAACAGGAACAAAGATGGAAACACCAGTGAAACACCTCAAAGGAATTAAGGGGTGCATCTCTAGAGGGATGACATGGCCTGGCTGAAGTGCCTCTACATCAACGGATGCAGCGTGGGTAACAAACAGGAGGAGCTGGAAAGCTACAACTTGGTTGCCATGTCTGAAACTTGGTGGGAAGAATCCCACGTCGGGAGAGTGGCTGTCGAAGGCTACGGGCTGTTCAGAAAGTACAGGTGAGGAAGGAGAAGAGGGGACATTTCCTTCTGCATCAAGAAATGGATACAGTGTGAAGAGCTGTCTCTGAAGAAGAGCCACCAGCAGGGACCCTTGCGGTTAGTGTTTATTACAGGCTGCCCGATAAAGGGGAGCCTATTGATGGAAGCCTTCTTACACCATCGACAGGAGATACAGGAGCTCACAGGCTCTCATTCTCTGGGGGACCTCCACCACCCCAACATCTGCTGGAAAGGTAGCACACTGAGCTGTAGGCAATCCAGGAGACTCCTGGAGTGCATTGAGGAGAACTCCAGGTAATATGACAGCACTACCAGAGGGGCTGCAATACTGAACTGCTTTAGTCTTTACTGCTATGGCCGGCCCTCAGGAATCCCAGACCCTGGAGGAGAGACAGAAAATCTGGAGAAAGGAAGACTGTACTTTGGGCAAGGAGGATCAGTTTAGAGATTATCTAGGCAAACTGGAACCTCACAAACCAGGGGCCATGATAGGATACATCCACGAGTGCTAAGGGAGCTGGCAGATATTATTGCTAGACCACTTTTCATCATCTCCACTGGTAAAGTTCCTACTGACTAGAAAAGGTGAAAAATAACTGCCATTTTTAAAAAAGGAAAAAAGGAAGACCCAGTGAACTACAGGCCAGACAGTCTCACCCCTATGCCTGGCAAGATCATGGAGCAGATCCTTTGCTGTAGCACATGGAAAACAAGGAGGCAATTGGTGACAACAAATATTGCTTCACCAAGGGCTAACCACGCCTGATGAATCTGGTCAGGGGTTGGTACTAGAGCCAGTGGAAGGTTGATGGAGGTGATTCTGTCACTTTGCTGTGCTCTGAGGAAACCCTACCTGGAGTACGGTGCCCGGCCCTGGAGCCCTCAGAACAAGAAAGACAAGGACCTCTTGGAGAAGTTACAGAGGAAGGCCACAAAAATGATCCGACGGGTGGAACATCTCTCCTATGTGGAAGGGCTGAAAGAGTTGGAGCAGTTCAGTCTGGAGAAGGGAAGGCTCTAGGGAGACTTAACTGCAGACTTTCAGTAATTAAAGGGGACATGCAAGAACGACTGGGACAAAGTTTTCAGCAAGGCCTGTTGCAACAGGACAAGGTGTAACGGCTTTATACTAAGAGAGAGTAGATTTAGACTAGATACAAGGAACACATTTTTCATGATGAGGGTGGCAAAAGACTGAAACAGATTTCTCAGAGAGGTGGCAGATGTCCTATCCCTGGAAGCATTCACGATCAGGTTGGATGGGGCTCTGAGCAACCTGATCTAGTGGAAGATGTCCCTGCTCACTGAGCTGGGTTGGACTAGATGACCTTTAAAGTCCCCTTCCAACCTAAACCATTCTGATTCTATGATTCTACATCAAAAGACTTGCAGACACTGGAAAAATCTGAAACTTGCTAAAAACTGCTACAGCTGCAAACCTTGTTTTGATGAGGTTATTCCTAATTCCTTTAACTAAAAACTCAAAAGCTAGTAGTCACAAAACCTTCTTTCCATGGTACCTCGTAATCAATTGATCATTATGCTGTACCTTTCCTCAGTTTAGCACGGTGCCAAGAATAGCAAATAGGACCATTTGGTTCATATGTACAATTATACAAAAAATTATTTGATTAGTTAATGCTTGCACAGTGCTTCATTGTATACTTTTTTTTTTTCAAGAGTTGCTCATATTTACCTGCTGGCAATGTTTGAAAACAAAGATCAGGATGTCTTAGCCGCACCGCACAGTGCAAGAACCCAGTTAAATGTGACCATTAGAGACACATGCTGCCTACAAAGAGCAAGTAGGAAACTTTGTCAGTCCAGTTCCCTACCTACAGCCACTCTCAGCAGCACTTGTGCATGAACTTGTCTCACACCTGCACTGCACTCAATCTCCACCTCTATTTCTGCAAACGTAAAACGAGATTTTCAGGAAGTGCCAATATTCTTTTTTAATTCACCTCCACTATACTCAGGCCTCTGGGTTAATCAGAGTGAAAGTTTTAAAAAAGCCCATCAATGAAATGTTCAAGCACCTATAGCAAATTCAAGTCCATCACCATGTAGTCAGTGTTTTGAGACTTGATTTTCCTGGCAGGCTTTTGTGAAAACAAAAGAAATAAGAGAAAATCAAATATTTTCTAGGTGTTCTTACATCCTGTACACCGCAAGACTAAGAATTTTACAATTTGTGGCAACACTCAGATTTTTGTCTGCAGAGTATGTTGTGCTTTATGCTGTTTAAAAGGAATAAAACAAGTGCAGGAGGTGTTTGTTTTGGTTTTTTTGTTTCGGGTTTTTCTTTGTTTGTTTTTTCTTGTAATGCAGAGATTTTAGCCTGTTTCATTGTCTTTACTCTTAGCTTCCATACAGAAATTGCCATCCTTTTTTCTGAAGGCTACTGAGGATCAAAATCCAGTAAACTGCGTCCAGATAATTTGTTTTCAGTAATCTGTACTCCCCCTTCATATATAAAGCCATAAAGCAATTACAGTTGGTATTTCAGAGGGGAAAAGAGAAGGTGCAATAAGTGGTACCAGATTAACACAACTCTGCTCTTCTCAGTGTTCAACAGCAGGACAACAGACCAGCAAGACTGATCCTACAGTGTCTTGACAAAAGAAGACAGTAGTGAAGTAAGAGTAAAGAAAATAAAGTATAGAGCAGAAAGTAAAACAAAACTGCATCTCTCAGGTGAAACCTGTGAGCTTTGAGGCACAACGCTTCCCAGGTATCTCTCTCAGGAAGTACAGCTTTCCAAAACTTCTCCACTGACCTGAATGTCATTTACACAGATTTGGTCCTTGCTGTTCCCCTGGGCTTGCAGCAGGGCCATTAGCAGCATATTCCCTTTGTCCAGCTGGCAGAATTATATTGTAGTTAAGTACATATGGGGACGTACACTTTGTTCTCCCCCTTACTCCTACAGACACCCTTCACACACTTTCAGCTCCAACGTCCAAATGAATTTCAGTCAGTACCGGTCTTGAAGCAAAAGGCAGAGTAAGAAAAGAAATCTGCGTTATTAAAAAGCATTACCTTCCTGTGCAAGATTACTTCAGTTATTCGCATGGAAATAGAACTGTGAAGCATACCAATCAAAAGCAATATAATTTACTCTTGTGCCTGGCTGAAGCATAAACCACTCTCTGCAATACAGCCAAGGGTAGGAGAGCCAACTGTTCTTAAATTCTGAGAGTTTGTTTTAAAAGCAGAATGTACCTTGCCCTAACACGGGTGGCTAGATCCTTTAAAAAGGGCATACTAACAAAGGCAATTGTTTTGCCGGCAAGGATATGCAACATGTCATTATAAATTGGCTACAAATAAAAATCATTCTTGCCTGTAGTTATTGTCTGCAGTGTTTACTACATTAGAAAAGTACTAATATAATCAATAAAAGATTATACATTACAAATGCATTAGCTTTACTCAACAAAAGCCTTCAGTTTAATCAACAGAAGAATATTTCTGCACAGCTTACACAGACTTGCCAGCCCTATAAAATCCAGGTCAACATATGACTTCCATTGCTAGGAGGATGGCCTCCTTTATTATTCTCCAGTAGCAGTCTATCACAATGAGTAAGAAGTGTTCTATGCTACCATGTCTCAATTTTATCATTGGCTACTTCTGGATTGGCTTGGGTTTTTTTCACACTTGAAGAAAGACCTCTGGGCCTGTAATCTCTTTCCTCATGCTACTACGCTGTATGTTGAAACAATGCCCCGAAAGTACACATAGAACAAAGTATTTTAATGAAAGCAGAAACAAATTATGTAATTCCTCTGCATTTTCCTTCCCTCTAGTCTCCCTCATGATTCTATCACAAAATCGTCTAACACTACATTAACATGCAAATCAATGCTTCCTTTCTTTAAAACATTAAAGCACCTTGGAGAGCAGAAGTTTTCCCAGGTTTTTATTATTATTTTGCAGTATTTTGAATATTATTTACTTATTCTCAAGTCACTCTTTATTAGTTAGGTCTGTTTAGCATCAACTTCCATTATGGTGCCAGCAAGTTCTCACATCAAAGTCAAAGTGGCCAAACTGGTTAAAACCAAACCAACGCATTACCTAGAGGTGAATTAAACCATATATAACTGACTAAATGCCAACTGGACATGAATTATATTCTAAAAGTATAATTGACTTCTGCATCAGATCCATAAATTTCTAACCCAAGTTATCTTGGAGATGGTAGGACTCCAGTACCTACTACAACAGCTTATTTAGAAATGAGCTTAGAAATCCTGAATAGGGTTGAAGCTTAAAGTACTAAGTTAAAACACACAAAAAAATGCAGGAAATAATAATATCCTGAGACTAAATGGCTGCATTGACAAATTCTTTTCTTCTACCAAAGGAACACAAGCATTTGCCATCCCTCTAGGAAATATTTCTGTCCATCAGTGAGATATTGTAGTGACTTTTTCATGCTCCCACCAAAGTTAGTGAAAACACAATTATGTCCACTGCTTCCAAAGCCTCTTTTTTCCAGCTGACATAACTCAAAGCTCTATGACTCTTCTATATCTCTTCTATGAGCTCTTCTATAAACAGCTGGGGTTAATCTCTAGATCGATGCCTCTCGTTCTTGTGGGAGACTTCAATCTTCCTGATATCTGCTGGAAGTACAATAGAGCAGAAAGGAAGCAGTCTAGGAGGTTCCTGGAGTGTATGGAAGACAACTTCCTTGCACAGCTGGTGAATGAACCAACAAGGGGGGGTGCCCTCCTGGACCTGCTGTTTGTGAACAGAGAAGGCCTTGTGGGGGATGTGCAGTAGGTGGACGCCTAGGACAAAGTGATCATGAGATGATAGGGTTTTCAGTTCTAGGTGAAGGGAAGAGGGTGGTTAGTAGGACAGTAGCATTAAATTTCCAGAGGGCAGACTTGGAACTCTTCAGAAGGCTGGTTGGCAAAGTCTCATGGGAGACAGTACTTCAGGGCAAGGGAGTCCATGAGGGCTGGGAGCTCTTCAAAAAGGAAATCCTAGCAGCTCAGGAGAAAGCCATCCCCATGTTCCGGAAAAAAAAAGCCGGCAGGGGAGAAAGCCAGCTTGGTTGAACAGAGAGATCTTGAGTGATATCAAGAAGAAGAGAAATGTTTATGGGCTCTGGAAGAGTGGACAGGCCTCTTGGGTGGACTACAGGAGGGAAGTGAGATTGTGTAGAGAAAAAATCAGAAGGGCTAAGGCTCAGCTAGAAATCAGATTGGCAAAGTCTGTGAAAGATAACAAAAAATCCTTCTATAAATATATAAATAATAAAAGGAGGACTAGGGAGACCATACAGTCCCTATTGGACGCAGAAGGAACAACAGTGACAGGGGATGAGGAAAAGGCTGAGGTACTTCATGACTCCTTTGTCTCAGTCTTTGATTGTAAAGAAAGTTATTCCCTCTGTGTACAAACCCAGGAGCTAGAGGAGCAAAATGAGGCTCCCAGGATCCAAGAGGACGTGGCCAGAGCCTTGCTTGCCCAACTAGACACCCACAAGTCTATGGGGCCAGATGGGATTCATCCAAGGGTATTGAAGGAGCAGGCGGATGTACTGGCCAGACCCCTTTCCATCAATTTCCATCAGTCCTGGCTGACTGGGGAAGTTCCACTGGACTGGAGGCTGGCTGACGTTGTGCCCATCTACAAGAAGGGTCACAGGGAGGACCCAGGGACATACCGGCCTGTCGGTCTGACCTCAGTGCCAGGGAAAGTCATGGAACAGGCGATCTTGAGTGCTATCATGAAGCACATGCAAGAGAACCGGGTGATCAGGCCCAGTCAACACGGGTTCACAAAAGGCAGGTCTTGCCAAACTGACCTGATCGCCTTCTATGACAAAGTGACTCGGTCTGCTGGACGAGGGAAAGGCTGTGGACGTGCTCTTCCTGGACTTCAGTAAAGCCTTTGACACAGTTTCTCACAGCATTCTGCTTCGGAAACTGTCAGCCTCTGGCCTGGACAGGCGCACACTCTCCTGGGTGGAAAACTGGTTGGATGGCCGGGCCCAGAGAGCGGTGGGAAATGGTGTGAAATCCAGCCGGAGGCCAGTGACAAGTAGGGTTCCCAAGGTTCAGCGCTGGGTCCAGCCCTGTACAATGTCTTTATCAATGACCTGGATGAAGGCATTGAGGGCACCCTTAGCAAGTTTTTGGATGACACTAAGCTGGGTGGAAGTGTCGATCTGCTGGAGGGTAGGGAGGCTCTGCAAGGGGATCTGAACAGGCTGGACCGCTGGGCAGAGACCAATGGCATGAGGTTTAACAAGGCCAAATGCCGGGTCCTGCACTTGGGGCACAACAACCCTGTACAGTGCTACAGACTAGGAGAAGTCTGGCTAGAAATCTGCCCGGAGGAGAAGGACCTGAGGGTATTGGTTGAACGCTACTGAACATGAGCCAGCAGTGTGCCCAGGTGGCCAAGAGGGACAATGGCATCTTGGCTTGTATCAGAAATGGTGTGACCAGCAGGTCCGGTGAGGTTATTCTCCCTCTGTACTCGGCACTGGTGAGACCGCTCCTCGAATCCTGTGTTCAGTTCTGGGCCCCTCACCACAAGAAGGATGTTGAGGCTCTGGAGCGAGTCCAGAGAAGAGCAACAAAGCTGGTGAGGAGGCTGGAGAACAGGTCTTACGAGGAGCGGCTGAGAGAGCTGGGGTTGTTTAGCCTGGAGAAAAAAAGGCTGAGGGGAGACCTCACTGCTCTCTATAACTACCCGAAAGGAGGTTGTAGAGAGGAGGGTGCTGGCGTCTTCTCCCTAGTGACGGGGGACAGGACAAGAGGGAATGGCCTCAAGCTCCACCAAGGAGAGGTTTAGGCTGGACATTAGGAAAAAATTCTTCACAGAAATGGTCATTGGGCACTGGCAGAGGCTGCCCAGGAAGGTGGTTGAGTCACCTTCCCTGAAGGTGTTTAAGGCAAGGGTGGACGAGGTGCTAAGGGGCATGGTTTAGTACTTGATAGGAATGGTTGGACTCGATGATGCGGTGGGTCTCTTCCAACCTGGTTATTCTATGATTCTATGACTACGCATCTATCAAGAACAGCATGACAACATAATTACGCAAAATCCATAACAATGATTCATAAATTAACTTTCAGAAAGCCATGTAGTAAAATTTGAGTTCAAGTGGAAGCCCGTGAAAACCTGAATCCTAACCCTTCAAAAAGCAAAACAAAAGAAGAATTCACAAATCTGGCTGCAGCACAGTATGCCGTATAGTCTGCGTCTACAGTGCAATTTTGAAAAGTAATCAGAGTTGGCTTACTGCTTCACCCACTGAAGTAAGAGGTAAAATACATTTCAACTTCAATAAAACCAGGATTACAGTGCTACAGAGATCAGTTTAAGGGCTTGTAATAAATTCAGCTGAGAGACACTTTCACAAAATAAATTATCAGACGTTGGCACTTCTTGCATAGGGTAGCGAGCACTATCCCACACCAAAGAAGGCAACTGAGAGACAATGCACTGGACAGTCCCTTCTTTCTCTTCTTCCACTGGAGACACATCACCTCTACAACAGGTACCAGACACTGCAGAAACCAAACACAAACTCTCACCTCCTACTGGGAATATGCGATTCAAGACTGTGTGATCCAAGATGGCGACTCCCTTCCTTCATCTCCAGAGGAACCTGGACAAGCTCAAGAAGTGGGCCTGTGAGGATCTCATGAGGTTCAGCAAAGCCAAGTGCAAGGTCCTACACCTGGGTCGGGGCAAACCACCATTTCAATATAGGATAGGGGATGATGCGATTGAGAGCTGCCCTGCAGAGAAGGATTGGGGATGCTCACTGATGAGAAGCTCAACATGATCCGGCAATGTGTGCCCACAGCCCAGAAGGCCAACCATGTCCTGGGCTGCATCAGAAGAAGTGTGGCCAGCAGGTTGAGGGAGGTGATTCTATCCCTCTGCTCTTGTGAGATCCCATCTGCAGTGTTTCGTCCAGTTCTGCAATCCTCAACGTAAGAAGGATATGGAACTGTTGGAATGGGTCCAGAGGAGGGCTACGAACAAAATCAGAGGACTGGAGCACCTCTGCTATGAGGACAGGCTGAAACAGTTGGGGTTGTTCAGCCTGGAGAAGAGAACGCTCCAGGGAGACTTCATACTGGCCTTCCAGTACCCAAAGCAGGCTTACAGGAAAGCTGGGGAGGGACTTTTTACAAGGGCATGTAGTGATAGGACGAGGGAGAATGCCTTTAAACTGGAGGGGGAAGATTTACATTAGGCATTAGGAAGAAATCCTTCACGAAATTCTTACCCATTCAATTCTGCTCTCCCCTGCCAGCCCTTCCATCCTTGCATGCTCATCTTATTTCCAGCATCACCTGTCAGGGGCACCATGGTGAAATAGTCAGAAGTCACGGTCTCCACTGTTGAGTCAGTCTGGGTGGTCTTGAGGACTAGGATGAAGAGGATGAAAGGACAGCCACCAAAAGCTATAGGGAAGCCACACCTCAGCCTCAATGACCACTCAGTGTCTACGGAAATAGGGCCTCAGAGGTGTTTGTGTCTCTCAGCTGCTGGGACAAGGACATGCCCTAACACAGGTGCAAGTTCCCAACTTAACTCATTTCCAAAAAGCACGCATACACATAGGACATGCTGATATTACGACTTTTGTGCAGTTATCTGGCTACAGCTTACAGACAAAAAGCATGGTAATGAATTCTTCTTGGAAAGGAAAACCACACACAGATTTAACTAGGGGGAAAAAAAATAATAATTGCTGAGAGCTTGAACTTTAGGCTTGGAACAATGCACACATTTGCAATAAAGGAAGACAATGTGAGTTCAAAACTGAAACTTTTTCTTTCAAAACCAAGTGTCATGTTTGGTCACGTACTGTGAGAAATGGATTACACACAGTGATGAATTTTCCTCTGCTTCCTGAGTTTGCAAACCATTAAGGATCAGTGGAACAGAGAAAGAACAGACCTTTTAAAGTTTCCAAATGGAAAAGTCAGCTTCAGAATTGCCTTACGAACCTTTTGTTGCCCTGGGAAGCAACAAATTGCAGAGTGGTGGAGGCTTACGCAACCCAAAACCAGTGTTTGAAATTGATACTCCCCTCAGTCCTTGCAATAATACCAAGAGGGGGAAAACAGAATCTACCTTCCCTGCTAATGCAGTGTAAAGAACTCCTGAGGCCAGAAATGTTTGGGAGTTAGGACAGGACCTAGTTCTCCCATTTAGGAAGCGTTATGAAGATAGGAAATTTAAACTGCGCTTGGAGGTGTAGTTTATCGAGTTGGGACATGAGCATTAACACGCCTAGTGTTTTGTTGAATGCAAGTGCCATCTGAAGTGCCAGCAGTGTTGAGTTCTGCACAGATGAATGAATGTCAGGCAGAACATCTAAGCTATTTTTTTTCCTGTACTTGCCAGAGTACTGCGTGTTGGAGGCACTATTGTATTGCTACTGAGCCAAGATCTCCGTAAGTGCATTGATGGCATTGCCAAACATGCCTAAAGTGACTCTCCTATTGTCGTTTCTCACGGCACAAGGGAAGCTGCCGTTGCAAAGGCCCTGAATGTTGATGGGAATACTTCCTCCTCAGTGAACGGTGTTGAAGAAGCTTCTGTCAGCAGCAGCAGACAGATACGATTTGGGTCTCTGGTGCCAGATGGTGTCTATGGAGTTAGTCTTGGAAAGATGGATGCTTTCATACACAAATACAGGAAGATCTCTACTGCTGGGAATCATAGAATCATACAATCATAGAATAACCAGGTTGGAAGAGACCCACCGGATCATCGAGTCCAACCATTCCTACCAAACACTAAACCATGCCCCTTAGCACCTCGTCCAGGAAGATCCCTACTGCTGGGAATCAGTAGCTTTCTTGCACTGTGTCAAAGTGAACTTGAATCCTGATACGCTTGAAGAGTAGCATGGCAGTGATCTGGTGGAGCCTTGTTGACTGGAACAAAGCCTGTGCCATCTGTTAGTCCAGCTCACTTTCTTTGGATAGCTGAAGGTTCTGCTTTTCTCTCCTTCCTTTGGAGAGGTGGAAGATGCCTTATAATGCCTCAAATATTTTTACTGTAAGATACTGTAATGAGCTAGAGTCCTGAAATCCTTACTTAGACAAAACCTCTCTGTATTGCGAGGAGTTTATTTGGGACAGAGACTTCATCTGCAGAACAGCAAAAACAAATGAGCTGATATTAACTGTGACTGGATTTTCACCTTCAGCAGTGTTTTTAGGAAGTACATCTTGCCTGCAGCTCTTTTTCAGGGCTAGATGTGTACTTTTACTGTGTGTCCCTTGCAGTATTACTTGAAAGCTTCTTTCTGATGAGTTCAAAATGTTCTTATTCAGATCCCTTGGAGTAGAAAATAAACTATCTTCTGTGTTAATTCTTCGCAGCATTTGCATGTGTGTGACAGGTGTGCTTTGGCTTTTTAGGGTGAAGAGACTTAGTTCTATCAAAAATAATGCTTTTCCTCACTTGGTAATGTTAGTCCAAAAGCACTGTGGAAGATGGAGGAACTCGCCAAGTGGATGAACAATTCAAAGTGACTTCTGTGAGCAAAGCAGCATGTGGAAAAATCCTCCTGAAGAGAGAGAGGTCTTAGCGATTCTTGTAGTCTCTGCAAAAGGTATTTGTTGGAGGGAATAATCTAATCCAAGGCTTCCCCATGGCTGCCGAGCTGACAGGGAAGTATTGGTATGGAGAATGACTATGATTGCTTTCAGCTGCTATTTTGGACAAGCATTTGCAACTCAGCAAACTGAGATGGACTCATGACTTGTGTTCCTCTGCTGTGATTAGCACGGAGATAGCAATCAGTACGGTCTGAGCTGGTATGGGCTTTTTTGCTTTTTTTCTTTTTCTTTATTTGAAGTTCATTGTTGGAGCCTGTTGGAAGCACTTCTTTTATGCAGGTGCTTTCCACAGCACAGGCTCCAGTCTGAAGATGTTAGAATTTGAAGTAAGAGCCTGTGGTGCAGACTGCACTACAGACCCAAAGGGCATGAGGATATGGGCCACATTGGTTAGATCCTGCTGCAGTGACTTCTGCTGGTGAGCTGGTACCTGGAAACATTCTAGTGCACTGCAAGTCTGCTAGTAGGGATTTCTGGCTTAAACCAATATTTTTCTAATTATATGCCTCCCTCCCCCAAGTCAGCTTGCAAAGAAGTTTTAGCAAAGACTATAATGAATGTGTCACAAGAAAGGTAATGGATAACTTGTTCATGCCATTAGCGCTCTATCAAATACATGCAGTCAATTATGTATCTTCTAACTGGCACCCGTGCAAGTTTGTTGTAGGAGGGGAAGCTTCACCTGGCTTTAGTTCTCAATGTGTCCCAGGGCCATAAACAGTGGCTGTAACACTTTTCAGTGAGGGGCTGAAAGAGAGGTCATATTTGGGAAATGTTTTTCAAGTGAAGAAGTTGTGTGGCCACGATAGTGAGAATGTTAGTGTGGCAAAGTGCTCATCAGAAGTTATGTAAAATACAGGGCTTAAAATCTGTTCCATTGTTCAGAGCTGCCTCCTCTGAAGACTGCTGGAAGTTCGTGGTGAGATCGAGTTACATCAACCATCTTACAAAGTAGCGCCTGTAACAAAGCAGAGGTGATCTGCAAATAGTTAGGGGGGTTTGAGCTGAGTATTCTTGACTGTTGCAGACAACATTTTCATTTACATGGCTTTGATTTCTGTGTCAATTCATGCCCGCAAGCAGTTGGTACCCTGCTGTTCCCAAAGGCACTGATGACCTGTAATAAACCAGATTTTTTCCTCCTTTCTGGCTTTTATGAACCCTGGCTGATACTGATTTAGAGAATGGCCGGCTGACCTTTGGTTCATGAACATCTTGTCTCTGTTTGTTTCTCACAAATATTTTGGGAAAAGAAATAGATAAAAAACTTACCTCCTGCTTCATTGGTGCCATTTTCTCTCGTGTTGCCTTTATTCTCTGATACAGATAAAAGGAACTTCTATTTTTGCCCTTCTTAATGTCTTTGCATCTTTGTTCCACCATGGGGATGAGTACTGAGTGGAGACCCTGCTGCCATCAGTGGAGTGGGCAAATGTCTTTCAGGGAAAACTGCTGGAGAAAATTCCTTTTTCTACTGTTCTTTCCACAATCTAGCAAGTTCGGACTTTTTGACTTTTGTAGGACTGCCACTAGTCTCGGGATCTATCCACAACCATCTGCCTGCAAATTATTTGCAAATGCCAAACTCCCAGCATTGCAGAAGATTATTGCCACAGTAACGTACAGGGGGAGGTTTGAGATCAGGTGTGCTAGGAGCGACCTGGCTTGATCTCTGAACACAGGAATCCACACAGCATTTATTTCCAGACTTCATTGCTGGCTAGTTTTTATAGTGTTAGGGGGTTTTGCCTTCCACTTGTGATTCCACATCCAGCTCTGGAGCTGCCGTGTTAGGAACCAATACCTTGCAGCATTTGGTGAGATCAGTCAATAAAAGGTACGAGCCCTTGAGCTCCTTAAGTGACTTAGATGAGAATATTAGCACCTTAAACGGTGGGTATGTACCTGCGTCATTAAATTCTGTAATTCTGGCCTTTTTCAATTTGAAACTGGATGAGGGGAAAAAGCAAAAGCAGAACTGGTCTTCTGTGCCATGTGAAGGGAGTAGAGGGGACATGGCCTTCAGTGCAGGGGGGTTCCAGTTCCAGAACTCCCCTGGGTAGAGGAGAGACTTGTGGCAATAAAGCTAAATGTGAGGAGAAAGGGGACTGAATACCAAACCCCCCAACAGGCCGAGTACAAGGCTTTAAAAACTAAGTGAGTGGAGATACAGCACAGCCGGGGACAGCACACTGTTGATCGGAAAAGAATGTAGCGAGGGTATCTCACTCTTTGAAGTGGGGGTTGGGATGTCTGGGGACAGGCATAGCCAATTCTTGTTGTCAGCAAGGATTGTGATTCCCTTGCAAGGGCTGTGGTACAAATGCCCAGTTATTTTCCAAGATTAATTGCAGCTGCTGCTCTGACAAGCCAGCCCTCCAGTTGACCTGTGCTCATTATAACATCATTGTAATATCATTATAATTCTAAAATACACCCCTACACTTAAGGCTACCTTCCTCCTCAACAAACCATTCCCATAGCCTCTTCTACTCAGCATTCATAGTTAAGTTTGGCAAGCAAAGTGAGAACAACTTTTCAACCAATCAGCAGGGTTGCATCCCAAAGGTGAAAATTGCTATAAAAATGTAAACAAAGGGGAAAGTTGTGAGGGGAAAATGTCATCGAAACTTCTGGGATCAGCCGGTGGGTAGGACCTCATCTTGCCTTCCCCTATTAGAAAGTCATATAGAGGAAGACAGTGGTGTTATGTATATCTTTACATCAAACTACTTACTAGTATCTCTCTCTACTTTGACTTTAACTACATATTTCTTACTTGCATATTGCTTCTATTTGTGCTCAGGTGCTTGACTTTCAATGTATTTTTGCAATGTCTTTTATGCCCAGTCACCACCAAACCCTTACTTAGTCATGAGTTGCTCTAATCAATTGTTCTCAATAAAATTGACTTGTTTGCACATCTACAAGCCTCAGGAATCTTACTAACTGTTAAGAGGGATTTAAAGGCAGTTTCTGACTCAAACTCAGCAAGCTAGACAAGACTGATTATCTTTGCAAGACTGCTGATCTAAGTGAGATGGTGTGTAGTGCATGCTGGACAGGTATTAATTGCTCTCACGTGATTGCCCAGTGTACCGTGCTCTGGCAAGCCGGACAACATATTTTTGTCCTTGTGAAATTGTCAGCTAAAGAGTTAAGCAGATCAGTAAACTCTCCTTTCTGAAGTCTCTGGTGGTTTTAGGACCGATCCCATCTTCTGGGCACTGTGTAGGGGGTGGAGTGGACACAGCATTCAGTGCAGGGGTGTTCCAGTACCAAAACTCCTATGGGGAGAGGAGATGCTGTAGCAGGAACTGCTACTTTTGCGCTGGGGAGCAGCTTTGCTGCTGGGTGCAGGTGCATGGAAGTATCCTGAAAGCACTGGGCAAATAGCTCCACAGAATTCAGTTCACAGTCAAATGCAACGGTTCTAGAAGAGGATTCATTATTATCCCCTTTTATGTCGCTTCTGAATGGCTTTAAAATAAAAATCATCTTTGGCTGCTCATAGAATGTTGTCTGCAACATGACAGAGACCTATACAAAATGCGTTTAAGCTGCTAAGTAACTGCTGCTGAAGTTGGCCACAGAGCTGCTAGGTATCCACGGGGAATGCTTTCCAACTCCTCTGTTGCAGGCTTGTTTGGTTTGCACCCTTGAAGCAAGGAGAGGCTACTGCAGCTGGTGCAGAGTAAGGACCAAGGGACACGTAGTGAAATGAGCATCAAGTGTCGTGTGGCTCTCATGGGAGCCTTGGAAGCAGTCACATATGCTGCAAGGTGCAGCCCTTGATGCTCCATGGGCCCTGCTTGTCTGCTGTGAGAGCTGTGTATGTTACAATTGGCTTTGCAGTGGGTATCTCAGTGGTTTACTTGCTTAGGGGTTTTAACAGCAAAGTCCATCAGTAGTTTCAGATTTGTGTGGCTGTGTAAGTTTTCTTCAGCATTTTTAAAGCTTCAGATGTCGGTACAAATTAGCCGCCTAGTAGGGTTTTTTTTAAAATAGCTTGCCTTGTTGCTAGAAAACAAGTCCAGGATGAGAAGCATTGTTGAAATAATGCTTCCTGCAGATGTGTGCTGAGAAAAGAGCATGCTAGCTACAGAATTCTTGCTGTTTGTTTCACTGGTATCAAGCACAGACATGGATTATTTTAAATTAGTGTGTTAGATCTAACCGAACAGAATGCTTATTTAGTGAAAAGGCATGCTGTAAGCCCAACAAAAATTAGGAGTTCAGTGTATTTCAGAAAAGAAACTTTGCATGAGTCATTTATGTTTAAGATGTTTTAATTCATTGGCTCCTCATGAGTTGTTATTTTTTTCTTCCAAAAGGACCCTAAACAAGTAGTTTCCCTGTCCTAGATCCTTGTGTATCTCAGCTGCTCCTTGACTCCATGTTGTCAGAGAAGGTTGAGTTGAGCTAGCAGCAGTTAAAGTAATAAAACTAGAACTGGGTAGGTGTTTCTTAGCTGAAATAGGCTACGGAAACTAAACATGTTCAAGCTTAAAATACTATTGTACAAAATAAATTGAGTCCTCTTAATGAAAGATGGGATAATTATGGAATTGTAGGGCAGGACAAAATACACTATTCTAAAAAATAACAAGCATGACAAGCTAGAAGTGAGAGGAAAAAACTGTAACTGGACAACCGTTAAAGGAAAGCTGACTAAACCATCAGCCAGAGATAATTTTTTTTTTCTCTTAAGTAGTGTGGTTTCAACACATGTGATACAAAACCCTGCATAGAACAAAAGAAATAAGGAAGACAGCAAGGAAGAGAAGAACTCACCAGAAGAGAGCGTAGAGGGGAAAAATAAAAAGAAGGAAAGGTGAAATAATAGCTGAGCATTATTATCCAGGAATTGAGTACATTTCCCAACAGACTCTTGAAGGCTCTGATTAAGGCTTTGTTGTATGTTAGACTTATGCTTGAACAGTGCTTATGGTGGGATTTCATAAAGTACATATGCCCTACAGATCAGTTATCAGCCTACAAGGGCTTTCCTATTTAAACTTCTTGAACTAGAGTGTAGAGCACGGTAACCTGGGAAGTAAATTGTCCAGATGTTTTAACTTGTACCTGTTGGCATTCCCTTTCAAGATTTAATCTGGGGGCTGGAAATATTTTAACTATTACTTGATTTGATCCTTAAGATCTACGCAGGCAAGAAGAGAAAGAAGTTCTTCTGGTTTTTTTTCCCTTTACTGTTCTGGAAGTGATTAGAAATGCTGTGTTTATGAAGTGCATGGACATTTCAAAAATCAAGACAGGACAGTAAGTTACCATGTAGTTCCAAAAGTATATGCTTATCACGCTTCTTTTATTCATCCTCAAAGTTGCAGTCTCAGATTATCTTGTCTAGTTCTCTTGCTTTGGCTTTTTATGTGAGTTCCTATTGCTGGAGTACTTGGCTGTGCATGACAACGTGGGTTACCAGTGCAGCTACGCCGAGCAGCTGTGCTTTTGTCTCCCTGTGGAGCTTTAAAGATAAAACAGGGAAGGAGTGTCGAGTAGTGGGGAAAAAAACCATACAACTCAGCTGACTCGGATGACATTAACCTTTAAAATGGGTGGTGTTTTGGTAGGACTCAGAGTCATACTGAGTGCATTCTCTGAGCTGTGGACAGAGCCTGGGGCTGCACGGCAGCTCCGGTAACTTGCTCTCATGTTGTGCTGATGAGACTACATGAGAGACATCTTGCAGGAGAATCAAGTATTTTTGGTGGCCTTTGAACACCTGAGTGGTGCACAGGGCATGTCCTTTAGCTACCTGCAGCTTGCTCAGCGAACTCAGTTTCTCTCTGTAGTTGTTGTGGTAGAGGCTTGACTCCCAGCTTCAGATGGGTTGTATCTATATTCTAGAAGCGTGGCACTGGCTTTCTTTGCAAGTTTTGCAGATCGAGCAGGGTATGGAGAGTCATAGAATCACAGAATAGTTTGGGTAGGAAGGGACCTTAAAGATCATGTAGTTTCAACCCCCCTGCCATGGGCAGGGATATCCCACTAGATCAGGCTGCCCAAGGAAGACTAAGGGTTAATAATGTTTAGGCACATACTTTACAGATTACGCCACTTCAGTGTTTTGGATGCAATGGACACACTGGTCAAATAGTGGAGGAATTGTGTCATTTCACAGAGACACCTGTTCACATGTGAAAATAATTTCTTGTTTGCTCTTCAGTGTTTGAGTGTTTAAAGGTTTGTCTTTGTTTAAAAGACACAGCAAGCCATCAGTAATACACCACGAACAGCAGACAGTCTGCTGTCCCATTAATTTTTGCAGCTTGTGGTTTGAAATTTGCTTTCAGTTCAATAAAATAGACGTGACTATCAGATTTCTGGTTAAAAAGAACCAAATGGATAGGTCGCCTATATGCTGATGCACTGGGAGAAACATAATATTTGTTTTCTTCAGTAATAGCTTGGCCAGTTTTTTTGGAATTTGTTGTGTTGTATTTCAAATCTATTAACAGCCATATTTGAGAAGTGATTTGGAATTGCAACAATTGATAAATATGAGCTTAGTGTCTATATTCAACATTGCAGACAGTAGCTTTGGCTTCTGAATTAAAAGCTCTTGAGTTATGCTGAAGTGTGCTATACTGGTGTGTTAAAAGGAGGATTTTAACCTCCTGAGTCCTCTGTAACAAGAGGCTGGGTTTAAGACCAGGAAGGAAAACTTTGTGAACCATCAGACCAGTAAGCACTGCAGTGTAGTGGTCAGAGCTGGCACAACTTTTCATGAGTCTGGAATATCAGCCCTCAGATTGTTAGCACTGGGTAGGATGCTTTAGATGATTCTCTCTCTTCTTGAGGAGACAAACCAATTCAACGGTTTCTGGGAGATCTCTTTCATTCTATATTTATGAATAAACGTCATTTTTGTCCCTACAGGAAAAAGGGCTGTGGAGAAAGATGGTGACAACGATGATGATGATGATTACGATGATGAAGAGGAGTGCGAGCTGAAAGATGAAGACTGACTGGGAATCAAGTTCAGAAAGCAAGGATAATGAAGATGTCGAAAAGCTTTTGCAAGGAGCATGTAGATTTGCAAAGACTGAAAAGGAGCTGTATGGAACAACACCAGGAAGGTCCAGTCTGGCTGTGATGAAACATAGATGCACAAGGAGAGGAATTGCTTTGAAAACTGTTTTTCCCTCAGCAATGTAGGCACTGCAGGAAGATTGCAATGGGGGTGAGAGGATTCACCCACACCTTTTTTGTCCATATGCATTATTTGGTGGGAGTGTTTTGTTTGTTGTCTTAAGTGGTGGAGCCAGAAGACGAAACGCTGGAACTTTTTTTTTTTCAGCTACTTCTTTCAAGCACCACTGGTGGTTCCTAGTTTGAATTACACTTTTAAAGGTTTTTAATGTTTCAACTTCTGGCAGTTGGAACAAAGCGAAGGACTAACTCTTGGCCACCACTGGGGAATCATTTGTCGAAACTGTTTATGAATGTTCTTCTGAGTTAATGCAGTCTCAAGCTTCATTAGTCTGCTACCAGCTTTCCTTTTAGGTGTCATTTCTTTGATTCTCTTGATGTACAGTAGTTAAATACAGGTTGTCTAAATCACTTGAGAACAGTATCTCCACGCACTGAATCACAGGTATATTTGCTCTAATTGCAGCAGTACCTCTTTCTTTGCATGTATGTCATGGGAAATGTGTTCAGTTCACAACAAAGCTGAAAGAGAACTGAAATACAGCTTATAACTGTGGTTTTGTGCAGTTAAACTTGTAGTATACTGTGGGAAAAACATGTAAGGGCATCTCTGTGATTTTGAAAGACTTTGTTGAAAGATGTTGCCTTCAGCATATTCAGCACTTACCTGATCTTTCTAGGAAGAAATTTGGTCTGCTTTGAGTTGAAATGTTTTATTATGTTTGTAAGCAGATGACTAGAGTCATGTGAGTTTGGCAGTTTTTTGGACGCTCAGGGGTTTCAGTTGGGTGGAAAAACGTTGTCTGCTTAAAATAAAATGGATATTTCTGCAAACTGGCATCGGGCTGCTTTTGGATGCAGGATAGTCTTTTGCCAATTGTGTGTCTTAAGTTTCTCTCAAAGATTGTGTATGTTGAAAATCTAAACATTCACAATAGGCAGCTGTTCTGCATTTGGAGAATATCAGTTTCTGTTGGCCGGTGGCTAACAAAGTTATTTCATACAGAAAGAATCCAGTCAGTGTATTCCACAAGGTCTGATGTTTTCTGTGGCCACAACCTTCCTCAAGCAGAAACACTCTGTATCCTGTAGTGGTGTCCTATGAATGGCTCTTGAAGCTACTCTTAGGAGCTACTAGCCCTTACCTTGAAAGCAGAAACAGCTTTTAACCACTGGTGGGCCCAGTCAGATACCTAACTGCAAAAGCAAAGGTATCTGTTTGGCACCTACAAGGACTGCAGACCATTCCAGAGCTCAACTGTACGAGGTGTGAAGAACTACATCCCTTTGTTTTCTATTTGCCAGCTGAGAACTTGCTTTCAAGCTTTCTTTTCCTTGCCTTATAAGGTGCAAACCATAATTCCTTCTCTCCTTCTTTTAAGTCATGATAGCATAGCTATCTCTCAATTTGCCTCTGAATTCTCCTTGCATAACACCTCAACTGCATTTCCTTTGCTTCATTTCAAGCCCATTCCTCCTTGTCCTCAACACAATCCATGGAGAGGAATCACTTACCTGGGTTTTCGTACAAGCTGAAGAAGTGGGCCCGTGTGAACCTCATGAGGTTCAACAAGGCCAAGTGCAAGGTGTTACACTTGAGTCAGGGCAACTTGCGGTTTCGATACAAGATGAGGGATGATGTGATTGAGAACAGCCCTGCAGAGAAGGACTTGGAGATGCTGATTGATGAGAAGCTCAATATGAGCTGGCAGTCTGCACTTACGGCCCAGAAGGCCAACCGTATCCTGGGCTGCATCAAAAGAAGCATGGACAGCAGGTCGAGGGAGGCGATTCTGCCCCTCTATTCCTCTCTTGTGAAACCTCATCTGGAGTATTGTGCCCGGTTCTGGAATCCCCAGCATAAGAAGGATATGGAACTGCTGCAAAGTGTCCAGAGGAGGGCTACAAGGATGATCAGAGGGCTGGAAAACCTCTGCCATGAGTACAGGCTGAGAGAGCTGAGGTTGTTCAGCCTGGAGGAGAGAAGTCTCAAGAAGACTTTAGAGAGGCCTTCCAGTACCAGAAAGGAGTTACAGGAAAGCTGGGGAGAGACTCTTCACAAAAGCTTCTAGTGATAGGACGAGGGCTATGAACTGGAGAGGTGCAGATTTGGGCTAGACCTGAGGAAGAATTTCTTCACCAAAGGGGTGAAGAGGGGTGGAACACTGAAACATGCTGCCGAGGGAAGTTGTGGATGCCCTATCCCTGGAGGTGTTCAAGGCCAGATTGGATGGGGCCTTGGGCAGCCTGATCTGGTGAGAGGTACTCCTGCCCATGGCATGGGGTTTGGAACTGGATGATCTTTAAGGTCCCTTCCAACCAAAACTATTCTATGACTGTATATTTCTTTGCAGCATCCTTTTAGATTTTTAAAGACAATTACACAGATCTCTTCCACTTTCTTTTTTTCCTGATGATAAACAAACAGTCTAAAACAGGAATCATCAGAAATGGACACCAGGGCTGCAGGATGTGAGCCTGAGATATCTGTCCTGGGTAAAAGTGCTTTCCCTTTACTGTGTGTGGCTTTATGTGCTTGCAGAGCAGTCCTGTTCACAGTTGTATTTCAGTGGGTCTGTTTTTATGAATGGCATTTCTGTCAAAGTCTTGATTTATTATGTAAACCTGTAAATACTGATCTCTCTATGTAGATTTCTGTAAAACTTACAGAAATATTTTTTGGTCTGACCTGGAAGGGGGCTGTCTGTGGATCAAGGAGTGTTCAAGAGTCAGAGCAGCTCATTGAGGTCCTGGGTGCCCTCACCCACAGGGTGAAAATCGGTTTAGTCACCCCCACTCGTCTCTTCCAGGTATCAGATCCCTGATTTTAGCAAGATTCATTAAAAGCGATGGTTGCACTTTCTAAAGAAGACAGTGGCTGTGACTGTCACTTTGTTGTCCATCCTTTTAGGCTGAAGCCCTTCTGGCCACGCTTCCCACCAAGACGTGCCTGTGGTAGCTCCTGGCCAGAGTGTCCTAGTTGTGATCTGCGGGTGGGAGAGAGTGTGACAGGGCTTGTCCCAGCGCCTCACCCGTGGCGAGGAGGACTTTGTGGCCATGGTGCCTTCTGCAATGCCCATGCCATGTGTTTTCACGGTCATGCACCCATCTTGTTGTTGGGCTGAGGCTCCTCTGGAGAGTGTGGAAAAGCCAAGGGGAAGTTAATGTTGTCATGGCCTGGGACCTCATGCTCTGAGCTTTGTGCAGCCCGAGCCCTCCCGCTCGCCCGTGTGTGGGCTGTGTCATGCTGGGCAGGTGGCTCGTCCTGTCCCATCCTGTGCCACCTCGGGGCTGTGTCGGGCCGGGCAGGGCCAGGGCAGGCAGGAGGTGCAGGGCCAGTGGGGCTGCAGCACTCTTGCCCTGCACCGGGTGCCGGGGCGCTCGCATGGGCTGTGCCCAGAGGTGCTGAGGCCGTGGCCAATGGGGCGGGGCCGTGCGACAGCGAGCGAGTGCATGGTGGTTGCCGGGGCCGCGGGCAGTTGCAGGGAGCAGTTGGTGAGCGGCTGCCTCGAGGCGCAGAGTCCACGCTGCTGTGCTGGAGTGTGGAAGATGTGTGTGGAAGGTGGGTGTCCTGGTGGGTGTCCCGGTGGGTGTTTGAAGGGTGAGGTGCCAGTAGGTGAGATGTTGAGCTCGGGAGTCGGGGGCTGGTGACCTTGGGTACTGCCTGGTTCCAGCTCAAGAGAGCTCATGGCAGCCCACCCTAACCATTGGGATCCTGATGGGGATAGTTATGGCTTTCGAATTGACACAAGTGGCAGCTAACAAGGGTCATAAATGCACATTCCAAAGGTGTCCTTCACACACGCTTCTTTGTCTGGAATAAATGAAGCGTGGTTCATGCAGTCAGCTGCACGTAGGGGATGGAGAAATCAGCAAGGGCTTTGTAGTCGGGGAGCCCCAGTCTTCTTAGGCTGGGCATGGTTAGAAGGGTCCTGTCTTGGGAAATGCCTGCGGCCTTGTACATCACCCAGGAGCCAAGCCGGAGTGTTCTGAGCCGGCTCAATTCTAGCACTGCCCAGTTTGAGCTTGATGGAAAAGTTGTTGTGGAAGTTTTCTGCATTCAAGAAAAGCACGGGAGGAGCATTTCTCCTGGGTGGGGAGGCCTGTGGCCAGTTTTTCAGTTGTTGTGGAGGTTCGCAGAGCAACATCACACCCGATTCACCCGAAGACATTTGTCCTGGGTAAATGTGCTTTCCCTTTACTCTATGGGACTCTCTGTTCTTGCAGTGCAGCTCTGTCTGCAGTTGTATTTCAATGGCCTGTTTTTACGAATGGCATTTCTGTAAAAGTCTTGGTGTATTATATAACTTGTAAATAGTGATCTCTGTGTGTAGATTTCTGTAAAATTTATAGAAAGATTTTCCTGTTTGACATGAACGGGGCTGTCTGTGGATCAGAGAGTGTCCAAGAGCCAGACCAGCTCCTTGAGGTCCTGGGTGTCCTCAGCAAAAGGTTGAAAATAAGTTTAGCTGACTGTAGTTGCTTCTTTCTGTGGGAGGGAAAGGCCTAGGGAGGAACTGTAGCTGAACATGGCCAGCTTTTGCCAAGAGGAGCTGTGCTGTGGTGCCTGTGCCAGCTTTTGTGGTGCCTGTGTTTAGTGAGGGTCCTGGTTAGCAAACTGGTCCCCGCTCCCTTTGTGACAATGAGGCGTGCAACAAAGGCCTGACATCAGAGGCAGCCTCTCATATGTCAGGTGGCCTCACAGTTGCGTGCAGGGCAGTGTGCCGGAAAGTCACCTCCAGCAGATGGGGAGAAGGGAGAGAGGCAGGTGGTGCATATTGTGTCTTCCTGCTGGGATGCTGGTGCTCTAAACCCCTCCAAGAGAGAGCCAGACCAGGGTGTCTCAGGAGGCTGGAAGTTTCAGCCACCCCCACCCATCTCTTCCAGGTACCAGAGCCCTGATTTTAGCAAGATTCATCACAAGCGATGGTTGCACCTTCTAAAGGAGAGAGAGGCTGTGATTGTCACTTTATCGTCCACCCTTTTTGGCTGAAGCCCTTCTGGCCACGCTTCCCACCAAGACGTGCCTGTGGTAGCTCCTGGCCAGAGTGTCCTAGTTGTGATCTGGGGGTGGGAGACAGCGTGACAGGGCTTGTCCCAGTGCCTCACCCATGGCGGTGAGGAGGACTTTGTGGCCATGGTGCCTTCTGCAATGCTCATGCCATGTGTTTTCAAGGCTTGTGCACCCATCTTGTTGTTGGGATGAGGCTCCTCTGGAGGGGGTGGAAAAGCCAAGGGGAAGCTGGGGCTTTATGCTGGTGGGGATTGGCCGCCTCGTGCTAGGGAGGGGAGGGAGCCACGGTGTGCACAGAATAGTTGGTGAGCAGCTGCCTCAAGTTGCAGAGTCCACGCCCAGCACTTCCACTGTGCAGATGTGTGGAGGGCGGGTGTCCCGGTGCGCGTTTGAAATCTGAGGTTCCAGGAGGTGAGATGCTGAGTGCTGGAGTCGCGGGCTGGTGACCTTGGGTGCTTTGTCACAACTGTGACTTTGTTTGTGGTGTTGTTGCCTGTTGCTGTTGAGGGATGCAGGGGACTCGCTTTCAGGGAAACAAGACACTGTCAAGGTGCTGTCTCTGTGGACCCCAGCAACAAGTATTTTCTCTAAGACCAACCCATGGAGAGTAGAGACTGGTGCCCAGTGAGTCTGCTTTCACAGATGGCGTTGGAGAGGATATTGGTAGGTGCTGCTTTCTGCTGTCCACCTCCTCCACTCTGCCTTCCTGAAGAGTCTTAGATGTCCATGCCAGTGCATATGGTTGCAGGTCTACAGTTCCTGATCAGAATTCTGGCAGGCCCTCAGGCTCTTCCCTCTGGATGGGTCTTGATGTCGTGCGATGGGGGATTTATGAGCTTCATCAGCTTTCTTGAAGCATTGTGTGCACAATCATCCTGTGAGCCTCAAGCCACTTGATGCTTCAGGCTCAGCTGGAAGAAGGGTGCCTCTCCCCAGCTGCCAGAGGAAGTCTTTGATAACTGTCACCTTCCCAGCAGCCTTGCCTTACCTCACCCTCCCGTCTTCCTACAGACCAGAGCACTCCACCTTCTCTTGAATCCCTGGATATGTTGTGCACATGAGCAGGACATGTTCTAAGAACAGAGACTTCTCTCTGCTCTCTAGACAGCCTATATTCCCCATACAGGCAGTAGAATTCCATATTTGCTACCTGCCTGCAGCACGTCTGTGCTTTTCAAGGGGAAAAGCCTTGCCTCCCATGTTCATGTGCTCCTCTAGGCAGAGTGTGCCTGATGTACAGAGAGACCACCCTGTCCTCCCCACAGCCTCCCAACACTTCCCAGGTGAACACTTCCCAGGAGTAGGTGTGAAAGCCCTGCTTCACCTAGCCTGTTTCTACTCTGTAACTAGAATACTTTCTGTGTCCTGATAGAAAAGTGATATGCGGTGCTTTCCATGCGTATTCTCCATGCAGGTACTTTATAGTCTGTGTGGTGACAGCAAAGTATTGCCCCAGCTCATCTTTCTGTTGTTTTTCTGTTCTCTAGACAGCCAGCATACACCGTGTGAGCAGAGCAAAAGGCCTGGTTTGGCCTAGGCAGCGTCTGGTCTAGAACTAGAAATGCTTTGCCTGCATACAGTCTGTCTATAGATGAAATACAGTCTGTATGCGGAGAGAAAAGCCTCACCATCTCTTTTCTGTTAGGCAGAGCAATGCTGGTCTGTGCTCCATACTGAGAAAGCAAGCCTAGCTTTGCCTGTCCATGCGTAGTCTTAAGGAAGACAAGTATGTTATTCCGTCTAGAAACAGAAAAGCCTCCCACTGGTGTTGGTGTTATGTGTGTGCACAGATGGTAGATAGTAGGTGTAGAGGCAGGTGAGGCACTGCTTTTCTATGTAAGTGTGTTACATTTAGCCCATGTCTTCTCTATGCAGATGGAAAACCTCTTATCACCTTGCCTGTATTTTCAAGAGACTGAAAAGCCTTACTCTTTCTATGTACCCTACATGCAGCTACTACACATTCTATGCCACAGCGATCCACGAGCTCTATACAGACAGAAAAAAATGTGTCTTGCTGCTGTCTCTGTCTGTGTGTAAAACATGTGTACGCACCTACGTGTGTCCCAAGTCAGGACAGCCTACACTCCACACACAGAAATGCCCTTCCTCCCTTGCCTGTGTTCCATGAAAAGACAGCATCTGTTGAACATAAAGACATGAAGCGTCGCTTCCTCTCACCCACCTGCTTTGTGCAGTATGTACACAACTGACAAGTTGTGTGTCTATAATGGATATTCTCTCTATGTGCTGTTCTGTGTAAAGAGCGTACATATAGAGAGAACAGTGTACTTAGGCTTCCTGTGTGTGTAGTTTTTTATGCACAGAGAACGTCTCTTCTGAATAGAGAGGGGAAGAAAGCCTCAGCAAGACGAGATTTGCTGAGGCTTCCCTTCCTGGTGATCGAGTATATAGCTTCTGTGGATGTTTTATAAGGACTGTGTGTGAGTGTGCATCTATATTCTCAAAAGACGTATGTTAACATGGATGTCCTCTGTACGCCCAGCCATATACATTCCGTTTACACTTGCTGCATGTTTTCTGTGTATGTTCTTTGTATACAAAGATATTGTTGATGGTGTCCTAGCTGTGTGTATTTTGTATCTGGACAGCAATTACCTTTCTCAGGCAATGTGGGTCTTGTTCTGTGTGTAATACACAAAACCTCCAGCTGTAACTGAACTTCAGAAAGCTTCAACTAAGCGATGTGAGGCTTTTCTGTTGCCCTGTAAAAATACATCCTCTCTTTTTTATACCCCATTCACAGATGCAGAAACCTCATCCAGGCTCTTCTGAGTGTAGGCAGTAAGCAGTCTGTTGAGCTCTGTTCAAACCGTAGATGGACAGCAAGGAGGTAGTCCATACCATTTTGTCCACTTGCCCATTTTCTGCTGTCTGAATGTCTTTTGGCATCAGCATGAGGAGCTCTGCTGACCCTCCTGCATTGCCACAGATGTGCTGCTTTGTGCTTTTTGTGCTGCTTGTGTATCTCTTGGGTGGCAGGCAAGCAGCAAGGGTGAGGTGAGGGTGACGAGTAGGGAAGTGGCTCCTGAGTGAGAGAGGAGCTCTCTCTCTCCAGGCAGTCATTTGAAGGGGCTGAGGGGAATGTTTAGAGAGCCATCTTGTTTCTCGGCCAGACAGGGCCTTCTGTGAGTTGCAAGTTTCTTCAAAGGCAGAGAAGTTGGTTGTGCCCCTGCACAGGTGCCGCCTTAAATAGGTGGCACCTAGGATGAAAGCTCTTTAGGCAGCATTAAGTGGTCAGCTGCAGAGCTGAGTAGTCTATGTGCAATAAATAGCAGGGGTCCAGGAATTTGGTGTGGCATTTGGGTCCCCATCAGGTATAGTCAAGCTACACGAAGGCAGTGATTCCATTTTGGGAAAGTGCAGTGTGATTTATAGGCACAGAAAAATGAGGGAGAAATGAGGAAGTACCCAGGAACTCCCAGAGGATGATGGATAAAGATGAGCTCAAGGACTTTGACAACAGTTGCTTGGACTGACTTATTCTGTGAGACTGTAAGGATTGGTGTAGAGTTGATGCCTAGGAATTTCTAAGCAGGAATACAAGTAGCAATTCCACTCCTGTGTTGCAGGGTTCCCACAATCAAGGATTGCCCACGCAAGTTTTGAAGCATGTGAGGATCATATATATACCTGTATGGCTCTGGAGGAGGACATCACCACCAGGCTGTTTTGGAGGGCATTATTTTTTCACTTTTAAGAGTACATCAGCTTGCTTCTTGGCTGAAACACCCTGGAGGAGTGCTGTGCTTTGCATTTTTGTCATGAAGCCCAGTCTGCACCACTTTGGAAGAGTCCTATGGTTTTTTTTTTCACCTACTCTACACAAATTTGGAGGAGTCCTATGGTTTGTATTTTTTGCCAGTCTGCACCACTTTGGAGGAGTCCTATGGTTTGTATTTTTTGCTAATCTGCAGCACTTTGGAGGAGTGCTATGGTTTTTTTTTTTCGCCTAACCTACACCAATTTGGAGAAGACCTATGGTTTGTATTTTTTGCCAATCTGCAGCACTTTGGAGGAGTCCTATGGTTTGGCTTTTTTTTGCCAATCTACACCACTTTGGAGGAGTCCTATGGGTTTTTTTTTCACCTACTCCAAACCACTTTGGGGGAGTCCTATGGTTTGTATTTTTTGCCAGTCTGCACCACTTCGGAGGAGTCCTATGGTTTGTATTTTTTGCCAATCTCCACCACTTTGGAGGAGTCCTATGGTTTTTTTTCTTCGCCTACTCTACACCACTTTGGAGGAGTCCTATGGTTTGTGTTTTTTGCCAGTCTGCAGCACTTTGGAGGAGTCCTATGGGTTTGGGTTTTGCATAGTCGGCACCTCTTTGCATGAGTCCTGTGGTTGTCTTCGAAGCCTGAGCCGCCCTGGAGGAGTCCTGGGCTTTGTTTCACTGCCTGCACCTTGGAGGATCCCTGCATTTGGTTCTTCACATGCAACACCCTGGACGTTTCCCACGATTTTCTTCTTCGCCTGCACCTCTTTGGAGGAGTTCCGATTTTTCATTTTTCCTGTGCTGCCATGGAGGAATCCTGCGCTTTGATTGTTTGCTGTGATGGCCCAGAGGAATCTGGTGCTCTGCTTTTTTCTTCACCACCTATGAGGAGGGCTGCGTTTGGCTTTTTCTCCCGGATTTCCTGGAGGTTTGCTGTGCTTTGCTTTTTGACGACCTGGCCTTGGAGGTGTCTTCTTCCTCGATTGTTGCCGTGTGGTGCCCCAGAGGCATCCCGTGCTTTGCTATTTTGCCATCATGGCCCTGATGATTGCCACCGTGAGCTCCTTTGCTGCGCTCCAGCGGAGGTGAGCCGTGCTTTCCTTCCTCTCCACACTGCCTGTAAGTACCACAGCTTGCTTTGAAGTTTTCTAGTTATTTTGTATATTATTTACATTCGTATTTGGTATTGCAGATTGTATTTCCTGGAATAGTCTCTGTTCAAGCTTGTATTGCTTTGGTAGTCTTGTACTTTGTATTGTTTTTTGCATGGCCTGTAATCTTAGGACTGTTTTGTAAGGTAGAGATTTTCCTGTACTGTGCCTTGTTTTCTGCTGTGCTGCTGCCTCGTACAATGTTTTGCACAGTGCTTGACGCCCCCAAGTGCACGTCACACGCTCTGTGACAGCAACCGGGAGCAGGGTCCTGTGCACAGCCCTGCTCGGGACTCAAGCCCACCGAGCAGGTCTCGGGAGCCAGCCTTTGTCCTCGTGAGAGCCCCGTGGCATCCTGTTCTTCAATTCATCTCCTGTGCTGCCCAGCAGGAGTCCTGCATTTTTTGGCTTTTTTACCATCCTGCCCATGAGGAGTCCAGCACTTCATCATGTTCGTGTTGCCTGGGAGGATTTCTGTGCTTCAGTTCTTCCCCACGCTGCTCTGTGCAGTTGTGCGCTTGCTTCTCTCCCTGCACTTGGCTGCATTTCTGCAAAATCCTTCAGGAGTCCAGTGGTTCATTTGTTCCTCTGCAACGCCTCGCACAAGTCCTGCGCTTTGCTTCTTTGCTGCGACAGCCTGGTGAAGTCCTGCGCTTGGCTATTTACCACGATGCTCTGCAGTATCTCTGCTTTGGGCTTCTTCACCGTGATATCCAAGCGGAGTCTACCACTCTGCATTCTCGGCTGCACCTCCGTGGAGGAGTCCTGGAGTTTCCTTTTTCCTGAGCTGCGCCCACAGGTGTCATGCACTTTTCTTCTCATCCAAATTCCTGGAAAAGTCCAGCACATCAGTTGCTCCTTTGCCTCCCTTTGGAGAATTCCGTGGTTTTTCGCCTAATCTGCACCATTTTGGAGGAGTCCTATGGTTTGTATTTTTTGCCAATTTGCACCTCTCTGGAGGAGACCTATGGTTGTTTTTTTTCGCCTACTCTGCACCACTTAGGAGGAGTCCTATGGTTTTTTTTTTCGCCTAGTCTGCACCACTTTGGAGGAGTCCTATGGTTTGTATTTTTTGCCAGTCTGCACCACTTTGGAGGAGTCCTATGGTTTTTTTTTTTCGCCTAGTCTGCCCCACTTTGGAGGAGTCCTATGGTTTGTATTTTGCCAGTCTACACCACTCTGGAGGAGTCCTATGTTTTTTTTTTTGCCTAGTCTGCACCACTTTGGAGGAGTTCTATGGAATTTTATTTTTTTCTGCCTACCCTACAACACTCTGGAGGAGTCCTATGAATTTTTTTTTTTGCAAACTCTGTAACAGTTTGGAGGAGTCCTATGGTTTGTATTTTTTGCCAGTCTGCACCACTTTGGAGGATTCCTATGGTTTGTATTTTTGCCTAGTGTGCACAACTTTGGAAGAGTTCTACGGTTTGGGTTTTTTTTGCCAATCTGCACCACTTTGGAGGAGTCCTATGGTTTGGTTTTTGCCTAGTCGGCACCTCTTTGGAGGAGTCCTGTGGTTTTCTTTGAAGACTGAGCCGCCCTGGAGGAGTCCTGGGCTTTGTTACCCCACCTGCGCCTTGGAGGATCCCTGCATTTGGTTCTTCGCATGTACCACCCTGGACGTTTCCCACGATTTTCTTCTTCGCCTGCACCTCTTTGGAGGAGTTCCGATTTTTGATTTTTCCTGTGCTGCCATGGAGGAATCCTGCGCTTTGCTTGTTTGCTGTGTTGGCCCAGAGGAATCTGGTGCTCTGCTTTTTTCTTCACCTACTCTTGGCTGCATTTCTGCAGAATCCTTCAGGAGTCCAGTGGTTCATTTGTTCCTCTGCAACGCCTCGCACAAGTCCTGCGCTTTGCTTCTTTGCTGCGACAGCCTGGTGAAGTCCTGCGCTTGGCTATTTACCACGATGCTCTGCAGTATCTCTGTTTTGGGCTTCTTCACCGTGATATCCAAGCGGAGTCTACCACTCTGCATTCTTGGCTCCACCTCCTTGGAAGAGTCCTGGAGTTTCCTTTTTCCTGAGCTGCGCCCGCAGGTGTCCTGCACTTTTCTTCTCATCCAAATTCCTGGAGAAGTCCAGCACATCAGTTGTTCCTTTGCCTCCCTTTGGAGAATTCCGTGGTTTTCCGCCTAATCTGCATCACTTTGGAGGAGTCCTATGTTTGTTTTTTTTGCCTAGTCTGCACCACTTGGGAGGAGTCCTATGGTTTTCTTTTTCTGCCTTGTCTGCAACACTTTGGAGGAGTCCTATGGTTTGTTTTTTTTACCAGTCTGCACCACTTTGGAGGAGTCCTATGGTTTGTATTTTTTGCCAATCTGCACCACTTTGGAGCAGTCCTAAGTTTTTGGTTTTTTTTTCGCCTACTCTACACCACTTTGGAGGAGTCCTGTGGTTTGTATTTTTTGCCAGTCTGCACCACTTTGGAGGAGACCTCTGGGGGTTTTTTTTGCCTAGTCTGCACCACTTTGGAGGAGTCCTATGGTTTGTATTTTTTGCCAATCTGCACTAATTTGGAGGAGATCTACGGTTTAATCTTTTCGCCTAGTCTGCACCACTTTCGAGGAGTCCAATGGTTTGTATTTTTTGCCAGTCTGCACCACTTTGGAGGAGTCCTATGCTTTGGCTTTTTTTTGCCAATCTGCACCCCTTTGGAGGAGTCCTATGGTTTGTATTTTTTGCAAATCTGCACCACGTTGGAGGAGTCCTATGGGTTTTTTTTTCTCCTACTCTTCACCACATTGGAGGAGTCCTATGGTTTTTTTTTTCACCTACTCTACACCACTTTGGAGGAGTCCTATGGTTTGGGTTTTGCCTAGTCGGCACATCTTTGGAGGGGTCCTGTGGTTTTCTTCGAAGCCTGAGCCGCCGTTGAGGAGTCCTGGGCTTTGTTTCCCCACCTGCGCCTTGGAGGATCCCTGCATTTGGTTCTTTGCATGCAACACCCTGGACGTTTCCCACGATTTTCTTCTTCGCCTGCACCTCTTTGGAGGAGTTCTGATTTTTCATTTTTCCTGTGCTGCCATGGAGGAATCCTGCGCTTTGATTGTTTGCTGTGATGGCCCAGAGGAATCTGGTGCTCTGCTTTTTTCTTCACCACCTATGAGGAGGGCTGCGTTTGCCTTTTTCTCCCGGATTTCCTGGAGGTTTGCTGTGCTTTGCTTTTTGACGACCTGGCCTTGGAGGTGTCTTCTTCCTCGATTGTTGCCGTGTGGTGCCCCAGAGGCATCCCGTGCTTTGCTATTTTGCCATCATGGCCCTGATGATTGCCACCGTGAGCTCCTTTGCTGCGCTCCAGCGGAGGTGAGCCGTGCTTTCCTTCCTCTCCACACTGCCTGTAAGTACCACAGCTTGCTTTGAAGTTTTCTAGTTATTTTGTATATTATTTACATTCGTATTTGGTATTGCAGATTGTATTTCCTGGAATAGTCTCTGTTGAAGCTTGTATTGCGTTGGCAGTCTTGTACTTTGTATTGTTTATTGCATGGCCTGTAATCTTAGGACTGTTTTGTAAGGTAGAGATTTTCCTGTACTGTGCCTTGTTTTCTGCTGTGCTGCTGCCTTGTACAATGTTTTGCACAGTGCTTGATGCCCCCAAGTGCACGTCACACGCTCTGTGACAGCAACCGGGAGCAGGGTCCTGTGCACAGCCCTGCTCGGGACTCGAGCCCACCGAGCAGGTCTCGGGAGCCAGCCTTTGTCCTCGTGAGAGCCCCGTGGCATCCTGTTCTTCCATTCGTCTCCTGTGCTGCCCAGCAGGAGTCCTGCATTTTTTGGCTTTTTTACCATCCTGCCCATGAGGAGTCCAGCACTTCATCATGTTCGTGTTGCCTGGGAGGATTTCTGTGCTTCAGTTCTTCCCCACGCTGCTCCGTGCAGTTGTGCGCTTGCTTCTCTCCCTGCACTTGGCTGCATTTCTGCAGAATCCTTCAGGAGTCCAGTGGTTCATTTGTTCCTCTGCAACGCCTCGCACAAGTCCTGCGCTTTGCTTCTTTGCTGCGACAGCCTGGTGAAGTCCTGCGCTCGGCTATTTACCACGATGCTCTGCAGTATCTCTGCTTTGGGCTTCTTCACCGTGATATCCAAGCGGAGTCTACCACTCTGCATTCTCGGCTGCACCTCCTTGGAGGAGTCCTGGAGTTTCCTTTTTCCTGAGCTGCGCCCGCAGGTGTCCTGCACTTTTCTTCTCATCCAAATTCCTGGAAAAGTCCAGCACATCACTTGTTCCTTTGCCTCCCTTTTGAGAATTCCGTGGATTTTCGCCTAATCTGCATCACTTTGGAGGAGTCCTATGTTGTTTTTTTTTTCCTTAGTCTGCACCACTTTGGAGGAGTCCTATGTTTTTTTTTTTGACTAGTCTGCACCACTTTGGAGGAGTTCTATGGAATTTTATTGTTTTCTGCCTACTCTACAACACTTTGGAGGAGTCCTATGGATTTATTTTTTTGCAAACTCTGCACCACTTTGGAGGAGTCCTATGGTTTGGGTTTTTTTTGCCAATCTGCACCACTTTGGAGGAGTCCTAAGGTATTTTTTTTTTTCCTTAGTCTGCACCACTTTGGAGGATTCCTATGCAGTTTTTTTTTTTTTCTTAGTCTTCACCAATTTGGAGGAGTCCTGTAGGGTTTTTATTTTGCCTAGTCTGCACCACTTTGGAAGAGTCCTATGGGGTTTTTTTCGCCTAGACTTCACCACTTAGTAGGAGTCGTATGGAGTTGTTTTTTTTTCCCTACTCCACACCACTTTGGAGGAGTCCTATGGGTTTTTTTTTTGCCTAGTCTGCACCACTTTGGAGGAGTCCTATCGTTTGTATTTTTTGCCAGTCTGCACCACTTTGGAGGATTCCTATGGAGATATTTTTTTCTGCCTGCTCAGCTCCACTTTGGAAGATTCCTATTGTTTGGGTTTTTTTGCCTAGTCGGCACCTCTTTGCATGAGTCCTGTGGTTGTCTTCGAAGCCTGAGCCACCCTGGAGGAGTCCTGGGCTTTGTTTCCCCACCTGCACCTTGGAGGATCCCTGCATTTGGTTCTTCGCATGCAACACCCTGGACGTTTCCCACGATTTTCTTCTTCGCCTGCACCTCTTTGGAGGAGTTCTGATTTTTGATTTTTCCTGTGCTGCCATGGAGGAATCCTGCGATTTGCTTGTTTGCTGTGATGGCCCAGAGGAATCTGGTGCTCTGCTTTTTTCTTCACCACCTATGAGGAGGGCTGCGTTTGCCTTTTTCTCCCGGATTTCCTGGAGGTTTGCTGTGCTTTGCTTTTTGACGACCTGGCCTTGGAGGTGTCTTCATCCTCGATTGATGCCGTGTGGTGCCCCAGAGGCATCCCGTGCTTTGCTATTTAGCCATCATAAAACCTGGAGGTTTTAGAGTGGTGGACAAGTGCAGACTAGGCAAAAAATAAATAATAGGACTTCTCCAAAGTGGTGCAGACTACGCAAAATCCAAAACCATAGGACTCCTCCAGACTGACGCAGACAAGGCAAAAAAAAACCCCATAGGACTCCTCTAAATTGGTGCAGACTAGGCAAAAAACCGAAACCCATAGGACTCCTCCTAAGTGGAGCAGAATACGAAAAAATCCAAAACCATAGGACTCCAACAAAGTGGTGCAGACTAGGCAAAACAAACCCAGTAGGACTCCTCCAAAGTAGTGCAGACTAGGCAAAATCCAAAACCCATAGGACTCATCAAAAGAGGTGCAGACTTTGAAAAAAAAAACTCCATAGGACTCCTCCAAAGTCGTACAGTCTATGCAAAACAAAAACCCTTAGACCCCTCCAAAGTGGTGCAGACTAGGCAAAAAAAAAACTCCATAGGACTCCTCCAAAGTGGTGCAGAGTAGGCAAAAAAAACAAAAAAAAAATAGGACTTATCAAAAGTGGTACAGACTAGGCAAAAAAAACCCCTATATCTCCTCCAAAATGGTGCAGACAAGGGAAAACAAAATCCCAAAGGGCTCCTCCAATGTGGTGCAGACTAGGCAAAAAGCAAAACCCATAGGACTCATCAAAAGAGGTGCAGGCTACACAAAAATAAAAACCATAGGACTCCTCCAAAGTGGTGTACAGTAGGCAAAAGAAAAAGCCATAGGACTCCTCCAAAATGGTGCAGACAAGGCAAAAAACACCCCCATAGGACTCCTCCAAAATGGTGCAGACAAGGCAAAACTAAATCCCATAGGACTCCACCAAAGTGGTGCAGACTAGGCAAAAAGCAAAAACCATAGGACTCATCAAAAGAGGTGCAGCCTACGCAAAAACACAAAATCATAGGACTCCTCAAAAGTGGTGCAGACAAGGCAAAACAAAATCCCATAGGACTCCTCCAAATTGTTGCAGACTAGGTAAAAAAACCAACATATGACTCCCTCAAAGTGGCGCACACTAGACAAAAAAAAAACCTGCATAGGACTCTTCCAAACTGGAACAGACTAGGGAAAAAAAAAACTCATAGGACTCATCAAAAAGGTGTGGACTAGGCAAAAAAAACCCCATAGGAAACCTCCAAAGCGGTGCAGACTAGGCAAAAAAAACCTCCAAAGGACTACTGCAAAGTGGTGCAGACTACGCAAAAAAACCAAAACCATAGGACTCCTACAAAGTGGTGCAGACAAGGCAAAAAAACAAAACGCAAGGGACCCATCAAAAGTGGTGCAGACTAGGCAAAAAAACCCCCATAGGACTCATCAAAAGAGGTGCGGATAAGGCAAAAAATACCCTATAGGACTCCTCCAAAGTGGTGCAGACTAGGAAAAAACCAAAACCCATAGGACGAATGAAAAGAGGTGCAGTGTATGCAAAAAAAAAAAAATCCCATATGACTCCTCCAAATTGGTGCAGACTAGGAAAAAAACAAAACGCATACGACTCAGCCAAAGAGGTGCAGACATGGCAAAAAAAAAACTCCGTAGGACTACTACGAAGTGGTGCAGACTACACAAAAAAACCTAAAACACAGGACTCCTGAAAACAGTTGCAGACTAGGCAAAAGAAAACCCCCATAGGACTCCTCCAAAGTGGTGCAGAGTAGGCAAAAAAAAAAAAAACCATAGGACTCCTCAAAGTGGTGCAGAAGAGGAAAAAAAAAAACTCATAGGACTCCTCCAAAGTGGTGCAGAGTAGGCAAAAAAAACAAAACCATAGGACTCCTCCAAAGTGGTGCAGAAGAGGGAAAAAAAAACCTCATAGGACTCCTCCAAAGTGGTGCAGAGTAGGCAAAAAAAACTCCCATAGGACTCCTGCAAAGTGGTACAGACTAGGTAAAGAAAAAAACCCAGAGGACACCTCCAAAGTGGTGCAGTCTAGGCAAAAAAACAACTCCATTGGACTCCTCCAAATTGGTGCAGACTAGGCAAAAAAAAAACAACATAGGACTCATCAAAAGAGGTGCAGACCAGGCAAAAAAAACCAACCATAGGACTCCTCCAAAGTGGTGCACAGTAGGCAAAACAAAACCATAGGACTCCTCCAAAGTGGTGCAGACTAAACAAAAAATAATCCCATAGAACTCCTCCAAAGTGGTGCAGACTGGGCAAAAAACCAAAACACATAGGATTCATCAAAAGAGGAACAGAATAGGCAAAAAAACACAGGACTTCTCCAAAGGGAGGCAAAGGAAGAAGTGATGTGCTGGACTTCTCCAGGAATCTGGATGAGAAGAAAAGTGCAGGACAGCTCCGGGTGCTTGTTCCTCGATTGTGGCCATGTGGCTCCCCAGAGGCATCCCGTGCTTTGCTATTTTGCCATCATGGCCCTGATGATTGCCACCGTGAGCTCCTTTGCTGTGCTCCAGCAGAGGTGAGCCGTGCTTTCCTTCCTCTCCACACTGCCTGTAAGTACCACACCTTGCTTTGAAGTTTTCTAGTTATTTTGTATATTATTTACATTCGTATTTGGTATTGCAGATTGTATTTCCTGGAATAGTCTCTGTTGAAGCTTGTATTGCGTTGGTAGTCTTGTACTTTGTATTGTTTATTGCATGGCCTGTAATCTTAGGACTGTTTTGTAAGGTAGAGATTTTCCTGTACTGTGCCTTGTTTTCTGCTGTGCTGCTGCCTTGTACAATGTTTTGCACAGTGCTTGACGCTCCCAAGTGCACATCACACGCTCTGTGACAGCAACCGGGAGCAGGGTCCTGTGCACAGCCCTGCTCGGGACTCAAGCCCACCGAGCAGGTCTCGGGAGCCAGCCTTTGTCCTCGTGAGAGCCCCGTGGCATCCTGTTCTTCCATTCGTCTCCTGTGCTGCCCAGCAGGAGTCCTGCATTTTTTGGCTTTTTTACCATCCTGCCCATGAGGAGTCCAGCACTTCATCATGTTCGTGTTGCCTGGGAGGATTTCTGTGCTTCAGTTCTTCCCCACGCTGCTCCGTGCAGTTGTGCGCTTGCTTCTCTCCCTGCACTTGGCTGCATTTCTGCAGAATCCTTCAGGAGTCCAGTGGTTCATTTGTTCCTCTGCAACGCCTCGCACAAGTCCTGCGCTTTGCTTCTTTGCTGCGACAGCCTGGTGAAGTCCTGCGCTCGGCTATTTACCACGATGCTCTGCAGTATCTCTGCTTTGGGCTTCTTCACCGTGATATCCAAGCGGAGTCTACCACTCTGCATTCTCGGCTGCACCTCCTTGGAGGAGTCCTGGAGTTTCCTTTTTCCTGAGCTGCGCCCGCAGGTGTCCTGCACTTTTCTTCTCATCCAAATTCCTGGAAAAGTCCAGCACATCACTTGTTCCTTTGCCTCCCTTTTGAGAATTCCGTGGATTTTCGCCTAATCTGCATCACTTTGGAGGAGTCCTATGTTGTTTTTTTTTTCCTTAGTCTGCACCACTTTGGAGGAGTCCTATGTTTTTTTTTTTGACTAGTCTGCACCACTTTGGAGGAGTTCTATGGAATTTTATTGTTTTCTGCCTACTCTACAACACTTTGGAGGAGTCCTATGGATTTATTTTTTTGCAAACTCTGCACCACTTTGGAGGAGTCCTATGGTTTGGGTTTTTTTTGCCAATCTGCACCACTTTGGAGGAGTCCTAAGGTATTTTTTTTTTTCCTTAGTCTGCACCACTTTGGAGGATTCCTATGCAGTTTTTTTTTTTTTCTTAGTCTTCACCAATTTGGAGGAGTCCTGTAGGGTTTTTATTTTGCCTAGTCTGCACCACTTTGGAAGAGTCCTATGGGGTTTTTTTCGCCTAGACTTCACCACTTAGTAGGAGTCGTATGGAGTTGTTTTTTTTTCCCTACTCCACACCACTTTGGAGGAGTCCTATGGGTTTTTTTTTTGCCTAGTCTGCACCACTTTGGAGGAGTCCTATCGTTTGTATTTTTTGCCAGTCTGCACCACTTTGGAGGATTCCTATGGAGATATTTTTTTCTGCCTGCTCAGCTCCACTTTGGAAGATTCCTATTGTTTGGGTTTTTTTGCCTAGTCGGCACCTCTTTGCATGAGTCCTGTGGTTGTCTTCGAAGCCTGAGCCACCCTGGAGGAGTCCTGGGCTTTGTTTCCCCACCTGCACCTTGGAGGATCCCTGCATTTGGTTCTTCGCATGCAACACCCTGGACGTTTCCCACGATTTTCTTCTTCGCCTGCACCTCTTTGGAGGAGTTCTGATTTTTGATTTTTCCTGTGCTGCCATGGAGGAATCCTGCGATTTGCTTGTTTGCTGTGATGGCCCAGAGGAATCTGGTGCTCTGCTTTTTTCTTCACCACCTATGAGGAGGGCTGCGTTTGCCTTTTTCTCCCGGATTTCCTGGAGGTTTGCTGTGCTTTGCTTTTTGACGACCTGGCCTTGGAGGTGTCTTCATCCTCGATTGATGCCGTGTGGTGCCCCAGAGGCATCCCGTGCTTTGCTATTTAGCCATCATAAAACCTGGAGGTTTTAGAGTGGTGGACAAGTGCAGACTAGGCAAAAAATAAATAATAGGACTTCTCCAAAGTGGTGCAGACTACGCAAAATCCAAAACCATAGGACTCCTCCAGACTGACGCAGACAAGGCAAAAAAAAACCCCATAGGACTCCTCTAAATTGGTGCAGACTAGGCAAAAAACCGAAACCCATAGGACTCCTCCTAAGTGGAGCAGAATACGAAAAAATCCAAAACCATAGGACTCCAACAAAGTGGTGCAGACTAGGCAAAACAAACCCAGTAGGACTCCTCCAAAGTAGTGCAGACTAGGCAAAATCCAAAACCCATAGGACTCATCAAAAGAGGTGCAGACTTTGAAAAAAAAAACTCCATAGGACTCCTCCAAAGTCGTACAGTCTATGCAAAACAAAAACCCTTAGACCCCTCCAAAGTGGTGCAGACTAGGCAAAAAAAAAACTCCATAGGACTCCTCCAAAGTGGTGCAGAGTAGGCAAAAAAAACAAAAAAAAAAATAGGACTTATCAAAAGTGGTACAGACTAGGCAAAAAAAACCCCTATATCTCCTCCAAAATGGTGCAGACAAGGGAAAACAAAATCCCAAAGGGCTCCTCCAATGTGGTGCAGACTAGGCAAAAAGCAAAACCCATAGGACTCATCAAAAGAGGTGCAGGCTACACAAAAATAAAAACCATAGGACTCCTCCAAAGTGGTGTACAGTAGGCAAAAGAAAAAGCCATAGGACTCCTCCAAAATGGTGCAGACAAGGCAAAAAACACCCCCATAGGACTCCTCCAAAATGGTGCAGACAAGGCAAAACTAAATCCCATAGGACTCCACCAAAGTGGTGCAGACTAGGCAAAAAGCAAAAACCATAGGACTCATCAAAAGAGGTGCAGCCTACGCAAAAACACAAAATCATAGGACTCCTCAAAAGTGGTGCAGACAAGGCAAAACAAAATCCCATAGGACTCCTCCAAATTGTTGCAGACTAGGTAAAAAAACCAACATATGACTCCCTCAAAGTGGCGCACACTAGACAAAAAAAAAACCTGCATAGGACTCTTCCAAACTGGAACAGACTAGGGAAAAAAAAAACTCATAGGACTCATCAAAAAGGTGTGGACTAGGCAAAAAAAACCCCATAGGAAACCTCCAAAGCGGTGCAGACTAGGCAAAAAAAACCTCCAAAGGACTACTGCAAAGTGGTGCAGACTACGCAAAAAAACCAAAACCATAGGACTCCTACAAAGTGGTGCAGACAAGGCAAAAAAACAAAACCCAAGGGACCCATCAAAAGTGGTGCAGACTAGGCAAAAAAACCCCCATAGGACTCATCAAAAGAGGTGCGGATAAGGCAAAAAATACCCTATAGGACTCCTCCAAAGTGGTGCAGACTAGGAAAAAACCAAAACCCATAGGACGAATGAAAAGAGGTGCAGTGTATGCAAAAAAAAAAAAATCCCATATGACTCCTCCAAATTGGTGCAGACTAGGAAAAAAACAAAACGCATACGACTCAGCCAAAGAGGTGCAGACATGGCAAAAAAAAAACTCCGTAGGACTACTACGAAGTGGTGCAGACTACACAAAAAAACCTAAAACACAGGACTCCTGAAAACAGTTGCAGACTAGGCAAAAGAAAACCCCCATAGGACTCCTCCAAAGTGGTGCAGAGTAGGCAAAAAAAAAAAAAACCATAGGACTCCTCAAAGTGGTGCAGAAGAGGAAAAAAAAAAACTCATAGGACTCCTCCAAAGTGGTGCAGAGTAGGCAAAAAAAACAAAACCATAGGACTCCTCCAAAGTGGTGCAGAAGAGGGAAAAAAAAACCTCATAGGACTCCTCCAAAGTGGTGCAGAGTAGGCAAAAAAAACTCCCATAGGACTCCTGCAAAGTGGTACAGACTAGGTAAAGAAAAAAACCCAGAGGACACCTCCAAAGTGGTGCAGTCTAGGCAAAAAAACAACTCCATTGGACTCCTCCAAATTGGTGCAGACTAGGCAAAAAAAAAACAACATAGGACTCATCAAAAGAGGTGCAGACCAGGCAAAAAAAACCAACCATAGGACTCCTCCAAAGTGGTGCACAGTAGGCAAAACAAAACCATAGGACTCCTCCAAAGTGGTGCAGACTAAACAAAAAATAATCCCATAGAACTCCTCCAAAGTGGTGCAGACTGGGCAAAAAACCAAAACACATAGGATTCATCAAAAGAGGAACAGAATAGGCAAAAAAACACAGGACTTCTCCAAAGGGAGGCAAAGGAAGAAGTGATGTGCTGGACTTCTCCAGGAATCTGGATGAGAAGAAAAGTGCAGGACAGCTCCGGGTGCTTGTTCCTCGATTGTGGCCATGTGGCTCCCCAGAGGCATCCCGTGCTTTGCTATTTTGCCATCATGGCCCTGATGATTGCCACCGTGAGCTCCTTTGCTGTGCTCCAGCAGAGGTGAGCCGTGCTTTCCTTCCTCTCCACACTGCCTGTAAGTACCACACCTTGCTTTGAAGTTTTCTAGTTATTTTGTATATTATTTACATTCGTATTTGGTATTGCAGATTGTATTTCCTGGAATAGTCTCTGTTGAAGCTTGTATTGCGTTGGTAGTCTTGTACTTTGTATTGTTTATTGCATGGCCTGTAATCTTAGGACTGTTTTGTAAGGTAGAGATTTTCCTGTACTGTGCCTTGTTTTCTGCTGTGCTGCTGCCTTGTACAATGTTTTGCACAGTGCTTGACGCCCCCAAGTGCACGTCACACGCTCTGTGACAGCAACCGGGAGCAGGGTCCTGTGCACAGCCCTGCTCGGGACTCAAGCCCACCGAGCAGGTCTCGGGAGCCAGCCTTTGTCCTCGTGAGAGCCCCGTGGCATCCTGTTCTTCCATTCGTCTCCTGTGCTGCCCAGCAGGAGTCCTGCATTTTTTGGCTTTTTTACCATCCTGCCCATGAGGAGTCCAGCACTTCATCATGTTCGTGTTGCCTGGGAGGATTTCTGTGCTTCAGTTCTTCCCCACGCTGCTCCGTGCAGTTGTGCGCTTGCTTCTCTCCCTGCACTTGGCTGCATTTCTGCAGAATCCTTCAGGAGTCCAGTGGTTCATTTGTTCCTCTGCAACGCCTCGCACAAGTCCTGCGCTTTGCTTCTTTGCTGCGACAGCCTGGTGAAGTCCTGCGCTTGGCTATTTACCACGATGCTCTGCAGTATCTCTGCTTTGGGCTTCTTCTCTGTGATATCCAAGCGGAGTCTACCACTCTGCATTCTCGGCTGCACCTCCTTGGAGGAGTCCTGGAGTTTCCTTTTTCCTGAGCTGCGCCCGCAGGTGTCCTGCACTTTTCTTCTCATCCAAATTCCTGGAAAAGTCCAGCACATCACTTGTTCCTTTGCCTCCCTTTTGAGAATTCCGTGGATTTTCGCCTAATCTGCACCACTTTGGAGGAGTCCTATGTTGTTTTTTTTTTCCTTAGTCTGCACCACTTTGGAGGAGTCCTACGGTTTGGATTTTTTGCCAGTCTGCACCACTTTGGAGGAGTCCTATGTTTTTTTTTTTTGCCTAGTCTGCACCACTTTGGAGGAGTCCTATGGTTTGTATTTTTTGCCAATCTGCACCACTTTGGAGGAGTCCTATGGTTTGTATTTTTTGCCAGTCTGCACCAATTTGGAGGAGTCCTATGGTTTGTATTTTTTGCCAATCTGCACCACTTTGGAGGAGTCGTATGATTTGTACTTTTTTCCAGTCTGCACCACTTTGGAGGAGTCCTATGGTTGTTTTTTTTGCCTAGTCTGCACCAATTTGGAGGAGTTCTATGGAATTTTATTTTTTTCTGCCTACTCTACAACCCTTTGGAGGAGTCCTAGGGATGTTTTTTTTTGCAAACTCTTCACCAGTTTCGAGGAGTCGTATGGTTTGTATTTTTTGCCAGTCTGCACCACTTTCGAGGAGTCCTATGGTTTTTTATTTTGCCTAGTGTGCACAATTTTGGAAGAGTCCTACGGTCTGGGTTTTTTTTGCCAATCTGCACCACTTTGGAGGAGTACTATGGGGGTTTTTTTTGCCCATTCTGCACCACTTTGGAGGAGTCCTATGGGTTTGGTTTTTGCCTAGTTGGCACCTCTTTGGAGGAGTCCTGTGGTTTTCTTCGAAGCCTGAGCCGCCCTGGAGGAGTCCTGGGCTTTGTTTCCCCACCTGCACCTTGGAGGATCCCTGCATTTGGTTCTTCGCTTGCAATACCCTGGACGTTTCCCACGATTTTCTTCTTCGCCTGCACCTCTTTGGAGGAGTTCTGATTTTTCATTTTTCCTGTGCTGCCGTGGAGGAATCCTGCAATTTGCTTGTTTGCTGTGATGGCCCAGAGGAATCTGGTGCTCTGCTTTTTTCTTCACCACCTATGAGGAGGGCTGTGTTTGCCTTTTTCTCCCGGATTTCCTGGAGGTTTGCTGTGCTTTGCTTTTTGACGACCTGGCCTTGGAGGTGTCTTCATCCTCGATTGATGCCGTGTGGTGCCCCAGAGGCATCCCGTGCTTTGCTATTTAGCCATCATAAAACCTGGAGGTTTTAGAGTGGTGGACAAGTGCAGACTAGGCAAAAAATAAATAATAGGACTTCTCCAAAGTGGTGCAGACTACGCAAAATCCAAAACCATAGGACTCCTCCAGACTGACGCAGACAAGGCAAAAAAAAACCCCATAGGACTCCTCTAAATTGGTGCAGACTAGGCAAAAAACCGAAACCCATAGGACTCCTCCTAAGTGGAGCAGAATACGAAAAAATCCAAAACCATAGGACTCCAACAAAGTGGTGCAGACTAGGCAAAACAAACCCAGTAGGACTCCTCCAAAGTAGTGCAGACTAGGCAAAATCCAAAACCCATAGGACTCATCAAAAGAGGTGCAGACTTTGAAAAAAAAAACTCCATAGGACTCCTCCAAAGTCGTACAGTCTATGCAAAACAAAAACCCTTAGACCCCTCCAAAGTGGTGCAGACTAGGCAAAAAAAAAACTCCATAGGACTCCTCCAAAGTGGTGCAGAGTAGGCAAAAAAACAAAAAAAAAATAGGACTTATCAAAAGTGGTACAGACTAGGCAAAAAAAACCCCTATATCTCCTCCAAAATGGTGCAGACAAGGGAAAACAAAATCCCAAAGGGCTCCTCCAATGTGGTGCAGACTAGGCAAAAAGCAAAACCCATAGGACTCATCAAAAGAGGTGCAGGCTACACAAAAATAAAAACCATAGGACTCCTCCAAAGTGGTGTACAGTAGGCAAAAGAAAAAGCCATAGGACTCCTCCAAAATGGTGCAGACAAGGCAAAAAACACCCCCATAGGACTCCTCCAAAATGGTGCAGACAAGGCAAAACTAAATCCCATAGGACTCCACCAAAGTGGTGCAGACTAGGCAAAAAGCAAAAACCATAGGACTCATCAAAAGAGGTGCAGCCTACGCAAAAACACAAAATCATAGGACTCCTCAAAAGTGGTGCAGACAAGGCAAAACAAAATCCCATAGGACTCCTCCAAATTGTTGCAGACTAGGTAAAAAAACCAACATATGACTCCCTCAAAGTGGCGCACACTAGACAAAAAAAAAACCTGCATAGGACTCTTCCAAACTGGAACAGACTAGGGAAAAAAAAAACTCATAGGACTCATCAAAAAGGTGTGGACTAGGCAAAAAAAACCCCATAGGAAACCTCCAAAGCGGTGCAGACTAGGCAAAAAAAACCTCCAAAGGACTACTGCAAAGTGGTGCAGACTACGCAAAAAACCCAAAACCATAGGACTCCTACAAAGTGGTGCAGACAAGGCAAAAAAACAAAACCCAAGGGACTCATCAAAAGTGGTGCAGACTAGGCAAAAAAACCCCCATAGGACTCATCAAAAGAGGTGCGGATAAGGCAAAAAATACCCTATAGGACTCCTCCAAAGTGGTGCAGACTAGGAAAAAACCAAAACCCATAGGACGAATGAAAAGAGTTGCAGTGTATGCAAAAAAAAAAATACCCCATATGACTCCTCCAAATTGGTGCAGACTAGGCAAAAAAAAATACCACAGGACTCCTCGAAATTTTTGCAGACTAGGCAAAAAAAACCCCATAGAACTCTTTCAAAGAGGTGCAGACTAGGCAAAAAAAAACCCACAGGACTCCTCCAAAGTGGTGCAGACTAGACAAAAAAAAAAAAAAATCCCATATGACTCCTCCAAATTGGTGCAGACTAGGAAAAAAACAAAACGCATACGACTCAGCCAAAGAGGTGCAGACAGGGCAAAAAAAAAAAACTCCGTAGGACTACTACGAAGTGGTGCAGACTACACAAAAAAACTTAAAACACAGGACTCCTGAAAACTGTTGCAGACTAGGCAAAAGAAAACCCCCATAGCACTCCTCCAAAGTGGTGCAGAGTAGGCAAAAAAAAAAAAACCATAGGACTCCTCAAAGTGGTGCAGAAGAGGAAAAAAAAAAACTCATAGGACTCCTCCAAAGTGGTGCAGAGTAGGCAAAAAAACCAAAACCATAGGACTCCTCCAAAGTGGTGCAGAAAAGGAAAAAAAAAAACTCATAGGACTCCTCCAAAGTGGTGCAGAGTAGGCAAAAAAAACTCCCACAGGACTCCTGCAAAGTGGTACAGACTAGGTAAAGAAAAAAACCCAGAGGACACCTCCAAAGTGGTGCAGTCTAGGCAAAAAAACAACTCCATTGGACTCCTCCAAATTGGTGCAGACTAGGCAAAAAAAAAAAAACATAGGACTCATCAAAAGAGGTGCAGACTAGGCAAAAAAAACCAACCATAGGACTCCTCCAAAGTGGTGCACAGTAGGCAAAACAAAACCATAGGACTCCTCCAAAGTGGTGCAGACTAAACAAAAAATAATCCCATAGAACTCCTCCAAAGTGGTGCAGACTGGGCAAAAAACCAAAACACATAGGATTCATCAAAAGAGGAACAGAATAGGCAAAAAAACACAGGACTTCTCCAAAGGGAGGCAAAGGAAGAAGTGATGTGCTGGACTTCTCCAGGAATCTGGATGAGAAGAAAAGTGCAGGACACCTCCGGGCGCTTGTTCCTCGATTGTGGCCATGTGGCTCCCCAGAGGCATCCCGTGCTTTGCTATTTTGCCATCATGGCCCTGATGATTGCCACCGTGAGCTCCTTTGCTGTGCTCCAGCAGAGGTGAGCCGTGCTTTCCTTCCTCTCCACACTGCCTGTAAGTACCACAGCTTGCTTTGAAGTTTTCTAGTTATTTTGTATATTATTTACATTCGTATTTGGTATTGCAGATTGTATTTCCTGGAATAGTCTCTGTTGAAGCTTGTATTGCGTTGGTAGTCTTGTACTTTGTATTGTTTATTGCATGGCCTGTAATCTTAGGACTGTTTTGTAAGGTAGAGATTTTCCTGTACTGTGCCTTGTTTTCTGCTGTGCTGCTGCCTTGTACAATGTTTTGCACAGTGCTTGATGCCCCCAAGTGCACGTCACACGCTCTGTGACAGCAACCGGGAGCAGGGTCCTGTGCACAGCCCTGCTCGGGACTCAAGCCCACCGAGCAGGTCTCGGGAGCCAGCCTTTGTCCTCGTGAGAGCCCCGTGGCATCCTGTTCTTCCATTCGTCTCCTGTGCTGCCCAGCAGGAGTCCTGCATTTTTTGGCTTTTTTACCATCCTGCCCATGAGGAGTCCAGCACTTCATCATGTTCGTGTTGCCTGGGAGGACTTCTGTGCTTCAGTTCTTCCCCACGCTGCTCCGTGCAGTTGTGCGCTTGCTTCTCTCCCTGCACTTGGCTGCATTTCTGCAAAATCCTTCAGGAGTCCAGTGGTTCATTTGTTCCTCTGCAACGCCTCGCACAAGCCCTGCGCTTTGCTTCTTTGCTGCGACAGCCTGGTGAAGTCCTGCGCTTGGCTATTTACCACGATGCTCTGCAGTATCTCTGCTTTGGGCTTCTTCACCGTGATATCCAAGCGGAGTCTACCACTCTGCATTCTCGGCTGCACCTCCTTGGAGGAGTCCTGGAGTTTCCTTTTTCCTGAGCTGCGCCCGCAGGTGTCCTGCACTTTTCTTCTCATCCAAATTCCTGGAAAAGTCCAGCACATCACTTGTTCCTTTGCCTCCCTTTTGAGAATTCCGTGGTTTTTCGCCTAATCTGCACCACATTGGACGAGTCCTATGTTTTTTTTTTTTCCTTAGTCTGCACCACTTTTGAGGAGTCCTATGGTTTGTATTTTTTGCCAATCTGCACCACTTTGGAGGAGTCCTATGGTTTTTTTTTTTGCCTAGTCTGCACCACTTTGGAGGAGTTCTATGGAATTTTATTTTTTCTGCCTACTCTACAACACTTTGGAGGAGTCCTAGGGATGTTTTTTTTTGCAAGCTCTTCACCAGTTTGGAGGAGTCGTATGGTTTGTATTTTTTGCCAGTCTGCACCACTTTCGAGGAGTCCTATGGTTTTTTATTTTGCCTAGTGTGCACAATTTTGGAAGAGTCCTACGTTTTGGGGTTTTTTTGCCAATCTGCACCACTTTGGAGGAGTCCTATGGGGTTTTTTTTCCCAGTCTGCACCACTTTGGAGGAGTCCTATGGGTTCGGTTTTTGCATAGTCGGCACCTCTTTGGAGGAGTCCTGTGGTTTTCTTCGAAGCCTGAGCCGCCCTGGAGGAGTCCTGGGCTTTGTTACCCCACCTGCGCCTTGGAGGATCCCTGCATTTGGTTCTTCGCATGTACCACCCTGGACGTTTCCCACGATTTTCTTCTTCGCCTGCACCTCTTTGGAGGAGTTCCGATTTTTGATTTTTCCTGTGCTGCCATGGAGGAATCCTGCGCTTTGCTTGTTTGCTGTGTTGGCCCAGAGGAATCTGGAGCTCTGCTTTTTTCTTCACCTACTCTTGGCTGCATTTCTGCAGAATCCTTCAGGAGTCCAGTGGTTCATTTGTTCCTCTGCAACGCCTCGCACAAGTCCTGCGCTTTGCTTCTTTGCTGCGACAGCCTGGTGAAGTCCTGCGCTCGGCTATTTACCACGATGCTCTGCAGTATCTCTGTTTTGGGCTTCTTCACCGTGATATCCAAGCGGAGTCTACCACTCTGCATTCTTGGCTCCACCTCCTTGGAAGAGTCCTGGAGTTTCCTTTTTCCTGAGCTGCCCCCACAGGACTCCTGCACTTTTCTTCTCATCCAAATTCCTGGAGAAGTCCAGCACATCAGTTGTTCCTTTGCCTCCCTTTGGAGAATTCCGTGGTTTTCCGCCTAATCTGCACCACTTTGGAGGAGTCCTATGGTTTGTATTTTTTACCAGTCTGCACCACTTTGGAGGAGTCCTATGTTTGTTTTTTTTGCCTAGTCTGCACCACTTGGGAGGAGTCCTATGGTTTTCTTTTTCTGCCTAGTCTGCAACACTTTGGAGGAGTCCTATGGTTTGTATTTTTTACCAGTCTGCACCACTTTGGAGGAGTCCTATGGTTTGTATTTTTTGCCAATCTGCACCACTTTGGAGCAGTCCTATGTTTTTGGTTTTTTTTTCGCCTACTCTACACCACTTTGGAGGAGTCCAATGGTTTGTATTTTTTGCCAGTATGCACCACTTTGGAGGAGTCCTATGGTTTTTGGTTTTTTGCCTAGCCTGCACCATTTTGGAGGAGTCCTATGGGGGTTTTTTGCCTAGTCTGAAGCACTTTGGAGGAGTCCTATGATTTGGGGTTTTTTTTACCTACTCTGCACCACTTCGGAAGAGTCTTATTGTTTTTTTTTTTTGACCAGTCTGCACCACTTTGGAGGAGGCCTATGGTCTTTTTTTTTTTTTGCCTAGTCTGTACCCCTTTTGAGGAGTCCTATGGAGTTTTACTTTTTTTGCCTAGTCTGCACCACTCTGGAGGAGTCCTATGGTTTTGTATTTTTTGCCAATCTGCACCACTTTGGAGGAGTCCTATGGTTTTTTCTTTTTCGCCTACTCTACACCACTTTGGAGGAGTCCTATGGTTTGTATTTTTTGCCAGTCTGCACCACTTTGGAGGAGTCCTATGGTTTGTATTTTTTGCCAGTCTGCACCACTTTGGAGGAGTCCTATGGTTTGTATATTGCCAATCTGCACCACTCTGGAGGAGACCTCTGGGGTTTTTTTTTGCCTAGTCTGCACCACTTTGGAGGAGTCCTATGGTTTGTATTTTTTGCCAATCTGCACTAATTTGGAGGAGATCTACGGTTTTATCTTTTCGCCTAGTCTGCACCACTTTCGAGGAGTCCAATGGTTTGTATTTTTTGCCAGTCTGCACCACTTTGGAGGAGTCCTATGGTATGTATTTTTTGCCAGTCTGCACCACTTTGGAGGAGTCCTATGGTTTGCATATTACCAATCTGCACCACTCTGGAGGAGACCTATGGGGGTTTTTTTTTGCCTAGTCTGCACCACTTTGGAGAAGTCCTATGGTTTTTTTTTTTCGCCTACTCTACACCACTTTGGAGGAGACCTATGGTTTTTTTTTCCCTAGTGTGCACCACTCTGGAGGAGACCTATGATTTGGGTTTTTTTTGCCAATCTGAACCACTTTGGAGGAGTTCTAAGGTTTCTATTTTTTGCCAGTCTGCACCACTTTGGAGGAGTCCAATGGTTTGTATTTTTTGCCAGTGTGCACCACTTTGGAGGAATCCTATAGTTTGTATTTTGCCAATCCGCACCACTCTGGAGGAGACCTATGCTTTTTTTTTTTGCCTAGTCTGCACCACTTTGGAGGAGTCCTATGCTTTGGCTTTTTTTTGCCATTCTGCACCCCTTTGGAGGAGTCCTATGGTTTGTATTTTTTGCAAATCTGCACCACGTTGGAGGAGTCCTATGGGTTTTTTTTTCTCCTACTCTTCACCACATTGGAGGAGTCCTATGGTTTTTTTTTTCGCCTACTCTTCATCACTTTGGAGGAGTCCTATGGTTTGTATTTTTTGCCAGTCTGCACCACTTTGGAGGAGTCCTATGGTTTTTCTTTTTGCCTAGTCTGCACCATTTTGGAGGAGTCCAATGGTTTGTATTTTTTTCCAGTCTGCACCACTTTGGAGGAGTCCTATGGTTTCTATTTTTGCCTAGTCTGCACCACTTTGGAGGAGTCCTATGGGTTTTTTTTTTCGCCTAGTCTGCACCACTCTGGAGAAGTTCTATGGTTTGTATTTTTTGCCAATCTGCACCACTTTGGAGGAGTCCTATGGTTTTTTTTTTTTCACCTACTCTACACCACTTTGGAGGAGTCCTATGGTTTGGGTTTTGCCTAGTCGGCACATCTTTGGAGGGGTCCTGTGGTTTTCTTCGAAGCCTGAGCCGCCCTGGAGGAGTCCTGGGCTTTGTTTCCCCACCTGCACCTTGGAGGATCCCTGCATTTGGTTCTTTGCATGCAACACCCTGGACGTTTCCCACGATTTTCTTCTTCGCCTGCACCTCTTTGGAGGAGTTCCGATTTTTCATTTTTCCTGTGCTGCCATGGAGGAATCCTGCGCTTTGATTGTTTGCTGTGATGGCCCAGAGGAATCTGGTGCTCTGCTTTTTTCTTCACCACCTATGAGGAGGGCTGCGTTTGCCTTTTTCTCCCGGATTTCCTGGAGGTTTGCTGTGCTTTGCTTTTTGACGACCTGGCCTTGGAGGTGTCTTCTTCCTCGATTGTTGCCGTGTGGTGCCCCAGAGGCATCCCGTGCTTTGCTATTTAGCCATCATAAAACCTGGAGGTTTTAGAGTGGTGGACAAGTGCAGACTAGGCAAAAAATAAATAATGGGACTTCTCCAAAGTGGTGCAGACTACGCAAAAACCAAAACCATAGGACTCCTCCAGACTGACGCAGACAAGGCAAAAAAAAACCCCATAGGACTCCTCTAAATTGGTGCAGACTAGGCAAAAAACCGAAACCCATAGGACTCCTCCTAAGTGGAGCAGAATACGAAAAAATCCAAAACCATAGGACTCCAACAAAGTGGTGCAGACTAGGCAAAACAAACCCAGTAGGACTCCTCCAAAGTAGTGCAGACTAGGCAAAATCCAAAACCCATAGGACTCATCCAAAGAGGTGCAGACTTTGAAAAAAAAAACTCCATAGGACTCCTCCAAAGTCGTACAGTCTATGCAAAACAAAAACCCTTAGACCCCTCCAAAGTGGTGCAGACTAGGCAAAAAAAAAACTCCATAGGACTCCTCCAAAGTGGTACAGACTAGGCAAAAAAAACCCCTATATCTCCTCCAAAATGGTGCAGACAAGGGAAAACAAAATCCCAAAGGGCTCCTCCAATGTGGTGCAGACTAGGCAAAAAGCAAAACCCATAGGACTCATCAAAAGAGGTGCAGGCTACACAAAAATAAAAACCATAGGACTCCTCCAAAGTGGTGTACAGTAGGCAAAAGAAAAAGCCATAGGACTCCTCCAAAATGGTGCAGTCAAGGCAAAAAACACCCCCATAGGACTCCTCCAAAATGGTGCAGACAAGGCAAAACTAAATCCCATAGGACTCCACCAAAGTGGTGCAGACTAGGCAAAAAGCAAAAACCATAGGACTCATCAAAAGAGGTGCAGACTAGGCAAAAAAATCCAACCATAGGACTCCTCCAAAGTGGTGCACAGTAGGCAAAACAAAACCATAGGACTCCTCCAAAGTGGTGCAGACTAAACAAAAAATAATCCCATAGAACTCCTCCAAAGTGGTGCAGACTGGGCAAAAAACCAAAACACATAGGATTCATCAAAAGAGGAACAGAATAGGCAAAAAAACACAGGACTTCTCCAAAGGGAGGCAAAGGAAGAAGTGATGTGCTGGACTTCTCCAGGAATCTGGATGAGAAGAAAAGTGCAGGACACCTCCGGGCGCTTGTTCCTCGATTGTGGCCATGTGGCTCCCCAGAGGCATCCCGTGCTTTGCTATTTTGCCATCATGGCCCTGATGATTGCCACCGTGAGCTCCTTTGCTGTGCTCCAGCAGAGGTGAGCCGTGCTTTCCTTCCTCTCCACACTGCCTGTAAGTACCACAGCTTGCTTTGAAGTTTTCTAGTTATTTTGTATATTATTTACATTCGTATTTGGTATTGCAGATTGTATTTCCTGGAATAGTCTCTGTTGAAGCTTGTATTGCGTTGGTAGTCTTGTACTTTGTATTGTTTATTGCATGGCCTGTAATCTTAGGACTGTTTTGTAAGGTAGAGATTTTCCTGTACTGTGCCTTGTTTTCTGCTGTGCTGCTGCCTTGTACAATGTTTTGCACAGTGCTTGATGCCCGCAAGTGCACGTCACACGCTCTGTGACAGCAACCGGGAGCAGGGTCCTGTGCACAGCCCTGCTCGGGACTCAAGCCCACCGAGCAGGTCTCGGGAGCCAGCCTTTGTCCTCGTGAGAGCCCCGTGGCATCCTGTTCTTCCATTCGTCTCCTGTGCTGCCCAGCAGGAGTCCTGCATTTTTTGGCTTTTTTACCATCCTGCCCATGAGGAGTCCAGCACTTCATCATGTTCGTGTTGCCTGGGAGGATTTCTGTGCTTCAGTTCTTCCCCACGCTGCTCCGTGCAGTGGTGCGCTTGCTTCTCTCCCTGCACTTGGCTGCATTTCTGCAGAATCCTTCAGGAGTCCAGTGGTTCATTTGTTCCTCTGCAACGCCTCGCACAAGTCCTGCGCTTTGCTTCTTTGCTGCGACAGCCTGGTGAAGCCCTGCGCTTGGCTATTTACCACGATGCTCTGCAGTATCTCTGCTTTGGGCTTCTTCACTGTGATATCCAAGCGGAGTCTACCACTCTGCATTCTCGGCTGCACCTCCTTGGAGGAGTCCTGGAGTTTCCTTTTTCCTGAGCTGTGCCCGCAGGTGTCCTGCACTTTTCTTCTCATCCAAATTCCTGGAGAAGTCCAGCACATCAGTTGTTCCTTTGCCTCCCTTTGGGGAATTCCATGGATTTTCGCCTAATCTGCACCACTTTGGAGGAGTCCTATGTTGTTTTTTTTTTCCTTAGTCTGCACCACTTTGGAGGAGTCCTATGTTTTTTATTTTTGCCTAATCTGCACCACTTTGGAGGAGTCCTATGGTTTGTATTTTTTGCCAATCTGCACCACTTTGGAGGAGTCCTATGGTTTGTATTTTTTTCCAGTCTGCACCACTGTGGAGGAGTCTTATTGTTTTTTTTTTGACTAGTCTGCACCACTTTGGAGGAGTTCTATGGAATTTTATTTTTTTCTGCCTACTCTACAACCCTTTGGAGGAGTCCTAGTGATGTTTTTTTTTGCAAACTCTTCACCACTTTGGAGGAGTCCTATGGTTTGGGTTTTTTTTGCCAATCTGCACCACTTTGGAGGAGTCCTATGGTATTTTTTTTTTTCCTTAGTCTGCACCACTTTGGAGGAGTCCTATGCAGTTTTTTTTTTTTTCTTAGTCTTCACCAATTTGGAGGAGTCCTGTAGGGTTTTTATTTTGCCTACTCTGCACCACTTTGGAAGAGTCCTATGGGGTTTTTTTCGCCTAGACTTCACCACTTAGTAGGAGTCGTATGGAGTTTTTTTTTTTTCCCTACTCCACACCACTTTGGAGGAGTCCTATGGGTTTTTTTTTTGCCTAGTCTGCACCACTTTGGAGGAGTCCTATCGTTTGTATTTTTTGCCAGTCTGCACCACTTTGGAGGATTCCTATGGAGATATTTTTTTCTGCCTGCTCTGCTCCACTTTGGAAGATTCCTATTGTTTGGGTTTTTTTGCCTAGTCGGCACCTCTTTGCATGAGTCCTGTGGTTGTCTTCGAAGCCTGAGCCGCCCTGGAGGAGTCCTGGGCTTTGTTTCCCCACCTGCACCTTGGAGGATCCCTGCATTTGGTTCTTCGCTTGCAACACCCTGGACGTTTCCCACGATTTTCTTCTTCGCCTGCACCTCTTTGGAGGAGTTCTGATTTTTGATTTTTCCTGTGCTGCCATGGAGGAATCCTGCGCTTTGATTGTTTGCTGTGATGGCCCAGAGGAATCTGGTGCTCTGCTTTTTTCTTCACCACCTATGAGGAGGGCTGCGTTTGCCTTTTTCTCCCGGATTTCCTGGAGGTTTGCTGTGCTTTGCTTTTTGACGACCTGGCCTTGGAGGTGTCTTCTTCCTTGATTGTTGCCGTGTGGTGCCCCAGAGGCATCCCGTGCTTTGCTATTTTGCCATCATGGCCCTGATGATTGCCACCGTGAGCTCCTTTGCTGCGCTCCAGCGGAGGTGAGCCGTGCTTTCCTTCCTCTCCACACTGCCTGTAAGTACCACACCTTGCTTTGAAGTTTTCTAGTTATTTTGTATATTATTTACATTCGTATTTGGTATTGCAGATTGTATTTCCTGGAATAGTCTCTGTTGAAGCTTGTATTGCGTTGGTAGTCTTGTACTTTGTATTGTTTATTGCATGGCCTGTAATCTTAGGACTGTTTTGTAAGGTAGAGATTTTCCTGTACTGTGCCTTGTTTTCTGCTGTGCTGCTGCCTTGTACAATGTTTTGCACAGTGCTTGACGCCCCCAAGTGCACGTCACACGCTCTGTGACAGCAACCGGGAGCAGGGTCCTGTGCACAGCCCTGCTCGGGACTCAAGCCCACCGAGCAGGTCTCGGGAGCCAGCCTTTGTCCTCGTGAGAGCCCCGTGGCATCCTGTTCTTCCATTCGTCTCCTGTGCTGCCCAGCAGGAGTCCTGCATTTTTTGGCTTTTTTACCATCCTGCCCATGAGGAGTCCAGCACTTCATCATGTTCGTGTTGCCTGGGAGGATTTCTGTGCTTCAGTTCTTCCCCACGCTGCTCTGTGCAGTTGTGCGCTTGCTTCTCTCCCTGCACTTGGCTGCATTTCTGCAAAATCCTTCAGGAGTCCAGTGGTTCATTTGTTCCTCTGCAACGCCTCGTAGAAGTCCTGCGCTTTGCTTCTTTGCTGCGACAGCCTGGTGAAGTCCTGCGCTCGGCTATTTACCACGATGCTCTGCAGTATCTCTGCTTTGGGCTTCTTCACCGTGATATCCAAGCGGAGTCTACCACTCTGCATTCTCGGCTGCACCTCCTTGGATGAGTCCTGGAGTTTCCTTTCCCTGAGCTGCGCCCGCAGGTGTCCTGCACTTTTCTTCTCATCCAAATTCCTGGAGAAGTCCAGCACATCAGTTGTTCCTTTGCCTCCCTTTGGAGAATTCCGTGGTTTTTTGCCTAATCTGCACCACTTTGGAGGAGTCCTGTGATTTGGGGATTTTTTTACCTAGTCTGCACCACTTTGAAAGAGTCCTATGGTTTTTTTTTTTGCCTAGTCTGCACCACTTTGGAGGAGTCCTATGGTTTGGGTTTTTTTGCCTAGTCTGCACCGATTTGAAGGAGTCTTATTGGTTTCTTTTCTTTTGTCCAGTCTGCACCACATTGGAGGATTCCTATGTGGGGTTTTTTTGCCTAGTCTGCACCACTTTGGAGGAGTCCTACGGTTTGGGGTGTTTTTGCTAATCTGCACCACTTTGGAGGAGTCCTATGGGGTTTTTATTTGCCTAGTCTGCACCTCTTTGGATGAGTCCTGTGGGTTTTGGTTTTTTGCCTTGTCTGCACCATTTTGGAGGAGTCCTATGGGGTTTTTTTTGCCAATCTGCACCACTTTGGAGGAGTCCTATGATTTGGGGTTTTTTTTGCCCAGTCTGCACCACTTTGGAAGAGTCTTATGGTTGGTTTTTTTTGACTAGTCTGCACCATTTTGGAGGAGGCATATGTTTTTTGGGGTTTTTTTTGCCAATCTGCACCACTTTGGAGGAGTCCTATGGCTTTTTTTTTGCCCAGTCTGCACCACTTTGGAGGAGTCCTATGGTTTTTTTTTTTCGCCTACTCTACACCACTTTGGAGGAGTCCTATGATTTATATTTTTTGCCAGTCTGCACCACTTCGGAGGAGTCCTATGGTTTGTATTTTTTTCCAGTCTGCACCACTTTGGAGGAGTTCTATGGTTCGTATTTTTTGCCAGTCTGCACCACTTTGGAGGAGTCCAATGGTTTGTATTTTTTGCCAGTCTGCACCACTTTGGAGGAGACCTATGCTTTTTTGTTTTGCCTAGTCTGCACCACTTTGGAGGAGTCCTATGCTTTGGCTTTTTTTTTGCCAATCTGCACCACTTTGGAGGAGTCCTATGGTTTGTATTTTTTGCCAATCTGTCCCAATTTGGAGGAGTCCTATGTTTTTTATTTTTTGCCAGTCTGCACCACTTTGGAGGAGTCCTATGGTTTGTATTTTTTGCAAATCTGCACCACATTGGAAGAGTCCTATGGTTTTTTTTTTCGCCTACTCTACACCACGTTGGCGGAGTCCTATGTTTTTTATTTTTTGCCAGTCTACACCACTTTGGAGGAGTCCTATGGTTTGTATTTTTTGCCAGTCTGCACCACTTTGGAGGAGTCCTATGGTTTTTTTTTTGCCTAGTCTGCACCACTTTGGAGGAGTCCTATGGGTTTTTTTATGGCCTAGTCTGCACCACTTTGGAGGAGTCCTATGGGTTTGGTTTTTGCCAGTCTGCACCACTCTGGAGGAGTCCTATGGTTTGTATTTTTTGCCAGTCTGCACCAGTATGGAGGAGTCCTATGCTTTGGCTTTTTTTTGCCAATCTGCACCACTTTGGAGGAGTCCTATGGTTTGTATTTTTTGCCAATCTGTCCCAATTTGGAGGAGTCCTATGTTTTTTATTTTTTGCCAGTCTGCACCACTTTGGAGGAGTCCTATGGTTTGTATTTTTTGCAAATCTGCACCACTTTGGAAGAGTCCTATGGTTTTTTTTTTCGCCTACTCTACACCACGTTGGCGGAGTCCTATGTTTTTTATTTTTGCCAGTCTGCACCACTTTGGAGGAGTCCTATGGTTTGTATTTTTTACCAGTCTGCACCACTTTGGAGGAGTCCTATGGTTTTTTTTTTTCACCTACTCTACACTACTTTGGAGAAGATCTATGGTTTGTATTTTTTGCCAATCTCCACCATCTAGAGGAGACCTATGGTTTTTTTTTTTGCCTAGTCTGCACCACTTTGGAGAAGACTTATGGTTTGTATTTTTTGCCAGTCTGCACCACTTTGGAGGAGTCCTATGGTTTGTATTTTTTGTCTAGTCTGCACCACTTTGGAGGATTCCTATGGTTTGTATTTTTTGCCAATCTGCACCACTTTGAAGGAGTCCAATGGTTTGTATTTTTTGGCAATCTGCACCATCTGGAGGAGACCTATGGTTTTTTTTTTTCGCCTACTCTACACCACTTTCGAGGTGTCCTATGGTTTGTATTTTTTGCCAGTCTGCACCACTTCGGAGGAGTCCTATGGTTTTTTTTTTGCCTAGTCTGCACCACTTTGGAGGAGTCCTATGGGTTTTTTTATGGCCTAGTCTGCACCACTTTGGAGGAGTCCTATGGTTTGGGGTTTTTTTGCCAATCTGCACCACTTTGGAGGAGTCCTATGGAGTTTTTTTTTTTGCCTAGTCTGCACCACTTTGGAGGAGTCCTATGGTTTGGGTTTTTTTGCCTAGTCTGCACCGATTTGAAGGAGTCCTATGGGGTTTTTATTTGCCTAGTCTGCACCTCTTTGGATGAGTCCTGTGGGTTTTGGTTTTTTGCCTTGTCTGCACCATTTTGGAGGAGTCCTATGGGGTATTTTTGCCTAGTCTGCAGCACTTTGGAGGAGTCCTATGATTTGGGGTTTTTTTTACCTAGTCTGCACCACTTTGGAAGAGTCTTATGGTTGTTTTTTTTTGACTAGTCTGCACCACTTTGGAGGAGGCCTATGTTTTTTGGGTTTTTTTTTGCCAATCTGCACCACTTTGGAGGAGTCCTATGGCTTTTTTTTTTGCCCAGTCTGCACCACTTTGGAGGAGTCCTATGGGTTTGGTTTTTGCCTACTCTGCACCTCTTTGGATGAGTCCTGTGATTTTCTTCAAAGCCTGAGCTGCCCTGCAGGAGTCCTGGGCTTTGTTGCCCCTCCTGCACCTTGGAGGATCCCTGCATTTGGTTCTTCGCATACACCACCCTGGAAGTTTCCCACGATTTTCTTCTTCGCCTGCACCTCTTCTCATCCAGAGTTCCTCTCATCCAGATTCCTGCAGAAGTCCAGCACATCAGTTCTTCCTTTGCCTCGCTTTGGAGAAGTCCTGTGGTTTTTTGCCCAGTCTGCACCTCTTTGGAGCTTCTTTTCTGCGCCAGCCTTGTGAAGTCCTGCGCTTGGCTTCTTACCAGGATGCTCTGCTTTACCATTTCATTTTTAGAGAAACTCTTGCTCTCCTTTCATGCCAGGCAACATCTCAGAAGTTTTGCATTACTTAGAATAATAAATACCTTACATTAGCCTCCACTCGTTGGGTCATTTGTATCCATTTCTTGACAATTGTTCTCTTGAATTTGCACAGGGAGCTTCACTCCAAACTACAATACTCTGATAATATCACGGTTTCCTTAGGCCGAGGTGGTTGGCCAAGGAAAATTGGAAGAGTGTCACACATCCTAAGGGTTTCTAGTTCTCAAACACCAGTAGTATGCCTTCTTGTCACATCATGAATGAACAAGTCAAAAGAAAGCTAAAGGAGGCCCTCTACAGCCCTGTGAGTCAAGCAGCCCCCAAACATGACTGAGTTTCTCAGAGCTGGCATAACAAAATATACTAACTACTTAGTACTTGCATCCTTGTAATTCCTAGGAAGATCAGTCACAGAAAGGTCTTTGTGGGAGAAACTTGTGGGGCAGCCAGGACCAAATGCTGCTGAGCAGATGGCCTGGCAGATGCCAACCACCACCTTATCACAACCACGGCTCATGCCACACACCTGGCAGCTAAAGCATTAGCAGCCTCCAGCCGCGCCAGAAGCCTCCTCTCTCAGTAGAGAAGGACAGTGTAGAAAGCCACCAATTTCAAGCCGAGGACGTGGAAGAGGCTGGAGTTGCTAGCAGCACGTAGCCCCACAGATGAGGCAGAGCTGTCACCTCACTCGGCGTGACGGGACTGGGACCCTGCCTGGGGGAGGCAAAACCCCCACGAGGGACTGCTCAGCATCGGGGCCAGGAGCGCGCCTGCCGCCCTCGGCTCTGCACCCCCGCAGGGCTCCCGCTGCCCCGCAGCCCCCGCACCCCCGCAGCCCCCGCACCGCTCACACCGCTCACATCGCTCACATCGCCCCGCAGCCCCCGCACCGCTCCCACCGCTCCCAGCGCTGACACGACTCCGCGCAGCCCTTGGCGCTCCCGGCGCGCCGTCTCTCCGCTCGGCAGCCGCTTCCCGCAGGTCCCTGTCTCCGCTCACTCATCCCCGGGATGACCAATCCCCCGAGAGGGTGTCTGGGTCCCGTCCCCCCAGACCGCGCTGCGCCCCCATCTCCGCGGCGGGGCGGCCGGCGAGGCGAGTAACTCGGCGGCGACTCCACCGCCGCGGGAGGCTTCGTTTCGCTTTTCCTTCTCCTCCTCCCCGCTCCCCCCCCGCCGCCGTCCCCGCTCGGACGGGAGGCCGGGACCCGCCGAGTCGCCCTCCCCGCGGGGGCGGCCCCGGGCCGGGGGGAGCGGCGGGGGGAGCGCGTCCCCGCGACCGGCACGTGCGCGCGCCCTTAACCCTTTACGCGCCGCAGAAACGCAGCGCGAGGGCGGGAGCTTCTCGCTGCCACGAGTCTGGGGATCCCGCTTGCAGACATCGGAGCGCTGGAAGCGGGGTGAAGGAAAGTCGGAAGGAAACTATTCATAGACTCATGGAATCATAGAACCACTAGGTAGGAAACGACCCACTGGACCATCCAGTCCAACCATTCCTATCAATCACTGACCCATGCCCCTCAGCACCTCATCCACCCGTCTTTTAAACGCCACCAGGGATGGTGACTCAACCACCACCCAGTGCCCAATGACCCTTTCCATGCAAATATTTTTCCTAATGTCCAGCCTAAACCTCCCCTGGCAGAGCTTGAGGCCATTGCCTCTCGTCCTGTCCCCTGTCACTAGGGAGAAGAGGCCAGCTCCCTCCTCTCCACAACCTCCCTTCAGGTAGCTCTAGAGAGCAGGGAGGTCTCCCCTCAGGCTCCTCTTCTCCAGGCTAAACAACCCCAGCTCTCTCAGCCGTTCCTCATAAGGCCTGTTCTCCAGCCCCTTCACCAGCTTTGTTGCTCTTCTCTGGACTCGCTCCAGAGCCTCAACATCCTTCTTGTGGTGAGGGGCCCAGAACTGAACACAGGATTCGACGTGCGGTCTCACCAGGGCCGAGTACAGAGGGAGAATAACCTCCCTGGACCTGCTGGCCACGCCGTTTCTGACACAAGCCAAGATGCCATTGGCCTTCTTGGCCACCTGGGCACACTGCTGGCTCATGTTCAGTCGTTGCCAACCAACCCCCCCAGGTCCTTCTCCTCCGGGCAGCTTTCCAGCCAGACTTCTCCCAGTCTGCAGCACTGCACAGGGTTGTTGTGCCCCAAGTGCAGGACTCGGCATTTGGCCTTGTTAAACCTCATGCCATTGGTCTCAGCCCAGCGGTGCAGCCTGTTCAGATCCCTTTGCAGAGCCCCCTGCCCTCCAGCAGATCGACACTTCCACCCAGCTTAGTGTCGTCCGCAAACTTGCTAAGGGTGCCCTCAATGCCTTCATCCAGGTCATTGATAAAGACATTGAACAGGGCTGGACCCCACTTGTCACTGGCCTCCAGCTACAGTTAACTCCATTTCCCACCACTCTCTGGGCCCGGCCGTCCAACCAGTTTTCCACCCAGGAGAGTGTGCGCCTGTCCAGGCCAGAGGCTGACAGTTTCCGAAGCAGAATGCTGTGAGAAACTGTGTCAAAGGCTTTACTGAAGTCCAGGAAGAGCACGTCCACAGCCTTTCCCTCATCCAGCGTATGTATATATGCACGTTTAATTTTATAAACGGCAAAGAACTGTGTATCTGGAGTTGCATTTCCCCAAGCCAGTCACATTTCCTGAAATGAAAAATGCTGAGAATGCCAATTTTAGCAGTTGATTCTTACATGACAGATTAAGTAAAAATTCTACAGAAAGAAAGCAGTGGGTAGGAATAGTGACATAGAGCAGAAACTGATTGCACATGGTGAAAAAAAAATAATAGAAACCTTTTTGAGGGAACTACTTAGCTACTATTCCAAAAGCAGCCCTTTTGGGGGGATTTTTTTTTAAAATTTTTTAAACGCATTAGCTCTGAAAACCTGCTCGAGTCTTCACAGTCATTTCTAGGGATTTCCTTCTTCCAACCACATAAAGAATCTATTGTTTTCCAGGATGCTGATGGGGAAAGACTCATTATAAGATTGCCTGATGATGGAGAAAACTTGTTGACTACGCAGCCCTTAGAAACTTTTGCATACTATGCCTGTTACGAAAGGAAACATAACATAGAATCACAGAATCATAGAATCATAGAATTATTCAAAATGGAAAAACCTTTCAGAGTGGCTCCAATCCTTAACCTACCAATGCCAAGCCACCACTAAACTATGGCCCCAAGCACCACATCTACATGTCCTTTAAATACCGTCATGAGTTGTAAATCACATCCCTGGACAGCCTGTTCCAGCGACTGACAATCCTGTCAGTGAAGACATTTTTCCTAATATCCCCCCTAAACCTCCACTGGAGAAACCTGAGGTCATTTCCTCTTGTCCTCTCGCTTGTCATTTGGAGAAAAGAGCAACAACCACCTCACAACAACCTCCTTTACAGGTAGTTACAGAAAACAACAAGGTCTCCCCTCAGCCTCCTTTTCCCCAAACTAAACAGCCCCAGGTCCCTCAGCTGTTGCTCACACCACTTGTTCTCCAGACTTTTCACCAGCTTTATTGCCCTCCACTGAACAGGCTCCAGCACCTCCATGTCCTTCTCATACTGAGGGATCCAAAACTGAACACAGGATTCAAGGTGTAGCCTCACCAGCACCAACGGACACAATCACTTCCCTACTCTGGCTGGCCACACTCTTCCTGATACAAACCAGGAGGCTCCTGGCTTTCTTGGCCATGTGGGCACACTGCTTGCCCCAATTCAGCGGGCAGTTGACCAGCACCCCTCAGGTCTTTTGCACCAGGCAGTTTTCCAGAAACTCGTTGCCAAGCCTGCGGCATTCCGTGGGGTTGTTGTGACTCAAGCACAGGACCCAGTGCTCAGTCTTGTTGAACCTTATACCACTGGCCTCAGTCCATTGGTTCAGCCTGTTTAGACCCCTCTCTAGTGCCTTCCTTAAGCAGATCAACACTCCTGCACAACTGGATGTTGTCTGCAAACTTACTGAGGGTGCACAGAATCCCCTCATCCAGATCACTGACAAAGATATTAAACACAACCAGCCCCATCACTGAGCCCTGCGGAACACCGCTTCTGACCAGCACCAGCTGGATTTAACTCCATTCACAACTCTTTTGGCCTAGCCATTCAGCCAGTTTTTACGCAGTGAAAAGTACATCTGCCAAAGCCATAAGCAGCCAATTTCACAAGGAGAATCCTGTGGGAAATGGCGTTAAAAGCTTTACGAGAGTTCAGGTAGACAAAGTCCACAGCCTTTCCTTCATCCACTAAGCAGGGCATCTTGTCATAGAAGGTGATGAGGTTAGTCAGGTAGGACCTGCCTTTCCTAAATCTGTGCTGACTGGGCCTGATCACCTGGTTATCCTGTACATGCTGCTTGATGGCACTCAAGATGATCTGCTCCATAAGCTTCCCCTGCACTGAGGTCAGCCTGACAGGCCTGTAGTTCTCTGCATCCTCCTTCTGGCATATCTTGTAGACAGGCGTCACATAAGCTAATCTCCAGTCACCTGAGACCTCCTCAGCCAGCCAGGACTGCTGATACATGACGGAAAGCGGCTTGGTAAGCACTTTTGCCAGTTCCATCAGTCCTCTTGGGTGGATCTCACCTGGCCTCATAGTCTTGTCTGTGTCTAAGTGGTGTAGAAGGTTGCTAACCATTTCCTCTTGGATTATAGGTGTTCCACTCTGCTCTGCATCTCTGTCTTCCAGCTCACTGTGCTGGCAACACACAACAACTGGGCTTACTGTTAAAGACTGAGGCAAAGAAGGCATTAAGCACCTTGGGGTTTTCCTCATCCTTTGTCACTATTTTTCCTCCCACATCTAGTAAAGGACAGAGATTCTCTTACTCTCCTTTTGCTGCCAATGTATTTATAAAAACAGTTTTTATTGTCTTTTACTGCAGTAGCCAGATTAAGGTATAGTTGTGCTTTGGCCCTTCTAATTTTCTCTCTGTGTAACCTCACAACATCCTTGTAGTCCTCCTGAGTTGCCTGCCCTTTCTTGAAAGGTCAAAAACTCTCCTTTTTTGTCTGATTTCCAGCCAAAGCTCTCTGTTCAGCCAGGCCAGGCTTCTTCCCCGCCAGCCTGACTTTTGGCATGTGGGGACAGCCTGCTCTTGTGCCTTTAAGACTTCCACCTTGAAGAATGTCCAGCGTGACTCTGCTGCTGCTCCTCCTCCTCCCTTCTCCAAAAATCATATACCCTATCGATAACTTCATGACTCCTATGGCAAAGGCGGCCACCAACCATGTTTCCATGATGGCAACTATCTAATAGATGGATCTCCATCTGGACATCAAGCTGTTGACCACTACCTTCTGACATGTTGACCACTACTCTCTATTCTCTCTTTATTCATCCAAACAGCATTAGAAAGTATTTTGATTGTATTACACTTAGTAACTTCATTTCTATTTGTTTGGGCTTCTGCAACAAGAGTATGGAAACTGAACAAGAAAACCTCACCTGATCACATCCAGCATGGCATCAACAGTAGTGACTTCTGGAGTACTGCCCATTCAGTCAATCTCATCAGCACTTTGACGCGCTCCGGCTTTAATGGCCACAACTAAGATCATCCCTGCAGAAGGAGAACCAGAAGAAGGGCTCACAGGGCAAGCAGATGCATTGGTGCATCCTGCCTCAGTGTATGCCATGTAGCTAAATTCTTCATGCACTAAAATCCAAAAATGCTTCCTCTGTTGCTCATGCCAGGCTATTCAGAAAAGAGAAGTCTATAGCTGGTGTCCTTAAATGTTAGGTTTCCCCCAAAAAGGAGCTACTTGCAGCTCTGCCACTGAACTTGGGAGCTGTAGCTTTGTTTTGACATGTATGGTACTAAATCATCACTGCTCACCAAAAGGGTAAATTTCTTCAGCTTGGCTTCAGCTGAAGTGTTCAGCAACTTCTGCACGGTGATACTTTGAATCGCTACTTACATTTCCCCTACAGAGTTCTTCTTGTTACTAGCTTTCCAATACAAATACAAATGTGTTGTCCTGTGACCCTGAATTACAATAGGATGTTTTGGTAAACTTAGTTAGCAATAATGTTACTTGCAAGAAAGGATTCAGAAACAGAAAAAGAATACTAGACTGAAATCAATGACGAATTTTCCACTTATTTCCGTGGCTTCATTTTAGGCATTTTTACTACTACATGACATACCAGACTTTGCCAAATGTACATTTTTCCCCCCCTTCCATAAGTCCCAAAACACCTAAAGCAAATGGAACAGCTAAATCTCAGTGTGGGGAGCAAGAGGCATTTGTATGACTCCTCAGCCAGGAACAAGGCTCTCTAACAACAACTGTGAATAAAACTGAACTGGATTTGTGCAACTCTTCACAATATAATATCACAGAATAACTCAGAATAGCAAGGACCTCTGGAGGTTGTCTGGTTTAACCACTCCTTCAGGATAGGGACAATTTCAAAGTTAGACACATCTTAATGGTAGTTTTTATTAATTTTCCTTACTCTTTTAATAGAAAATTCCCAGATTAGGTACCCTAAACAATGTAAGCACAGTGATACATTATTTTCAGTGATGCAACCTCTAGAAATTAAACAGGCCTTATACGTGCTTATGGGATCCTTTTTCTGTTGTTAAAGACCACTTTACTTTACAAGTAGGTCACATACAACGTACGTCTTATGCTTCAAATACATGTTTCACTTAGGCTCAACAAACGCAATGATAAGCCACACAGAGAAGGGCAGCTGACAGAGCAGGATTTGATTTGATTTCTTATTTAAGAAGATAGGCAAAAGATGTTTGTTTAAGCCACTATGAAAGAATTCAAGTTTGCTGGTAGGGTATGAACTTCCTATAAGTGGGGATGTGAGTTTTAGAAAGGTAGGATTCGAGTCTGGCACTGACAGAGAGGACAAAATCCTTAAAGGAAGGAAAGAAGATAACAAGTAAAGCAATATTTTCTGTCACTCTTTCAGGTGGGACACATTACGCACACTCACATCTGAGAACCAGTGACTATCACTTTGCCATTGAGGAAATGCCCTTTCTAGGTAATGCTCGCCTTCAATATTTGCTCATGTTTCTCACTGCTGGTCACTCTTTACCTAAGCAGACAGCTTAGGTAATCAAATCCTCCCTAAACTGAAGGCAAAATTGCCTGTGGCTTCATGCTGGATATGAATACAGCCCAAATGTGAACAGCAGGACTAAATTCTCCCTGTATTTGGCTACAAGTATATCAAGATGCTTGGTATGATTCCTGCCTCTTCTCCCCATCCTGCCTTGGGAAATCAGTAATGTTACAGTGCTGTATACTTACAATCATGCAGCGCCGAGGATTTTAATAGTTACGGCATTACAGAGTACCTAGTGTTACAGCAAGGATCGTAGTGGAGAAATAATATATGATCGCTCTCAAACCAATCTTCCCCGAAACGTTGGAATCCAAAACAGCAACACCTGCAAAAAGAACCGCAAAACCAAAACACTAAGAAACATCCTTAGAAGAAACTTGTTATTTTTGTAAAGACAATTATTTATTGTCTCTTGTTTCTATGCAGGAAATTTTTCCTTATTCAAGGTATTTCTAAATATCGGTTGCATTTGTGAGAAGTGTCTATAGCAGACCAATATATCTGCTTCTGCTTTGCAAAAATCTTATTTCTCTGGATTTTTCCAGGACTCAAAGCTCTTGGTACTGTTTTTCTCTTGTTGCCCAGTTTTCATTAATTTGCAACCCACACGCATGTAAAAAAAATAAAAATGGAAAAAGTGAAATCAAGTCTCTCATATCTTCTCTTTCTTGTCCCAGGACCTCAAAACCCTACCAAAATGAAATGCTGCACTGATTATGTACCTTTTTTTTTTTTTTTTTTGGAAGAAAGGATGGGAATATAACTAATAAGACTGATGTTAATGATTTTGTTTGACGGAATAGCAGGAGGCATCAAAGCACAACAGGGATGAGGATGGTACAGGACCCTCAGTAGAAAAGAAGAGGCACGTGCTTTTGGGCAAGATACATAGACATCCCATTTGAAATCCTGGGGGAGGAAGGAAAACTCCAGATGTTCCTTGCCTTGCAATAACTTCTTTTATTCTTTAGTATGGACCCTTTTTTACCTGAATAATTTGATTGCTATTTCCAGGATGAATATCAATTTAATTTTCATATATTTTTATAGATATTTTTTTCTCTATTACTAGGTGATTCTGAGGACTTTTCTCTTTAAAAAATAACCAGAAAGGAGGACAACATTGTAAAACTTCTGAAAAATCAGAATTGGAAAAACGAGACGATTACAAGCAACCAATTTAATCCCAAGTTGTTTTCAACTACTGATTTTTGCATGTGGAATATGTTATGTTGCCAAAGTTAAAGACACTTAGCTTCTCCTACTCCTATTTTAGAACCCCTGTCTACCTGTTTAAGTGCATCAAACCAAGTCCTGTTAAGACTGGATTATAGCACCATCAGTCACCTGCAGCTTTTGAAGTCCCTCTGAAATTTCTTTCATAATCTTGTTTCGTTGTACATATTTACAGCTGCTTCCATGAAATGCGAATGTATAAAGCTACTTTGCCTAGGAGAACAGTCTGACTTAAACAAAACTGGGCCTAAGCAGGAAATATGGTGTTCCAGAAATTTTTACCAGTAGCCACATGAATTAGTCTCAGTTTCACACAGCCTTAAAAAAGTGACACTTTATTACAACACAAGGTTGCAACTTCATGAAAGACCAATATTTACTATTTTCTGTCTGACAAGAGCGATTAATTTTTTTTTTTCCATTCTGGTGTCACAAGGGTATAGAGAATGTTCCTAAACAAAGCTATGCTTTTGAAAGTGCTGAAAAAGTTATAATGAAGCCTTGAAAAATCATTGAAATACATGTTTCAATGCTACTGGCATTGTTAAAGCTTCATGCCAATCTAGGAAACTAATTTTCTAAACTTTTTTGTGATTAACACTCTTCTCTCTTTGCCTTCCTGTTTAGTAAGGTTCTTCTGGAACATTCTGAACACAAACCAATCCCCAGGTTTTCTTCGTCCACTCTTCTGCCTCTAATGACAACTCCACTCCCATTAAGTACAGGAGCATCTTTGTGCAACTGCCAACAGAGTCAACCCCATTTTACTGCTTCCAGATTGGTCTACAGCTTCTTTTATTCTTTCCAAGGAAATGTAATAAAAATCTCAATGATTTCTGTATTTGCCTTTCAGAAGTTACTCAGATCTTTTGGACTACAAAGAATGCATAACGTTTCAGGTAAGAAAAAACAAGTAGCTAATAAAAAACCCCAACTACGCAGGTGTTGGAGTCAGGTAAACCGTTCAGAGAATTCACTGTCACAAACCAGAGCTGCGTGCCACTCCAAAATGGCCACCAAAATTTGAAATACTCACTGTTTTTTGTTGAATAAAAATCCATCTGAGGTCTTTCAAATCCTCCACTAGTGCGCCAGCACAATGCAGCAGAACTAATGTAATTTTGTGCCTCTGCATCAGGTGAAGTACTGTGGACTTTGTAACAAATCCTAGAGCAACACGCTCCACATTCCCAATGACAAGGCATCTACCTAGGACTCTGTGCTGGGTCCAGCCCTGTTCAACGTTGTTCCGTCTGTGTACAAACCCAGGAGCTAGCTGATCATTATGCAGTACCTTTCCTCAGTTTAGCACGGTGCCAAGAATAGCAAATAGGACCATTTGGTTCATATGTACAATTATACAAAAAATTATTTGATTAGTTAATGTTTGCACAGTGCTTCATTGTATACTTTTTTTTTTCAAGAGTTGCTCATATTTACCTGCTGGCAATGTTTGAAAACAAAGATCAGGATGTCTTAGCCGCACCGCACAGTGCAAGAACCCAGTTAAATGTGACCATTAGAGACACATGCTGCCTACAAAGAGCAAGTAGGAAACTTTGTCAGTCCAGTTCCCTACCTACAGCCACTCTCAGCAGCACTTGTGCATGAACTTGTCTCACACCTGCACTGCACTCAATCTCCACCTCTATTTCTGCAAACGTAAAACGAGATTTTCAGGAAGTGCCAATATTCTTTTTTAATTCACCTCCACTATACTCAGGCCTCTGGGTTAATCAGAGTGAAAGTTTTAAAAAAGCCCATCAATGAAATGTTCAAGCACCTATAGCAAATTCAAGTCCATCACCATGTAGTCAGTGCTTTGAGACTTGATTTTCCTGGCAGGCTTTTGTGAAAACAAAAGAAATAAGAGAAAATCAAATATTTTCTAGGTGTTCTTACATCCTGTACACCGCAAGACTAAGAATTTTACAATTTGTGGCAACACTCAGATTTTTGTCTGCAGAGTATGTTGTGCTTTATGCTGTTTAAAAGGAATAAAACAAGTGCAGGAGGTGTTTGTTTTGTTTTTTTTGTTTCGGGTTTTTCTTTGTTTGTTTTTTCTTGTAATGCAGAGATTTTAGCCTGTTTCATTGTCTTTACTCTTAGCTTCCATACAGAAATTGCCATCCTTTTTTCTGAAGGCTACTGAGGATCAAAATCCAGTAAACTGCGTCCAGATAATTTGTTTTCAGTAATCTGTACTCCCCCTTCATATATAAAGCCATAAAGCAATTACAGTTGGTATTTCAGAGGGGAAAAGAGAAGGTGCAATAAGTGGTACCAGATTAACACAACTCTGCTCTTCTCAGTGTTCAACAGCAGGACAACAGACCAGCAAGACTGATCCTACAGTGTCTTGACAAAAGAAGACAGTAGTGAAGTAAGAGTAAAGAAAATAAAGTATAGAGCAGAAAGTAAAACAAAACTGCATCTCTCAGGTGAAACCTGTGAGCTTTGAGGCACAACGCTTCCCAGGTATCTCTCTCAGGAAGTACAGCTTTCCAAAACTTCTCCACTGACCTGAATGTCATTTACACAGATTTGGTCCTTGCTGTTCCCCTGGGCTTGCAGCAGGGCCATTAGCAGCATATTCCCTTTGTCCAGCTGGCAGAATTATATTGTAGTTAAGTACATATGGGGACGTACACTTTGTTCTCCCCCTTACTCCTACAGACACCCTTCACACACTTTCAGCTCCAACGTCCAAATGAATTTCAGTCAGTACCGGTCTTGAAGCAAAAGGCAGAGTAAGAAAAGAAATCTGCGTTATTAAAAAGCATTACCTTCCTGCGCAAGATTACTTCAGTTATTCGCATGGAAATAGAACTGTGAAGCATACCAATCAAAAGCAATATAATTTACTCTTGTGCCTGGCTGAAGCATAAACCACTCTCTGCAATACAGCCAAGGGTAGGAGAGCCAACTGTTCTTAAATTCTGAGAGTTTGTTTTAAAAGCAGAATGTACCTTGCCCTAACACGGGTGGCTAGATCCTTTAAAAAGGGCATACTAACAAAGGCAGCTGTTTTGCCGGCAAGGATATGCAACATGTCATTATAAATTGGCTACAAATAAAAATCATTCTTGCCTGTAGTTATTGTCTGCAGTGTTTACTACATTAGAAAAGTACTAATATAATCAATAAAAGATTATACATTACAAATGCATTAGCTTTACTCAACAAAAGCCTTCAGTTTAATCAACAGAAGAATATTTCTGCACAGCTTACACAGACTTGCCAGCCCTATAAAATCCAGGTCAACATATGACTTCCATTGCTAGGAGGATGGCCTCCTTTATTATTCTCCAGTAGCAGTCTATCACAATGAGTAAGAAGTGTTCTATGCTACCATGTCTCAATTTTATCATTGGCTACTTCTGGATTGGCTTGGGTTTTTTTCACACTTGAAGAAAGACCTCTGGGCCTGTAATCTCTTTCCTCATGCTACTACGCTGTATGTTGAAACAATGCCCCGAAAGTACACATAGAACAAAGTATTTTAATGAAAGCAGAAACAAATTATGTAACTCCTCTGCATTTTCCTTCCCTCTAGTCTCCCTCATGATTCTATCACAAAATCGTCTAACACTACATTAACATGCAAATCAATGCTTCCTTTCTTTAAAACATTAAAGCACCTTGGAGAGCAGAAGATTTCCCAGGTTTTTATTATTATTTTGCAGTATTTTGAATATTATTTACTTATTCTCAAGTCACTCTTTATTAGTTAGGTCTGTTTAGCATCAACTTCCATTATGGTGTCAGCAAGTTCTCACATCAAAGTCAAAGTGGCCAAACTGGTTAAAACCAAACCAACGCATTACCTAGAGGTGAAATGGTCATTGGGCACTGGCAGAGGCTGCCCAGGAAGGTGGTTGAGTCACCTTCCCTGAAGGTGTTTAAGGCAAGGGTGGACGAGGTGCTAAGGGGCATGGTTTAGTACTTGATAGGAATGGTTGGACTCGATGATGCGGTGGGTCTCTTCCAACCTGGTTATTCTATGATTCTATGACTACGCATCTATCAAGAACAGCATGACAACATAATTACGCAAAATCCATAACAATGATTCATAAATTAACTTTCAGAAAGCCATGTAGTAAAATCTGGGTTCAAGTGGAAGCCCTTGAAAACCTGAATCCTAACCCTTCAAAAAGCAAAACAAAAGAAGAATTCACAAATCTGGCTGCAGCACAGTATGCCGTATAGTCTGCGTCTACAGTGCAATTTTGAAAAGTAATCAGAGTTGGCTTACTGCTTCACCCACTGAAGTAAGTGGTAAAATACATTTCAACTTCAATAAAACCAGGATTACAGTGCTACAGAGATCAGTTTAAGGGCTTGTAATAAATTCAGCTGAGAGACACTTTCACAAAATAAATTATCAGACGTTGGCACTTCTTGCATAGAGTAGCGAGCACTATCCCACACCAAAGAAGGCAACTGAGAGACAATGCACTGGACAGTCCCTTCTTTCTCTTCTTCCACTGGAGACACATCACCTCTACAACAGGTACCAGACACTGCAGAAACCAAACACAAACTCTCACCTCCTACTGGGAATATGCGATTCAAGACTGTGTGATCCAAGACGGCGACTCCCTTCCTTCATCTCCAGAGGAACCTGGACAAGCTCAAGAAGTGGGCCTGTGAGGATCTCATGAGGTTCAGCAAAGCCAAGTGCAAGGTCCTACACCTGGGTCGGGGCAAACCACCGTTTCAATATAGGATAGGGGATGATGCGATTGAGAGCTGCCCTGCAGAGAAGGATTGGGGATGCTCACTGATGAGAAGCTCAACATGATCCGGCAATGTGCGCCCACAGCCCAGAAGGCCAACCATGTCCTGGGCTGCATCAGAAGAAGTGTGGCCAGAAGGTTGAGGGAGGTGATTCTATCCCTCTGCTCTTGTGAGATCCCATCTGCAGTGTTTCGTCCAGTTCTGCAATCCTCAACGTAAGAAGGATATGGAACTGTTGGAATGGGTCCAGAGGAGGGCTATGAACAAAATCAGAGGACTGGAGCACGTCTGCTATGAGGACAGGCTGAAACAGTTGGGGTTGTTCAGCCTGGAGAAGAGAACGCTCCAGGGGGACTTCATACTGGCCTTCCAGTACCCAAAGCAGGCTTACAGGAAAGCTGGGGAGGGACTTTTTACAAGGGCATGTAGTGATAGGACGAGGGAGAATGCTTTTAAACTGGAGGGGGAAGATTTACATTAGGCATTAGGAAGAAATCCTTCACGAAATTCTTACCCATTCAGTTCTGCTCTCCCCTGCCAGCCCTTCCATCCTTGCATGCTCATCTTATTTCCAGCATCACCTGTCAGGGGCACCATGGTGAAATAGTCAGAAGTCACGGTCTCCACTGTTGAGTCAGTCTGGGTGGTCTTGAGGACTGGGATGAAGAGGATGAAAAGACAGCCACCAAAAGCTATAGGGAAGCCACACCTCAGCCTCAATGACCACTCAGTGTCTACGGAAATAGGGCCTCAGAGGTGTTTGTGTCTCTCAGCTGCTGGGACAAGGACACGCCCTAACACAGGTGCAAGTTCCCAACTTAACTCATTTCCAAAAAGCACGCATACACATAGGACATGCTGATATTACGACTTTTGTGCAGTTATCTGGCTACAGCTTACAGACAAAAAGCATGGTAATGAATTCTTCTTGGAAAGGAAAGCCACACACAGATTTAACTAGGGGGAAAAAAAATAATAATTGCTGAGAGCTTGAACTTTAGGCTTGGAACAATGCACACATTTGCAATAAAGGAAGACAATGTGAGTTCAAAACTGAAACTTTTTCTTTCAAAACCAAGTGTCATGTTTGGTCACGTACTGTGAGAAATGGATTACACACAGTGATGAATTTTCCTCTGCTTCCTGAGTTTGCAAACCATTAAGGATCAGTGGAACAGAGAAAGAACAGACCTTTTAAAGTTTCCAAATGGAAAGGTCAGCTTCAGAATTGCCTTACGAACCTTTTGTTGCCCTGGGAAGCAACAAATTGCAGAGTGGTGGAGGCTTACGCAACCCAAAACCAGTGTTTGAAATTGATACTCCCCTCAGTCCTTGCAATAATACCAAGAGGGGGAAAACAGAATCTACCTTCCCTGCTAATGCAGTGTAAAGAACTCCTGAGGCCAGAAATGTTTGGGAGTTAGGACAGGACCTAGTTCTCCCATTTAGGAAGCGTTATGAAGATAGGAAATTTAAACTGCGCTTGGAGGTGTAGTTTATCGAGTTGGGACATGAGCATTAACACGCCTAGTGTTTTGTTGAATGCAAGTGCCATCTGAAGTGCCAGCAGTGTTGAGTTCTGCACAGATGAATGAATGTCAGGCAGAACATCTAAGCTATTTTTTTTCCTGTACTTGCCAGAGTACTGCGTGTTGGAGGCACTATTGTATTGCTACTGAGCCAAGATCTCCGTAAGTGCATTGATGGCATTGCCAAACATGCCTAAAGTGACTCTCCTATTGTCGTTTCTCACGGCACAAGGGAAGCTGCCGTTGCAAAGGCCCTGAATGTTGATGGGAATACTTCCTCCTCAGTGAACGGTGTTGAAGAAGCTTCTGTCAGCAGCAGCAGACAGATACGATTTGGGTCTCTGGTGCCAGATGGTGTCTATGGAGTTAGTCTTGGAAAGATGGATGCTTTCATACACAAATACAGGAAGATCTCTACTGCTGGGAATCATAGAATCATACAATCATAGAATAACCAGGTTGGAAGAGACCCACCGGATCATCGAGTCCAACCATTCCTACCAAACACTAAACCATGCCCCTTAGCACCTCGTCCAGGAAGATCCCTACTGCTGGGAATCAGTAGCTTTCTTGCACTGTGTCAAAGTGAACTTGAATCCTGATACGCTTGAAGAGTAGCATGGCAGTGATCTGGTGGAGCCTTGTTGACTGGAACAAAGCCTGTGCCATCTGTTAGTCCAGCTCACTTTCTTTGGATAGCTGAAGGTTCTGCTTTTCTCTCCTTCCTTTGGAGAGGTGGAAGATGCCTTATAATGCCTCAAATATTTTTACTGTAAGATACTGTAATGAGCTAGAGTCCTGAAATCCTTACTTAGACAAAACCTCTCTGTATTGCGAGGAGTTTATTTGGGACAGAGACTTCATCTGCAGAACAGCAAAAACAAATGAGCTGATATTAACTGTGACTGGATTTTCACCTTCAGCAGTGTTTTTAGGAAGTACATCTTGCCTGCAGCTCTTTTTCAGGGCTAGATGTGTACTTTTACTGTGTGTCCCTTGCAGTATTACTTGAAAGCTTCTTTCTGATGAGTTCAAAATGTTCTTATTCAGATCCCTTGGAGTAGAAAATAAACTATCTTCTGTGTTAATTCTTCGCAGCATTTGCATGTGTGTGACAGGTGTGCTTTGGCTTTTTAGGGTGAAGAGACTTAGTTCTATCAAAAATAATGCTTTTCCTCACTTGGTAATGTTAGTCCAAAAGCACTGTGGAAGATGGAGGAACTCGCCAAGTGGATGAACAATTCAAAGTGACTTCTGTGAGCAAAGCAGCATGTGGAAAAATCCTCCTGAAGAGAGAGAGGTCTTAGCGATTCTTGTAGTCTCTGCAAAAGGTATTTGTTGGAGGGAATAATCTAATCCAAGGCTTCCCCATGGCTGCCGAGCTGACAGGGAAGTATTGGTATGGAGAATGACTATGATTGCTTTCAGCTGCTATTTTGGACAAGCATTTGCAACTCAGCAAACTGAGATGGACTCATGACTTGTGTTCCTCTGCTGTGATTAGCACGGAGATAGCAATCAGTACGGTCTGAGCTGGTATGGGCTTTTTTGCTTTTTTTCTTTTTCTTTATTTGAAGTTCATTGTTGGAGCCTGTTGGAAGCACTTCTTTTATGCAGGTGCTTTCCACAGCACAGGCTCCAGTCTGAAGATGTTAGAATTTGAAGTAAGAGCCTGTGGTGCAGACTGCACTACAGACCCAAAGGGCATGAGGATATGGGCCACATTGGTTAGATCCTGCTGCAGTGACTTCTGCTGGTGAGCTGGTACCTGGAAACATTCTAGTGCACTGCAAGTCTGCTAGTAGGGATTTCTGGCTTAAACCAATATTTTTCTAATTATATGCCTCCCTCCCCCAAGTCAGCTTGCAAAGAAGTTTTAGCAAAGACTATAATGAATGTGTCACAAGAAAGGTAATGGATAACTTGTTCATGCCATTAGCGCTCTATCAAATACATGCAGTCAATTATGTATCTTCTAACTGGCACCCGTGCAAGTTTGTTGTAGGAGGGGAAGCTTCACCTGGCTTTAGTTCTCAATGTGTCCCAGGGCCATAAACAGTGGCTGTAACACTTTTCAGTGAGGGGCTGAAAGAGAGGTCATATTTGGGAAATGTTTTTCAAGTGAAGAAGTTGTGTGGCCACGATAGTGAGAATGTTAGTGTGGCAAAGTGCTCATCAGAAGTTATGTAAAATACAGGGCTTAAAATCGGTTCCATTGTTCAGAGCTGCCTCCTCTGAAGACTGCTGGAAGTTCGTGGTGAGATCGAGTTACATCAACCATCTTACAAAGTAGCGCCTGTAACAAAGCAGAGGTGATCTGCAAATAGTTAGGGGGGTTTGAGCTGAGTATTCTTGACTGTTGCAGACAACATTTTCATTTACATGGCTTTGATTTCTGTGTCAATTCATGCCCGCAAGCAGTTGGTACCCTGCTGTTCCCAAAGGCACTGATGACCTGTAATAAACCAGATTTTTTCCTCCTTTCTGGCTTTTATGAACCCTGGCTGATACTGATTTAGAGAATGGCCGGCTGACCTTTGGTTCATGAACATCTTGTCTCTGTTTGTTTCTCACAAATATTTTGGGAAAAGAAATAGATAAAAAACTTACCTCCTGCTTCATTGGTGCCATTTTCTCTCGTGTGGCCTTTATTCTCTGATACAGATAAAAGGAACTTCTATTTTTGCCCTTCTTAATGTCTTTGCATCTTTGTTCCACCATGGGGATGAGTACTGAGTGGAGACCCTGCTGCCATCAGTGGAGTGGGCAAATGTCTTTCAGGGAAAACTGCTGGAGAAAATTCCTTTTTCTACTGTTCTTTCCACAATCTAGCAAGTTCGGACTTTTTGACTTTTGTAGGACTGCCACTAGTCTCGGGATCTATCCACAACCATCTGCCTGAAAATTATTTGCAAATGCCAAACTCCCAGCATTGCAGAAGATTATTGCCACAGTAACGTACAGGGGGAGGTTTGAGATCAGGTGTGCTAGGAGCGACCTGGCTTGATCTCTGAACACAGGAATCCACACAGCATTTATTTCCAGACTTCATTGCTGGCTAGTTTTTATAGTGTTAGGGTGTTTTGCCTTCCACTTGTGATTCCACATCCAGCTCTGGAGCTGCCGTGTTAGGAACCAATACCTTGCAGCATTTGGTGAGATCAGTCAATAAAAGGTACGAGCCCTTGAGCTCCTTAAGTGACTTAGATGAGAATATTAGCACCTTAAACGGTGGGTATGTACCTGCGTCATTAAATTCTGTAATTCTGGCCTTTTTCAATTTGAAACTGGATGAGGGAAAAAGCAAAAGCAGAACTGGTCTTCTGTGCCATGTGAAGGGAGTAGAGGGGACATGGCCTTCAGTGCAGGGGGGTTCCAGTTCCAGAACTCCCCTGGGTAGAGGAGAGACTTGTGGCAATAAAGCTAAATGTGAGGAGAAAGGGGACTGAATACCAAACCCCCCAACAGGCCGAGTACAAGGCTTTAAAAACTAAGTGAGTGGAGATACAGCACAGCCGGGGACAGCACACCGTTGATCGGAAAAGAATGTAGCGAGGGTATCTCACTCTTTGAAGTGGGGGTTGGGATGTCTGGGGACAGGCATAGCCAATTCTTGTTGTCAGCAAGGATTGTGATTCCCTTGCAAGGGCTGTGGTACAAATGCCCAGTTATTTTCCAAGATTAATTGCAGCTGCTGCTCTGACAAGCCAGCCCTCCAGTTGACCTGTGCTCATTATAACATCATTGTAATATCATTATAATTCTAAAATACACCCCTACACTTAAGGCTACCTTCCTCCTCAACAAACCATTCCCATAGCCTCTTCTACTCAGCATTCATAGTTAAGTTTGGCAAGCAAAGTGAGAACAACTTTTCAACCAATCAGCAGGGTTGCATCCCAAAGGTGAAAATTGCTATAAAAATGTAAACAAAGGGGAAAGTTGTGAGGGGAAAATGTCATCGAAACTTCTGGGATCAGCCGGTGGGTAGGACCTCATCTTGCCTTCCCCTATTAGAAAGTCATCTAGAGGAAGACAGTGGTGTTATGTATATCTTTACATCAAACTACTTACTAGTATCTCTCTCTACTTTGACTTTAACTACATATTTCTTACTTGCATATTGCTTCTATTTGTGCTCAGGTGCTTGACTTTCAATGTATTTTTGCAATGTCTTTTATGCCCAGTCACCACCAAACCCTTACTTAGTCATGAGTTGCTCTAATCAATTGTTCTCAATAAAATTGACTTGTTTGCACATCTACAAGCCTCAGGAATCTTACTAACTGTTAAGAGGGATTTAAAGGCAGTTTCTGACTCAAACTCAGCAAGCTAGACAAGACTGATTATCTTTGCAAGACTGCTGATCTAAGTGAGATGGTGTGTAGTGCATGCTGGACAGGTATTAATTGCTCTCACGTGATTGCCCAGTGTACCGTGCTCTGGCAAGCCGGACAACATATTTTTGTCCTTGTGAAATTGTCAGCTAAAGAGTTAAGCAGATCAGTAAACTCTCCTTTCTGAAGTCTCTGGTGGTTTTAGGACCGATCCCATCTTCTGGGCACTGTGTAGGGGGTGGAGTGGACACAGCATTCAGTGCAGGGGTGTTCCAGTACCAAAACTCCTATGGGGAGAGGAGATGCTGTAGCAGGAACTGCTACTTTTGCGCTGGGGAGCAGCTTTGCTGCTGGGTGCAGGTGCATGGAAGTATCCTGAAAGCACTGGGCAAATAGCTCCACAGAATTCAGTTCACAGTCAAATGCAACGGTTCTAGAAGAGGATTCATTATTATCCCCTTTTATGTCGCTTCTGAATAGCTTTAAAATAAAAATCATCTTTGGCTGCTCATAGAATGTTGTCTGCAACATGACAGAGACCTATACAAAATGCATTTAAGCTGCTAAGTAACTGCTGCTGAAGTTGGCCACAGAGCTTCTAGGTATCCACGGGGAATGCTTTCCAACTCCTCTGTTGCAGGCTTGTTTGGTTTGCACCCTTGAAGCAAGGAGAGGCTACTGCAGCTGGTGCAGAGTAAGGACCAAGGGACACGTAGTGAAATGAGCATCAAGTGTCGTGTGGCTCTCATGGGAGCCTTGGAAGCAGTCACATATGCTGCAAGGTGCAGCCCTTGATGCTCCATGGGCCCTGCTTGTCTGCTGTGAGAGCTGTGTATGTTACAATTGGCTTTGCAGTGGGTATCTCAGTGGTTTACTTGCTTAGGGGTTTTAACAGCAAAGTCCATCAGTAGTTTCAGATTTGTGTGGCTGTGTAAGTTTTCTTCAGCATTTTTAAAGCTTCAGATGTCGGTACAAATTAGCCGCCTAGTAGGGTTTTTTTTAAAATAGCTTGCCTTGTTGCTAGAAAACAAGTCCAGGATGAGAAGCATTGTTGAAATAATGCTTCCTGCAGATGTGTGCTGAGAAAAGAGCATGCTAGCTACAGAATTCTTGCTGTTTGTTTCACTGGTATCAAGCACAGACATGGATTATTTTAAATTAGTGTGTTAGATCTAACTGAACAGAATGCTTATTTAGTGAAAAGGCATGCTGTAAGCCCAACAAAAATTAGGAGTTCAGTGTATTTCAGAAAAGAAACTTTGCATGAGTCATTTATGTTTAAGATGTTTTAATTCATTGGCTCCTCATGAGTTGTTATTTTTTTATTCCAAAAGGACCCTAAACAAGTAGTTTCCCTGTCCTAGATCCTTGTGTATCTCAGCTGCTCCTTGACTCCATGTTGTCAGAGAAGGTTGAGTTGAGCTAGCAGCAGTTAAAGTAATAAAACTAGAACTGGGTAGGTGTTTCTTAGCTGAAATAGGCTACGGAAACTAAACATGTTCAAGCTTAAAATACTATTGTACAAAATAAATTGAGTCCTCTTAATGAAAGATGGGATAATTATGGAATTGTAGGGCAGGACAAAATACACTATTCTAAAAAATAACAAGCATGACAAGCTAGAAGTGAGAGGAAAAAACTGTAACTGGACAACCGTTAAAGGAAAGCTGACTAAACCATCAGCCAGAGATAATTTTTTTTTTCTCTTAAGTAGTGTGGTTTCAACACATGTGATACAAAACCCTGCATAGAACAAAAGAAATAAGGAAGACAGCAAGGAAGAGAAGAACTCACCAGAAGAGAGCGTAGAGGGGAAAAATAAAAAGAAGGAAAGGTGAAATAATAGCTGAGCATTATTATCCAGGAATTGAGTACATTTCCCAACAGACTCTTGAAGGCTCTGATTAAGGCTTTGTTGTATGTTAGACTTATGCTTGAACAGTGCTTATGGTGGGATTTCATAAAGTACATATGCCCTACAGATCAGTTATCAGCCTACAAGGGCTTTCCTATTTAAACTTCTTGAACTAGAGTGTAGAGCATGGTAACCTGGGAAGTAAATTGTCCAGATGTTTTAACTTGTACCTGTTGGCATTCCCTTTCAAGATTTAATCTGGGGGCTGGAAATATTTTAACTATTACTTGATTTGATCCTTAAGATCTACGCAGGCAAGAAGAGAAAGAAGTTCTTCTGGTTTTTTTTCCCTTTACTGTTCTGGAAGTGATTAGAAATGCTGTGTTTATGAAGTGCATGGACATTTCAAAAATCAAGACAGGACAGTAAGTTACCATGTAGTTCCAAAAGTATATGCTTATCACGCTTCTTTTATTCATCCTCAAAGTTGCAGTCTCAGATTATCTTGTCTAGTTCTCTTGCTTTGGCTTTTTATGTGAGTTCCTATTGCTGGAGTACTTGGCTGTGCATGACAACGTGGGTTACCAGTGCAGCTACGCCGAGCAGCTGTGCTTTTGTCTCCCTGTGGAGCTTTAAAGATAAAACAGGGAAGGAGTGTCGAGTAGTGGGGAAAAAAACCATACAACTCAGCTGACTCGGATGACATTAACCTTTAAAATGGGTGGTGTTTTGGTAGGACTCAGAGTCATACTGAGTGCATTCTCTGAGCTGTGGACAGAGCCTGGGGCTGCACGGCAGCTCCGGTAACTTGCTCTCATGTTGTGCTGATGAGACTACATGAGAGACATCTTGCAGGAGAATCAAGTATTTTTGGTGGCCTTTGAACACCTGAGTGGTGCACAGGGCATGTCCTTTAGCTACCTGCAGCTTGCTCAGCGAACTCAGTTTCTCTCTGTAGTTGTTGTGGTAGAGGCTTGACTCCCAGCTTCAGATGGGTTGTATCTATATTCTAGAAGCGTGGCACTGGCTTTCTTTGCAAGTTTTGCAGATCGAGCAGGGTATGGAGAGTCATAGAATCACAGAATAGTTTGGGTAGGAAGGGACCTTAAAGATCATGTAGTTTCAACCCCCCTGCCATGGGCAGGGATATCCCACTAGATCAGGCTGCCCAAGGAAGACTAAGGGTTAATAATGTTTAGGCACATACTTTACAGATTACGCCACTTCAGTGTTTTGGATGCAATGGACACACTGGTCAAATAGTGGAGGAATTGTGTCATTTCACAGAGACACCTGTTCACATGTGAAAATAATTTCTTGTTTGCTCTTCAGTGTTTGAGTGTTTAAAGGTTTGTCTTTGTTTAAAAGACACAGCAAGCCATCAGTAATACACCACGAACAGCAGACAGTCTGCTGTCCCATTAATTTTTGCAGCTTGTGGTTTGAAATTTGCTTTCAGTTCAATAAAATAGACGTGACTATCAGATTTCTGGTTAAAAAGAACCAAATGGATAGGTCGCCTATATGCTGATGCACTGGGAGAAACATAATATTTGTTTTCTTCAGTAATAGCTTGGCCAGTTTTTTTGGAATTTGTTGTGTTGTATTTGAAATCTATTAACAGCCATATTTGAGAAGTGATTTGGAATTGCAACAATTGATAACTATGAGCTTAGTGTCTATATTCAACAGTTTAGACAGTAGCTTTGTCTTCTGAATTAAAAGCTCTTGAGTTATGCTGAAGTGTGCTATACTGGTGTGTTAAAAGGAGGATTTTAACCTCCTGAGTCCTCTGTAACAAAAGGCTGGGTTTAAGACCAGGAAGGAAAACTTTGTGAACCATCAGACCAGTAAGCACTGCAGTGTAGTGGTCAGAGCTGGCACAACTTTTCATGAGTCTGGAATATCAGCCCTTCAGATTGTTAGCACTGGGTAGGATGCTTTAGATGATTCTCTCTCTTCTTGAGGAGACAAACCAATTCAACGGTTTCTGGGAGATCTCTTTCATTCTATATTTATGAATAAACGTCATTTTTGTCCCTACAGGAAAAAGGGCTGTGGAGAAAGATGGTGACAATGATGATGATGATGATTACGATGATGAAGAGGAGTGCGAGCTGAAAGATGAAGACTGACTGGGAATCAAGTTCAGAAAGCAAGGATAATGAAGATGTCGAAAAGCTTTTGCAAGGAGCATGTAGATTTGCAAAGACTGAAAAGGAGCTGTATGGAACAACACCAGGAAGGTCCAGTCTGGCTGTGATGAAACATAGATGCACAAGGAGAGGAATTGCTTTGAAAACTGTTTTTCCCTCAGCAATGTAGGCACTGCAGGAAGATTGCAATGGGGGTGAGAGGATTCACCCACACCTTTTTTGTCCATATGCATTATTTGGTGGGAGTGTTTTGTTTGTTGTCTTAAGTGGTGGAGCCAGAAGACGAAAATCTGGAACTTTTTTTTTTTCAGCTACTTCTTTCAAGCACCACTGGTGGTTCCTAGTTTGAATTACACTTTTAAAGGTTTTTAATGTTTCAACTTCTGGCAGTTGGAACAAAGCGAAGGACTAACTCTTGGCCACCACTGGGGAATCATTTGTCGAAACTGTTTATGAATGTTCTTCTGAGTTAATGCAGTCTCAAGCTTCATTAGTCTGCTACCAGCTTTCCTTTTAGGTGTCATTTCTTTGATTCTCTTGATGTACAGTAGTTAAATACAGGTTGTCTAAATCACTTGAGAACAGTATCTCCACGCACTGAATCACAGGTATATTTGCTCTAATTGCAGCAGTACCTCTTTCTTTGCATGTATGTCATGGGAAATGTGTTCAGTTCACAACAAAGCTGAAAGAGAACTGAAATACAGCTTATAACTGTGGTTTTGTGCAGTTAAACTTGTAGTATACTGTGGGAAAAACATGTAAGGGCATCTCTGTGATTTTGAAAGACTTTGTTGAAAGATGTTGCCTTCAGCATATTCAGCACTTACCTGATCTTTCTAGGAAGAAATTTGGTCTGCTTTGAGTTGAAATGTTTTATTATGTTTGTAAGCAGATGACTAGAGTCATGTGAGTTTGGCAGTTTTTTGGACGCTCAGGGGTTTCAGTTGGGTGGAAAAACGTTGTCTGCTTAAAATAAAATGGATATTTCTGCAAACTGGCATCAGGCTGCTTTTGGATGCAGGATAGTCTTTTGCCAATTGTGTGTCTTAAGTTTCTCTCAAAGATTGTGTATGTTGAAAATCTAAACATTCACAATAGGCAGCTGTTCTGCATTTGGAGAATATCAGTTTCTGTTGGCCGGTGGCTAACAAAGTTATTTCATACAGAAAGAATCCAGTCAGTGTATTCCACAAGGTCTGATGTTTTCTGTGGCCACAACCTTCCTCAAGCAGAAACACTCTGTATCCTGTAGTGGTGTCCTATGAATGGCTCTTGAAGCTACTCTTAGGAGCTACTAGCCCTTACCTTGAAAGCAGAAACAGCTTTTAACCACTGGTGGGCCCAGTCAGATACCTAACTGCAAAAGCAAAGGTATCTGTTTGGCACCTACAAGGACTGCAGACCATTCCAGAGCTCAACTGTACGAGGTGTGAAGAACTACATCCCTTTGTTTTCTATTTGCCAGCTGAGAACTTGCTTTCAAGCTTTCTTTTCCTTGCCTTATAAGGTGCAAACCATAATTCCTTCTCTCCTTCTTTTAAGTCATGATAGCATAGCTATCTCTCAATTTGCCTCTGAATTCTCCTTGCATAACACCTCAACTGCATTTCCTTTGCTTCATTTCAAGCCCATTCCTCCTTGTCCTCAACACAATCCATGGAGAGGAATCACTTACCTGGGTTTTCGTACAAGCTGAAGAAGTGGGCCCGTGTGAACCTCATGAGGTTCAACAAGGCCAAGTGCAAGGTGTTACACTTGAGTCAGGGCAACTTGCGGTTTCGATACAAGATGAGGGATGATGTGATTGAGAACAGCCCTGCAGAGAAGGACTTGGAGATGCTGATTGATGAGAAGCTCAATATGAGCTGGCAGTCTGCACTTACGGCCCAGAAGGCCAACCGTATCCTGGGCTGCATCAAAAGCAGCATGGACAGCAGGTCGAGGGAGGCGATTCTGCCCCTCTATTCCTCTCTTGTGAAACCTCATCTGGAGTATTGTGCCCGGTTCTGGAATCCCCAGCATAAGAAGGATATGGAACTGCTGCAAAGTGTCCAGAGGAGGGCTACAAGGATGATCAGAGGGCTGGAAAACCTCTGCCATGAGTACAGGCTGAGAGAGTTGAGGTTGTTCAGCCTGGAGGAGAGAAGTCTCAAGAAGACTTTAGAGAGGCCTTCCAGTACCAGAAAGGAGTTACAGGAAAGCTGGGGAGAGACTCTTCACAAAGGCTTCTAGTGATAGGACGAGGGTTATGAACTGGAGAGGTGCAGATTTGGGCTAGACCTGAGGAAGAATTTCTTCACCAAAGGGGTGAAGAGGGGTGGAACACTGAAACATGCTGCCCAGGGAAGTTGTGGATGCCCTATCCCTGGAAGTGTTCAAGGCCAGATTGGATGGGACCTTGGGCAGCCTGATCTGGTGAGAGGTACTCCTGCCCATGGCATGGGGTTTGGAACTGGATGATCTTTAAGGTCCCTTCCAACCAAAACTATTCTATGACTGTATATTTCTTTGCAGCATCCTTTTAGATTTTTAAAGACAATTCCACAGATCTCTTCCACTTTCTTTTTTTCCTGATGATAAACAAACAGTCTAAAACAGGAATCATCAGAAATGGACACCAGGGCTGCAGGATGTGAGCCTGAGATATCTGTCCTGGGTAAAAGTGCTTTCCCTTTACTGTGTGTGGCTTTATGTGCTTGCAGAGCAGTCCTGTTCACAGTTGTATTTCAGTGGGTCTGTTTTTATGAATGGCATTTCTGTCAAAGTCTTGATTTATTATGTAAACCTGTAAATACTGATCTCTCTATGTAGATTTCTGTAAAACTTACAGAAATATTTTTTGGTCTGACCTGGAAGGGGGCTGTCTGTGGATCAAGGAGTGTTCAAGAGTCAGAGCAGCTCATTGAGGTCCTGGGTGCCCTCACCCACAGGGTGAAAATCGGTTTAGTCACCCCCACTCGTCTCTTCCAGGTATCAGATCCCTGATTTTAGCAAGATTCATTAAAAGCGATGGTTGCACTTTCTAAAGAAGACAGTGGCTGTGACTGTCACTTTGTTGTCCATCCTTTTAGGCTGAAGCCCTTCTGGCCACGCTTCCCACCAAGACGTGCCTGTGGTAGCTCCTGGCCAGAGTGTCCTAGTTGTGATCTGCGGGTGGGAGAGAGTGTGACAGGGCTTGTCCCAGCGCCTCACCCGTGGCGAGGAGGACTTTGTGGCCATGGTGCCTTCTGCAATGCCCATGCCATGTGTTTTCACGGTCATGCACCCATCTTGTTGTTGGGCTGAGGCTCCTCTGGAGCGTGTGGAAAAGCCAAGGGGAAGTTAATGTTGTCATGGCCTGGGACCTCATGCTCTGAGCTTTGTGCAGCCCGAGCCCTCCCGCTCGCCCGTGTGTGGGCTGTGTCATGCTGGGCAGGTGGCTCGTCCTGTCCCATCCTGTGCCACCTCGGGGCTGTGTCGGGCCGGGCAGGGCCAGGGCAGGCAGGAGGTGCAGGGCCAGTGGGGCTGCAGCACTCTTGCCCTGCACCGGGTGCCGGGGCGCTCGCATTGGCTGTGCCCAGAGGTGCTGAGGCCGTGGCCAATGGGGCGGGGCCATGCGACAGCGAGCGAGTGCATGGTGGTTGCCGGGGCCGCGGGCAGTTGCAGGGAGCAGTTGGTGAGCGGCTGCCTCGAGGCGCAGAGTCCACGCTGCTGTGCTGGAGTGTGGAAGATGTGTGTGGAAGGTGGGTGTCCTGGTGGGTGTCCCGGTGGGTGTTTGAAGGGTGAGGTGCCAGTAGGTGAGATGTTGAGCTCTGGAGTCGGGGGCTGGTGACCTTGGGTACTGCCTGGTTCCAGTTCAAGAGAGCTCATGGCAGCCCACCCTAACCATTGGGATCCTGATGGGGATAGTTATGGCTTTCGAATTGACACAAGTGGCAGCTAACAAGGGTCATAAATGCACATTCCAAAGGTGTCCTTCACACACGCTTCTTTGTCTGGAATAAATGAAGCGTGGTTCATGCAGTCAGCTGCACGTAGGGGATGGAGAAATCAGCAAGGGCTTTGTAGTCGGGGAGCCCCAGTCTTCTTAGGCTGGGCATGGTTAGAAGGGTCCTGTCTTGGGAAATGCCTGCGGCCTTGTACATCACCCAGGAGCCAAGCCGGAGTGTTCTGAGCCGGCTCAATTCTAGCACTGCCCAGTTTGAGCTTGATGGAAAAGTTGTTGTGGAAGTTTTCTGCATTCAAGAAAAGCACGGGAGGAGCATTTTTCCTGGGTGGGGAGGCCTGTGGCCAGTTTTTCAGTTGTTGTGGAGGTTCGCAGAGCAACATCACACCCGATTCACCCGAAGACATTTGTCCTGGGTAAATGTGCTTTCCCTTTACTCTATGGGACTCTCTGTTCTTGCAGTGCAGCTCTGTCTGCAGTTGTATTTCAATGGCCTGTTTTTACGAATGGCATTTCTGTAAAAGTCTTGGTGTATTATATAACTTGTAAATAGTGATCTCTGTGTGTAGATTTCTGTAAAATTTATAGAAAGATTTTCCTGTTTGACATGAACGGGGCTGTCTGTGGATCAGAGAGTGTCCAAGAGCCAGACCAGCTCCTTGAGGTCCTGGGTGTCCTCAGCAAAAGGTTGAAAATAAGTTTAGCTGACTGTAGTTGCTTCTTTCTGTGGGAGGGAAAGGCCTAGGGAGGAACTGTAGCTGAACATGGCCAGCTTTTGCCAAGAGGAGCTGTGCTGTGGTGCCTGTGCCAGCTTTTGTGGTGCCTGTGTTTAGTGAGGGTCCTGGTTAGCAAACTGGTCCCCGCTCCCTTTGTGACAATGAGGCGTGCAACAAAGGCCTGACATCAGAGGCAGCCTCTCATATGTCAGGTGGCCTCACAGTTGCATGCAGGGCAGTGTGCCGGAAAGTCACCTCCAGCAGATGGGGAGAAGGGAGAGAGGCAGGTGGTGCATATTGTGTCTTCCTGCTGGGATGCTGGTGCTCTAAACCCCTCCAAGAGAGAGCCAGACCAGGGTGTCTCAGGAGGCTGGAAGTTTCAGCCACCCCCACCCATCTCTTCCAGGTACCAGAGCCCTGATTTTAGCAAGATTCATCACAAGTGATGGTTGCACCTTCTAAAGGAGAGAGAGGCTGTGATTGTCACTTTATCGTCCACCCTTTTTGGCTGAAGCCCTTCTGGCCACGCTTCCCACCAAGACGTGCCTGTGGTAGCTCCTGGCCAGAGTGTCCTAGTTGTGATCTGGGGGTGGGAGACAGCGTGACAGGGCTTGTCCCAGTGCCTCACCCATGGCGGTGAGGAGGACTTTGTGGCCATGGTGCCTTCTGCAACGCTCATGCCATGTGTTTTCAAGGCTTGTGCACCCATCTTGTTGTTGGGATGAGGCTCCTCCGGAGGGGGTGGAAAAGCCAAGGGGAAGCTGGGGCTTTATGCTGGTGGGGATTGGCCGCCTCGTGCTAGGGAGGGGAGGGAGCCACGGTGTGCACAGAATAGTTGGTGAGCAGCTGCCTCAAGTTGCAGAGTCCACGCCCGGCACTTCCACTGTGCAGATGTGTGGAGGGCGGGTGTCCCGGTGCGCGTTTGAAATCTGAGGTTCCAGGAGGTGAGATGCTGAGTGCTGGAGTCGCGGGCTGGTGACCTTGGGTGCTTTGTCACAACTGTGACTTTGTTTGTGGTGTTGTTGCCTGTTGCTGTTGAGGGATGCAGGGGACTAGCTTTCAGGGAAACAAGACACTGTCAAGGTGCTGTCTCTGTGGACCCCAGCAACAAGTATTTTCTCTAAGACCAACCCATGGAGAGTAGAGACTGGTGCCCAGTGAGTCTGCTTTCACAGATGGCATTGGAGAGGATATTGGTAGGTGCTGCTTTCTGCTGTCCACCTCCTCCACTCTGCCTTCCTGAAGAGTCTTAGATGTCCATGCCAGTGCATATGGTTGCAGGTCTACAGTTCCTGATCAGAATTCTGGCAGGCCCTCAGGCTCTTCCCTCTGGATGGGTCTTGATGTCGTGCGATGGGGGATTTATGAGCTTCATCAGCTTTCTTGAAGCATTGTGTGCACAATCATCCTATGAGCCTCAAGCCACTTGATGCTTCAGGCTCAGCTGGAAGAAGGGTGCCTCTCCCCAGCTGCCAGAGGAAGTCTTTGATAACTGTCACCTTCCCAGCAGCCTTGTCTTACCTCACCCTCCCGTCTTCCTACAGACCAGAGCACTCCACCTTCTCTTGAATCCCTGGATATGTTGTGCAGATGAGCAGGACATGTTCTAAGAACAGAGACTTCTCTCTGCTCTCTAGACAGCCTATATTCCCCATACAGGCAGTAGAATTCCATATTTGCTACCTGCCTGCAGCACGTCTGTGCTTTTCAAGGGGAAAAGCCTTGCCTCCCATGTTCATTTGCTCCTCTAGGCAGAGTGTGCCTGATGTACAGAGAGACCACCCTGTCCTCCCCACAGCCTCCCAACACTTCCCATGGGAGTAGGTGTGAAAGCCCTGCTTCACCTAGCCTGTTTCTACTCTGTAACTAGAATACTTTCTGTGTCCTGATAGAAAAGTGATATGCGGTGCTTTCCATGCATATTCTCCATGCAGGTACTTTATAGTCTGTGTGGTGACAGCAAAGTATTGCCCCAGCTCATCTTTCTGTTGTTTTTCTGTTCTCTAGACAGCCAGCATACACCGTGTGAGCAGAGCAAAAGGCCTGGTTTGGCCTAGGCAGTGTCTGGTCTAGAACTAGAAATGCTTTGCCTGCATACAGTCTGTCTATAGATGAAATACAGTCTGTATGCGGAGAGAAAAGCCTCACCATCTCTTTTCTGTTAGGCAGAGCAATGCTGGTCTGTGCTCCATACTGAGAAAGCAAGCCTAGCTTTGCCTGTCCATGCGTAGTCTTAAGGAAGACAAGTATGTTATTCCGTCTAGAAACAGAAAAGCCTCCCACTGGTGTTGGTGTTATGTGTGTGCACAGATGGTAGATAGTAGGTGTAGAGGCAGGTGAGGCACTGCTTTTCTATGTAAGTGTGTTACATTTAGCCCATGTCTTCTCTATGCAGATGGAAAACCTCTTATCACCTTGCCTGTATTTTCAAGAGACTGAAAAGCCTTACTCTTTCTATATACCCTACATGCAGCTACTACACATTCTATGCCACAGCGATCCACGAGCTCTATACAGACAGAAAAAAATGTGTCTTGCTGCTGTCTCTGTCTGTGTGTAAAACATGTGTACGCACCTACGTGTGTCCCAAGTCAGGACAGCCTACACTCCACACACAGAAATGCCCTTCCTCCCTTGCCTGTGTTCCATGAAAAGACAGCATCTGTTGAACATAAAGACATGAAGCGTCGCTTCCTCTCACCCACCTGCTTTGTGCAGTATGTACACAACTGACAAGTTGTGTGTCTATAATGGGTATTCTCTCTATGTGCTGTTCTGTGTAAAGAGCGTACATATAGAGAGAACAGTGTACTTAGGCTTCCTGTGTGTGTAGTTTTTTATGCACAGAGAACGTCTCTTCTGAATAGAGAGGGGAAGAAAGCCTCAGCAAGACGAGATTTGCTGAGGCTTCCCTTCCTGGTGATCGAGTATATAGCTTCTGTGGATGTTTTATAAGGACTGTGTGTGAGTGTGCATCTATATTCTCAAAAGACGTATGTTAACATGGATGTCCTCTGTACGCCCAGCCATATACATTCCGTTTACACTTGCTGCATGTTTTCTGTGTATGTTCTTTGTATACAAAGATATTGTTGATGGTGTCCTAGCTGTGTGTATTTTGTATCTGGACAGCAATTACCTTTCTCAGGCAATGTGGGTCTTGTTCTGTGTGTAATACACAAAACCTCCAGCTGTAACTGAACTTCAGAAAGCTTCAACTAAGCGATGTGAGGCTTTTCTGTTGCCCTGTAAAAATACATCCTCTCTTTTTTATACCCCATTCACAGATGCAGAAACCTCATCCAGGCTCTTCTGAGTGTAGGCAGTAAGCAGTCTGTTGAGCTCTGTTCAAACCGTAGATGGACAGCAAGGAGGTAGTCCATACCATTTTGTCCACTTGCCCATTTTCTGCTGTCTGAATGTCTTTTGGCATCAGCATGAGGAGCTCTGCTGACCCTCCTGCATTGCCACAGATGTGCTGCTTTGTGCTTTTTGTGCTGCTTGTGTATCTCTTGGGTGGCAGGCAAGCAGCAAGGGTGAGGTGAGGGTGACGAGTAGGGAAGTGGCTCCTGAGTGAGAGAGGAGCTCTCTCTCTCCAGGCAGTCATTTGAAGGGGCTGAGGGGAATGTTTAGAGAGCCATCTTGTTTCTCAGCCAGACAGGGCCTTCTGTGAGTTGCAAGTTTCTTCAAAGGCAGAGAAGTTGGTTGTGCCCCTGCACAGGTGCCGCCTTAAATAGGTGGCACCTAGGATGAAAGCTCTTTAGGCAGCATTAAGTGGTCAGCTGCAGAGCTGAGTAGTCTATGTGCAATAAATAGCAGGGGTCCAGGAATTTGGTGTGGCATTTGGGTCCCCATCAGGTATAGTCAAGCTACACGAAGGCAGTGATTCCATTTTGGGAAAGTGCAGTGTGATTTATAGGCACAGAAAAATGAGGGAGAAATGAGGAAGTACCCAGGAACTCCCAGAGGATGATGGATAAAGATGAGCTCAAGGACTTTGACAACAGTTGCTTGGACTGACTTATTCTGTGAGACTGTAAGGATTGGTGTAGAGTTGATGCCTAGGAATTTCTAAGCAGGAATACAAGTAGCAATTCCACTCCTGTGTTGCAGGGTTCCCACAATCAAGGATTGCCCACGCAAGTTTTGAAGCATGTGAGGATCATATATATACCTGTATGGCTCTGGAGGAGGACATCACCACCAGGCTGTTTTGGAGGGCGTTATTTTTTCACTTTTAAGAGTACATCAGCTTAATTCTTGGCTGAAACACCCTGGAGGAGTGCTGTGCTTTGCATTTTTGTCATGATGCCTAGTCTGCACCACTTTGGAGGAGTCCTATGGTTTTTTTTTTCACCTACTCTACACAAATTTGGAGGAGTCCTATGGTTTGTATTTTTTGCCAGTCTGCACCACTTTGGAGGAGTCCTATGGTTTGTATTTTTTGCTAATCTGCAGCACTTTGGAGGAGTGCTATGGTTTTTTTTTTTCGCCTAACCTACACCACTTTGGAGAAGACCTATGGTTTGTATTTTTTGCCAATCTGCAGCACTTTGGAGGAGTCCTATGGTTTGGCTTTTTTTTGCCAATCTGCACCACTTTGGAGGAGTCCTATGGGTTTTTTTTTCACCTACTCCACACCACTTTGGAGGAGTCCTATGGTTTGTATTTTTTGCCAGTCTGCACCACTTCGGAGGAGTCCTATGGTTTGTATTTTTTGCCAATCTCCACCACTTTGGAGGAGTCCTATGGTTTTTTTCTTCGCCTACTCTACACCACTTTGGAGGAGTCCTATGGTTTGTGTTTTTTGCCAGTCTGCAGCACTTTGGAGGAGTCCTATGGGTTTGGGTTTTACATAGTCGGCACCTCTTTGGAGGAGTCCTGTGGTTTTCTTCGAAGCCTGAGCCGCCCTGGAGGAGTCCTGGGCTTTGTTTCACTGCCTGCACCTTGGAGGATCCCTGCATTTGGTTCTTCGCATGCAACACCCTGGACGTTTCCCACGATTTTCTTCTTCGCCTGCACCTCTTTGGAGGAGTTCCGATTTTTCATTTTTCTTGTGCTGCCATGGAGGAATCCTGCGCTTTGATTGTTTGCTGTGATGGCCCAGAGGAATCTGGTGCTCTGCTTTTTTCTTCACCACCTATGAGGAGGGCTGCGTTTGCCTTTTTCTCCCGGATTTCCTGGAGGTTTGCTGTGCTTTGCTTTATGACGACCAGGCCTTGGAGGTGTCTTCTTCCTCGATTGTTGCCGTGTGGTGCCCCAGAGGCATCCGGTGCTTTGCTATTTTGCCATCATGGCCCTGATGATTGCCACCGTGAGCTCCTTTGCTGTGCTCCAGCAGAGGTGAGCCGTGCTTTCCTTCCTCTCCACACTGCCTGTAAGTACCACACCTTGCTTTGAAGTTTTCTAGTTATTTTGTATATTATTTACATTCGTATTTGGTATTGCAGATTGTATTTCCTGGAATAGTCTCTGTTGAAGCTTGTATTGCGTTGGTAGTCTTGTACTTTGTATTGTTTATTGCATGGCCTGTAATCTTAGGACTGTTTTGTAAGGTAGAGATTTTCCTGTACTGTGCCTTGTTTTCTGCTGTGCTGCTGCCTTGTACAATGTTTTGCACAGTGCTTGACGCCCCCAAGTGCACGTCACACGCTCTGTGACAGCAACCAGGAGCAGGGTCCTGTGCACAGCCCTGCTCGGGACTCAAGCCCACCGAGCAGGTCTCGGGAGCCAGCCTTTGTCCTCGTGAGAGCCCCGTGGCATCCTGTTCTTCCATTCGTCTCCTGTGCTGCCCAGCAGGAGTCCTGCATTTTTTGGCTTTTTTACCATCCTGCCCATGAGGAGTCCAGCACTTCATCATGTTCGTGTTGCCTGGGAGGATTTCTGTGCTTCAGTTCTTCCCCACGCTGCTCCGTGCAGTTGTGCGCTTGCTTCTCTCCCTGCACTTGGCTGCATTTCTGCAAAATCCTTCAGGAGTCCAGTGGTTCATTTGTTCCTCTGCAACGCCTCGCACAAGTCCTGCGCTTTGCTTCTTTGCTGCGACAGCCTGGTGAAGTCCTGCGCTTGGCTATTTACCACGATGCTCTGCAGTATCTCTGCTTTGGGCTTCTTCACCGTGATATCCAAGCGGAGTCTACCACTCTGCATTCTCGGCTGCACCTCCTTGGAGGAGTCCTGGAGTTTCCTTTTTCCTGAGCTGCGCCCGCAGGTGTCCTGCACTTTTCTTCTCATCCAAATTCCTGGAAAAGTCCAGCACATCACTTGTTCCTTTGCCTCCCTTTGGAGAATTCCGTGGTTTTTCGCCTAATCTGCACCATTTTGGAGGAGTCCTATGGTTTGTATTTTTTGCCAGTCTGCACCACTTTGGAGGAGTCCTATGGTTTGTATTTTTTGCCAATTTGCACCTCTCTGGAGGAGACCTATGGTTGTTTTTTTTCGCCTACTCTGCACCACTTAGGAGGAGTCCTATGGTTTTTTTTTTCGCCTAGTCTGCACCACTTTGGAGGAGTCCTATGGTTTGTATTTTTTGCCAGTCTGCACCACTTTGGAGGAGTCCTATGGTTTTTTTTCGCCTAGTCTGCCCCACTTTGGAGGAGTCCTATGGTTTGTATTTTGCCAGTCTACACCACTCTGGAGGAGTCCTATGTTTTTTTTTTTGCCTAGTCTGCACCACTTTGGAGGATTTCTATGGAATTTTATTTTTTTCTGCCTACTCTACAACACTCTGGAGGAGTCCTATGAATTTTTTTTTTTGCAAACTCTGTAACAGTTTGGAGGAGTCCTATGGTTTGTATTTTTTGCCAGTCTGCACCACTTTCGAGGAGCCCTATGGTTTGTATTTTTGCCTAGTGTGCACAACTTTGGAAGAGTTCTACGGTTTGGGTTTTTTTTGCCAATCTGCACCACTTTGGAGGAGTCCTATGGTTTGGTTTTTGCCTAGTCGGCACCTCTTTGGAGGAGTCCTGTGGTTTTCTTTGAAGACTGAGCCGCCCTGGAGGAGTCCTGGGCTTTGTTACCCCACCTGCGCCTTGGAGGATCCCTGCATTTGGTTCTTCGCATGTACCACCCTGGACGTTTCCCACGATTTTCTTCTTCGCCTGCACCTCTTTGGAGGAGTTCCGATTTTTGATTTTTCCTGTGCTGCCATGGAGGAATCCTGAGCTTTGCTTGTTTGCTGTGTTGGCCCAGAGGAATCTGGTGCTCTGCTTTTTTCTTCACCTACTCTTGGCTGCATTTCTGCAGAATCCTTCAGGAGTCCAGTGGTTCATTTGTTCCTCTGCAACGCCTCGCACAAGTCCTGCGCTTTGCTTCTTTGCTGCGACAGCCTGGTGAAGTCCTGCGCTTGGCTATTTACCACGATGCTCTGCAGTATCTCTGTTTTGGGCTTCTTCACCGTGATATCCAAGCAGAGTCTACCACTCTGCATTCTCGGCTGCACCTCCTTGGAAGAGTCCTCGAGTTTCCTTTTTCCTGAGCTGCGCCCGCAGGTGTCCTGCACTTTTCTTCTCATCCAAATTCCTAGAGAAGTCCAGCACATCAGTTGTTCCTTTGCCTCCCTTTGGAGAATTCCGTGGTTTTCCGCCTAATCTGCACCACTTTGGAGGAGTCCTATGTTTGGTTTTTTTGCCTAGTCTGCACCACTTGGGAGGAGTCCTATGGTTTTCTTTTTCTGCCTAGTCTGCAACACTTTGGAGGAGTCCTATGGATTGTATTTTTTACCAGTCTGCACCACTTTGGAGGAGTCCTATGGTTTGTATTTTTTGCCAATCTGCACCACTTTGGAGCAGTCCTATGTTTTTGTTTTTTTTTTCGCCTACTCTACACCACTTTGGAGGAGTCCAATGGTTTGTATTTTTTGCCAGTATGCACCACTTTGGAGGAGTCCTATGGTTTTTGTTTTTTTGCCTAGCCTGCACCATTTTGGAGGAGTCCTATGGGGGTTTTTTTGCCTAGTCTGAAGCACTTTGGAGGAGTCCTATGATTTGGGGTTTTTTTTACCTACTCTGCACCACTTCGGAAGAGTCTTATGGTTTTTTTTTTTTGACTAGTCTGCACCACTTTGGAGGAGGCCTATGGTCTTTTTTTTTTTTGCCTAGTCTGTACCCCTTTTGAGGAGTCCTATGGAGTTTTACTTTTTTTGCCTAGTCTGCACCACTCTGGAGGAGTCCTATGGTTTGTATTTTTTGCCAGTCTGCACCACTTTGGAGGAGTCCTATGGTTTGTATTTTTTGCCAGTCTGCACCACTTTGGAGGAGTCCTATGGTTTGTATTTTTTGCCAATCTGCACTAATTTGGAGGAGATCTACGGTTTTATCTTTTCGCCTAGTCTGCACCACTTTCGAGGAGTCCAATGGTTTGTATTTTTTGCCAGTCTGCACCACTTTGGAGGAGTCCTATGGTATGTATTTTTTGCCAGTCTGCACCACTCTGGAGGAGACCTATGGGGGTTTTTTTTTGCCTAGTCTGCACCACTTTGGAGGAGACCTATGGTTTTTTTTTTCCCTAGTGTGCACCACTCTGGAGGAGACCTATGATTTGGGGTTTTTTTGCCAATCTGAACCACTTTGGAGGAGTTCTATGGTTTCTATTTTTTGCCAGTCTGCACCACTTTGGAGGAGTCCAATGGTTTGTATTTTTTGCCAGTGTGCACCACTTTGGAGGAATCCTATAGTTTGTATTATGCCAATCCGCACCACTCTGGAGGAGACCTATGCTTTTTTTTTTTGCCTAGTCTGCACCACTTTGGAGGAGTCCTATGCTTTGGCTTTTTTTTGCCAATCTGCACCCCTTGGGAGGAGTCCTATGGTTTGTATTTTTTGCAAATCTGCACCACGTTGGAGGAGTCCTATGGGTTTATTTTTCTCCTACTCTTCACCACATTGGAGGAGTCCTATGGTTTTTTTTTTCGCCTACTCTTCACCACTTTGGAGGAGTCCTATGGTTTTTATTTTTTGCCAGTCTGCACCACTTTGGAGGAGTCCTATGGTTTTTCTTTTTGCCTAGTCTGCACCATTTTGGAGGAGTCCAATGGTTTGTATTTTTTGCCAGTCTGCACCACTTTGGAGGAGTCCTATGGTTTCTATTTTTGCCTAGTCTGCACCACTTTGGAGGAGTCCTATGGGTTTTTTTTTTCGCCTAGTCTGCACCACTCTGGAGGAGTTCTATGGTTTGTATTTTTTGCCAATCTGCACCACTTTCGAGGAGTCCTATGGTTTTTTTTTTTTCACCTACTCTACACCACTTTGGAGGAGTCCTATGGGTTTTATTTTTCGCCTAGTCTGCACCACTCTGGAGGAGTTCTATGGTTTGTATTTTTTGCCAATCTGCACCACTTTGGAGGAGTCCTATGGTTTTTTTTTTTTCACCTACTCTACACCACTTTGGAGGAGTCCTATGGTTTGGGTTTTGCCTAGTCGGCACATCTTTGGAGGAGTCCTGTGGTTTTCTTCGAAGCCTGAGCCGCCGTTGAGGAGTCCTGGGCTTTGTTACCCCACCTGCACCTTGGAGGATCTTTGCATTTGGTTCTTTGCATGCAACACCCTGGACGTTTCCCACGATTTTCTTCTTCGCCTGCACCTCTTTGGAGGAGTTACGATTTTTCATTTTTCCTGTGCTGCCATGGAGGAATCCTGCGCTTTGATTGTTTGCTGTGATGGCCCAGAGGAATCTGGTGCTCTGCTTTTTTCTTCACCACCTATGAGGAGGGCTGCGTTTGCCTTTTTCTCCCGGATTTCCTGGAGGTTTGCTGTGCTTTGCTTTTTGACGACCTGGCCTTGGAGGTGTCTTCTTCCTCGATTGTTGCCGTGTGGTGCCCCAGAGGCATCCCGTGCTTTGCTATTTTGCCATCATGGCCCTGATGATTGCCACCGTGAGCTCCTTTGCTGCGCTCCAGCGGAGGTGAGCCGTGCTTTCCTTCCTCTCCACACTGCCTGTAAGTACCACACCTTGCTTTGAAGTTTTCTAGTTATTTTGTATATTATTTACATTCGTATTTGGTATTGCAGATTGTATTTCCTGGAATAGTCTCTGTTGAAGCTTGTATTGCGTTGGTAGTCTTGTACTTTGTATTGTTTATTGCATGGCCTGTAATCTTAGGACTGTTTTGTAAGGTAGAGGTTTTCCTGTACTGTGCCTTGTTTTCTGCTGTGCTGCTGCCTTGTACAATGTTTTGCACAGTGCTTGATGCCCCCAAGTGCACGTCACACGCTCTGTGACAGCAACCGGGAGCAGGGTCCTGTGCACAGCCCTGCTCGGGACTCGAGCCCACCGAGCAGGTCTCGGGAGCCAGCCTTTGTCCTCGTGAGAGCCCCGTGGCATCCTGTTCTTCCATTCGTCTCCTGTGCTGCCCAGCAGGAGTCCTGCATTTTTTGGCTTTTTTACCATCCTGCCCATGAGGAGTCCAGCACTTCATCATGTTCGTGTTGCCTGGGAGGATTTCTGTGCTTCAGTTCTTCCCCACGCTGCTCCGTGCAGTGGTGCGCTTGCTTCTCTCCCTGCACTTGGCTGCATTTCTGCAGAATCCTTCAGGAGTCCAGTGGTTCATTTGTTCCTCTGCAATGCCTCGCACAAGTCCTGCGCTTTGCTTCTTTGCTGCGACAGCCTGGTGAAGTCCTGCGCTTGGCTATTTACCACGATGCTCTGCAGTATCTCTGCTTTGGGCTTCTTCACCGTGATATCCAAGCGGAGGCTACCACTCTGCATTCTCGGCTCCACCTCCTTGGAGGAGTCCTGGAGTTTCCTTTTTCCTGAGCTGCGCCCGCAGGTGTCCTGCACTTTTCTTCTCATCCAAATTCCTGGAAAAGTCCAGCACATCAGTTGTTCCTTTGCCTCCCTTTTGAGAATTCCGTGGATTTTCGCCTAATCTGCATCACTTTGGAGGAGTCCTATGTTGTTTTTTTTTTCCTTAGTCTGCACCACTTTGGAGGAGTCCTACGGTTTGGATTTTTTGCCAGTCTGCAGCACTTTGGAGGAGTCCTATGTTTTTTTTTTTTGCCTAGTCTGCACCACTTCAGAGGAGTCCTATGGTTTGTATATTTTGCCAATCTGCACCACTTTGGAGGAGTCCTATGGTTTGTATTTTTTGCCAGTCTGCACCACTTTGGAGGAGTCCTATGTTTTTTTTTTTTGTCTAGTCTGCACCACTTCGGAGGAGTCCTATGGTTTGTATTTTTTGCCAATCTACACCACTTTGGAGGAGACCTATGATTTGGGTTTTGCCTAGTCGGCACATCTTTGGAGGGGTCCTGTGGTTTTCTTCGAAGCCTGAGCCGCCGTTGAGGAGTCCTGGGCTTTGTTTCCCCACCTGCGCCTTGGAGGATCCCTGCATTTGGTTCTTTGCATGCAACACCCTGGACGTTTCCCACGATTTTCTTCTTCGCCTGCACCTCTTTGGAAGAGTTCCGATTTTTCATTTTTCCTGTGCTGCCATGGAGGAATCCTGCGCTTTGATTGTTTGCTGTGATGGCCCAGAGGAATCTGGTGCTCTGCTTTTTTCTTCACCACCTATGAGGAGGGCTGCGTTTGCCTTTTTCTCCCGGATTTCCTGGAGGTTTGCTGTGCTTTGCTTTTTGACGACCTGGCCTTGGAGGTGTCTTCTTCCTCGATTGTTGCCGTGTGGTGCCCCAGAGGCATCCCGTGCTTTGCTATTTTGCCATCATGGCCCTGATGATTGCCACCGTGAGCTCCTTTGCTGCGCTCCAGCGGAGGTGAGCCGTGCTTTCCTTCCTCTCCACACTGCCTGTAAGTACCACAGCTTGCTTTGAAGTTTTCTAGTTATTTTGTATATTATTTACATTTGTATTTGGTATTGCAGATTGTATTTCCTGGAATAGTCTCTGTTCAAGCTTGTATTGTGTTGGTAGTCTTGTACTTTGTATTGTTTATTGCATGGCCTGTAATCTTAGGACTGTTTTGTAAGGTAGAGATTTTCCTGTACTGTGCCTTGTTTTCTGCTGTGCTGCTGCCTTGTACAATGTTTTGCACAGTGCTTGACGCCCCCAAGTGCACGTCACACGCTCTGTGACAGCAACCGGGAGCAGGGTCCTGTGCACAGCCCTGCTCGGGACTCGAGCCCACCGAGCAGGTCTCGGGAGCCAGCCTTTGTCCTCGTGAGAGCCCCGTGGCATCCTGTTCTTCCATTCGTCTCCTGTGCTGCCCAGCAGGAGTCCTGCATTTTTTGGCTTTTTTACCATCCTGCCCATGAGGAGTCCAGCACTTCATCACGTTCGTGTTGCCTGGGAGGATTTCTGTGCTTCAGTTCTTCCCCACGCTGCTCCGTGCAGTGGTGCGCTTGCTTCTCTACCTGCACTTGGCTGCATTTCTGCAGAATCCTTCAGGAGTCCAGTGGTTCATTTGTTCCTCTGCAACGCCTCGCACAAGTCCTTCGCTTTGCTTCTTTGCTGTGACAGCCTGGTGAAGTCCTGCGCTTGGCTATTTACCACGATGCTCTGCAGTATCTCTGTTTTGGGCTTCTTCACCGTGATATCCAAGCGGAGTCTACCACTCTGCATTCTCGGCTGCACCTCCTTGGAAGAGTCCTGGAGTTTCCTTTTTCCTGAGCTGCGCCCGCAGGTGTCCTGCACTTTTCTTCTCATCCAAATTCCTAGAGAAGTCCAGCACATCAGTTGTTCCTTTGCCTCCCTTTGGAGAATTCCGTGGTTTTCCGCCTAATCTGCACCACTTTGGAGGAGTCTTATGGTTTTCTTTTTCTGCCTAGTCTGCAACACTTTGGAGGAGTCCTATGGTTTGTATTTTTTACCAGTCTGCACCACTTTGGAGGAGTCCTATGGTTTGTATTTTTTGCCAATCTGCACCACTTTGGAGCAGTCCTATGTTTTTGTTTTTTTTTTCGCCTACTCTACACCACTTTGGAGGAATCCAATGGTTTGTATTTTTTGCCAGTATGCACCACTTTGGAGGAGTCCTATGGTTTTTGGTTTTTTGCCTAGCCTGCACCATTTTGGAGGAGTCCTATGGGGGTTTTTTTGCCTAGTCTGAAGCACTTTGGAGGAGTCCTATGATTTGGAGTTTTTTTTACCTACTCTGCACCACTTCGGAAGAGTCTTATGGTTTTTTTTTTTTGACTAGTCTGCACCACTTTGGAGGAGGCCTATGGTCTTTTTTTTTTTTGCCTTGTCTGTACCCCTTTTGAGGAGTCCTATGGAGTTTTACTTTTTTTGCCTAGTCTGCACCACTCTGGAGGAGTCCTATGGTTTGTATTTTTTGCCAGTCTGCACCACTTTGGAGGAGTCCTATGGTTTGTATTTTTTGCCACTCTGCACCACTTTGGAGGAGTCCTATGGTTTGTATTTTTTGCCAATCTGCACTAATTTGGAGGAGATCTACGGTTTTATCTTTTCGCCTAGTCTGCACCACTTTCGAGGAGGCCAATGGTTTGTATTTTTTGCCAGTCTGCACCACTTTGGAGGAGTCCTATGGTATGTATTTTTTGCCAGTCTGCACCACTCTGGAGGAGACCTATGGGGGTTTTTTTTTGCCTAGTCTGCACCACTTTGGAGAAGTCCTATGGTTTTTTTTTTTCGCCTACTCTACACCACATTGGAGGAGACCTATGGTTTTTTTTTTCCCTAGTGTGCACCACTCTGGAGGAGACCTATGATTTGGGGTTTTTTTGCCAATCTGAACCACTTTGGAGGAGTTCTATGGTTTCTATTTTTTGCCAGTCTGCACCACTTTGGAGGAGTCCAATGGTTTGTATTTTTTGCAAGTGTGCACCACTTTGGAGGAATCCTATAGTTTGTATTATGCCAATCCGCACCACTCTGGAGGAGACCTATGCTTTTTTTTTTTGCCTAGTCTGCACCACTTTGGAGGAGTCCTATGCTTTGGCTTTTTTTTGCCAATCTGCACCCCTTGGGAGGAGTCCTATGGTTTGTATTTTTTGCAAATCTGCACCACGTTGGAGGAGTCCTATGGGTTTTTTTTTCTCCTACTCTTCACCACATTGGAGGAGTCCTATGGTTTTTTTTTTCGCCTACTCTTCACCACTTTGGAGGAGTCCTATGGTTTTTATTTTTTGCCAGTCTGCACCACTTTGGAGGAGTCCTATGGTTTTTCTTTTTGCCTAGTCTGCACCATTTTGGAGGAGTCCAATGGTTTGTATTTTTTGCCAGTCTGCACCACTTTGGAGGAGTCCTATGGTTTCTATTTTTGCCTAGTCTGCACCACTTTGGAGGAGTCCTATGGGTTTTTTTTTTCGCCTAGTCTGCACCACTCTGGAGGAGTTCTATGGTTTGTATTTTTTGCCAATCTGCACCACTTTCGAGGAGTCCTATGGTTTTTTTTTTTTCACCTACTCTACACCACTTTGGAGGAGTCCTATGGGTTTTATTTTTCGCCTAGTCTGCACCACTCTGGAGGAGTTCTATGGTTTGTATTTTTTGCCAATCTGCACCACTTTGGAGGAGTCCTATGGTTTTTTTTTTTTTCACCTACTCTACACCACTTTGGAGGAGTCCTATGGTTTGGGTTTTGCCTAGTCGGCACATCTTTGGAGGAGTCCTGTGGTTTTCTTCGAAGCCTGAGCCGCCGTTGAGGAGTCCTGGGCTTTGTTACCCCACCTGCACCTTGGAGGATCCCTGCATTTGGTTCTTTGCATGCAACACCCTGGACGTTTCCCACGATTTTCTTCTTCGTCTGCACCTCTTTGGAGGAGTTACGATTTTTCATTTTTCCTGTGCTGCCATGGAGGAATCCTGCGCTTTGATTGTTTGCTGTGATGGCCCAGAGGAATCTGGTGCTCTGCTTTTTTCTTCACCACCTATGAGGAGGGCTGCGTTTGCCTTTTTCTCCCGGATTTCCTGGAGGTTTGCTGTGCTTTGCTTTTTGACGACCTGGCCTTGGAGGTGTCTTCTTCCTTGATTGTTGCCGTGTGGTGCCCCAGAGGCATCCCGTGCTTTGCTATTTTGCCATCATGGCCCTGATGATTGCCACCATGTGCTTCTTTGCTGCGCTCCAGTGGAGGTGAGCCGTGCTTTCCTTCCTCTCCACACTGCCTGTAAGTACCACACCTTGCTTTGAAGTTTTCTAGTTATTTTGTATATTATTTACATTCGTATTTGGTATTGCAGATTGTATTTCCTGGAATAGTCTCTGTTGAAGCTTGTATTGCGTTGGTAGTCTTGTACTTTGTATTGTTTATTGCATGGCCTGTAATCTTAGGACTGTTTTGTAAGGTAGAGATTTTCCTGTACTGTGCCTTGTTTTCTGCTGTGCTGCTGCCTTGTACAATGTTTTGCACAGTGCTTGACGCCCCCAAGTGCACGTCACACGCTCTGTGACAGCAACCGGGAGCAGGGTCCTGTGCACAGCCCTGCTCGGGACTCAAGCCCACCGAGCAGGTCTCGGGAGCCAGCCTTTGTCCCCGTGAGAGCCCCGTGGCATCCTATTCTTCCATTCGTCTCCTGTGCTGCCCAGCAGGAGTCCTGCATTTTTTGGCTTTTTTACCATCCTGCCCATGAGGAGTCCAGCACTTCATCATGTTCGTGTTGCCTGGGAGGATTTCTGTGCTTCAGTTCTTCCCCACGCTGCTCCGTGCAGTTGTGCGCTTGCTTCTCTCCCTGCACTTGGCTGCATTTCTGCAAAATCCTTCAGGAGTCCAGTGGTTCATTTGTTCCTCTGCAACGCCTCGCACAAGTCCTGCGCTTTGCTTCTTTGCTGCGACAGCCTGGTGAAGTCCTGCGCTCGGCTATTTACCACGATGCTCTGCAGTATCTCTGCTTTGGGCTTCTTCACCGTGATATCCAAGCGGAGTCTACCACTCTGCATTCTCGGCTGCACCTCCTTGGATGAGTCCTGGAGTTTCCTTTTTCCTGAGCTGCGCCCGCAGGTGTCCTGCACTTTTCTTCTCATCCAAATTCCTGGAGAAGTCCAGCACATCAGTTGTTCCTTTGCCTCCCTTTGGAGAATTCCGTGGTTTTTCGCCTAATCTGCACCACTTTGGAGAAGTCCTATGGTTTGTGGTTTTTGCCAGTCTGCACCACTTTGGAGGAGTCCTGTGGTTTTCGTTTTTTCTTGCCTACTCTACACCACTTTGGAGGAGTCCTATGGTTTTTGGTTTTTTTTTGCCAATCTGCACCACTTTATAGGAGTTCTATGGGAGTTTTTTTTGACTAGTCTGCACCACTTTGGAGGAGTCCTATGGGGTTTTTTTTGCCTAGTCTGAAGCACTTTGGAGGAGTCCTGTGATTTGGGGATTTTTTTACCTAGTCTGCACCACTTTGAAAGAGTCTTATGGTTTTTTTTTTTGCCTAGTCTGCACCACTTTGGAGGAGTCCTATGGTTTGGGTTTTTTTGCCTAGTCTGCACCGATTTGAAGGAGTCTTATTGGTTTCTTTTCTTTTGTCCAGTCTGCACCACATTGGAGGATTCCTATGTGGGGTTTTTTTGCCTAGTCTGCACCACTTTGGAGGAGTCCTACGGTTTGGGGTGTTTTTGCTAATCTGCACCACTTTGGAGGAGTCCTATGGGGTTTTTATTTGCCTAGTCTGCACCTCTTTGGATGAGTCCTGTGGGTTTTGGTTTTTTGCCTTGTCTGCACCATTTTGGAGGAGTCCTATGGGGTTTTTTTTGCCTAGTCTGCAGCACTTTGGAGGAGTCCTATGATTTGGGGTTTTTTTTACCTAGTCTGCACCACTTTGGAAGAGTCTTATGGTTGGTTTTTTTTGACTAGTCTGCACCATTTTGGAGGAGGCATATGTTTTTTGGGGTTTTTTTTGCCAATCTGCACCACTTTGGAGGAGTCCTATGGCTTTTTTTTTGCCCAGTCTGCACCACTTTGGAGGAGTCCTATGGTTTTTTATTTTCGCCTACTCTACACCACTTTGGAGGAGTCCTATGATTTATAATTTTTGCCAGTCTGCACCACTTCGGAGGAGTCCTATGGTTTGTATTTTTTTCCAGTCTGCACCACTTTGGAGGAGTTCTATGGTTTGTATTTTTTGCCAGTCTGCACCACTTTGGAGGAGTCCTATGGTATTTTTTTTTTTCCTTAGTCTGCACCACTTTGGAGGAGTCCTATGCAGGTTTTTTTTTTTTTCTTAGTCTTCACCAATTTGGAGGAGTCCTGTAGGGTTTTTATTTTGCCTAGTCTGCACCACTTTGGAAGAGTCCTATGGGTTTTTTCGCCTAGACTTCACCACTTAGTAGGAGTCGTATAGAGTTTTTTTTTTTCCCTACTCCACACCACTTTGGAGGAGTCCTATGGGTTTTTTTTTTGCCTAGTCTGCACCACTTTGGAGGAGTCCTATCGTTTGTATTTTTTGCCAGTCTGCACCACTTTGGAGGATTCCTATGGAGATATTTTTTTCTGCCTGCTCTGCTCCACTTTGGAAGATTCCTATTGTTTGGGTTTTTTTGCCTAGTCGGCACCTCTTTGCATGAGTCCTGTGGTTGTCTTCGAAGCCTGAGCCACCCTGGAGGAGTCCTGGGCTTTGTTTCCCCACCTGCACCTTGGAGGATCCCTGCATTTGGTTCTTCGCATGCAACACCCTGGACGTTTCCCACGATTTTCTTCTTCGCCTACACCTCTTTGGAGGAGTTCTGATTTTTGATTTTTCCTGTGCTGCCATGGAGGAATCCTGCGCTTTGCTTGTTTGCTGTGATGGCCCAGAGGAATCTGGTGCTCTGCTTTTTTCTTCACCACCTATGAGGGGGCCTGCGTTTGCCTTTTTCTCCCAGATTTCCTGGAGGTTTGCTGTGCTTTGCTTTTTGACGACCTGGCCTTGGAGGTGTCTTCATCCTCGATTGATGCCGTGTGGTGCCCCAGAGGCATCCCGTGCTTTGCTATTCAGCCATCATAAAACCTGGAGGTTTTAGAGTGGTGGACAAGTGCAGACTAGGCAAAAAATAAATAATAGGACTTCTCCAAAGTGGTGCAGACTACGCAAAAACCAAAACCATAGGACTCCTCCAGACTGACGCAGACAAGGCAAAAAAAAACCCCATAGGACTCCTCTAAATTGGTGCAGACTAGGCAAAAAACCGAAACCCATAGGACTCCTCCTAAGTGGAGCAGAATACGAAAAAATCCAAAACCATAGGACTCCAACAAAGTGATGCAGACTAGGCAAAACAAACCCAGTAGGACTCCTCCAAAGTAGTGCAGACTAGGCAAAATCCAAAACCCATAGGACTCATCAAAAGAGGTGCAGACTTTGAAAAAAAAAACTCCATAGGACTCCTCCAAAGTCGTACAGTCTATGCAAAACAAAAACCCTTAGACCCCTCCAAAGTGGTGCAGACTAGGCAAAAAAAAAACTCCATAGGACTCCTCCAAAGTGGTGCAGAGTAGGCAAAAAAACAAAAAAAAAATAGGACTTATCAAAAGTGGTACAGACTAGGCAAAAAAAACCCCTATATCTCCTCCAAAATGGTGCAGACAAGGGAAAACAAAATCCCAAAGGGCTCCTCCAATGTGGTGCAGACTAGGCAAAAAGCAAAACCCATAGGACTCATCAAAAGAGGTGCAGGCTACACAAAAATAAAAACCATAGGACTCCTCCAAAGTGGTGTACAGTAGGCAAAAGAAAAAGCCATAGGACTCCTCCAAAATGGTGCAGACAAGGCAAAAAACACCCCCATAGGACTCCTCCAAAATGGTGCAGACAAGGCAAAACTAAATCCCATAGGACTCCACCAAAGTGGTGCAGACTAGGCAAAAAGCAAAAACCATAGGACTCATCAAAAGAGGTGCAGCCTACGCAAAAACACAAAATCATAGGACTCCTCAAAAGTGGTGCAGACAAGGCAAAACAAAATCCCATAGGACTCCTCCAAATTGTTGCAGACTAGGTAAAAAAACCAACATATGACTCCCTCAAAGTGGCGCACACTAGACAAAAAAAAAACCTGCATAGGACTCTTCCAAACTGGAACAGACTAGGGAAAAAAAAAACTCATAGGACTCATCAAAAAGGTGTGGACTAGGCAAAAAAAACCCCATAGGAAACCTCCAAAGCGGTGCAGACTAGGCAAAAAAAACCTCCAAAGGACTACTGCAAAGTGGTGCAGACTACGCAAAAAAACCAAAACCATAGGACTCCTACAAAGTGGTGCAGACAAGGCAAAAAAACAAAACCCAAGGGACCCATCAAAAGTGGTGCAGACTAGGCAAAAAAAACCCCATAGGACTCATCAAAAGAGGTGCGGATAAGGCAAAAAATACCCTATAGGACTCCTCCAAAGTGGTGCAGACTAGGAAAAAACCAAAACCCATAGGACGAATGAAAAGAGGTGCAGTGTATGCAAAAAAAAAAAAATCCCATATGACTCCTCCAAATTGGTGCAGACTAGGCAAAAAAAAATACCACAGGACTCCTCGAAATTTTTGCAGACTAGGCAAAAAAAAACCCATAGAACTCTTTCAAAGAGGTGCAGACTAGGCAAAAAAAAACCCACAGGACTCCTCCAAAGTGGTGCAGACTAGGCAAAAAAAAAAAAAAAATCCCATATGACTCCTCCAAATTGGTGCAGACTAGGAAAAAAACAAAACGCATACGACTCAGCCAAAGAGGTGCAGACATGGCAAAAAAAAAAACTCCGTAGGACTACTACGAAGTGGTGCAGACTACACAAAAAAACCTAAAACACAGGACTCCTGAAAACTGTTGCAGACTAGGCAAAAGAAAACCCCCATAGGACTCCTCCAAAGTGGTGCAGAGTAGGCAAAAAAAAAAAAACCATAGGACTCCTCAAAGTGGTGCAGAAGAGGAAAAAAAAAACCTCATAGGACTCCTCCAAAGTGGTGCAGAGTAGGCAAAAAAAACAAAACCATAGGACTCCTCCAAAGTGGTGCAGAAGAGGAAAAAAAAAAACTCATAGGACTCCTCCAAAGTGGTGCAGAGTAGGCAAAAAAAACTCCCATAGGACTCCTGCAAAGTGGTACAGACTAGGTAAAGAAAAAAACCCAGAGGACACCTCCAAAGTGGTGCAGTCTAGGCAAAAAAACAACTCCATTGGACTCCTCCAAATTGGTGCAGACTAGGCAAAAAAAAAAAAACATAGGACTCATCAAAAGAGGTGCAGACCAGGCAAAAAAAACCAACCCTAGGACTCCTCCAAAGTGGTGCACAGTAGGCAAAACAAAACCATAGGACTCCTCCAAAGTGGTGCAGACTAAACAAAAAATAATCCCATAGAACTCCTCCAAAGTGGTGCAGACTGGGCAAAAAACCAAAACACATAGGATTCATCAAAAGAGGAACAGAATAGGCAAAAAAACACAGGCCTTCTCCAAAGGGAGGCAAAGGAAGAAGTGATGTGCTGGACTTCTCCAGGAATCTGGATGAGAAGAAAAGTGCAGGACACCTCCGGGCGCTTGTTCCTCAATTGTGGCCATGTGGCTCCCCAGAGGCATCCCGTGCTTTGCTATTTTGCCATCATGGCCCTGATGATTGCCACCGTGAGCTCCTTTGCTGTGCTCCAGCAGAGGTGAGCCGTGCTTTCCTTCCTCTCCACACTGCCTGTAAGTACCACACCTTGCTTTGAAGTTTTCTAGTTATTATGTATATTATTTACATTCGTATTTGGTATTGCAGATTGTATTTCCTGGAATAGTCTCTGTTGAAGCTTGTATTGCGTTGGTAGTCTTGTACTTTGTATTGTTTATTGCATGGCCTGTAATCTTAGGACTGTTTTGTAAGGTAGAGGTTTTCCTGTACTGTGCCTTGTTTTCTGCTGTGCTGCTGCCTTGTACAATGTTTTGCACAGTGCTTGACGCCCCCAAGTGCACGTCACACGCTCTGTGACAGCAACCGGGAGCAGGGTCCTGTGCACAGCCCTGCTCGGGACTCAAGCCCACCGAGCAGGTCTCGGGAGCCAGCCTTTGTCCCCGTGAGAGCCCCGTGGCATCCTGTTCTTCCATTCGTCTCCTGTGCTGCCCAGCAGGAGTCCTGCATTTTTTGGCTTTTTTACCATCCTGCCCATGAGGAGTCCAGCACTTCATCATGTTCGTGTTGCCTGGGAGGATTTCTGTGCTTCAGTTCTTCCCCACGCTGCTCCGTGCAGTTGTGCGCTTGCTTCTCTCCCTGCACTTGGCTGCATTTCTGCAGAATCCTTCAGGAGTCCAGTGGTTCATTTGTTCCTCTGCAACGCCTCGCACAAGTCCTGCGCTTTGCTTCTTTGCTGCGACAGCCTGGTGAAGTCCTGCGCTTGGCTATTTACCACGATGCTCTGCAGTATCTCTGCTTTGGGCTTCTTCACCGTGATATCCAAGCGGAGGCTACCACTCTGCATTCTCGGCTGCACCTCCTTGGAGGAGTCCTGGAGTTTCCTTTTCCTGAGCTGCGCCCGCAGGTGTCCTGCACTTTTCTTCTCATCCAAATTCCTGGAGAAGTCCAGCACATCAGTTGTTCCTTTGCCTCCCTTTGGAGAATTCCGTGGTTTTTCGCCTAATCTGCACCACTTTGGAGAAGTCCTATGGTTTGTATTTTTTGCCAGTCTGCACCACTTTGGAGGAGTCCTGTGGTTTTGGTTTTTTCTTGCCTACTCTACACCACTTTGGACGAGTCCTATGGTTTTTGGATTTTTTTGCCAATCTGCACCACTTTATAGGAGTTCTATGGGAGTTTTTTTTGACTAGTCTGCACCACTTTGGAGGAGTCCTAGGGGGTTTTTTTTGCCTAGTCTGAAGCACTTTGGAGGAGTCCTGTGATTTGGGGATTTTTTTACCTAGTCTGCACCACTTTGAAAGAGTCTTATGGTTTTTTTTTTTGCCTAGTCTGCACCACTTTGGAGGAGTCCTATGGTTTGGGTTTTTTTGCCTAGTCTGCACCGATTTGAAGGAGTCTTATTGGTTTCTTTTCTTTTGTCCAGTCTGCACCACATTGGAGGATTCCTATGTGGGGTTTTTTTGCCTAGTCTGCACCACTTTGGAGGAGTCCTACGGTTTGGGGTGTTTTTGCTAATCTGCACCACTTTGGAGGAGTCCTATGGGGTTTTTATTTGCCTAGTCTGCACCTCTTTGGATGAGTCCTGTGGGTTTTGGTTTTTTGCCTTGTCTGCACCATTTTGGAGGAGTCCTATGGGGTTTTTTTTGCCTAGTCTGCAGCACTTTGGAGGAGTCCTATGATTTGGGGTTTTTTTTACCTAGTCTGCACCACTTTGGAAGAGTCTTATGGTTGGTTTTTTTTGACTAGTCTGCACCATTTTGGAGGAGGCATATGTTTTTTGGGGTTTTTTTTGCCAATCTGCACCACTTTGGAGGAGTCCTATGGTTTTTTTTTTTCGCCTACTCTACACCACTTTGGAGGAGTCCTATGATTTATAATTTTTGCCAGTCTGCACCACTTCGGAGGAGTCCTATGGTTTGTATTTTTTTCCAGTGTGCACCACTTTGGAGGAGTCCTATGGTATTTTTTTTTTTCCTTAGTCTGCACCACTTTGGAGGAGTCCTATGCAGGTTTTTTTTTTTTTCTTAGTCTTCACCAATTTGGAGGAGTCCTGTAGGGTTTTTATTTTGCCTAGTCTGCACCACTTTGGAAGAGTCCTATGGGTTTTTTCGCCTAGACTTCACCACTTAGTAGGAGTCGTATAGAGTTTTTTTTTTTCCCTACTCCACACCACTTTGGAGGAGTCCTATGGGTTTTTTTTTTTCGCCTACTCTACACCACTTTGGAGGAGTCCTATGATTTATAATTTTTGCCAGTCTGCACCACTTCGGAGGAGTCCTATGGTTTGTATTTTTTTCCAGTCTGCACCACTTTGGAGGAGTCCTATGGTATTTTTTTTTTTCCTTAGTCTGCACCACTTTGGAGGAGTCCTATGCAGGTTTTTTTTTTTTTCTTAGTCTTCACCAATTTGGAGGAGTCCTGTAGGGTTTTTATTTTGCCTAGTCTGCACCACTTTGGAAGAGTCCTATGGGTTTTTTCGCCTAGACTTCACCACTTAGTAGGAGTCGTATAGAGTTTTTTTTTTCCCTACTCCACACCACTTTGGAGGAGTCCTATGGGTTTTTTTTTTGCCTAGTCTGCACCACTTTGGAGGAGTCCTATCGTTTGTATTTTTTGCCAGTCTGCACCACTTTGGAGGATTCCTATGGAGATATTTTTTTCTGCCTGCTCTGCTCCACTTTGGAAGATTCCTATTGTTTGGGTTTTTTTGCCTAGTCGGCACCTCTTTGCATGAGTCCTGTGGTTGTCTTCGAAGCCTGAGCCACCCTGGAGGAGTCCTGGGCTTTGTTTCCCCACCTGCACCTTGGAGGATCCCTGCATTTGGTTCTTCGCATGCAACACCCTGGACGTTTCCCACGATTTTCTTCTTCGCCTACACCTCTTTGGAGGAGTTCTGATTTTTTATTTTTCCTGTGCTGCCATGGAGGAATCCTGCGCTTTGCTTGTTTGCTGTGATGGCCCAGAGGAATCTGGTGCTCTGCTTTTTTCTTCACCACCTATGAGGGGGCCTGCGTTTGCCTTTTTCTCCCAGATTTCCTGGAGGTTTGCTGTGCTTTGCTTTTTGACGACCTGGCCTTGGAGGTGTCTTCATCCTCGATTGATGCCGTGTGGTGCCCCAGAGGCATCCCGTGCTTTGCTATTCAGCCATCATAAAACCTGGAGGTTTTAGAGTGGTGGACAAGTGCAGACTAGGCAAAAAATAAATAATAGGACTTCTCCAAAGTGGTGCAGACTACGCAAAAACCAAAACCATAGGACTCCTCCAGACTGACGCAGACAAGGCAAAAAAAAACCCCATAGGACTCCTCTAAATTGGTGCAGACTAGGCAAAAAACCGAAACCCATAGGACTCCTCCTAAGTGGAGCAGAATACGAAAAAATCCAAAACCATAGGACTCCAACAAAGTGATGCAGACTAGGCAAAACAAACCCAGTAGGACTCCTCCAAAGTAGTGCAGACTAGGCAAAATCCAAAACCCATAGGACTCATCAAAAGAGGTGCAGACTTTGAAAAAAAAAACTCCATAGGACTCCTCCAAAGTCGTACAGTCTATGCAAAACAAAAACCCTTAGACCCCTCCAAAGTGGTGCAGACTAGGCAAAAAAAAAACTCCATAGGACTCCTCCAAAGTGGTGCAGAGTAGGCAAAAAAACAAAAAAAAAATAGGACTTATCAAAAGTGGTACAGACTAGGCAAAAAAAACCCCTATATCTCCTCCAAAATGGTGCAGACAAGGGAAAACAAAATCCCAAAGGGCTCCTCCAATGTGGTGCAGACTAGGCAAAAAGCAAAACCCATAGGACTCATCAAAAGAGGTGCAGGCTACACAAAAATAAAAACCATAGGACTCCTCCAAAGTGGTGTACAGTAGGCAAAAGAAAAAGCCATAGGACTCCTCCAAAATGGTGCAGACAAGGCAAAAAACACCCCCATAGGACTCCTCCAAAATGGTGCAGACAAGGCAAAACTAAATCCCATAGGACTCCACCAAAGTGGTGCAGACTAGGCAAAAAGCAAAAACCATAGGACTCATCAAAAGAGGTGCAGCCTACGCAAAAACACAAAATCATAGGACTCCTCAAAAGTGGTGCAGACAAGGCAAAACAAAATCCCATAGGACTCCTCCAAATTGTTGCAGACTAGGTAAAAAAACCAACATATGACTCCCTCAAAGTGGCGCACACTAGACAAAAAAAAAACCTGCATAGGACTCTTCCAAACTGGAACAGACTAGGGAAAAAAAAAACTCATAGGACTCATCAAAAAGGTGTGGACTAGGCAAAAAAAACCCCATAGGAAACCTCCAAAGCGGTGCAGACTAGGCAAAAAAAACCTCCAAAGGACTACTGCAAAGTGGTGCAGACTACGCAAAAAAACCAAAACCATAGGACTCCTACAAAGTGGTGCAGACAAGGCAAAAAAACAAAACCCAAGGGACCCATCAAAAGTGGTGCAGACTAGGCAAAAAAAACCCCATAGGACTCATCAAAAGAGGTGCGGATAAGGCAAAAAATACCCTATAGGACTCCTCCAAAGTGGTGCAGACTAGGAAAAAACCAAAACCCATAGGACGAATGAAAAGAGGTGCAGTGTATGCAAAAAAAAAAAAATCCCATATGACTCCTCCAAATTGGTGCAGACTAGGCAAAAAAAAATACCACAGGACTCCTCGAAATTTTTGCAGACTAGGCAAAAAAAAACCATAGAACTCTTTCAAAGAGGTGCAGACTAGGCAAAAAAAAACCCACAGGACTCCTCCAAAGTGGTGCAGACTAGGCAAAAAAAAAAAAAAAATCCCATATGACTCCTCCAAATTGGTGCAGACTAGGAAAAAAACAAAACGCATACGACTCAGCCAAAGAGGTGCAGACATGGCAAAAAAAAAAACTCCGTAGGACTACTACGAAGTGGTGCAGACTACACAAAAAAACCTAAAACACAGGACTCCTGAAAACTGTTGCAGACTAGGCAAAAGAAAACCCCCATAGGACTCCTCCAAAGTGGTGCAGAGTAGGCAAAAAAAAAAAAACCATAGGACTCCTCAAAGTGGTGCAGAAGAGGAAAAAAAAAACCTCATAGGACTCCTCCAAAGTGGTGCAGAGTAGGCAAAAAAAACAAAACCATAGGACTCCTCCAAAGTGGTGCAGAAGAGGAAAAAAAAAAACTCATAGGACTCCTCCAAAGTGGTGCAGAGTAGGCAAAAAAAACTCCCATAGGACTCCTGCAAAGTGGTACAGACTAGGTAAAGAAAAAAACCCAGAGGACACCTCCAAAGTGGTGCAGTCTAGGCAAAAAAACAACTCCATTGGACTCCTCCAAATTGGTGCAGACTAGGCAAAAAAAAAAAAACATAGGACTCATCAAAAGAGGTGCACACCAGGCAAAAAAAACCAACCATAGGACTCCTCCAAAGTGGTGCACAGTAGGCAAAACAAAACCATAGGACTCCTCCAAAGTGGTGCAGACTAAACAAAAAATAATCCCATAGAACTCCTCCAAAGTGGTGCAGACTGGGCAAAAAACCAAAACACATAGGATTCATCAAAAGAGGTACAGAATAGGCAAAAAAACACAGGACTTCTCCAAAGGGAGGCAAAGTAAGAAGTGATGTGCTGGACTTCTCCAGGAATCTGGATGAGAAGAAAAGTGCAGGACACCTCCGGGCGCTTGTTCCTCGATTGTGGCCATGTGGCTCCCCAGAGGCATCCCGTGCTTTGCTATTTTGCCATCATGGCCCTGATGATTGCCACCGTGAGCTCCTTTGCTGTGCTCCAGCAGAGGTGAGCCGTGCTTTCCTTCCTCTCCACACTGCCTGTAAGTACCACACCTTGCTTTGAAGTTTTCTAGTTATTTTGTATATTATTTACATTCGTATTTGGTATTGCAGATTGTATTTCCTGGAATGGTCTCTGTTGAAGCTTGTATTGCGTTGGTAGTCTTGTACTTTGTATTGTTTATTGCATGGCCTGTAATCTTAGGACTGTTTTGTAAGGTAGAGGTTTTCCTGTACTGTGCCTTGTTTTCTGCTGTGCTGCTGCCTTGTACAATGTTTTGCACAGTGCTTGACGCCCCCAAGTGCACGTCACACGCTCTGTGACAGCAACCGGGAGCAGGGTCCTGTGCACAGCCCTGCTCGGGACTCAAGCCCACCGAGCAGGTCTCGGGAGCCAGCCTTTGTCCTCGTGAGAGCCCCGTGGCATCCTGTTCTTCCATTCGTCTCCTGTGCTGCCCAGCAGGAGTCCTGCATTTTTTGGCTTTTTTACCATCCTGCCCATGAGGAGTCCAGCACTTCATCATGTTCGTGTTGCCTGGGAGGATTTCTGTGCTTCAGTTCTTCCCCACGCTGCTCCGTGCAGTTGTGCGCTTGCTTCTCTCCCTGCACTTGGCTGCATTTCTGCAAAATCCTTCAGGAGTCCAGTGGTTCATTTGTTCCTCTGCAACGCCTCGCACAAGTCCTGCGCTTTGCTTCTTTGCTGCGACAGCCTGGTGAAGTCCTGCGCTTGGCTATTTACCACGATGCTCTGCAGTATCTCTGCTTTGGGCTTCTTCACCGTGATATCCAAGCGGAGTCTACCACTCTGCATTCTCGGCTGCACCTCCTTGGATGAGTCCTGGAGTTTCCTTTTCCTGAGCTGCGCCCGCAGGTGTCCTGCACTTTTCTTCTCATCCAAATTCCTGGAGAAGTCCAGCACATCAGTTGTTCCTTTGCCTCCCTTTGGAGAATTCCGTGGTTTTTCGCCTAATCTGCACCACTTTGGAGAAGTCCTATGGTTTGTATTTTTTGCCAGTCTGCACCACTTTGGAGGAGTCCTGTGGTTTTGGTTTTTTCTTGCCTACTCTACACCACTTTGGAGGAGTCCTATGGTTTTTGGTTTTTTTTGCCAATCTGCACCACTTTATAGGAGTTCTATGGGAGTTTTTTTTGACTAGTCTGCACCACTTTGGAGGAGTCCTAGGGGGTTTTTTTTGCCTAGTCTGAAGCACTTTGGAGGAGTCCTGTGATTTGGGGATTTTTTTACCTAGTCTGCACCACTTTGAAAGAGTCTTATGGTTTTTTTTTTTGCCTAGTCTGCACCACTTTGGAGGAGTCCTATGGTTTGGGTTTTTTTGCCTAGTCTGCACCGATTTGAAGGAGTCTTATTGGTTTCTTTTCTTTTGTCCAGTCTGCACCACATTGGAGGATTCCTATGTGGGGTTTTTTTGCCTAGTCTGCACCACTTTGGAGGAGTCCTACGGTTTGGGGTGTTTTTGCTAATCTGCACCACTTTGGAGGAGTCCTATGGGGTTTTTATTTGCCTAGTCTGCACCTCTTTGGATGAGTCCTGTGGGTTTTGGTTTTTTGCCTTGTCTGCACCATTTTGGAGGAGTCCTATGGGGTTTTTTTTGCCTAGTCTGCAGCACTTTGGAGGAGTCCTATGATTTGGGGTTTTTTTTACCTAGTCTGCACCACTTTGGAAGAGTCTTATGGTTGGTTTTTTTTGACTAGTCTGCACCATTTTGGAGGAGGCATATGTTTTTTGGGGTTTTTTTTGCCAATCTGCACCACTTTGGAGGAGTCCTATGGCTTTTTTTTTGCCCAGTCTGCACCACTTTGGAGGAGTCCTATGGTTTTTTTTTTTCGCCTACTCTACACCACTTTGGAGGAGTCCTATGATTTATAATTTTTGCCAGTCTGCACCACTTCGGAGGAGTCCTATGGTTTGTATTTTTTTCCAGTCTGCACCACTTTGGAGGAGTCCTATGGTATTTTTTTTTTTCCTTAGTCTGCACCACTTTGGAGGAGTCCTATGCAGGTTTTTTTTTTTTTCTTAGTCTTCACCAATTTGGAGGAGTCCTGTAGGGTTTTTATTTTGCCTAGTCTGCACCACTTTGGAAGAGTCCTATGGGTTTTTTCGCCTAGACTTCACCACTTAGTAGGAGTCGTATAGAGTTTTTTTTTTTCCCTACTCCACACCACTTTGGAGGAGTCCTATGGGTTTTTTTTTTGCCTAGTCTGCACCACTTTGGAGGAGTCCTATCGTTTGTATTTTTTGCCAGTCTGCACCACTTTGGAGGATTCCTATGGAGATATTTTTTTCTGCCTGCTCTGCTCCACTTTGGAAGATTCCTATTGTTTGGGTTTTTTTGCCTAGTCGGCACCTCTTTGCATGAGTCCTGTGGTTGTCTTCGAAGCCTGAGCCACCCTGGAGGAGTCCTGGGCTTTGTTTCCCCACCTGCACCTTGGAGGATCCCTGCATTTGGTTCTTCGCATGCAACACCCTGGACGTTTCCCACGATTTTCTTCTTCGCCTACACCTCTTTGGAGGAGTTCTGATTTTTGATTTTTCCTGTGCTGCCATGGAGGAATCCTGCGCTTTGCTTGTTTGCTGTGATGGCCCAGAGGAATCTGGTGCTCTGCTTTTTTCTTCACCACCTATGAGGGGGCCTGCGTTTGCCTTTTTCTCCCAGATTTCCTGGAGGTTTGCTGTGCTTTGCTTTTTGACGACCTGGCCTTGGAGGTGTCTTCATCCTCGATTGATGCCGTGTGGTGCCCCAGAGGCATCCCGTGCTTTGCTATTCAGCCATCATAAAACCTGGAGGTTTTAGAGTGGTGGACAAGTGCAGACTAGGCAAAAAATAAATAATAGGACTTCTCCAAAGTGGTGCAGACTACGCAAAAACCAAAACCATAGGACTCCTCCAGACTGACGCAGACAAGGCAAAAAAAAACCCCATAGGACTCCTCTAAATTGGTGCAGACTAGGCAAAAAACCGAAACCCATAGGACTCCTCCTAAGTGGAGCAGAATACGAAAAAATCCAAAACCATAGGACTCCAACAAAGTGATGCAGACTAGGCAAAACAAACCCAGTAGGACTCCTCCAAAGTAGTGCAGACTAGGCAAAATCCAAAACCCATAGGACTCATCAAAAGAGGTGCAGACTTTGAAAAAAAAAACTCCATAGGACTCCTCCAAAGTCGTACAGTCTATGCAAAACAAAAACCCTTAGACCCCTCCAAAGTGGTGCAGACTAGGCAAAAAAAAAACTCCATAGGACTCCTCCAAAGTGGTGCAGAGTAGGCAAAAAAACAAAAAAAAAATAGGACTTATCAAAAGTGGTACAGACTAGGCAAAAAAAACCCCTATATCTCCTCCAAAATGGTGCAGACAAGGGAAAACAAAATCCCAAAGGGCTCCTCCAATGTGGTGCAGACTAGGCAAAAAGCAAAACCCATAGGACTCATCAAAAGAGGTGCAGGCTACACAAAAATAAAAACCATAGGACTCCTCCAAAGTGGTGTACAGTAGGCAAAAGAAAAAGCCATAGGACTCCTCCAAAATGGTGCAGACAAGGCAAAAAACACCCCCATAGGACTCCTCCAAAATGGTGCAGACAAGGCAAAACTAAATCCCATAGGACTCCACCAAAGTGGTGCAGACTAGGCAAAAAGCAAAAACCATAGGACTCATCAAAAGAGGTGCAGCCTACGCAAAAACACAAAATCATAGGACTCCTCAAAAGTGGTGCAGACAAGGCAAAACAAAATCCCATAGGACTCCTCCAAATTGTTGCAGACTAGGTAAAAAAACCAACATATGACTCCCTCAAAGTGGCGCACACTAGACAAAAAAAAAACCTGCATAGGACTCTTCCAAACTGGAACAGACTAGGGAAAAAAAAAACTCATAGGACTCATCAAAAAGGTGTGGACTAGGCAAAAAAAACCCCATAGGAAACCTCCAAAGCGGTGCAGACTAGGCAAAAAAAACCTCCAAAGGACTACTGCAAAGTGGTGCAGACTACGCAAAAAAACCAAAACCATAGGACTCCTACAAAGTGGTGCAGACAAGGCAAAAAAACAAAACCCAAGGGACCCATCAAAAGTGGTGCAGACTAGGCAAAAAAAACCCCATAGGACTCATCAAAAGAGGTGCGGATAAGGCAAAAAATACCCTATAGGACTCCTCCAAAGTGGTGCAGACTAGGAAAAAACCAAAACCCATAGGACGAATGAAAAGAGGTGCAGTGTATGCAAAAAAAAAAAAATCCCATATGACTCCTCCAAATTGGTGCAGACTAGGCAAAAAAAAATACCACAGGACTCCTCGAAATTTTTGCAGACTAGGCAAAAAAAAACCCATAGAACTCTTTCAAAGAGGTGCAGACTAGGCAAAAAAAAACCCACAGGACTCCTCCAAAGTGGTGCAGACTAGGCAAAAAAAAAAAAAAAATCCCATATGACTCCTCCAAATTGGTGCAGACTAGGAAAAAAACAAAACGCATACGACTCAGCCAAAGAGGTGCAGACATGGCAAAAAAAAAAACTCCGTAGGACTACTACGAAGTGGTGCAGACTACACAAAAAAACCTAAAACACAGGACTCCTGAAAACTGTTGCAGACTAGGCAAAAGAAAACCCCCATAGGACTCCTCCAAAGTGGTGCAGAGTAGGCAAAAAAAAAAAAACCATAGGACTCCTCAAAGTGGTGCAGAAGAGGAAAAAAAAAAACTCATAGGACTCCTCCAAAGTGGTGCAGAGTAGGCAAAAAAAACAAAACCATAGGACTCCTCCAAAGTGGTGCAGAAGAGGAAAAAAAAAAACTCATAGGACTCCTCCAAAGTGGTGCAGAGTAGGCAAAAAAAACTCCCATAGGACTCCTGCAAAGTGGTACAGACTAGGTAAAGAAAAAAACCCAGAGGACACCTCCAAAGTGGTGCAGTCTAGGCAAAAAAACAACTCCATTGGACTCCTCCAAATTGGTGCAGACTAGGCAAAAAAAAAAAAACATAGGACTCATCAAAAGAGGTGCACACCAGGCAAAAAAAACCAACCATAGGACTCCTCCAAAGTGGTGCACAGTAGGCAAAACAAAACCATAGGACTCCTCCAAAGTGGTGCAGACTAAACAAAAAATAATCCCATAGAACTCCTCCAAAGTGGTGCAGACTGGGCAAAAAACCAAAACACATAGGATTCATCAAAAGAGGTACAGAATAGGCAAAAAAACACAGGACTTCTCCAAAGGGAGGCAAAGTAAGAAGTGATGTGCTGGACTTCTCCAGGAATCTGGATGAGAAGAAAAGTGCAGGACACCTCCGGGCGCTTGTTCCTCGATTGTGGCCATGTGGCTCCCCAGAGGCATCCCGTGCTTTGCTATTTTGCCATCATGGCCCTGATGATTGCCACCGTGAGCTCCTTTGCTGTGCTCCAGCAGAGGTGAGCCGTGCTTTCCTTCCTCTCCACACTGCCTGTAAGTACCACACCTTGCTTTGAAGTTTTCTAGTTATTTTGTATATTATTTACATTCGTATTTGGTATTGCAGATTGTATTTCCTGGAATAGTCTCTGTTGAAGCTTGTATTGCGTTGGTAGTCTTGTACTTTGTATTGTTTATTGCATGGCCTGTAATCTTAGGACTGTTTTGTAAGGTAGAGGTTTTCCTGTACTGTGCCTTGTTTTCTGCTGTGCTGCTGCCTTGTACAATGTTTTGCACAGTGCTTGACGCCCCCAAGTGCACGTCACACGCTCTGTGACAGCAACCGGGAGCAGGGTCCTGTGCACAGCCCTGCTCGGGACTCAAGCCCACCGAGCAGGTCTCGGGAGCCAGCCTTTGTCCTCGTGAGAGCCCCGTGGCATCCTGTTCTTCCATTCGTCTCCTGTGCTGCCCAGCAGGAGTCCTGCATTTTTTGGCTTTTTTACCATCCTGCCCATGAGGAGTCCAGCACTTCATCATGTTCGTGTTGCCTGGGAGGATTTCTGTGCTTCAGTTCTTCCCCACGCTGCTCCGTGCAGTTGTGCGCTTGCTTCTCTCCCTGCACTTGGCTGCATTTCTGCAAAATCCTTCAGGAGTCCAGTGGTTCATTTGTTCCTCTGCAACGCCTCGCACAAGTCCTGCGCTTTGCTTCTTTGCTGCGACAGCCTGGTGAAGTCCTGCGCTTGGCTATTTACCACGATGCTCTGCAGTATCTCTGCTTTGGGCTTCTTCACCGTGATATCCAAGCGGAGTCTACCACTCTGCATTCTCGGCTGCACCTCCTTGGATGAGTCCTGGAGTTTCCTTTTCCTGAGCTGCGCCCGCAGGTGTCCTGCACTTTTCTTCTCATCCAAATTCCTGGAGAAGTCCAGCACATCAGTTGTTCCTTTGCCTCCCTTTGGAGAATTCCGTGGTTTTTCGCCTAATCTGCACCACTTTGGAGAAGTCCTATGGTTTGTATTTTTTGCCAGTCTGCACCACTTTGGAGGAGTCCTGTGGTTTTGGTTTTTTCTTGCCTACTCTACACCACTTTGGAGGAGTCCTATGGTTTTTGGTTTTTTTTGCCAATCTGCACCACTTTATAGGAGTTCTATGGGAGTTTTTTTTGACTAGTCTGCACCACTTTGGAGGAGTCCTAGGGGGTTTTTTTTGCCTAGTCTGAAGCACTTTGGAGGAGTCCTGTGATTTGGGGATTTTTTTACCTAGTCTGCACCACTTTGAAAGAGTCTTATGGTTTTTTTTTTTGCCTAGTCTGCACCACTTTGGAGGAGTCCTATGGTTTGGGTTTTTTTGCCTAGTCTGCACCGATTTGAAGGAGTCTTATTGGTTTCTTTTCTTTTGTCCAGTCTGCACCACATTGGAGGATTCCTATGTGGGGTTTTTTTGCCTAGTCTGCACCACTTTGGAGGAGTCCTACGGTTTGGGGTGTTTTTGCTAATCTGCACCACTTTGGAGGAGTCCTATGGGGTTTTTATTTGCCTAGTCTGCACCTCTTTGGATGAGTCCTGTGGGTTTTGGTTTTTTGCCTTGTCTGCACCATTTTGGAGGAGTCCTATGGGGTTTTTTTTGCCTAGTCTGCAGCACTTTGGAGGAGTCCTATGATTTGGGGTTTTTTTTACCTAGTCTGCACCACTTTGGAAGAGTCTTATGGTTGGTTTTTTTTGACTAGTCTGCACCATTTTGGAGGAGGCATATGTTTTTTGGGGGTTTTTTTGCCAATCTGCACCACTTTGGAGGAGTCCTATGGCTTTTTTTTTGCCCAGTCTGCACCACTTTGGAGGAGTCCTATGGTTTTTTTTTTGTCGCCTACTCTACACCACTTTGGAGGAGTCCTATGATTTATATTTTTTGCCAGTCTGCACCACTTCGGAGGAGTCCTATGGTTTGTATTTTTTTCCAGTCTGCACCACTTTGGAGGAGTTCTATGGTTTGTATTTTTTTCCAGTCTGCACCACTTTGGAGGAGTCCTATGGTTTGTATTTTTTGCCAGTCTGCACCACTTTGGAGGAGTCCAATGGTTTGTATTTTTTGCCAGTCTGCACCACTTTGGAGGAGTCCTATGCTTTGGCTTTTTTTTGCCAATCTGCACCACTTTGGAGGAGTCCTATGGTTTTTTTTTTCGCCTACTCTAGACCACTTAGGAGGAGTCCTGTGGTTTGTATTTTTTGCCAATCTGTCCCAATTTGGAGGAGTCCTATGTTTTTTATTTTTTGCCAGTCTGCACCACTTTGGAGAAGTCCTATGGTTTGTATTTTTTGCCAGTCTGCACCACTTTGGAGGAGTCCTATGGTTTTTTTTTTTCGCTTACTCTACACTACTTTGGAGAAGATCTATGGTTTGTATTTTTTGCCAATCTGCACCATCTAGAGGAGACCTATGGTTTTTTTTTTTGCCTAGTCTGCACCACTTTGGAGAAGACTTATGGTTTGTATTTTTTGCCAGTCTGCACCACTTTGGAGGAGTCCTATGGTTTGTATTTTTTGTCTAGTCTGCACCACTTTGAAGGATTCCTATGGTTTGTATTTTTTGCCAATCTGCACCACTTTGAAGGAGTCCTATGGTTTGTATTTTTTGGCAATCTGCACCATCTGGAGGAGACCTATGGTTTTTTTTTTTCGCCTACTCTACACCACTTTGGAGGAGTCCTATGGTTTGTATTTTTTGCCAGTCTGCACCACTTTGGAGGAGTCCTATGGGTTTTTTTTTGCCTAGTCTGCACCACTTTGGAGGAGTCCTATGGGTTTTTTTATGGCCTAGTCTGCACCACTTTGGAGGAGTCCTATGGGTTTGGTTTTTGCCAGTCTGCACCACTCTGGAGGAGTCCTATGGTTTGGGGTTTTTTTGCCAATCTGCACCACTTTGGAGGAGTCCTATGGCTTTTTTTTTTGCCCAGTCTGCACCACTTTGGAGGAGTCCTATGGGTTTGGTTTTTGCCTACTCTGCACCTCTTTGGATGAGTCCTGTGATTTTCTTCAAAGCCTGAGCTGCCCTGCAGGAGTCCTGGGCTTTGTTGCCCCTCCTGCACCTTGGAGGATCCCTGCATTTGGTTCTTCGCATACACCACCCTGGAAGTTTCCCACGATTTTCTTCTTCGCCTGCACCTCTTCTCATCCAGAGTTCCTCTCATCCAGATTCCTGCAGAAGTCCAGCACATCAGTTCTTCCTTTGCCTCGCTTTGGAGAAGTCCTGTGGTTTTTTGCCCAGTCTGCACCTCTTTGGAGCTTCTTTTCTGCGCCAGCCTTGTGAAGTCCTGCGCTTGGCTTCTTACCAGGATGCTCTGCTTTACCATTTCATTTTTAGAGAAACTCTTGCTCTCCTTTCATGCCAGGCAACATCTCAGAAGTTTTGCATTACTTAGAATAATAAATACCTTACATTAGCCTCCACTCGTTGGGTCATTTGTATCCATTTCTTGACAATTGTTCTCTTGAATTTCCACAGGGAGCTTCACTCCAAACTACAATACTCTGATAATATCACGGTTTCCTTAGGCCGAGGTGGTTGGCCAAGGAAAATTGGAAGAGTGTCACACATCCTAAGGGTTTCTAGTTCTCAAACACCAGTAGTATGCCTTCTTGTCACATCATGAATGAACAAGTCAAAAGAAAGCTAAAGGAGGCCCTCTACAGCCCTGTGAGTCAAGCAGCCCCCAAACATGACTGAGTTTCTCAGAGCTGGCATAACAAAATATACTAACTACTTAGTACTTGCATCCTTGTAATTCCTAGGAAGATCAGTCACAGAAAGGTCTTTGTGGGAGAAACTTGTGGGGCAGCCAGGACCAAATGCTGCTGAGCAGATGGCCTGGCAGATGCCAACCACCACCTTATCACAACCACGGCTCATGCCACACACCTGGCAGCTAAAGCATTAGCAGCCTCCAGCCGCGCCAGAAGCCTCCTCTCTCAGCAGAGAAGGACAGTGGAGAAAGCCACCAATTTCAAGCCGAGGACGTGGAAGAGGCTGGAGTTGCTAGCAGCACGTAGCCCCACAGATGAGGCAGAGCTGTCACCTCACTCGGCGTGACGGGACTGGGACCCTGCCTGGGGGAGGCAAAACCCCCACGAGGGACTGCTCAGCATCGGGGCCAGGAGCGCGCCTGCCGCCCTCGGCTCTGCACCCCCGCAGGGCTCCCGCTGCCCCGCAGCCCCCGCACCCCCGCACCGCTCCCACCGCTCCCACCGCTCACATCGCTCACATCGCTCCGCAGCCCCCGCACCGCTCCCACCGCTCCCAGCGCTGACACGACTCCGCGCAGCCCTTGGCGCTCCCGGCGCGCCGTCTCTCCGCTCGGCAGCCGCTTCCCGCAGGTCCCTGTCTCCGCTCACTCATCCCCGGGATGACCAATCCCCCGAGAGGGTGTCTGGGTCCCGTCCCCCCAGACCGCGCTGCGCCCCCATCTCCGCGGCGGGGCGGCCGGCGAGGCGAGTAACTCGGCGGCGACTCCACCGCCGCGGGAGGCTTCGTTTCGCTTTTCCTTCTCCTCCTCCCCGCTCCCCCCCCGCCGCCGTCCCCGCTCGGACGGGAGGCCGGGACCCGCCGAGTCGCCCTCCCCGCGGGGGCGGCCCCGGGCCGGGGGGAGCGGCGGGGGGAGCGCGTCCCCGCGACCGGCACGTGCGCGCGCCCTTAACCCTTTACGCGCCGCAGAAACGCAGCGCGAGGGCGGGAGCTTCTCGCTGCCACGAGTCTGGGGATCCCGCTTGCAGACATCGGAGCGCTGGAAGCGGGGTGAAGGAAAGTCGGAAGGAAACTATTCATAGACTCATGGAATCATAGAACCACTAGGTAGGAAACGACCCACTGGACCATCCAGTCCAACCATTCCTATCAATCACTGACCCATGCCCCTCAGCACCTCATCCACCCGTCTTTTAAACGCCACCAGGGATGGTGACTCAGCCACCACCCAGTGCCCAATGACCCTTTCCGTGCAAATATTTTTCCTAATGTCCAGCCTAAACCTCCCCTGGCAGAGCTTGAGGCCATTGCCTCTCGTCCTGTCCCCTGTCACTAGGGAGAAGAGGCCAGCTCCCTCCTCTCCACAACCTCCCTTCAGGTAGCTCTAGAGAGCAGGGAGGTCTCCCCTCAGCCTCCTCTTCTCCAGGCTAAACAACCCCAGCTCTCTCAGCCGTTCCTCATAAGGCCTGTTCTCCAGCCCCTTCACCAGCTTTGTTGCTCTTCTCTGGACTCGCTCCAGAGCCTCAACATCCTTCTTGTGGTGAGGGGCCCAGAACTGAACACAGGATTCGAGGAGCGGTCTCACCAGGACCGAGTACAGAGGGAGAATAACCTCCCTGGACCTGCTGGCCACGCCGTTTCTGACACAAGCCAAGATGCCATTGGCCTTCTTGGCCACCTGGGCTCACTGCTGGCTCATGTTCAGTCGCTGCCAACCAACCCCCCCAGGTCCTTCTCCTCCGGGCAGCTTTCCAGACAGACTTCTCCCAGTCTGCAGCACTGCACAGGGTTGTTGTGCCCCAAGTGCAGGACCCGGCATTTGGCCTTGTTAAACCTCATGCCATTGGTCTCAGCCCAGCGGTGCAGCCTGTTCAGATCCCTTTGCAGAGCCCCCTGCCCTCCAGCAGATCGACACTTCCACCCAGCTCAGTGTCGTCCGCAAACTTGCTAAGGGTGCCCTCATTGCCTTCATCCAGGTCATTGATAAAGACATTGAACAGGGCTGGACCCCACTTGTCACTGGCCTCCAGCTGGAGTTAACTCCATTTCCCACCACTCTCTGGGCCCGGCCATCCAACCAGTTTTCCACCCAGGAGAGTGTGCGCCTGTCCAGGCCAGAGGCTGACAGTTTCCGAAGCAGAATGCTGTGAGAAACTGTGTCAAAGGCTTTACTGAAGTCCAGGAAGAGCACGTCCACAGCCTTTCCCTCATCCAGCGTATGTATATATGCACGTTTAATTTTATAAACGGCAAAGAACTGTGTATCTGGAGTTGCATTTCCCCAAGCCAGTCACATTTCCTGAAATGAAAAATGCTGAGAATGCCAATTTTAGCAGTTGATTCTTACATGACAGATTAAGTAAAAATTCTACAGAAAGAAAGCAGTGGGTAGGAATAGTGACATAGAGCAGAAACTGATTGCACATGGTGAAAAAAAAATAATAGAAACCTTTTTGAGGGAACTACTTAGCTACTATTCCAAAAGCAGCCCTTTTGGGGGGATTTTTTTTTTAAATTTTTTAAACGCATTAGCTCTGAAAACCTGCTCGAGTCTTCACAGACATTTCTAGGGATTTCCTTCTTCCAACCACATAAAGAATCTATTGTTTTCCAGGATGCTGATGGGGAAAGACTCATTATAAGATTGCCTGATGATGGAGAAAACTTGTTGACTATGCAGCCCTAAACTTTCGCATACTATGCCTGTTACAAAAGGAAACATAACATAGAATCACAGAATCATAGAATCATAGAATTATTCAAAATGGAAAAACCTTTCAGAGTGGCTCCAATCCTTAACCTACCAATGCCAAGCCACCACTAAACTATGGCCCCAAGCACCACATCTACATGTCCTTTAAATACCGTCATGAGTTGTAAATCACATCCCTGGACAGCCTGTTCCAGCGACTGACAATCCTGTCAGTGAAGACATTTTTCCTAATATCCCCCCTAAACCTCCACTGGAGAAACCTGAGGTCATTTCCTCTTGTCCTCTCGCTTGTCATTTGGAGAAAAGAGCAACAACCACCTCACAACAACCTCCTTTACAGGTAGTTACAGAAAACAACAAGGTCTCCCCTCAGCCTCCTTTTCCCCAAACTAAACAGCCCCAGGTCCCTCAGCTGTTGCTCACACCACTTGTTCTCCAGACTTTTCACCAGCTTTATTGCCCTCCACTGAACAGGCTCCAGCACCTCCATGTCCTTCTCATACTGAGGGATCCAAAACTGAACACAGGATTCAAGGTGTAGCCTCACCAGCACCAACGGACACAATCACTTCCCTACTCTGGCTGGCCACACTCTTCCTGATACAAACCAGGAGGCTCCTGGCTTTCTTGGCCATGTGGGCACACTGCTTGCCCCAATTCAGCGGGCAGTTGACCAGCACCCCTCAGGTCTTTTGCACCAGGCAGTTTTCCAGAAACTCGTTGCCAAGCCTGCGGCATTCCGTGGGGTTGTTGTGACTCAAGCACAGGACCCAGTGCTCAGTCTTGTTGAACCTTATACCACTGGCCTCAGTCCATTGGTTCAGCCTGTTTAGACCCCTCTCTAGTGCCTTCCTTAAGCAGATCAACACTCCTGCACAACTGGATGTTGTCTGCAAACTTACTGAGGGTGCACAGAATCCCCTCATCCAGATCACTGACAAAGATATTAAACACAACCAGCCCCATCACTGAGCCCTGCCGAACACCGCTTCTGACCAGCACCAGCTGGATTTAACTCCATTCACAACCCTTTTGGCCTAGCCATTCAGCCAGTTTTTACGCAGTGAAAAGTACATCTGCCAAAGCCATAAGCAGCCAATTTCACAAGGAGAATGCTGTGGGAAATGGCGTTAAAAGCTTTACGAGAGTCCAGGTAGACAAAGTCCACAGCCTTTCCTTCATCCACTAAGCAGGGCATCTTGTCATAGAAGGTGATGAGGTTAGTCAGGTAGGACCTGCCTTTCCTAAATCCGTGCTGACTGGGCCTGATCACCTGGTTATCCTGTACATGCTGCTTGATGGCACTCAAGATGATCTGCTCCATAAGCTTCCCCTGCACTGAGGTCAGCCTGACAGGCCTGTAGTTCTCTGCATCCTCCTTCTGGCATATCTTGTAGACAGGCGTCACATAAGCTAATCTCCAGTCACCTGAGACCTCCTCAGCCAGCCAGGACTGCTGATACATGACGGAAAGCGGCTTGGTAAGCACTTTTGCCAGTTCCATCAGTCCTCTTGGGTGGATCTCACCTGGCCTCATAGTCTTGTCTGTGTCTAAGTGGTGTAGAAGGTTGCTAACCATTTCCTCTTGGATTATCGGTGTTCCACTCTGCTCTGCATCTCTGTCTTCCAGCTCACTGTGCTGGCAACACACAACAACTGGGCTTATTGTTAAAGACTGAGGCAAAGAAGGCATTAAGCACCTTGGGGTTTTCCTCATCCTTTGTCACTATTTTTCCTCCCACATCTAGTAAAGGACAGAGATTCTCTTACTCTCCTTTTGCTGCCAATGTATTTATAAAAACAGTTTTTATTGTCTTTTACTGCAGTAGCCAGATTAAGGTATAGTTGTGCTTTGGCCCTTCTAATTTTCTCTCTGTGTAACCTCACAACATCCTTGTAGTCCTCCTGAGTTGCCTGCCCTTCCTTGAAAGGTCAAAAACTCTCCTTTTTTGTCTGATTTCCAGCCAAAGCTCTCTGTTCAGCCAGGCCAGGCTTCTTCCCCGCCAGCCTGACTTTTGGCATGTGGGGACAGCCTGCTCTTGTGCCTTTAAGACTTCCACCTTGAAGAATGTCCAGCGTGACTCTGCTGCTGCTCCTCCTCCTCCCTTCTCCAAAAATCATATACCCTATCAATAACTTCATGACTCCTATGGCAAAGGCGGCCACCAACCATGTTTCCATGATGGCAACTATCTAATAGATGGATCTCCATCTGGACATCAAGCTGTTGACCACTACCTTCTGACATGTTGACCACTACTCTCTATTCTCTCTTTATTCATCCAAACAGCATTAGAAAGTATTTTGATTGTATTACACTTAGTAACTTCATTTCTATTTGTTTGGGCTTCTGCAACAAGAGTATGGAAACTGAACAAGAAAACCTCACCTGATCACATCCAGCATGGCATCAACAGTAGTGACTTCTGGAGTACTGCCCATTCAGTCAATCTCATCAGCACTTTGACGCGCTCCGGCTTTAATGGCCACAACTAAGATCATCCCTGCAGAAGGAGAACCAGAAGAAGGGCTCACAGGGCAAGCAGATGCATTGGTGCATCCTGCCTCAGTGTATGCCATGTAGCTAAATTCTTCATGCACTAAAATCCAAAAATGCTTCCTCTGTTGCTCATGCCAGGCTGTTCAGAAAAGAGAAGTCTATAGCTGGTGTCCTTAAATGTTAGGTTTCCCCCAAAAAGGAGCTACTTGCAGCTCTGCCACTGAACTTGGGAGCTGTAGCTTTGTTTTGACATGTATGGTACTAAATCATCACTGCTCACCAAAAGGGTAAATTTCTTCAGCTTGGCTTCAGCTGAAGTGTTCAGCAACTTCTGCATGGTGATACTTTGAATCGCTACTTACATTTCCCCTACAGAGTTCTTCTTGTTACTAGCTTTCCAATACAAATACAAATGTGTTGTCCTGTGACCCTGAATTACAATAGGATGTTTTGGTAAACTTAGTTGGCAATAATGTTACTTGCAAGAAAGGATTCAGAAACAGAAAAAGAATACTAGACTGAAATCAATGAATTTTCCACTTATTTCCGTGGCTTCATTTTAGGCATTTTTACTACTACATGACATACCAGACTTTGCCAAATGTACATTTTTCCCCCCCTCCCATAAGTCCCAAAACACCTAAAGCAAATGGAACAGCTAAATCTCAGTGTGGGGAGCAAGAGGCATTTGTATGACTCCTCAGCCAGGAACAAGGCTCTCTAACAACAACTGTGAATAAAACTGAACTGGATTTGTGCAACTCTTCACAATATAATATCACAGAATAACTCAGAATAGCAAGGACCTCTGGAGGTTGTCTGGTTTAACCACTCCTTCAGGATAGGGACAATTTCAAAGTTAGACACATCTTAATGGTAGTTTTTATTAATTTTCCTTACTCTTTTAATAGAAAATTCCCAGATTAGGTACCCTAAACAATGTAAGCACAGTGATACATTATTTTCAGTGATGCAACCTCTAGAAATTAAACAGGCCTTATACGTGCTTATGGGATTCTTTTTCTGTTGTTAAAGACCACTTTACTTTACAAGTAGGTCACATACAACGTACGTCTTATGCTTCAAATACATGTTTCACTTAGGCTCAACAAACGCAATGATAAGCCACACAGAGAAGGGCAGCTGACAGAGCAGGATTTGATTTGATTTCTTATTTAAGAAGATAGGCAAAAGATGTTTGTTTAAGCCACTATGAAAGAATTCAAGTTTGCTGGTAGGGTATGAACTTCCTATAAGTGGGGATGTGAGTTTTAGAAAGGTAGGATTCGAGTCTGGCACTGACAGAGAGGACAAAATCCTTAAAGGAAGGAAAGAAGATAACAAGTAAAGCAATATTTTCTGTCACTCTTTCAGGTGGGACACATTACGCACACTCACATCTGAGAACCAGTGACTATCACTTTGCCATTGAGGAAATGCCCTTTCTAGGTAATGCTCGCCTTCAATATTTGCTCATGTTTCTCACTGCTGGTCACTCTTTACCTAAGCAGACAGCTTAGGTAATCAAATCCTCCCTAAACTGAAGGCAAAATTGCCTGTGGCTTCATGCTGGATATGAATACAGCCCAAATGTGAACAGCAGGACTAAATTCTCCCTGTATTTGGCTACAAGTATATCAAGATGCTTGGTATGATTCCTGCCTCTTCTCCCCATCCTGCCTTGGGAAATCAGTAATGTTACAGTGCTGTATACTTACAATCATGCAGCGCCGAGGATTTTAATGGTTACGGCATTACAGAGTACCTAGTGTTACAGCAAGGATCGTAGTGGAGAAATAATATATGATCGCTCTCAAACCAATCTTCCCCGAAACGTTGGAATCCAAACCAGCAACACCTGCAAAAAGAACCGCAAAACCAAAACACTAAGAAACATCCTTAGAAGAAACTTGTTATTTTTGTAAAGACAATTATTTATTGTCTCTTATTTCTATGCAGGAAATTTTTCCTTATTCAAGGTATTTCTAAATATCGGTTGCATTTGTGAGAAGTGTCTACAGCAGACCAATATATCTGCTTCTGCTTTGCAAAAATCTTATTTCTCTGGATTCTTCTAGGACTCAAAGCTCTTGGTACTGTTCTTCTCTTGTTGCCCAGTTTTCATTAATTTGCAACCCACACGCATGTAAAAAAAAAAAAAATGGAAAAAGTGAAATCAAGTCTCTCATATCTTCTCTTTCTTGTCCCAGGACCTCAAAACCCTACCAAAATGAAATGCTGCACTGATTATGTACCTTTTTTTTTTTTTTTTTTTGGAAGAAAGGATGGGAATATAACTAATAAGACTGATGTTAATAATTTTGTTTGACGGAATAGCAGGAGGCATCAAAGCACAACAGGGATGAGGATGGTACAGGACCCTCAGTAGAAAAGAAGAGGCACGTGCTTTAGGGCAAGATACATAGACATCCCATTTGAAATCCTGGGGGAGGAAGGAAAACTCCAGATGTTCCTTGCCTTGCAATAACTTCTTTTATTCTTTAGTATGGACCCTTTTTTACCTGAATAATTTGATTGCTATTTCCAGGATGAATATCAATTTAATTTTCATATATTTTTATAGATATTTTTTTCTCTATTACTAGGTGATTCTGAGGACTTTTCTCTTTAAAAAATAACCAGAAAGGAGGACAACATTGTAAAACTTCTGAAAAATCAGAATTGGAAAAACGAGACGATTACAAGCGACCAATTTAATCCCAAGTTGTTTTCAACTACTGATTTTTGCATGTGGAATATGTTATGTTGCCAAAGTTAAAGACACTTAGCTTCTCCTACTCCTATTTTAGAACCCCTGTCTACCTGTTTAAGTGCATCAAACCAAGTCCTGTTAAGACTGGATTATAGCACCATCAGTCACCTGCAGCTTTTGAAGTCCCTCTGAAATTTCTTTCATAATCTTGTTTCGTTGTACATATTTACAGCTGCTTCCATGAAATGCGAATGTATAAAGCTACTTTGCCTAGGAGAACAGTCTGACTTAAACAAAACTGAGCCTAAGCAGGAAATATGGTGTTCCAGAAATTTTTACCAGTAGCCACATGAATTAGTCTCAGTTTCACACAGCCTTAAAAGTGACACTTTATTACAACACAAGGTTGCAACTTCATGAAAGACCAATATTTACTATTTTCTGTCTGACAAGAGCGATTAATTTTTTTTTTTCCATTCTGGTGTCACAAGGGTATAGAGAATGTTCCTAAACAAAGCTATGCTTTTGAAAGTGCTGAAAAAGTTATAATGAATCCTTGAAAAATCATTGAAATACATGTTTCAATGCTACTGGCATTGTTAAAGCTTCATGCTAATCCAGGAAACTAATTTTCTAAACTTTTTTGTGATTAACACTCTTCTCTCTTTGCCTTCCTGTTTAGTAAGGTTCTTCTGGAACATTCTGAACACAAACCAATCCCCAGGTTTTCTTCGTCCACTCTTCTGCCTCTAATGACAACTCCACTCCCATTAAGTACAGGAGCATCTTTGTGCAACTGCCAACAGAGTCAACCCCATTTTACTGCTTCCAGATTGGTCTACAGCTTCTTTTATTCTTTCCAAGGAAATGTAATAAAAATCTCAATGATTTCTGTATTTGCCTTTCAGAAGTTACTCAGATCTTTTGGACTACAAAGAATGCATAACGTTTCAGGTAAGAAAAAACAAGTAGCTAATAAAAAACCCCAACTACGCAGGTGTTGGAGTCAGGTAAACCGTTCAGAGAATTCACTGTCACAAACCAGAGCTGCGTGCCACTCCAAAATGGCCACCAAAATTTGAAATACTCACTGTTTTTTGTTGAATAAAAATCCATCTGAGGTCTTTCAAATCCTCCACTAGTGCGCCAGCACAATGCAGCAGAACTAATGTAATTTTGTGCCTCTGCATCAGGTGAAGTACTGTGGACTTTGTAACAAATCCTAGAGCAACACGCTCCACATTCCCAATGACAAGGCATCTACCTAGGACTCTGTGCTGGGTCCAGCCCTGTTCAACGTTGTTCCGTCTGTGTACAAACCCAGGAGCTAGCTGATCATTATGCAGTACCTTTCCTCAGTTTAGCACGGTGCCAAGAATAGCAAATAGGACCATTTGGTTCATATGTACAATTATACAAAAAATTATTTGATTAGTTAATGTTTGCACAGTGCTTCATTGTATACTTTTTTTTTTCAAGAGTTGCTCATATTTACCTGCTGGCAATGTTTGAAAACAAAGATCAGGATGTCTTAGCCGCACCGCACAGTGCAAGAACCCAGTTAGATGTGACCATTAGAGACACATGCTGCCTACAAAGAGCAAGTCAGTCCAGTTCCCTACCTACAGCCACTCTCAGCAGCACTTGTGCATGAACTTGTCTCACACCTGCACTGCACTCAATCTCCACCTCTATTTCTGCAAACGTAAAACGAGATTTTCAGGAAGTGCCAATATTCTTTTTTAATTCACCTCCACTATACTCAGGCCTCTGGGTTAATCAGAGTGAAAGTTTTAAAAAAGCCCATCAATGAAATGTTCAAGCACCTATAGCAAATTCAAGTCCATCACCATGTAGTCAGTGTTTTGAGACTTGATTTTCCTGGCAGGCTTTTGTGAAAACAAAAGAAATAAGAGAAAATCAAATATTTTCTAGGTGTTCTTACATCCTGTACACCGCAAGACTAAGAATTTTACAATTTGTGGCAACACTCAGATTTTTGTCTGCAGAGTATGTTGTGCTTTATGCTGTTTAAAAGGAATAAAACAAGTGCAGGAGGTGTTTGTTTTGGTTTTTTTGTTTCGGGTTTTTCTTTGTTTGTTTTTTCTTGTAATGCAGAGATTTTAGCCTGTTTCATTGTCTTTACTCTTAGCTTCCATACAGAAATTGCCATCCTTTTTTCTGAAGGCTACTGAGGATCAAAATCCAGTAAACTGCGTCCAGATAATTTGTTTTCAGTAATCTGTACTCCCCCTTCATATATAAAGCCATAAAGCAATTACAGTTGGTATTTCAGAGGGGAAAAGAGAAGGTGCAATAAGTGGTACCAGATTAACACAACTCTGCTCTTCTCAGTGTTCAACAGCAGGACAACAGACCAGCAAGACTGATCCTACAGTGTCTTGACAAAAGAAGACAGTAGTGAAGTAAGAGTAAAGAAAATAAAGTATAGAGAAGAAAGTAAAACAAAACTGCATCTCTCAGGTGAAACCTGTGAGCTTTGAGGCACAACGCTTCCCAGGTATCTCTCTCAGGAAGTACAGCTTTCCAAAACTTCTCCACTGACCTGAATGTCATTTACACAGATTTGGTCCTTGCTGTTCCCCTGGGCTTGCAGCAGGGCCATTAGCAGCATATTCCCTTTGTCCAGCTGGCAGAATTATATTGTAGTTAAGTACATATGGGGACGTACACTTTGTTCTCCCCCTTACTTCTACAGACACCCTTCACACACTTTCAGCTCCAACGTCCAAATGAATTTCAGTCAGTACCGGTCTTGAAGCAAAAGGCAGAGTAAGAAAAGAAATCTGCGTTATTAAAAAGCATTACCTTCCTGTGCAAGATTACTTCAGTTATTCGCATGGAAATAGAACTGTGAAGCATACCAATCAAAAGCAATATAATTTACTCTTGTGCCTGGCTGAAGCATAAACCACTCTCTGCAATACAGCCAAGGGTACGAGAGCCAACTGTTCTTAAATTCTGAGAGTTTGTTTTAAAAGCAGAATGTACCTTGCCCTAACACGGGTGGCTAGATCCTTTAAAAAGGGCATACTAACAAAGGCAGTTGTTTTGCCGGCAAGGATATGCAACATGTCATTATAAATTGGCTACAAATAAAAATCATTCTTGCCTGTAGTTATTGTCTGCAGTGTTTACTACATTAGAAAAGTACCAATATAATCAATAAAAGATTATACATTACAAATGCATTAGCTTTACTCAACAAAAGCCTTCAGTTTAATCAACAGAAGAATATTTCTGCACAGCTTACACAGACTTGCCAGCCCTATAAAATCCAGGTCAACATATGACTTCCATTGCTAGGAGGATGGCCTCCTTTATTATTCTCCAGTAGCAGTCTATCACAATGAGTAAGAAGTGTTCTATGCTACCATGTCTCAATTTTATCATTGGCTACTTCTGGATTGGCTTGGGTTTTTTTCACACTTGAAGAAAGACCTCTGGGCCTGTAATCTCTTTCCTCATGCTACTACGCTGTATGTTGAAACAATGCCCCGAAAGTACACATAGAACAAAGTATTTTAATGAAAGCAGAAACAAATTATGTAACTCCTCTGCATTTTCCTTCCCTCTAGTCTCCCTCATGATTCTATCACAAAATCGTCTAACACTACATTAACATGCAAATCAATGCTTCCTTTCTTTAAAACATTAAAGCACCTTGGAGAGCAGAAGATTTCCCAGGTTTTTATTATTATTTTGCAGTATTTTGAATATTATTTACTTATTCTCAAGTCACTCTTTATTAGTTAGGTCTGTTTAGCATCAACTTCCATTATGGTGTCAGCAAGTTCTCACATCAAAGTCAAAGTGGCCAAACTGGTTAAAACCAAACCAACGCATTACCTAGAGGTGAAATGGTCATTGGGCACTGGCAGAGGCTGCCCAGGAAGGTGGTTGAGTCACCTTCCCTGAAGGTGTTTAAGGCAAGGGTGGACGAGGTGCTAAGGGGCATGGTTTAGTACTTGATAGGAATGGTTGGACTCGATGATGCGGTGGGTCTCTTCCAACCTGGTTATTCTATGATTCTATGATTCTATGACTACGCATCTATCAAGAACAGCATGACAACATAATTACGCAAAATCCATAACAATGATTCATAAATTAACTTTCAGAAAGCCATGTAGTAAAATCTGGGTTCAAGTGGAAGCCCTTGAAAATCTGAATCCTAACCCTTCAAAAAGCAAAACAAAAGAAGAATTCACAAATCTGGCTGCAGCACAGTATGCCGTATAGTCTGCGTCTACAGTGCAATTTTGAAAAGTAATCAGAGTTGGCTTACTGCTTCACCCACTGAAGTAAGTGGTAAAATACATTTCAACTTCAATAAAACCAGGATTACAGTGCTACAGAGATCAGTTTAAGGGCTTGTAATAAATTCAGCTGAGAGACACTTTCACAAAATAAATTATCAGACGTTGGCACTTCTTGCATAGAGTAGCGAGCACTATCCCACACCAAAGAAGGCAACTGAGAGACAATGCACTGGACAGTCCCTTCTTTCTCTTCTTCCACTGGAGACACATCACCTCTACAACAGGTACCAGACACTGCAGAAACCAAACACAAACTCTCACCTCCTACTGGGAATATGCGATTCAAGACTGTGTGATCCAAGACGGCGACTCCCTTCCTTCATCTCCAGAGGAACCTGGACAAGCTCAAGAAGTGGGCCTGTGAGGATCTCATGAGGTTCAGCAAAGCCAAGTGCAAGGTCCTACACCTGGGTCGGGGCAAACCACCGTTTCAATATAGGATAGGGGATGATGTGATTGAGAGCTGCCCTGCAGAGAAGGATTGGGGATGCTCACTGATGAGAAGCTCAACATGATCCAGCAATGTGCGCCCACAGCCCAGAAGGCCAACCATGTCCTGGGCTGCATCAGAAGAAGTGTGGCCAGCAGGTTGAGGGAGGTGATTCTATCCCTCTGCTCTTGTGAGATCCCATCTGCAGTGTTTCGTCCAGTTCTGCAATCCTCAACGTAAGAAGGATATGGAACTGTTGGAATGGGTCCAGAGGAGGGTTATGAACAAAATCAGAGGACTGGAGCACCTCTGCTATGAGGACAGGCTGAAACAGTTGGGGTTGTTCAGCCTGGAGAAGAGAACGCTCCAGGGAGACTTCATACTGGCCTTCCAGTACCCAAAGCAGGCTTACAGGAAAGCTGGGGAGGGACTTTTTACAAGGGCATGTAGTGATAGGACGAGGGAGAATGCTTTTAAACTGGAGGGGGAAGATTTACATTAGGCATTAGGAAGAAATCCTTCACGAAATTCTTACCCATTCAGTTCTGCTCTCCCCTGCCAGCCCTTCCGTCCTTGCATGATCATCTTATTTGCAGCATCACCTGTCAGGGGCACCACAGTGAAATAGTCAGAAGTCACGGTCTCCACTGATGAGTCAGTCTGGGTGGTCTTGAGGACTGGGATGAAGAGGATGAAAAGACAGCCACCAAAAGCTATAGGGAAGCCACACCTCAGCCTCAATGACCACTCAGTGTCTACGGAAATAGGGCCTCAGAGGTGTTTGTGTCTCTCAGCTGCTGGGACAAGGACACGCCCTAACACAGGTGCAAGTTCCCAACTTAACTCATTTCCAAAAAGCACGCATACACATAGGACATGCTGATATTACGACTTTTGTGCAGTTATCTGGCTACAGCTTACAGACAAAAAGCATGGTAATGAATTCTTCTTGGAAAGGAAAACCACACACAGATTTAACTAGGGGGAAAAAAAATAATAATTGCTGAGAGCTTGAACTTTAGGCTTGGAACGATGCACACATTTGCAATAAAGGAAGACAATGTGAGTTCAAAACTGAAACTTTTTCTTTCAAAACCAAGTGTCATGTTTGGTCACGTACTGTGAGAAATGGATTACACACAGTGATGAATTTTCCTCTGCTTCCTGAGTTTGCAAACCATTAAGGATCAGTGGAACAGAGAAAGAACAGACCTTTTAAAGTTTCCAAATGGAAAGGTCAGCTTCAGAATTGCCTTACGAACCTTTTGTTGCCCTGGGAAGCAACAAATTGCAGAGTGGTGGAGGCTTACGCAACCCAAAACCAGTGTTTGAAATTGATACTCCCCTCAGTCCTTGCAATAATACCAAGAGGGGGAAAACAGAATCTACCTTCCCTGCTAATGCAGAGGAAAGAACTCCTGAGGCCAGAAATGTTTGGGAGTTAGGACAGGACCTAGTTCTCCCATTTAGGAAGCGTTATGAAGATAGGAAATTTAAACTGCGCTTGGAGGTGTAGTTTATCGAGTTGGGACATGAGCATTAACACGCCTAGTGTTTTGTTGAATGCAAGTGCCATCTGAAGTGCCAGCAGTGTTGAGTTCTGCACAGATGAATGAATGTCAGGCAGAACATCTAAGCTATTTTTTTTCCTGTACTTGCCAGAGTACTGCGTGTTGGAGGCACTATTGTATTGCTACTGAGCCAAGATCTCCGTAAGTGCATGGATGGCATTGCCAAACATGCCTAAAGTGACTCTCCTATTGTCGTTTCTCACGGCACAAGGGAAGCTGCCGTTGCAAAGGCCCTGAATGTTGATGGGAATACTTCCTCCTCAGTGAACGGTGTTGAAGAAGCTTCTGTCAGCAGCAGCAGACAGATACGATTTGGGTCTCTGGTGCCAGATGGTGTCTATGGAGTTAGTCTTGGAAAGATGGATGCTTTCATACACAAATACAGGAAGATCTCTACTGCTGGGAATCATAGAATCATACAGTCATAGAATAACCAGGTTGGAAGAGACCCACCGGATCATCGAGTCCAACCATTCCTACCAAACACTAAACCATGCCCCTTAGCACCTCGTCCAGGAAGATCCCTACTGCTGGGAATCAGTAGCTTTCTTGCACTGTGTCAAAGTGAACTTGAATCCTGATACGCTTGAAGAGTAGCATGGCAGTGATCTGGTGGAGCCTTGTTGACTGGAACAAAGCCTGTGCCATCTGTTAGTCCAGCTCACTTTCTTTGGATAGCTGAAGGTTCTGCTTTTCTCTCCTTCCTCTGGAGAGGTGGAAGATGCCTTATAATGCCTCAAATATTTTTACTGTAAGATACTGTAATGAGCTAGAGTCCTGAAATCCTTACTTAGACAAAACCTCTCTGTATTGCGAGGAGTTTATTTGGGACAGAGACTTCATCTGCAGAACAGCAAAAACAAATGAGCTGATATTAACTGTGACTGGATTTTCACCTTCAGCAGTGTTTTTAGGAAGTACATCTTGCCTGCAGCTCTTTTTCAGGGCTAGATGTGTACTTTTACTGTGTGTCCCTTGCAGTATTACTTGAAAGCTTCTTTCTGATGAGTTCAAAATGTTCTTATTCAGATCCCTTGGAGTAGAAAATAAACTATCTTCTGTGTTAATTCTTCGCAGCATTTGCATGTGTGTGACAGGTGTGCTTTGGCTTTTTAGGGTGAAGAGACTTAGTTCTATCAAAAATAATGCTTTTCCTCACTTGGTAATGTTAGTCCAAAAGCACTGTGGAAGATGGAGGAACTCGCCAAGTGGATGAACAATTCAAAGTGACTTCTGTGAGCAAAGCAGCATGTGGAAAAATCCTCCTGAAGAGAGAGAGGTCTTAGCGATTCTTGTAGTCTCTGCAAAAGGTATTTGTTGGAGGGAATAATCTAATCCAAGGCTTCCCCATGGCTGCCGAGCTGACAGGGAAGTATTGGTATGGAGAATGACTATGATTGCTTTCAGCTGCTATTTTGGACAAGCATTTGCAACTCAGCAAACTGAGATGGACTCATGACTTGTGTTCCTCTGCTGTGATTAGCACGGAGATAGCAATCAGTACGGTCTGAGCTGGTATGGGCTTTTTTGCTTTTTTTCTTTTTCTTTATTTGAAGTTCATTGTTGGAGCCTGTTGGAAGCACTTCTTTTATGCAGGTGCTTTCCACAGCACAGGCTCCAGTCTGAAGATGTTAGAATTTGAAGTAAGAGCCTGTGGTGCAGACTGCACTACAGACCCAAAGGGCATGAGGATATGGGCCACATTGGTTAGATCCTGCTGCAGTGACTTCTGCTGGTGAGCTGGTACCTGGAAACATTCTAGTGCACTGCAAGTCTGCTAGTAGGGATTTCTGGCTTAAACCAATATTTTTCTAATTATATGCCTCCCTCCCCCAAGTCAGCTTGCAAAGAAGTTTTAGCAAAGACTATAATGAATGTGTCACAAGAAAGGTAATGGATAACTTGTTCATGCCATTAGCGCTCTATCAAATACATGCAGTCAATTATGTATCTTCTAACTGGCACCCGTGCAAGTTTGTTGTAGGAGGGGAAGCTTCACCTGGCTTTAGTTCTCAATGTGTCCCAGGGCCATAAACAGTGGCTGTAACACTTTTCAGTGAGGGGCTGAAAGAGAGGTCATATTTGGGAAATGTTTTTCAAGTGAAGAAGTTGTGTGGCCACGATAGTGAGAATGTTAGTGTGGCAAAGTGCTCATCAGAAGTTATGTAAAATACAGGGCTTAAAATCTGTTCCATTGTTCAGAGCTGCCTCCTCTGAAGACTGCTGGAAGTTCGTGGTGAGATCGAGTTACATCAACCATCTTACAAAGTAGCGCCTGTAACAAAGCAGAGGTGATCTGCAAATAGTTAGGGGGGTTTGAGCTGAGTATTCTTGACTGTTGCAGACAACATTTTCATTTACATGGCTTTGATTTCTGTGTCAATTCATGCCCGCAAGCAGTTGGTACCCTGCTGTTCCCAAAGGCACTGATGACCTGTAATAAACCAGATTTTTTCCTCCTTTCTGGCTTTTATGAACCCTGGCTGATACTGATTTAGAGAATGGCCGGCTGACCTTTGGTTCATGAACATCTTGTCTCTGTTTGTTTCTCACAAACATTTTGGGAAAAGAAATAGATAAAAAACTTACCTCCTGCTTCATTGGTGCCATTTTCTCTCGTGTTGCCTTTATTCTCTGATACAGATAAAAGGAACTTCTATTTTTGCCCTTCTTAATGTCTTTGCATCTTTGTTCCACCATGGGGATGAGTACTGAGTGGAGACCCTGCTGCCATCAGTGGAGTGGGCAAATGTCTTTCAGGGAAAACTGCTGGAGAAAATTCCTTTTTCTACTGTTCTTTCCACAATCTAGCAAGTTCGGACTTTTTGACTTTTGTAGGACTGCCACTAGTCTCGGGATCTATCCACAACCATCTGCCTGCAAATTATTTGCAAATGCCAAACTCCCAGCATTGCAGAAGATTATTGCCACAGTAACGTACAGGGGGAGGTTTGAGATCAGGTGTGCTAGGAGCGACCTGGCTTGATCTCTGAACACAGGAATCCACACAGCATTTATTTCCAGACTTCATTGCTGGCTAGTTTTTATAGTGTTAGGGGGTTTTGCCTTCCACTTGTGATTCCACATCCAGCTCTGGAGCTGCCGTGTTAGGAACCAATACCTTGCAGCATTTGGTGAGATCAGTCAATAAAAGGTACGAGCCCTTGAGCTCCTTAAGTGACTTAGATGAGAATATTAGCACCTTAAACGGTGGGTATGTACCTGCGTCATTAAATTCTGTAATTCTGGCCTTTTTCAATTTGAAACTGGATGAGGGAAAAAGCAAAAGCAGAACTGGTCTTCTGTGCCATGTGAAGGGAGTAGAGGGGACATGGCCTTCAGTGCAGGGGGGTTCCAGTTCCAGAACTCCCCTGGGTAGAGGAGAGACTTGTGGCAATAAAGCTAAATGTGAGGAGAAAGGGGACTGAATACCAAACCCCCCAACAGGCCGAGTACAAGGCTTTAAAAACTAAGTGAGTGGAGATACAGCACAGCCAGGGACAGCACACTGTTGATCAGAAAAGAATGTAGCGAGGGTATCTCACTCTTTGAAGTGGGGGTTGGGATGTCTGGGGACAGGCATAGCCAATTCTTGTTGTCAGCAAGGATTGTGATTCCCTTGCAAGGGCTGTGGTACAAATGCCCAGTTATTTTCCAAGATTAATTGCAGCTGCTGCTCTGACAAGCCAGCCCTCCAGTTGACCTGTGCTCATTATAACATCATTGTAATATCATTATAATTCTAAAATACACCCCTACACTTAAGGCTACCTTCCTCCTCAACAAACCATTCCCATAGCCTCTTCTACTCAGCATTCATAGTTAAGTTTGGCAAGCAAAGTGAGAACAACTTTTCAACCAATCAGCAGGGTTGCATCCCAAAGGTGAAAATTGCTATAAAAATGTAAACAAAGGGGAAAGTTGTGAGGGGAAAATGTCATCGAAACTTCTGGGATCAGCCGGTGGGTAGGACCTCATCTTGCCTTCCC